>NW_026251237.1:0-653881 GCF_024521655.1 Durotheca rogersii
ACTTCCGTCGAATTCGAGTTTTATACGGGACTAAAAGATAAAGTTTATACTAAGTAATAAGGGATAATTAACGAACCTATCTTTAACGACGTAGATCGGTAAGCGAAGGTAATAATCGGTAAGCTAAATAGGACCGTCGATTATTCCTATATATAGGGTTTTTATAAAGGATTTAAAATTCCGCTATATCGCTTTAGTACCGGTTATAGGAAGACGTTACTTCTTTACGTAGCTTTCTACGATTATACTAAACTACGCCTTTATATCGATTACCGTAGATACGAGAGCTTCGTTTCCGTTAGGTCTTACGTTAACTACTAGCTTAAGGAAAGGCCGGATATAGTTCTTAATATCCTTCGCGATAATAAAATTTACCGCTATTCTATTCGAAGGGTTAGTAAACGGGGCGGTAGTTTACGGTACGCTAGGTATCTTAACGCTTTCTTCTCGATCCTTTTATACTTATTCCTTTATAATCTTAATAACCTTAAGCTAACCTTCGTTAATTTCTATAGCGCGTATCGTAAGGTACTTAATTATTTATTCCGAAAACCCGGGCATAAACTTAATTAAATCGTCCTACGAAACCTCGAAGCGTTTCCTATTATTTTTATTAATCTTATTTAATTAAAACTCTCTTAATAACTCGTTAATAATCTTCGCTTTCCTAGCTAGGTCGTTCGTATTCGAAATAACGTTCTTACCGGCTTTAGTCGGTTTACGCTTAGGTTATAACGATAGGACTTCTATATCCTCTTAATCGGGTATTTCTCTTTCGATATATTCGCCGTTAGGACCTTTAGCTCGCTTAACTACGTTAACTTCGATTAAGTCCGTCTTAATGGTTCCCTTATAATAGTAGATACTTTCGTCGTCGATAAGATCCTTCGTTTAATTATAACCTAAGATTCCCGTTTCGTATAGTTCGTAGTTATATTTACGTTCGATTATTTAAATAACGTTAATTTCCGATATAGCTCTAGGTATTTCTTCTTACTTCGGTACTATATCCTCGCTTTTAAAGTATCGTAAGTTAAGGGATATAAGCTTTAGCTTTCCGGCTAAATAATAATATGTTATCCTACGTATTTACTCTGGAGATTCCTTACTTTAGTATACGTAAAATAAGATATAATAAGCGATCGGTTCTTCTTTACGCTTAGCTTAGGTAATAATCGATCCTAGGATTAGTATTAATTCCGGCTTATCCGGGTTTCCGTTCTCGAAGTAGTATAGTCGTTTATTATTCCTATAGTAGAACCGATTCTAGGTTATATTTATTAATAGCGGATAGCGGTTATAGTTATAAAGCCGATCGAAAGTATTATAAAACTAGCATTCGAATTCCCTATAATTATTCGTTTAAGTTAATAAAATCTTACTACGTATACCTCGGTAGTCTAGCATAATATTACGCCTAGAGCTTACTAAGGTCTTCCCGTTAATTTATAGGTTATAAAGACTTAGGTTCCGAACCGCGTTTATTAGGAACGGGTTTTCTTATTAATATTATTAATCGGCGTTATACGTATCCCTAAGGCTATAAAAGCTACTATCCTAACGGTAGTTCTACGAAGTTATCTTTATCTTTAAAGCGTTAAGTCGGTCGTAGAGGGCTTATATATTAGTTTCCTAACTAATACTTAAATACCCGTAAGAGGGTTTAAGCTACGAAGGAGGCGGTAGTAAAAGTATCTAAAGGCTAAGAGTCGCTAATCGTTAAACTATTTACATTATAGGCTTCTCGGGTTCTTCGAAAGTTACCGTTTTTTATTATCGTCGTTCTTTAGCTTAGGCCTTATCGGTAATTTATACTACTATACGACGTTCCGCCTACTTATAAAGCTAGGTATAAAGAATCCGGTAGTCGATATCTCCGATCTTATTATAGTTATAGTCTCCCGTTTTATAGAACTTTATAATTAAGGATATCCGGAATTTATCGGTTAAGTATCCTACCTTCTAAGGAAGCTTTCCGTTATCGTTTGCGAGCTTAAAAAGGCGTTTATAGTTTATAAGATACGTAAAAATCGCCTTAAGATCGTTAATTACGTTACTTCGTTTTAGTTATACGAGTTTACGTTTAACGTTAGCTTAGCTTAGTCTATCGGTAATCTTAAAACGGTACTTTAAGGCTATAACGATAACTCTCTAGATCGTTTAATTCTTCGTAACGTCGTTAATACGCTCCTTAATGGTTTTAATCGTAATTTATTCGCCGATTTTCTTAATCTTATCGTCGTCGCTTATACGGTAGCGGTTAAATAATCGATCTATTCTTTTTAGTTATTAAGTTATATTATATTTATTAAACTTAAGCCTAAGGTAATCGGTAGGGTTAAGGAATCTAATGGTTAGTATTACGATAATCGGGGTAGCTACCGGTATATTCTGGCTATTAAAGGCCTCGTTATTATTATTCTAAGATAATACCATAGGAATTAGCGGGATAAGTATAGAGCCGCGGTTAAGGGGTAGTTAAGTAGGAGTTTTATCGTCGTCCTCCTCCTCTTCGGGCGGATATAGGAGCGGAGAGTTAATATCGACTCTTAAGGTCTTTATTAGTAATTTAGTCTTTATTATTTCGGGTCCTAACGGCGATTTACTCCGTTTCCTAGCTACGGATTCCGTTTAGTTTATCGGTACGAGGTATAAAGTAAAAAGGAGAATAATAAGGGTCTTATTATCTAACATAAGGGTAAAGGTATAATAGCTATTATTTATATTTTAATACTTTTTCTTTAGTATAGGTATATTATTATTTATTATATTATCCCGATCGATAGGGTCCGGGTATTATACGAGCTTCTTTAATTAGCTAACGCCTAACTAAAGTACGATACGTATTCCTTAGACTAATAGTTTAACTATTATAAATAAGTCGACGATAATCCCTCTTATTAAGGTCTAGAACTCCTAACGTATAACCTTCGTTAAGGTAATACGTATAAGGAATGGATCCTAAATAAAGAATCGCGCTAAATACGATACCGGTTATAGCCATAAGCCGGTTTCGATTTAACGGAAGCTATTTAATAATATTAGCGATATTACCGCTAGGCGTCGTTTTACGCCTATATTAATATTTCTCGCTATACTAGCTATTAGTTAGTAATATAAGGCCAGCTTATATATAGGTATACCTATTAACTCGACTTTAGTTCCGTTTCCCTAATCTTTTATATCTACGTAGTCTTATTAATATTAATTCCTAGTTCTCTTTAAAACTATCGGTTACTAATAGCTATTAGTTTATTAATCCTATTTATATTATTAATATAAATATCCATATTATATCGTATACTATATCGTCGAATCGCTACGCCTAGGTATCCTAAAATACCTCTAGTATAATAAGTTATTAGTATCTATATATTTAATTTATATCGATTAATAGGTTTAAAGGGAAAAAGAAGCTATCGTAAGGTCGGTTAAGATATAATTACTATTAGCCTTTATCCGCCCTTAGTATTAATAAGGAAGTAATAGGTCGTATAGGTTATCGTAATTTATACTAAGGCGCTCGTACGTTTAGTTTATATAATAGATAAATAACTATAAGGAGGCTGCCTTAATCGCTATAAGCTTTATTTATTCGTACGAGATATACTATGCTATTAGCGGTTCGAGGAAGCGGTTAATATCGAGGGCTAAGTACTATCCTTAGTAGCGGTAATATTACGACGAAAGTTCTCCCGGGTTTCACGGGTTCCTCTATATAGGTAGGTAAATAACGATACGAGGGATATCTTAATCGGTATAAACGCGGTTTAGTCGTCGTATTATATCGTAGTATCGATAACTTATTAACGTTATAAGTATTAAGGGCTAGGTAGTATCCTAATAATAATAATATCGTTATAAAAGTTCCCGGGCTTATACGTACCTCCTTATAGTAGATAAATAACTATAAAGCGGGATACTTTATTTAACGTAAAACGCGGGCTACTTCGCGGGTTAAATAGCGGCGCCGACGGTAATCGGTATCCTCTAAATCCTAATAGCGTAATAAAAACTCCGTAAACTAAAGGTTAAGGAATCGAAAAAGTTATAAGGTAGTCGCTACTAAGGAGGTATAAAGCGTACGCGATATTAAAAACCCGGATATATTTATTCGAAAGTATATTCTATCGAAGACTATAGTACGTACGATAGTCCAAGATAAATAAAACTAATATCGCTATATTAATCGAAAGGCAAGGAATCTAATGTAGTTATCGTATCTTAGCTATACCCCTTAGTCGTAAAGATATAGTAATCGCTAGCCCGAAGGTATAAAAGGTAAGGAAAGAAAAGGGATAAAACGTAAAAGTTACTTATTCGGCTATAGCGATACGACGAAGTAACTTAAACGCCTATAACTAAGATAAATATATTAATCGGAGAACGACGAATCTAATAATAAAAACGAATCTTTAATTAAGGCAAAAATAATAAAGATAACAATCTAGCTAAGTAATGAACTAGATAATAAGTATAGCATATCCCGTACTTACGGGAGCTATGGTTACTCTATATAAGCATAAGGCCTATCGTAGCGTGTTACGTAATGCATCAAGAGGGCATGTCTTACCGCACCACTACAATACTAAGTAAACTTAACGGCGCTAGTAATAATACCGGTTAATTCGAAGTTTAGGAAAACGGCGTCGATATTTTCTAAGTACTTTAAGATAAAGCGTCGTATTTTTAGAAAAGCCTCTTAGTTATCGTATCTCGATACTAGCCCTTTAATATTAACGTCGTCGAAAAAGGACTCGTATTTAATAAGAATTAAATCGTAAAGAATTCGTATAACGGCTCGGAAAAAAGCAGTAATTAAGTTCGTCGCGCCTTATAATAAAGTCGTTATACGTAAAAGGCTAATAAAAGTAACGAACGTAGTTAGGTTACGGTTCGTTTCCGCTAGCGTTACTTAGTCGTACCTAGAAAAAAAGTCGATAATTATAAGGATTAAATATATAGCGAATTCTTAAGTAAAGGAATCTTTATTTCGGGATAGGAAGGTATCGCGAATAATTTAAGCGTTAAGTTTCGTCGTAAAGTTAATAAATCGTAAATTATTATCTTTTTTTTCGACTACGAATTACGTATTTCGATAAGGACCGTAACTCTCTTCTAGGATTCCGTTCTTTAGTCGTATACGTAAGACTTCGATTACTCGTTCCTTAAGGAGCGCTAAAATAAGAATACCCTTAGCCTATTAGGCGTTATATAGTACCGTTTTAATCTTATAATCGGGGTAAACCTTAGGTCGGATTTTTCCGATTTTAGAAAAATCCTAAGCTAAGGCTATCTCTCTTCGGTATAACATCTTAATAAATACGTCTTTCTCCTAATCGATTAATTCCGTATTTAATAAACCTACTTTAATAACGTTAAGTTTTTTCGTTATTAATCTAATATCTCGGAAGTTACTAGCGAATCTTAGTATTATATTCTTATAGGGTTTATCGCGCTATAATACCTCTAGCGGTTCGTACTTCGACTTAACCTCCCTTATTACCTAATTCTTTTAATCGAATATTCCTAGCGGTATCTAACCGTTTAACGGTACGTTATCTATAGGCTAAACTTTACGCGACTTAGGCTTATATATAGTATTAATTAAAAACGTACGTTTAACTTAATAAGCTAATTCCGAAATAAGGGCTAGGTTTCGCCTATATTATTTCGACTCCTACGTCGCATATCGAATTACCTTCGTAACGGCTTTACTAAAGACGTAAAGGAATTCTTCGTTACTTAATCTAACGATCGCTTTATTTCTCTTATCTAAACTAAGTTCGAAGACCGATAAATCCATAGCTTCGGAGATAAGTATTACCTCTATATCGTCGTTATAAAAGCGGGCATAATTAATTTTAACTTAAAAGCTAACGTCGGTTTCTAAGTACTCGGTTAGGAACGCGTTTTTAGGCCTATATACGTTATTAAAACGGCCTAAGGTATTAATAGTATCTAGTTTTCCTAATCGCCGCATATAAGGCTTAATAACGTATCGCTTCTTAAGTTAATAACGAAAAGGATTATTATCCGGGCCGAGCTAAAGTTAACGGTTCCTATAAAGGTATTTCCGTCGAATTCGAGTTTCATACGGAATTAAAAGATAAAGTTTATACTAAGTAATAAGGAATAACTAACGAACCTATCTTTAACGACGTAAATCGATAAGCGAAGGTAATAATCGGCAAGCTAAATAAAACCGTCGATTATTCTTATATATAGAGTCTCTATAAAGGATTTAAAACCTCGTTATATCGCCTTAATACCTGTTATAAAGAGACGTTACTTCTTTACGTAGCTTTTTACGATTATATTAAACTACGCCCTTATATCGATTACCGTAGATACGAGAGCTTCGTTTCCGTTAGGTCTTACGTTAATTATTAGCTTAGGGAAAGGCCGGATATAGTTTTTAATATCCTTCGCGATAATAGAATTTACCGCTATTTTATTCGAAGGGTTAATAAACGGGGTAGTAGTTTACGGTACGTTAGGTATCTTAACGCTTTTTTCCCGATCTTTTTATATCTATTCCTTTATAATCTTAATAACCTTAGGCTAACCTTCGTTAATCTTTATAGCGCGTATCGTAAGGTATTTAATTACTTATTCCGAAAACCCAGGTATAAATTTAATTAGGTCGTCTTACGAAACCTCGAAGCGTTTCCTATTATTCTTATTAATCTTATTTAGCTAAAACTCTTTTAATAGTTCGTTAATAATCTTCGCCTTCCTAGCTAAGTCGTTTGTATTCGAAGTAACGTTCTTACCGGCTTTAGTCGGTTTACGCTTAGGCTATAACGATAGGACTTCTATATCCTCCTAATTAGGTACTTCTCTTTCGATATATTCGCCGTTAGGACCTCTAGCTCGCTTTATTACGTTAACTTCGACTAAATCCGTTTTAATAATACCCTCATAATAATAAATACCTTCGTCGTCGATAAAACCCTTAGTTTAATTATAACCTAAGATCTTAATCTCGTATAATTCGTAGTTATATTTACGTTCGATTATTTAAATAACGTTAATTTCCGATATAGCTCTTAGTATCTCTTCCTATTTTAATACTACTTCCTCGTTCTTAAAATATCGTAAGTCGAGGGATATAAGCTTTAGCTTTCCGGCTAAATAATAATATGCTATCTTACGTACCTACTCTAAAGATTCCTTACTTTAATATTATAGTGGTGCGGTGGATCTAGGCTACGTAGCCTTTTCGATGTATATTTATATAAGTCGCGCATTTATATTTTCACTAGCCAGACTTAGACCTATAGATATTACGACCTATAGCTATTTATTCGTTTCTTACTATGCCTTTCTAGCTATCCTCGTTACCCTTTCCTAGTCTCCTTTCCCAGCTGCCGTTTTAGCTGGCCGATTAACCGATTATAGCTATTTATAGCTATAATCTTAGGTTAATCGGTACTGGGCTAGTTGTTAGTAGTTAGGTAGCCCTTTTCGTGCCTCCATTATAGCGTGCCTACGCTATTCTTATTTAGTAGCGACTACTTAGTAGCTCGAACCTTACCTTATCTTAGGAGTAACCTTTTGCGACCGTTTTTATAGTTATTAGGTTTAGGATTCGTCGATTAAGAGATCCCCAGAGTTTCGTTTAATTAGGAGCTATTTTCGTAGCTCTAGAGCCGTTTTCGTAGCTTTTGGATTGAGCCTTTTTAGGTGGCTGGATTAACAGGAAGGGCAGATAACCATGGCCACTATCTTAATAACCTACGCCCTCCCATTAACTTTTGATTAACTTACCTAAAAGCTCGTTCGCCGATTAATAGATCTATCTTATCCTCGTTTCTTAGTTATTTCTTTTAAAGGAGCTGTACCCGTTTTTACCCGGTTTCGCCTTCGTTTTTAACAGTACCTAGATGGTAGTTTTTCTTTTAGTTGATCTAACTCCGTTACCGTTACTACCCCTTTTTATAACCTCGTATGCGCTTAAAGGTAGTTAGTCCTTTCTGATCGGTTTATTTTAATTGCAAAAGGCTTACCAATAGATCCGATCGCCCTTGTTTTATCCCTACTAGCTAGTTACGGTACCTAGGGAGGTTTCTCCTTAACCGATAGGTATTACGATGCCCTTAATTGCTATAAGAAGATACCGATATACCTTATACCTACGAACCTAATCGGGACCTACCGATTAACGCGATAGACCTATAAACGATACCGCGATACGAAATAGATGAGATATTGAATAAGATAGCCTAGAAATAGCCATAGGAATAGTAACGCCTAAAGACCCCTTTTATCGCCCTTACCGATATATGGTTAGTAGGAAGAGCCTAGAGAGCCCCTAGAACTACGTATAGGGGAGGGATCGAGGGTCAAGGGAAGCCCGGTAGATGCTGCCGGACGAATATAGGAACGGTTATACGAATAATAATTAGAAACGGAAATAGTCGGGTATAAATAGGATATATTAATTAGTTTATAGGATTAGGATTAGTTAAAAGGATCGGTAATAGTCATGGACGAGAAGGACGGGATTACGTTATATCGTATGGGATTGTTTCTTTCGTTTTTTACGGGAGCTACGCTTGTTTTACCTGCCCGTTATAGTTCCTATTTCCTAACTATTAATTCCTGTTGTTTCTTAATGGCCCTAATGAACCTGGCTCGCTCCTAGTTAATTAGGGTTAATTAGGAATAGGTTAATTAGGTTAGTTTATAGGTTATAGCTCCGCTAGCCTAGTTATTCTTGTTATTAGATCTTTCCTGTTATTTCCTAATGGCCTTTGGAGTAAACTGGCTTAGCTCCTAGTTAGCTACGGTGCCGATTAGGTTCGGGATTGATTAGGTTTAGGATTAGGTTTAGGATTAGGTACGGTTGTAGTTAGTTACCTATCCTACTACCCACTTATTACTGTTACAATCGCCAAGTTAACCTATTTCTTCCTAACCTATCCTGTTAGCCTTTGATTAAACTGGCTAGCTTTTAATTAATTAGGGTTAATCGGGATTAGGTTAATTAAGTTCAATAGGAACGAGAGCTACCGTACCTATTATTAGGAGTTTAATTACTCCTTACGGATTAATTAAACTAGGGAGGCTATAGTAATGCGGTGGATCTAGGCTACGTAGCCTTTTCGATATATATTTATATGAATCGCGTACTTATATTTTTATTAGCTAGATTTAGACCTATAGATATTACGACCTATAGCCATTTATTCGTTTCTTGCCATACCTTTCTAGCTATCCTCGTTGCCCTTTCCTAGTCTCCTTTCCCAGCTACCGTTTCAGTTGGCCGATTAACCGATTACAGCTGTTTATAGCTGTAATCTTGGGTTGATCGGTACTGGGCCAGTTGTTGGCAGTTGGGTAGCCCTTTTCGTGCCTCCATTATAGCATGCCTACGCTGCTCCTGTTTAATATACGTAAAATAAAATATAGTAGGCGATCGGCTTTTCTTTACGCTTAGCTTAGATAATAATCGATCCCGGGACTAGTATTAACTCTAACTTATCCGGGCTTTCGTTGTCGAAGTAATATAATCGCTTACTACTCCTATAGCAAAACCGATTCTACGTTATATCTATTAGTAGCGGATAGCGGCTATAGTTATAAAGCCGATTAAAAGTACTATAGAACTAGCATTTAAATTCCCTATAGTTATTCGTCTAGGTTAATAAAATCTTACTACTAAGGAGGAGCAGAGCGTACGCGATGCTAGAGACCCAGATATATTCACTCGAAAGTATACTCTATCGGAGACTATAGTACGTACGATGGTCTAAGATAAATAAAACTAATATCGCTATACTAATCGAGAGATAAGGAATCTAATATAGTTATCGTATCTTAACTATGCCTCTTTATCGTAGAGATATAGTAGTCGCTAGCCCGAAGGTATAAGAGGTAAGGGAAGAAAAGGGGCAAAACGTAAAAGTTACTTATTTGGCTATAGCGGTACGACAAAATAACTTAAGCGCTTATAATTAAAATAAATATACTAATCGAAGAACGACGAATCTAATAGTAAAAATAAATCTTTAATTAAGGTAAAAATAATAAAGATAATAATCTAGTTAGGTAATGAATTAAATAATAAGTATAGTATGTCCCGTACTTACGGGAACTATGGTTACTCTATATAGGTATAAGGCCTATCGTAGCGTGTCACGTGATGTATTAAGAGGGTATGTCTTACCGCACCACTACACTACGTATGCCTCGGTAGTCTAGTATAATATTACGCCTAGAGCCTACTAGGGTTTTTCAGTTAATTTATAAGTTATAAAGACTTAGGTTCCGAACCGCGTTTACTAGGAACGGGTTTTCCTATTAATATTATTAATTAGCGCCGTACGTACCCTTAAGGCCATAAGAGCTATTCTTCTAACGGTAGTTCTACGAAGTTATCTTTATTTCTAGAGCGTTAAGTCGGTCGTAAAGGGCTTATATACTAACTTCCTAACTAGTACTTAAGTAGCCGTAAAAGGATCTAGGTTACGAGGAAGGCGGTAGTAAAGGCATCTAAAGGTTAAGAGTCGCTAATCGTTAAATTATCTATATTATAGGCTTCTCGGGTTCTTCGAAAGTTACCGTTTTCTACTGTCGTCGTTTTTCGGCTTAGGTCTTATCGGTAATTTATACTACTATACGACGTTCCGCTTACTTATAAAGCTAAGTATAAAGAGTCCGGTAATCGATATTTCCGATCTTATTATAATTATAATCTCCCGTCTTATAGAACTTTATAATTAAGGATATCCGGAATTTATCGGTTAAGTATCCTACTTTCTAAGGAAGCTTTCCGTTATCGTTTACGAGCTTAGAAAGACGTTTATAGTTTATAAGATACGTAAAAATCGCCTTAAGATCGCTAATTACGTTACCTCGTTCTAGCTATACGAGTTTACGTTTAACGTTAGCTTAGCCTGGTTTATCGGTAATCCTAAAACGGTACTTTAGGACTATAACGATAACTCTTTATAATGGGCTATGCCTATAGTAGGGCCCTGGCTAGTGCTAGAGCATAGTACGTAATTAGGCCCTTAGTACCTACGGAGGATAAGGCTAGCTATTATAGGTACGGCTTATACGGCGTATCTTTTTCTTCTTTTTCTCCTCGTTTAGTTTTAGTTTATTAATATACGGCTTTTACCTCGCGAATAGCTTTTAAAACCGTAATAAAAAGCTAGATTAACCTTCTTTTATCGTTTTACGGATTAGTATTTTAGCGAGCGGAATTAATAATAGGAACGGCGATATAGTACTAAAGGAAGCGGTAACTAATAAAGTTAGTAGTTAGAAAGGCGGTATTAATTTTAGATATACGCGCCGGTAATACCTACGAAGAAAACCGACGAAACTAATATATCTTAATACGCTAAATTAGTAATAGGAAAGGCGATACCGTACGATAAAGTTAATAATAGGAAAGGCGGTATTAGCTTTTAGATATATACGTTAGTAGTACTTACGGACGAGGACCGATATAAGATAATCCGAAGAAAACGACCGATGAATCCCGAGAAAACGTAAATTTAAACGGTAATTTCGAGATAAAAGAACGACGAAATCGACGAAATTTACGGCTAAAAACGGCGGAAAATTTTTTTCCGGAGAAAGATAGTAAAGCATTAGAATATAGCGCTTATCGACGAATTAAGAACGCCCGAAGCGTAATATAAGGAAGGAACGGCGTTAAAATAGCGACGAAACGATAGGTTAAGCTAAGATAATAATACTTCGATAAGGGCATTAAAGGTACTAGCGGTTTTCGGAAAGACTATCGGTTTCTTAGTAGTATCGATAAGGATACTAAAGGTATTAGCGGTTTTCGGAAAGACTACCGGTCTTTCGGTAGTATCGATAAGGGCGCTAACGGCGCTAGTAATAGACGGGAAGGCGCGCTTTTACGCGTCCTTAAGCGGAGCCCTTTAAATTCCGTTAGCGGTATACGATAAATAATAGTTTTTAAACGAGTCGGACGGCGTATCTTAATACGTTTTTTAACGGAAGATAAACGATAATCTTTAAACGAATAAGAACGGCGTACCTTAATACGTCTTCCGGCGGAGCCTCGCGGCTTCGTTAGTAATACGAAAGGATAAGCCCCTAGCTTTTAAACGGTAATAAACGAAAGAACGCGCTTTAATACGCTCTTAGGCGGAGCCCTTAGCTTCGTTAACGGAAGATAAACGATAGTCTTTAAACGAATCGAACGGCGTATTTTAATACGCCTTTTAACGGAAGATAAATAAAGGTCTTTAAACGACGGTAAACGGATTAACGATTCCGTAGTTACGGAAGTTAGGTTAAATCTAATAAACGTCGATAACGACTTCGTACGTAAGGCTTTAAAGCTTTACGGTTTAATAAGAAGATCGGGATTAGCCCCGGGAAATAATAATATCCCGAGGAACGAAGATAGTAACCCGGGAAACGAATAACGTAACCTAGGAAACGGCGGAAGAAGAAAAGGAAGAAGGACTTTCGGGAAGAGTAATTACCGGGAAGGCGTACCCGGTAAGTAAAGAAACCCGGAAAACCTAAGAAAAAGAAGGAAATCTCGGGGAAGAATAAGACCCGGGGGAAGAGCGCCGGGAGGCTAAAAACGCCCGGCGTAATATCCCGGGAAACGAAAGGCCCCGGAAAGGAAACGGCGGAAGAAGAGAAGACCCCGGGATATAATATAACCGCTAGGAAGGAAAAGGAGGTAATAACCCGGGGAACGGCTAACGTATCCCGAGGAACGAAAGTAATACCTAAGGATACGATACGTATCCTAAGGCGCGAGAAGAAAAAGGGTTAGGTTATTAAGGCTAAACGCCGAAGAAAAAGGGCGGTAAGGCGTACCTTTTTTTTTTTTTTCGGGAGGGGACCTTATATAATAAGCTATACTTATAATAAGGCCTTAGTTAATGCTAGGATATAATACGTAATTAAGCCCTTAGTACTTACGGAAAATAAGGCTAGCTATTATAGGTACGGCCTATACGGCGTACCTTTTTCTCCTTTTTCTCCTCGTTTAGCTTTAGTTTATTAACATACGGCTTTTATCCAGCGAATAGCTCTTAAAACCGTAACACTCTTTAGATCGTTTAATCCTTCCTAACGTCGTTAATACGCTCCCTAATGGTTTTAGTCGTAATTCATTCGCCGATCTCCTTAATCTTATCGTCGTCGCTTATACGGTAGCGGTTAAATAATCGATCTACCTTTTCTAGCTACTAGGTTACGTTATATTTATTAAACTTAAGCCTAGGGTAATCGGCAGGGTTAGGGAATCTAATAGCTAGTATTATGATAATCAGGGCAGTTACCGACATATTCTAGCTATTAAAGGCCCCGTTATTACTATTCTAAGATAATGCCATAGGGATTAGCGGGATAAATATAGAGCCGCGGTTAAGGAATAGCTAAATAGGAATTTTATCGTCGTCCTTCTCCTATTCGGGCGGATATAAGAACGAAAAGCTAATATCGACTCTTAAGGTCTTTATTAATAATTTAGTCTTTACTACTTCGGGTCCTAATAGCGATCTACTCCGTTTTCTAGCTATAAACTCCGTCTAGTCTAGCGGTACGAGGTATAAAGTAAAAAGAAAAATAGTAAGGGTTTTATTATCTAACATAAGGGTAAAGGTAAAATAACTATTATCTATATCCTAATACTTTTCCTCTAATATAATGTAGTGGTGCGGTGGATCTAGGCCACGTAGCCTTTTCGATGTGTATTTATATGGGTCGCGCACTCATATTTTCATCAGCTAGACTTAGACCTATAGACATTAGGACCTACAGCTATTCACTCGTTTCTTGCTATGCCTTTCTAGCCATCCTCGTCTTTGCCTTTCTAGCCCCCTTTCCCAGCTGCCGTTTTAGCTAGCCGATTAACCGATTACAGCTGTTTATAGCTGTAATCTTAGTTAATCGGCACTAGGCCAGTTGTTGGCAGTTGGATAGTCCTTGTTTCGTGCCTCCGTTAGCGTACCTACGCTGCTCCTATTTAATGGCGACCACTTAGTAGCCCGAGCCGTAACCTCATTAGCCTTAGGAGTAACCTTTTACGACCGTTTTTGTAGTCATTAGGTTCAGGATTCGTCGATCAAGAGATTTCCTGTTTTTTTTCAGTTAATTAGGAGCTATTTTCGTGGCTCCAGAGCCGTTTTCGTAGCTTTCGGATTAAGCCTTTTTAGGTTAGGATTAACGGAAGGATAGATAACCATGGCGACCATTAATAACCACGCCTTCCTATCAGCTTTTGATCAGCTTACCTAAAAGCTCGTTCTCCGATTAGTAGGAATCCCTGTTCTCGTTTCTTAGTTATTTCTTTTAAAGGAGCTATGCCCGTTTTTACCTGGTTTTACCTCCGTCGTTTTTTACCAGTGCTTAGATGGCAGTTTTTCGCCCTTAGTTAATCTAACTAAGTTACCGCCACTACCCCTTTTTATAACACGCGCTTAAAGGCATCCGTTCTTTACCGATTAGTTTATTTTAATTATAAGAGGCTTACCGATAGCTCCGATTACCCTTGTTTTATCCCTGCCAGCCAGTTACGGTACCTAGGGAGGTTTCTCCTTAACCGATAGGTACCACGATACCCTCAATTACCAAGAAGATACCGACAGACCTTATACCTACGCCACAAGCCTAATCGGGGACGTACCGATTAGGATCAAAGACCCATACAGACGATACCGCGATACGAGATAGATAAGATATTAAATAAGACAGCCTAGAAATAGCCATAGGAATAGTAACGCCTAGAGACCCCTCTTATCGCCCTTACCGATATATGGTTAATAGGAAGAGCCAGAGCCCCTAGAACTACGTACAGGGAAGGGATCGAGGGTTAAAGGAAGCCCGGTAGATACTGCCGGACGAATATAAGAACGGTTACACGAAAACAGCCAGAAACGAATCAGGAACGAGCATAAATAGGATATATTAATTAGTTTATAAGATTAGGATCAGTTAAAAGGATCGGTAAAGCCAGTCATGGACGAAAAGGACGGGATTACGTTACATCGTATGGGATTATTTCTTTCGTTTCTTACGGGAGCTACGCTTATTTTACCTGCCCGTTACAGTTCCTATTTCCTAACTATTAATCCCTATTGTTTCTTAATGGCCCTAATGGACCTAACTCGCTCCTAATTAATCAGGGTTAATTAGGAATAGGTTAATTAGGTTAGTTTACAGGTTACAGCTCCGCTAACCCAGTTATTTTTGTTATCAGATCTTTCCTATTATTTCCTGTTAATCGTTAATTAAACTAGCTCAGCTCCCAGTTAGCAGCGATTAAACAGGTTCAGGATTAATCAGGTTCAGGTTCAGGATCAGGCACGGCTATAGTTAGTCACCCACCCCACCACCCACTTGTTACAGTTGCAATTATCTCCCGTTATTTCAGGATTACCTATTTTCCTAACTTATCCTGTTAGCCTTTGATTAAACTAGCTAGCTTTTAGTTAATCAGGGTTAATCGGGATCAGGTTGATCAGGTTATTCAGGATCAACAGGAACGAGAGCCACCGCACCTATTGTTAGGAGTTTAATTACTCCTTACGGATCAATTAAACTAGGGAGGCTGTAGTAGTACGGTGGATCTAGGCCACGTAGCCTTTTCGATATATATTTATATGGGTCGCGTACTCATATTTTCATTAGCTAGACTTAGACCTGTAGATATCACAGCCTACAGCCATTCACTCGTTTCTTGCTATGCCCTTCTAGCCATCCTCGTCTTTACCTTTCTAGTCCCCCCTTTCCCAGCTGCCGTTTTCAGCTGGCCGATCAACCGATTACAGCTGTTTACAGCTGTGATCTTGGTTGATCGGCACTGGGCCAGTTGTTGGCAGTTGGGTAGCCGTTTCGTGCCTCCGTCAGCGTGCCCACGCTGCTCCTGTTCAATAAGCATATTACTATTTATTATACTATCCCAATCGATAGGGTCCGGGTACTATACGAGCTTCTTTAATCGGCTAACGCCTAACTAAAGTACGATACGTATTCCCTAAACTAATAGTTTAATTATTATAAATAAGTCGACGATAATCCCTTCCATTAAGGTCTAGAACTCCTAACGTATAACCTTCGTTAAGGTAATACGTATAAGGAATAGATCCCGAGTAAAAAATCGCACTAAATACGATATCGGTTATAACTATAAGCCGGTTTCGACCTAACAAAAGCTATTTAATAATATTAACGATATTATCGCTAAGCGCCGTTTTACGCCTATATTAATACTTCTCGCTATACTAACTATTAATTAATAATATAAGGCTAACTTATATATAGGTATACCTATTAACTCGACTTTAGTTCCGTTTCCCTAATCCTCTATATCTACGTAATCTTATTAATATTAATTACTAATTCTCTTTAAAACTATCGGTTACTAATAACTATTAATCTATTAGTCCTATCTATACTATTAATATAAATATTTATATCATATCGTATACTATATCGTCGAATCGCTACGCCTAGGTATCCTAAAATACCTCTAGTATAATAAGTTATTAATATCTATATATTTAATTTATATCGATTAATAGGTTTAGAGGGAAAAAAAAGCTATCGTAAGGTCGGTTAAGATATAATTACTATTAGTCTTTATCCGCCCTTAGTATTAATAAAGGAGTAGCGGGTCGTATAGGTTATCGTAATTTATACTAAGGCGCTCGTACGTTTAGTCTATATAATAAATGGATAATTATAAGGGAGCTATCCTAATCGCTATAAGCTTTATTTACTCGCACGAAATATACTATATTATTAGCGGTTCGAGGAAGCGGTTAGTATCGAAGGCTAAGTACCATTCCTAATAACGGTAGTATTACGACGATAATTTCCTAGGCTTACGGGTACCTCCCTATAGGTAGGTAAGAGGTTATACGAGGTTTACGTTAATCGCTATAAGTACTATTTATTCGTCGTATTAAATCGTAGTATCGATAGCTTATTAACGTTATAGGTATTAAGGGCTAAGTAATATCTTAGCGGCTATAATATCGTAATAAAGGTTCCCGGGCTTATACGTACCTCCTTATAGTAGATAAATAACCATAAGGCGGGATATTTTATTTAACGTAAAACGCGGACTACTTCGCGGGTTAAATAACGGCGCCGACGGCGATCGGTATCCTTTAAATCCTAATAGCGTAATAGAAACTCCGTAAACTAAAGATTAAGGGGTCGAAAAAGTTCTAAGGTAATCGCTATTAAGGAGGAATAAAGCGTACGCGATACTAAAGACCCGGATATATTTACTCGAAGGTATATTCTATCGAAGGCTATAATACGTACGATAGTTTAAGATAAATAAAACTAATATCGTTATATTAATCGAGAGATAAGGAATCTAATATAGTTATCGTATTTTAGCTATGCCCCTTAGTCGTAGAGATATAATAATCGCTAACCCGAAGGCATAAGAGGTAAAAAAAGAAAAGGGGTAAAACGTAAAAGTTACTTATTCGGCTATAACGGTACGACGAAATAACTTAAGCGCCTATAACTAAAATAAATATATTAATCGGAAAACGACGAATCTAATAATAAAAACGAATCTTTAATTAAGGTAAAAATAATAAAGATAGTAATCTAACTAGGTAATAAGCTAAATAATAAGCATAGCATATCCCGTACTTACGGAAGCTATGGTTACTCTATATAGGCATAAGGCCTATCGTAACGTATTACGTAATGCATTAAGAGGGCATGTCTTACCGCACTACTATAGTAAGGGCGACAAAAGGGGTCTCCGGGCATTATCATGACTATTTCCGACTATAACTTATGACTGTTTTTTTCTAGGCTTTCTTATTCAATATCCTATTCAATTCGTATATCGCGGTATCGTCTATAGGTCTCTCGCGCTAATCGGTAGGTTCCCCGATCAGGTTCGTAAGTATAAGGTCTGTCGGTATCTTCGTATAGTAATTAAAGGCATCGTAGCACCTATCGGTTAGGGAGGCAAGGAAAGACCTCCCCAGGTGCCGTAACTAGCTAGTAGGGATAAAACAAAGGCAATCGGAGCTATCGGCAAGCCTCTTGTAATTAAAATAAACTAATCGGTAAAGAACGGATGCCTTTAAGCGCGTATTATAAAAAGGGGGTAGTAGCGGTAACGATATCAGATTAACTAAGGGCGAAAAACTGCCATCTAGGCACTGGTGAAAAACGACGGAGGTAAAACCAGGTAAAAACGGGCATAGCTCCTTCAAAAGAGACAACTAAGAAACGAGGATAAGATAGATCCACTAATCGGCGAACGAGCTTTCAGGTAAGCTAATCAAAAGCTGATGGGAGGGCGTGGGTTGTTAAGATAGTCGCCATGGTTATCTGCCCTTCCTGTTAATCCTAATGCCTGACCTGAAAAGCTAAGGCCAAAAGCCACGAAAACGGCTCTGGAGCCACGAAAACAGCTCCTAATCAACTGAAAGACGGGGAATCTCCTAATCGTCGTATCCTAAACCTAATGACTACAAAAACGGTCGCAAAAGGTTATTCCTAAGATGAGGTAAGGTTCGAGCTACTAGGTAGTCGCCACTAAACAGGAGCAGCGTAGGCACGCTATAATGGAGGTACGAAATAAGGACTGCCTAACTACTAATAACTAGCCTAGTGCCGATTAGACCTAGATTATAGCTATAAATAGCTATAATCGGTTAATTAGCTAGCTAAAAACGGTAGTTAGGAAAGGAAAAAAAAAGAGAGAAGAAAGAGAGATTAGAAACGGATAACGAGGATAGCTAGAAAGGCATAGTAAGAAACGAATAAATAGCTGTAGGTCGTAATATCTATAGGTCTAAGTCTAACTAATGAAAATATAAGTACGCGACTTATATAAATAAACATCGAAAAGGCTACGTAGCTTAGATCTACCGCACTACTATAGTACGGACTTTTAACTAATTAAAACGACGTATATAAACTTTTAGTTAATAAAAATAAAGTATCTCCTAAATGACACCCCTTTATAGGGTTATTTACAGGGTTGTTTATAGGGTTATTTATAAGGGTATTGTAGTAGTGTGGTGGATCTAGGCCACGTAGCCTTTTCGATATATATTTATATGGGTCGCGTACTTATATTTTCATTAGTTAAACTTAGACCTGTAGTTATTATAGCCATTATTAGTAAGGAGGAGCAGAGCGTACGCGATGCTGGAGACCCGGATAGGTTTACTCGAAGGTATATTCTATCGAAGACTATAGTACGTACGATGGTCTAAGACGGATGAAATTAATATCGCTATATTAATCGAGAGGTAAGGAATTTAATATAGTTATCGTATCTTAGTTATGCCCCTTAGTCGTAGAGATATAGTAGTCGTTAGCCCGAAGGTATAAGAGATAAGGAAAGAAAAGGGATAAAACGTAAAAGTTATTTATTCGGCTATAGCGGTACGACGAAGTAACTTAAGTACCTATAACTAAGATAGATATATTAATCGGAAAACGACGAATTTAATGGTAAAAACGAATCTTTAATTAAAGTAAAAATAATAAAGATAGTAATCTAGTTAGGTAATAAACTTAATAATAAGTATGGTATGTTCCGTACTTACGGAAGCTATGGTTACTTTATATAGATATAAGGCCTATCGTAGCGTATTACGTGATATATTAAGAGGATATGTTTTACCGTATTACTATAGCTTCCTTAGTTTAATTATACCGTAAGGGATAATTAAATTAAAAAGGGTAATACGGTATATTCCGATTAGTATTTTCCCTTAAAAAAAATACCGCGTAATTTTATTCTTCCGGCTATTATTTAATTACTACGGCCGCGCCTTTAATTTTTTGTTTAATATTATAAGGAGGCCTTTTTATTACTTTATAATTAACTTAGCCCGGTTTATCCTTACCGACCTAGCCCGATCGGCGTTTTTCTTTTTTATTTCGGCTACTTTTTTCTTAGTTTCTTCCTAGCCCTTCTAGTTAGAAGGATGGTAGAAGAGCGGGCGCGTTTCGAGGGTTAACTAGGTATCTTTCCTTTACTTATACGGTATAAAGGTTTCCTCCGACTAAAAAGCTTTAATTCTTTTTAGGCCGGGGGAAGGGAGGGAACGCGTTATAACCTTAACGAGGTTATCGTAACGGAGGTTTACGTCCGTTAATACGAGGAAGTAAAGGGAATTAAGTATTAAGGCTATAGAGAAACGGCGGACTTCGGCTTATGCGATAAACCGAACGGAGGATTTACGGTTAGGCGGTTCGTCGATCGGCGTACTTTAAGCGGATATTATAGCGTTAATAAGGTTAATTCGCTTTTAGTAGTTTACGGTTTACCGGAGACGTTTAACGATACTTACCCCTTCCTTTAAAACTCGAACGTTATAAAATTACTTTACTACCTCGGCGTATTTTCTTATAGTATTAAGGAAATTAAGGCCCTTATTCTCTTAGGCTTAGCGCGCGATTTCGATCGGTCGTTTAAAGATAAGATACGGTAAAATGCCGCTTTAAAACCCGTAATTAAAGTTATTTTATTAGTTTATTAGCGCGATATAGTAAGTAAACTAGGAGGTTATGCCGGGCTCGAGGTTACCGTTTCCTTAGGCTCGTTATAACTAGCCGAGCGCGTACGCCGCCCGATCGAAGGCGTCGTTCTTAATTATATTAAAACTATATAGTTTCCGGAGCTTAGGGAGATATAGCGTTACGTTAAAATAGGCTTAGGAGAACTTCGTAGGGTCGGTAATGATTCGTTCGGGGTCCGTTAGATCCGTATAAATCGTAAAGATTAAAGTAAAGGCGGGATTATCGAGGAGGTATCGGCGGGTTAGGAAATCGAACGATTCTATCGATCGGTAGCTTATCGTTTAATACGGGTTTACTTCGAAGGCCGCTTTCTTACCTTCGAGGTCGTAGTTAATTATAATATAAAAGGCGCGGATATCTTCGTTAGTAAGGTAGTCGTAACGGGCGACGTAAACGAAAGAGTTAATTAAGGCTACTTTCGTTTATTTTTATAGCTATTAGTTTATGGTTCGGGATCGATTAACGGATAGCCGAAGGGCTTAGGTTATATCGGATCCTAACTCGATCGGACCCTTCCCCGAATCGTAGTTATCTAGAGTATTAAGCTAATATTTCTTTATATTACTTTAGTTATTTTTACTACCGTAAATCTTCCGTAGGAGTTTAATTAAGTCGGTTAAATCGGCGCGACGTACGTTTTTATAAACGGAGGGAAAGGAGAAGGAGAAGGGGATTCCGGCGGAGCGGAGGAAAGATATAATGAAAATAAAAAAAAGAATTAAGGGAAGGAGGAGAAAAGATAATAAGTTAAAGGTAAAAATAAGAATTTAAATTAATAATAAGAAAGGTAGGCTAGAGATTAATAGGAATATAATAATTATAAGGAGGGGGGCTTCGGAATAAGATACCTAAAGAGGAAAAAGAGAGGGAGGGAGGAAGACGTATTAACGATATAATTAGATATATCTTTACGGCTAACGCTTTAGGAAAGCGCGTTCCCCTGCGTACGTATAGAGCTATAATAGGAGACGCGTTAGTTTATAGCTTCTTATTATATGCTTTTAATAAAGTAATAAGTACGTACGTTTATAGATTCGTAATTAAACGTAGGCTAAGGTAGGTACTATCGAGACTCTCCTAAGTACGGTACTTACGACCTAGGTAACGTATTCGATTCTTTTGTTTTCGTCCGACCTTCCTTTTTATTTTTCGTTATTTTACGGTTCCGATCTACTTCCTTTCTTTTATTCCCTAGGTCCTTTATCTTCGTTTTAATTCGTTTTTCGATTTTTCTTAATTCTAGATTTATAATTTCGTCGTTCCTGTTTTTCTTTTTTATACTTATATATATATAATGGACCTTATTATTTAGAAGTAACTCCTTAAATTAAACCGGGCGTCTGCCTTTAAGTTATTCGAGTAGTTAAAGGCTACGGGGATTACCGACGAGGAGATTACCGGGGCGTTTAAGAAGGCTAAGAAGGATAAAAAGAAGGTCGTAACGTATTAACGGATTAAGTCGATACCGTCGCCGGTAAACCTAATAGATAAGTAGCCCGACGAATCCTTCCGCCGCTTACTTTCTACCGAGGAATTCCGGGACGTTAATCGGCTAATCCCTAAGCTTTAGTAGGTACCGTACGTCCCGTACTTCCGCCCGTTAAACTAAAACCCGAAAGTAATTATCGGTCGGTAGCTCCGGGGTATCGAAGGAATTCGGGTAATAAATTAATAACGTTAAATATATAGCTTTTAATATTAATAAAATTTATTAATCGAGGGTTATATTAATTAATAATAAGATAATTCGTAACGTTTGGTTTTATTTTCTAGGTAGGCCGGCGGCCGGCCGGTATATCGTATGGGAGATTATAAGTAAGGACTTTTAGGAGGTTACCTACCTTTAGAGTTACGTTATATCCCTCGTTCGTTACGTTTAATCCTTTCGCCGCTAGATGTTATTTATAGAGATTAATAATAAGGGCCCGGTTAGTAAGTATTTCCGTCGGTTAACGACGGACTTTCGTTACGTCGCTAGCTTATTCGTTTAATAATATAAGGTATTTAACGAGGTACCTTATTAGTACTACGAGCGCCGGCTCGCTTCTTTCGATATCGCTAAATCCGCGGATATATAGCCCTTTTTCTTTTACCGATCTTTAGTTTCCGATCGTATCTTTAGGTACTCCTACGGTATTTACCTCTTTTTTATTAACGGGATACGTTATGAATTCTAGGACGAGCGGTTTATTTACCTACGGGCGAGGATAAATCGTAATCCCTTTTTAATAAAGGATCTAAACTAAGCCGTATATCCGTTTATAATACGGGTAACGAAGGAAGAGTTACTATTTATAATAGACTTAAAGATCGTTACTTTCCGGGGGTCGGGAAGTAAATAAGTTTTTGGTTTTCTTAGTAACTAATAAGTAAAGGATAGGATAAGAGGATAGAGAAGAAAAAAAAGGTATTAATCGGCGGGTATACGTTACTTCTAGCTTATTTTTAGACGCGTATTTCTTTCCTTTTTTTTTTCTTTTGCTTTTATTAATATGAATTATTTTCTTTACTTTTCCTTTAAACATTAAAATATACCTATGTTAAAATATAATAGTTACGTAATATTAGGATATTAGTATCCCGGATTTTTAACGATAAACGCAAAGGATAACTTATCTAAATATAAGAACGCGTTAATCGGCGTTAATAATTTATGGAAATATACTTTCTTTTAAGGTAAGAGATAAGGGAGGGCGTATTTATTAGTATTATAATTTAAGGTATTAATTTCGTATATAGGCTACCGGTTTAATAACTATATAGGGATAACTTCTTTCCTCCCTTACTTAGGAGAGCGATTATATATTAAGTTCTTAGGCTTTATTACTTTTCGATCGGTATAGGTAGGTTATTTTAGGGTACTATAGCCTTATTATGCTATGATAGGAGGGTTATTTATTAAGTCGGGTCGATTTTTTTAGTCCGGGTTTATCGTTAGGTATAACTTCGTATCCTTTAAGTTTTTTGTTTAGTATTTTTATTATAATTCGTACCTTATCGTTCGGGGTTAACCATTTTTCTTTTTCGTTGTCGATTACCGAGGGTATAAGCTCTAGGCCTTCTTTAGCTTAGGGATCGTTAGTAGTCGTCGATTCTTGGTCCTTATATTTAATCGGTAGTAGGCGTATAGTCCATTCGTTTTCCTCCGGGTTTTCTAGCTCTTAAAATCCGTTAGTATTTTAAATAAATTTCCGTAATTTATGGCCTAAAACCGGGCATAATAGCGTAACTTTATCCGGTTCTTTAAGCTTATAACGACTATAGCCTAAATCTTCGGCGATTAGGTACGGTTTCTTCTAATAGTACTTTAGTTTTACGGCTATCGATTTATTTATATATCGTAGCGTATCGTATAGTAGTACGAGGTCGTCGGTTTTCAGGGGCTCTTTTCGTATTCGGTAAGCGTTTTTTTCGTTTTAGTACTAGGTAGCTTCCTTATATTTAATCGTTAGAACCTTAGCTACGGTTAATATATTTTCTTAGCGTTTCTCGATTAGTCGTACGCGTATAGTTAAAAGCGATTTTCGGTCCGGGATATTCTTTTAGTTTATAATACGCTAGGTTAGGATAACGGTTTTTATCGGGATAATAACCTTACGCCTATATATTAATTCGTATAGCGATATTTCGTATAAGCGCGTTAAGGTTTTATTTATTTATATAATTACCTTTAATAGGTTCGTCTACCCCCGATCGCTACCGTTTATACCTTTTATAAGGCCTTCGCGAATTATTTTATACCTAACTTCGATTATATCCTGGGATTACGGGAAATAGGTAGTACCGACTTTAACTTTAGTACCGATTAACTCTATTACTTTACGGACCTCCTTTTTATTCTCGGAATTATTATTATATTTAATTATTAGGGGTACGTCGTACTATAGGAATATTTACTTTTAAAGGAACTTAGCGATCGTTTTAGAATTTATCTTTTTAATGGTTCGGGCTTCGAAAAAACCGGATAGTTCGTTTTATGCTTCGATTATTACGATAAATCCGCTATTTATTAATATATATTATACGTTTATTACCTAGTAAGTAAGAACGTTAATTAGCTCGTTATATAAGGCGGGATCGACTTTCCGGGTATTATTTTTTTTTTAGTATTTAGGATACGATTTAACTTCTCGGGCGACGTATTCGAATATATCGCGTTAGTAATATAGTTTAGCTATCCGATCGTAGGTCGAAGTACGTTCCTTATAGCCGAAATCCTTATAGTAATCCTTAACTATAGCTTTGCGTAGTTTTTTTTAGTCGATAATTCGTCGTATGTCCTTATATTTCTCGGGCTTTCTTTATAGGATACCTTCCGAAACGACGTATTTAAGCGCTTCCTTCTTAAACCGGGTTTATCGCTTTTGGTACCCTATTAATCGGTTATTTTTTAATCGATTAGGTAGTTAAAATCGCGTAAGAAACGTTACTATTTCTTATAACTTTATCGATTATTCTTTTAGCGGTTATAACGGTAAGGCTTTATCGCTAGATTACTCGACGACGTTAAGTAATACGACTATATTCGCGTATATTATATTAAGCTATATATTAATAAAGTCCTTTATATCGCCTTTTTATTAATCGTCGTTATCGTCGCTTGGGCCGTTAGGTTTACGTAAGAAACCGTCCGTAGCGTAGTATTTCTTACCGGGTATATATTAAATATCGAAGCTAAATATCTTAATATAAGCTATTCATTTAATAAGGATAACGCCTAGGAAACTAAAGAATCCGTCGTTAAACTAGGCGATTAATACTTTAGCGTCGGTTTTAAGTACGAAGTAGATACCGTAAAGGTAGTTTCGAAACTGTCGTAGGGACTTAACGACTCCTAGATACTTTCGTTTCGTAGCGTCGTAATTTAACTCCGCCCCTCTTTAGATCCTTAACTCGTATTTCGAAGGTCTAAAGTTACCTTTATCGTTATCCTAACCTAGTACGTAGCCTTAACCGTTTCTTAATGCGTCGACTTTTACTCGGATTAGTTATTCGATAGTATAGTTTAAAATAATTAATACCGGTACGTTAATAAAAGTAGTCTTAAGTAAATCCATGGTATGTTATTAATCGATATCCTAAATAAAGTATACTTCCTTACGTATTAATATTAGGAGAGGTTTAGCGACTATGGTATAATAATCGATTTATATTCTAAAGAAAACCGTAATATCGATAAAAGACCTTACTTCGTTTATATTCTTATATAACTTCTATTTTAAGATCTTAACTATCTTCGCTTCCGAGGGCTTTCTATCGTTTATATCGTATAAATATCCGACGATTACCGTATTATTTTTATACTAAGTAGACTTAACGACGCTAGTAGTAGTACCGGTTAATTCGAAGTTTAAAAGAACGGCGTCGATATTTTCTAAGTGCTTTAGGATAAAGCGTCGTATTTCCGAAAAAGCCTTTTGGTTATCGTATTTCGATACTAGCCCTTTAATACTAACGTCGTCGAAGAAGGGCTCGTACTTAGTAGGGATTAGGTCGTAAAGAATTCGTATAACGGCTCGGAAAAAAGCGGTAATTAAGTTCGTCGCGCCTTATAATAAAGTCGTTATACGTAAAAAACTAATGGGAGTAGCGAACGTAGTTAGGTTACGGTTCGTTTCCGTTAGCGTTACTTAGTCGTACCTAGAGAAAAAGTCGACGATTATAAGGATTAAATATATAGCGAATTCTTAAGCAAAGGAGTCTTTATTTCGGAATAAGAAGGCGTCGCGAATGATTTAGGCGTTAAGTTTTATCGTAGAGTTAATAAGTCGTAAATTATTATCTTTCTTTTCGACTACTGAACAGGAGCAGCGTGGGCACGCTAACGGAGGCACGAAACAAGGGCTATCTAACTGCTAATAACTGGCCTAGTGCCGATTAACTAAAGATCATAGCTATAAATAGCTATAATCGGTTGATCGGCCAGCTAAAAACGGCAGCTAGGAAAGGGGAGACTAGAAAGGCAAAGACGAGGAGGGCTAGAAAGGCATGGCAAGAAACGAGTGAATGGCTATAGGTCGTAATATCTATAGGTCTAAGTCTGGCTAATGAAAATATAAGTACGCGACTTATATAAATATATATCGAAAAGGCTACGTAGCCTAGATCTACCGTACTACTATAGCCTCCTTAGTTTAATTAATCCGTAAGGAGTAATTAAACTTCCTATATAATAATAGGTATAGTGGCTCTCGTTTCCTATTAATCCTAAATAGCTACTAATTAACCTAATCCCGATTAACCTTAATTAACTAAAAGCTAGCTAGTTTAATCAAAGGCTAATAGGATAAGTCAGGAAGAAACAGGGTAATCCTAACAACTAGGAACGATTGCAATAACAATAAGTGGATGATGGGGTAGGTGACTGCAACCGTGCCTGACTATGCCTGATCCTAATTAATCCTAAACCTATTTAATCGTTACTAACTAGGAGCTAAGCTAGTTTAATTAACGATTAATAGGAAATAGGAAAGATCTGATAATAAGAACTAGGCTAGCGGAGCTATAACTATAACTAACCTAATTAACCTATTCCTAATTAACCCTAATTAACTAAGAGCGAGCTAGTTTTATTAGGGCCATTAAGAAATAATAGGGATTAATAGTTAAGAAATAGGAACTATAACGGGTAGGTAAAACAAGCGTAGCTCCCGTAAGAAATAAAGAAATAATCCCGTGAAAAATCTAATGTAACGTAATCCCGTCCTTCTCGTTCATAGCTATCTTTTGCCGATCCTTTTTAACCGATTCCTAATCCTATAAACTAATTAATATATCCTATTTATGCCCGTTTTTATAACTCGTTTCTAGCTATTATTCGTATAACCGTTCCTATATTCGTCCGGTAATATCTACCGGGCTTCCCTTAACCCTCGATCCCTCCCTTATACGTGGTTCTAGGGGCTCTAGCTCTTCCTACTAATCATATATCGATAAAGGCGATAAGAGGGGTCTCCGGGTATTAACCTATAACTCGTTTCTTTTCTATGGCTATTTCTAGGCTATCTTATTTAATATCTTATCTATCTCGTATCGGTATCGTTTATAGGTCTATCGCGCTAATCGGTAGGTTCCCCGATTAGGTTCGTAGGTATAAGGTTTATCGGTATCTTCGTATGGTAATTAAAGGTATCGTAATACCTTATCGGTTAAGGAAAAACCTCCCTAGGTACCGTAACTAACTGGAAGGGATAAAATAAGGGCGATCGGAGCTATCGGCAAGCCTCTTATAATTAAAATAGACTAATTAATAACGAACGGATGCCTTTAAACGCGTACGAGCGTATGTTATAAAAAAGGGGTAGTAGCGGTAACTTAGTTAGATTAACTAAGGGCGAAAAACTACCATCTAGGCACTTAAAAAACGAAGGCGAAACCGGGTAAAACGGGCATAGCTCCTTTAAAAGAGACAATAGAGAAACGAGGATAAGATAGATCTACTAATCGGCGGACGAGCTTTTAGGTAAGCTAATTAAAAGCTAATGGAAAGGCGTAGTTATTAATAGTCGCTATAGTTATCTACCCTCCCTATTAATCCTAATACCTAACCTAAAAAGGCTTAATCCAAAAGCCACGAAAAACGGCTCTGGAGCTACGAAAATAGCTCCTAATTAATTAAAAAATAGAAAATCTCCTAATCGACGAATCCTAAACCTAATAACTACAAAAACGGGCGCAAAAGGTCGCTCTTAAGACTAATAAGGTTACGGCTCGGGCTACTAGGTAGTCGCTACTAAACAGGAGTAGCGTAAGTACGCTAACGGAGGCACGAAATAAGGGCTATCTAACTGCTAACAACTGGCCTAGTACCGATTAACCAAAGATTACAGCTATAAATAGTTATAATCGGTTAATCGGTTAGCTAAAAACGGCAGCTAGGAAAGGGGGGACTAGAAAGGCAAAAACGAGGAGGGCTAGAAAGGCATAGTAAGAAACGAATAAATAGCTATAGGTCGTAATATCTATAGGTCTAAGTCTAGCTAATGAAAATATAAGTACGCGACCTATATAAATACATATCGAAAAGGCTACGTAGCCTAGATCCACCGCACCACTACACTACGAATTACGTATTTCGATAAGGACCGTAACTTTCTTTTAGGATTTTATTCTTTAGTCGTATACGTAAGACTTCGATTATTCGTTCCTTAAGGGGTATTAAGATAGGGATGCCTTTAGCTTACTAGGCGTTATATAGTACCGTTCTAATCTTATAATCGGGATAAACCTTAGGTCGGATTTTTCCGATTTTAAAGAAATCCTAGGCTAAGGCTATCTCTCTTCGGTATAGGATCTTAATAAGTACGTCTTTCTCTTAATCGGTTAGTTCCGTATTTAATAAACTTACTTTAATAGCGTTAAGTTTTTCCGTTATTAATCTAATACCTCGGGGGTTACTAGCGAATCTTAGTATGATATTCTTATAGGGTCTATCGCGTTATAATACCTTTAGCGGTTTATACTTCGATTTAACCTTTTTTATTACCTAATCTTTTTAATCGAATATTCCTAGCGGTATCTAACCGTCTAACGGTACGTTATTTACGGGCTGAATTTTACGCGACTTAGGTTTATATATAGTATTAACTAAAAACGTACGTTTAGCTTAGTAAGCTAATTCCGAAATAGGGACTAAGTTTCGCTTATATTATTTCGATTCTTACGTCGTATGTCGAATTACCTTCGTAACGGCTTTACTAAAGACGTAAAGGAATTCTTCGTCGCTTAATCTAACGATCGCTTTATTTCCTTTATTTAGATTAAGTTCGAGGACCGACGAATCCTTAGCTTCGGAGATAGGTATTGCCTCTATATCGTCGTTATAAAGGCGGGTATAATTAATTTTAGCTTAGAGATTAGCGTCGGTTTCTAGGTACTCGGTTAGGAACGCGTTTTTAGGCCTATATACGTTATTAAAGCGGCTTAAGGTATTAATAGTATCTAGTTTTCTTAATCGCCGAATATAAGGCTTAGTAGCGTATCGCTTCTTAAGTTAATAACAAAAGGGATTATTATCCGGGCCGAGTTAAAGTTAACGGTTCTTATAAAGGTACTTCCGTCGAATTCGAATTTTATACGGGACTAGAAGATAAAGTTTATACTAAGTAATAAGGGGTAACTAACGAACCTATTTTTAACGACGTAAATCGGTAAGCGAAGGTAGTAATCGGTAAGTTAAATGAAACCGTTAATTATTTTTATATATAAGGTCTCTATAAAGGATCCAAACCCTCGTTATATCGCCTTAGTACCGGTTATAGGAAGACGTTACTTCTTTATATAGCTTTTTACGATTATACTAAACTACGTCCTTATATCGATTACCGTAGATACGAGAGCTTCGTTCCCGTTAGGTCTTACGTTAATTATTAGCTTAGGAAGAGGCCGGATATAGTTTTTAATATCCTTCGCGATAATAGAATTTACCGTTATTTTATTCGAAGGGTTAGTAAACGGGGCGGTAGTTTACGGTACGCTAGGTATCTTAACGCTTTCTTCCCGATTCTTTTATACCTATTCCTTTATGATCTTAATAACCTTAGGCTAACCTTCGTTAATCTTTATAGCGCGTATCGTAAGGTACTTAATTACTTATTCCGAAAACCCGGGTATAAATTTAATTAGGTCGTCTTACGAAACCTCGAAGCGTTTCCTATTATTCTTATTAATCTTATTTAGTTAAAACTCTCTTAGTAATTTATTAATAGTTTTCGCCTTCTTAGCTAGGTCGCTTATATTCGAAGTAGCGTTCTTGCCGGCTTTAATCGGTTTACGTTTAGGTTATAACGATAGGACTTCTATATCCTTTTAATCGGGTACTTTTCTTTCGATATATTCGCCGTTAGGATCTTTAGTTCGTTTAATTACGTTAACTTCGACTAGGTCCGTTTTAATAATACCCTTATAATGGTAGATACCTTCGTCGTCGATGAGACCCTTGGTTTAATTATAACCTAAGATTTCCGTTTCGTATAATTCGTAGTTATATTTACGTTCGACTATTTAAATAACGTTAATTTCCGATATAGTTCTTGATATCTTTTTTTACTTTGGTATTATTTCCTTATTCTTAAAGTATCGTAGGTTAAGGGATATAAGCTTTAGCTTTCCGGTTAGGTAGTAATATGCTATTTTACGTATTTACTCTAGAGATTTCTTACTTTAGTATACGTAAAATAAGATATAGTAAGCGATCGGTTCTTTTTTACGCTTAGCTTAGGTAATAATCGATCTTAGGACTAGCGTTAACTTTAGCTTATCCGGGTTTCCGTTCTCGAGGTAGTATAGTCGCTTATTATTCCTATAGTAGAACCGATTCTAGGTTATATTTATTAGTAGCGGATAGCGGCTATAGTTATAAAGCCGATCGAAAGTATTATAAAATTAATATTCGAATTCCTTATAATTATTCGTTTAGGTTAATAGAATCTTACTACGTATGCTTCGGTAGTTTAGTATGGTACTACGTTTAAAGCTTATTAGGGTCCTTTCGTTAGTTTATAGGTTATAAAGGCTTAGGTTCCGAACCGCGTTTACTAGGAACGGATTTTCTTATTAATATTATTAATCGGCGCCGTACGTATCCCTAGGATTATAAAAGCTATTCTCCTAACGGTAGTTCTACGAAGTTATCTTTATCTTTAAAGCGTTAAGTCGGTCGTAGAAGGCCTATATACTAGCTTCCTAGTTAGTACTTAGGTAGCCGTAAGAGGGTTTAAGCTACGAGGGAGGCGATAGTAGAGGTATTTAGAGGCTAGGAGTCGTTAATCGTTAAATTATTTATATCATAGGCTTCTCGGGTTCCTCGAAAGTTACCGTTTTTTACTATCGTCGTTTCTCGGCTTAGGTTTTATCGGTAATTTATATTACTATACGACGTTCCGCCTACTTATAAAGCTAGGTATAAAGAGTTCGGTAGTCGATATTTCCGATCTTATTATGGTTATAGTTTTCCGTTTTATAGAACTTTATAATTAGGGATATCCGGAGTTTATCGGTTAGGTATCTTACTTTCTAGGAAAGCTTTTCGTTATCGTTTACGAGCTTAGAAAGACGTTTATAGTTTATAAGATACGTAAAGATCGCTTTAGGATCGTTAATTACGTTACTTCGTTTTAGTTATACGAGTTTACGTTTAACGTTAGCTTAGTTTGGTTTATCGGTAATCTTAAAGCGGTACTTTAGGGCTATAACGATAATTCTTTAGATCGTTTGGTTTTTCGTAACGTCGTTAATACGCTTCCTAATGATTTTAATCGTAATTTATTTACCGATCTTTTTAATTTTATCGCCGTCGCTTATACGGTAGCGGTTAAATAATCGATTTACTTTTTTTAATTACTAAGTTACGTTATATTCGTTAAACTTAAGCCTAGGGTAATCGGTAGGGTTAGGGAATTTAATGGCTAATATTACGATAATCGGGGTAGTTATCGGTATATTTTAGCTACTAGAGGCCATGTTATTATTATTTTAAAATAATACTATAAGGATTAACGGGATAAATATAAAGCTACGGTTAAGGGGTAATTAAGTAGGAGTTTTATCGTCGTTCTTCTTTTCTTCGGGCGGATATAGGAGCGGAGAGTTAGTATCGACTTTTAAGGTTTTTACTAGTAGTTTAGTCTTTATTACTTCGGGTCCTAACGGCGATTTATTCCGTTTCCTAGCTACGGATTCCGTTTAGTTTATCGGTACGAGATATAAAGTAGAAAGGGGAATAGTAGGGGTCTTATTATTTAATATAGGGGTAAAGATATAATAGTTATTATTTATATCCTAATACTTTTCCTTTAATATAGGTATGTTATTATTTATTATATTATTTCGATCGATAGGGTCCGGGTATTATACGAGCTTTTCTAGTCGGCTAACGCCTAACTAAAGTGCGATACGTATTCCTTAGATTAATAGTTTAATTATTATAAATATATCGACGATAATTCCTCTTATTAAGGTTTAGAACTCCTAACGTATAACCTTCGTTAAGGTAATACGTATAAAGGATAGATCCCGAGTAGAGGATCGCGTTAAATACGATACCGGTTATAGCTATAGGCCGGTTTCGATCTAACGGAGGTTGTTTAATGGTATTAGCGGTATTACCGTTAGGCGTCGTTTTACGCCTATGTTAGTACTTTTCGCTATATTAGTTATTAGTTAGTAATATAAGGTTAGCTTATATATAAATATACCTATTAGCTCGACTCTAGTTTCGTTTCCCTAATCCTTTATATCTACGTAGTTTTATTAATGTTAATTTCTAGTTTTCCTTAAAACTATCGGTTATTAATAGCTATTAGTTTATTAATTTCTATTTATGCTATTAATATAAATATTTATATTATATCGTATATTATATCGTCGAGTCGCTACGCTTAGGTATTTTAAAATACCTTTAATATAATAAGTTATTAGTATTTATATATTTAGTTTATATCGATTAATAAATTTAAAGGGAAAAAGAAGCTATCGTAAGATCGGCTAAGGTATAATTATTATTAGCCTTTATCCGCCCTTAGTATTAATAAAGGAGTAGCGGGTCGTATAGGTTATCGTAATTTATATTAAGGCGTTCGTACGTCCTTTATATAATAAGTAAATAATTATAAGGGGGCTGCCTTAATCGCTATAAGCTTTATTTACTTATACGAGATATATTATATTATTAGCGGTTCGAGGAAGCGGTTAGTATCGAAGGCTAAGTACTATCCTTAGTAACGGTTATATTACGACGAAAGTTCTCCCGGGTTTTACGGGTTCCTCCGTATAGGTAGGTAAATAACGATACGAGGGATATCCTAATCGGTATAAACGCGGTCTAGTCGTCGTATTATATCGTAATATCGATAGCTTATTAATATTATAAGTATTAAGGGCTAGGTAGTATTTTAACGGCTATAATATCGTAGTAAAGGTTCCCGGGTTTATACGTACCTCCTTATAGTAAATAAATAACCATAAGGCGGGATACTTTATTTAACGTAAAACGCGGGCTACTTCGCGGGTTAAATGGTGGCGCCGACGGCGATCGGTATCCTTTAAATTTTAATAGCGTAATAAAAACTCCTTAGATTAAAGGTTAAGGGGTCGAAAAAGTTATAGGGTAGTCGCTATTAAGGAGGAATAAAGCGTACGCGATATTAAAAACCCGGATAGGTTTATTCGAAGGTATATTCTATCGAAGACTATAGTACGTACGATGGTTTAAGACGGATAAAACTAATATCGTTATATTAATCGAAAGATAAGGAATTTAATATAGTTATCGTATCTTAGCTATGCCCCTTAGTCGTAGAGATATAGTAGTCGCTAGCCCGAAGGTATAAGAGATAAGAGGAGAAAAGAGGTAAAACGTAAAAGTTACTTATTCGGTTATAGCGGTACAACGAAGTAACTTAAGCGCCTATAATTAAAATAGATATATTAATCGGAGAACGACGAATCTAATAGCAAAAACGAATCTTTAATTAAGGTAAAAATAGTAAAGATAGTAATCTGGTTAGGTAATGAATTCGATAATAAATATGGCATGTCCCGTACTTACGGGAGCTATGGTTACTTTATATAGGTATAAGGCCTATCGTAGCGTGTTACGTAATATATTAAGAGGATATATCTTACCGTACTACTATATTAGTTATAGTTATTTACTCCTTTTGCCATGCCTTTCTAGCCATCCTTATTACCCTGCCTTTTCTAGTTTCTCCCTTTCCCAGCTGCCGTTTTCAGCTGGCCGATTAACCGATTATAGCTGTTTATAGCTGTGATCTTGGTTGATCGGCACTGGGCTAGTTGTTGGCAGTTGGGCAGTCCTTGTTTCGTGCCTCCGTTAGCGTGCCTACGCTGCTCTTGTTCAACATTCAAAAGGCTACGTGGCCTAGATCTACCATACTACTGAGAAAGAGTAGAGTATACGCGATACTAAAGTCCTAGATAGGCTTACTCGAAAGTATACTTTATCGAAGACTATAGTACGTACGATGATCTAAGATAAATAAAACTAATATTACTATATTAATCGAGAAACGAGGAATCTAATATAGTTATTATATTTTAGGAATGCCCCTTAGTTATAGAGATATAGTAGTTACTAGCCCGAAGGTATAAGAAGTAAGGGAAAAAAAGGGGCTAAGTATAAAAGTTACTTATTTAGCTATAGTAGTACGACGAAGCGACTAAAGCGCTTATAACTAAGATAAATATATTAATCGGAAAACGACGAATCTAATAATAAAAACGAATCTTTAATTTAGGTAAAAATAATAAAGATAATAATTTAGTTAAGTAGTAAATTAGATGATAAATATAGTATAACCCGTACTTATAGGAGCTGTAGTTACTCTATAGAAGGCATAAGGCCTATCGCAGAGTATTAGGTAATACATTAAGAGGGCATGTCTTACCGTACTACTACAATAGATCTAAGACCTTTTCTCTTCGCTCCTCCTCCTGTTACTCGTGAGATAGCTCCTCGCGCGTGCTCTCGCACACGTAGCTTCCTCGCTACGTGATATATTAAATATAGAATAATATAAAATGAACTTATGAAGAAATATACTATTAATAAGAAAACAAAAACATATAAAAGAAAAAAGTAAGAAAAAAAAAAACTGGATCTTAAAAAAGAAAGTATCATAAGTGTGTAGTGAAACTAGCTTTTGTAGAGTTTTGAATAATCTTGTTACGGTTCTTAGCTTTGCACCTCTTCGTTGCTTACCTTAGCAACAGGAGCTCCCATATATACGCTCCTGTTGCTTCCATTCCTTGAGTTAGTTCTTGGATAGAACCAGACCTTTTTCTTCTTTTGCTCCTCCTTTCGTTGCTCGTGAGATAGCCCCTCGCGTGTGCTCCGCACCACACCTAGCCCCCCAGATCTACGTAACATATTTAGATAGGTAGGTCTCGCATTTATATTTTCACTATACATACTTCGGCCTGCATCTTACACTTGTTAACAAAATATTGTTGATAAGAATCTCGAAATTCCCCGGTCGGCAGTCTATCCCTCCCTATCCTCCTCAAAATGTCGCGCAATCGAAGAGGTCTCTTGCTGCGCGATGTCAATATCTGGGACTTGAGCGATAGTGAAGATCGCATTCCATTGGGCGGCTTAAGGCGCACTCCTGGTATTACCAATAAAGATTTCCGCCACATGCTCGACATCCTTCTTGTTACCTCGGTCGATTTCGTCGTCCAGAACGAGCACGGAGATGAAATCTTGCAAAACGACGAGCCCCTCCTCCCTGGAGATTACACTGTCATGGCAGACAAGGTCGAAGTTAGTGTCTGCTTGAGTATTACTGGTATTTTTCTCTAACCACACCAAGGTCAACAACGAAATAGCCTACACGCGAGTGGCCTCCATTACGACAGGCTCTCAAGTACAAGCGTTCAGAGACGCAGTCCGAGCTCGGGACAATCGTTGTGTCATTTCGAAAGTCGTAAATGTCGATGCTGAAGTGGACGATTGGACGTCGTTCGAAGCTGCACATATCTTCCCGCTAGCATACGAAAGCCAGTGGAATATGAATAACTACGGCCGCTGGATTACAATTGATCCACCTCAGGGAGGGGAGATTAATTCAGTTCAAAATGGTCTCCTTCTCCGTTCTCATTTGCATCAGGAATGGGACCAATACAGATTCTCTATCAATCCCGACGTACGTTTCTTACTACTATACCTACTCAACTTACTAAATACTTCTAGAACGGACACAAGATAATCTTCTTTGGTGCCGACCTGGACCAGGTAGCTGGGAGCACCCTCGATCGCCAGCTCCTCGACGACCCATGCCGTCCCCCGGACTCGCTCTTCCGCTGGCATTTCCGCCAAGCAGTCCTCTCAAATATAAGGGGAGCGGCAGAGCCGATATTCGAGCACGACTTTCCTCCAGGTTCGGACATAATGGGGGAAATACTAGCAGGCCCCAAGGCCGGCCAGCGCATGGAGTTCGAGCTATTTGATCGGTTGGCTCACCACGTAAAGATTGTATAGAACGAGGGATGGAGGGGGCAGATCAGTAGGTTACTTAACGGAGGATAGGTTCGATTCCTAACAGCACTACTTGGTAGTCTGTTATTTAGCTCAACCGGGGCAAGGGCATGTATTGCTCACAGCGGCGCATGATAGAGGGAAAGGGCATTGCTTACAGCGACCATGATAATTAATTTACAATTTAATAGTGAACAGGAGCAGCGTGGGCACGCTGTATGGGAGACCCGTATGGGTAATAGGACTAGCTACCCAACTGCCAACAACTGGCCCAGTGCCGATCGAGCTAGATCACGGCTGTAAACAGCTGTAATCAGTTGACCGGTCAGCTGAAACGGCAGCTGGGAAAGGAAACAAGAATGGGAGGACTAGAAGGCGATTGAAGGCATATCAAGAAACGAGTGAATTGCTGTAGGTCGTAATGCCTACAGGTCTAAGTCTGATCGATAAAAATCTACTGTTTACCTTTTCCTAAAAGAATCTTACTTATGTGTGACTTGAGAATAAATTATTACCCTTGCAATAAAAATCTACGTGCGAGACCTATATAATTACTCATCTAAAAGGCTACATAGCCTAGTCTCACTGCACCACTATAATAGTTAATTAATTTCGTAATTAAACAAATTAACTTACATTCGTTACATTAATAGAATTAATAAAGACATGTATTTAAATTAATGAAAATTCATTTTAAACTACCTTTATTAGGTTTAAAATTAAAAAAATAAAATTATTTTTAAAAGCATACTTTTAAAACTTTCTAATATTTAAATTATTTATTTACATACTGAACAGGAGCAGCGTAGGCACGCTGACGGAGGCACGAAAAGGGCTACCCAACTACTAACAACTAGCCTAGTGCCGATCAACCAAGATCACAGCTGTAAACAGCTGTAATCGGTTAATCGGCCAGCTGAAACAGCAGCTAGGAAAAGGAAAAAAAGAAAGGAGAAGAGAGACTAGAAAGGGGTAACGAGGATCGCTAGAAAGGCATGGCAAGAAACGAGTGAATGGCTGATGGCTGTGATAGCTACAGGTCTAAGTCTAACTGATGAAAATATAAGTGCGCGACCTATATAAATAGACATCGAAAAGGCTACGTGGCCTAGATCCACCGCACCACTACAATACTTAAAAATTAAAGTAATTTCGTAAAGCTATTTATTATTTAAAAGTTACGTTAACTTTAAATTTAAAGATAGTATTGAATAGAACATTTAAATATAATCTTTTTAATAATAAAATTCATTTATTTAAAAAACTACAACGTTAATTAAAAATTTAATTTCTTTTTTTAAAAAAAATTTTTCCTTTTAAAATAAAATATAAAAGAAACCTAATAAGTCTTTATTTATATATTTAATTATAGAAATAAGTTCTATTAGCTTTCTTTAGCTGGTATTTATAGCCGAGCTTAAGGATACTTCTAGAGAGTGATCGAGGGTCCCAAAAACAGCCGGGGGGAGGGGGGGGGGGTAGAATACGCCTATTTTTAGTAATCCGAAGACGTCAATGTTTGACAACCTACAGCAGTATTGCTATCTTGTCTTGAATGATATGGTTCTTACCTTATAGTAATCACGCAGAACTCTGTACTGTCGGCTAGTTGATTACTTACGTTATCGATATTCTCTTTCAGGTCCGGCAAAAGGGTCGGGGGAGCCTATCGGCCACTTGACGGTTCAAGGCAGGTGTCCATCAGCTGAGAGGTATGTGTATTTCTCAACACCGTCGCTCGCCTTGCGTCAGATCGAGTTCACACAGATGGTTGTCTCGCTCTCGGAAAATTCCTTCCTGTCACTCAGGCTCGGCAACTAGAAGAGTGCTTTTTCATACACACTACCTATGAAACAAACAAATGGGTATAGCTGTTTGTCCTCTACCATCTACCAACCATTTCCTTGTAGTATTGTCTCAAAGCTTGGGGTCTATCTCCTCAAATTCGCTGAGGTCTCTGATCGGGCGGGCGCCCGCCGTCACCGATAATCCCGATTTGAAGTCCCGCACGTTTCGAATTAAGACGGGCTCTGTGCCATTCGTCCAAACGGTTGCCGTGTTTCCGTTGGTCGCTTTCTCGGCCTCCTTCGCTTTCGAGCCCACGCCCTGCGCAATGAGCTGCACCACTAGCTTTGCCCGAGTCGGCGACATGGGCTTAATGTAGGTGGAGTAAAATTTGATCATCTCTGATTTGGTGAGCTCCTTCACCCGAGCCGCATCTCGCTGAGCTGTGTGTGGGTTGGTATTAGCGAACATCCAAATTCAAGCGACCAGGGCGAATCGGTCCATACCTGATTCGAAATCATAATACTCATTATTTATCTGTGCCCAGTGTCTTCCCGTCTCTTGATCCAGGTTCTTCAGCTTCTCGAGGCGTTTGATGACCACGCTCCTCTTGTGACTTTCGAATTCTGCGTCGCTCATCTTCTCGAGGGAACTGGTCTGCGCGGCTAAGAACGAGTCGATCCGAGACTCCAGATAGTCCGATGTGCGCTCGCTTTGGATGATGAAACGAAACCCGTAGGTTGTCGAGGAACTTCGAAGGCCGCTGAAGACCACGTAGCCGAGCTGCTCCTTGGTTCGCAACTGATCGAATGCCGGTTCGTGAATGATCTGATCTAGCAGCTGCGTCTTTGCGCGGACTGTACGATCGCCTTTATCCCCGATGTGGAGGTAGTACTCGATGCAGTGGTTGACGTTCGCGGGGTCCTTGAGAGTCTTCTTGAACAGGTAGTTCGACCCCGGCGGGAAATCTAGCGACCGAATGATAGGCCATTCATCCTTTGGCAAAACCCGAGGCTTCAGGATCTTTTCGATCATGTCCGTCAACTTCAACGCGTCTTCCTTGTACACATTGCCGTGTACGTAAGCCTCGATGTGTAGGTGTGATACGATCTGTTGGTGGAATTGTCTCACAGCCTCGGCTGTGATTCCAGGCAACTCGGCAACCAGCTGCTCCACCACGTAGTCGTGCTCAGATGTAAGCCAAGACACGTAATCACCGATCTGTGTGAATGGCTGTTGCAATTCGCAATTCTTGTAGCCCCGAGTCAACCGTTCCTTGATGATCTCGAAGCGCTCGTCCTTAACCTCCAAGTCCCGCATGGTGATGAGGACTTGCTCGAGAAGCACGGGGAGTTTGTCATTATATCCGGACACTTCGATAAACAAACCGCGGGAGTCAAGGCTAACGTTGTACTGTAGTCCGGCAAGCTCGGCGTCGTAGGAATACTCCTCGAGCGCGTCTCGTACTAGATCCGTAAATAGCTTCGATTTTACTGAATTCTCCGCCGAAGCGAAAATGATCGGATTCTTGATGCTCACGATTAGATTTGCCTTGGGAACCCAGAATGTGTCGTCCTTCTTGTACCATGTCCGTGCCACCTCGTCGTTTCGAATTACTCGTGGCGCCAAAGCCGGGCGCTCGACCTCCTTCTTCTCCACCTCGAGCTTTGTCGGGATAAATTGATTCCGATGCGGAAGATGTAAAGCGGGAAGGCGATCCTCCGCCGTACAGTTCAAGGCCCTAGAAATCTCTGCCAGGAATTCCTCAGGTATCCTCTCTGCCTTGTACTCGGTGCCGTACCATTTCTCCTTTTTATCCCAGTCGCCCGGGAAGTCGCGGGATACTATCGTCATCCTTAAGTTATCGGGGCGTAGGAGCTCTATGCCCTCAACGATCGCTCCCGGGTCGAATTTGCGTAGGTTCTGGCCGCTAAGCAACCACTCCCGAGGCAGCGGTCTCTGCATCACGGCGCATATTTTGCTTGTGAAGCGACTGGCCGGCGTTTTCTGTTTAAATCGAAAATCCACCTCGGCCATACCCTTCTGCTCCTCGAATATCCATTCTTGAGGAGGGGTTTGTTTAAGAAGCGATACGTACTGGAAGAATACCTTGACGACCTCTTTATAATGCTTCAATCCCTATCCCTTATACGTCAGTAGCCGGTATCATCTCAAGGTGCAGGATTGTTACCTCTTTCGTTAAACGGATCTGACAATCGAAGATGCCGGGAGTACCGGGGCATATTGGATACGCCCCGGCACTCAGCGAGTTGGCCCATCCTTTAGACTTCAGATATGCCATGATGCTTCCAGGGCCCTCGTGTCCGATTAAGTGGCTAACGTATCGGCTCGGTTGGCTTTCGTAAAGGTACTCTTCGTCGAGGAAGGGAAAGGAAAGATTCAGCTCTCGAGAGTCCATGACCGGCTTCGCAAAACACTGCATGGACAGGTGATCTTTGGTGAACGGCACTTCGGTCTCCCATCGGTTCTGGGCTAGGTTTTTGTCTACCACGCCAGAGAATAGCTCGGCCACCCATTTCTCGAGAGTGTCGAGCGGTTCCCGACCTAGAACGCACAGCTTCATTCGATTGGCAGAGTAATGTTTCTCGTGGAAATCGATAAACTTCTGTCGTACATCTATCCCTCGAGACTCTGGCTCCGTCTTCAGCACCTCAAAGTTGCCAGTCGAGAAATGGCGATAAGGGTGTTTGGGGTTAGAGAGGGACTTCTCCAGTTGATGAAGTCGCCACTGGTCGCTCTGCAAGTTCTTCTTGTTCTCCGAGTCTACAGCTCGCAACTCACGGTCAAGTGTCGACAGAAGGAAAAGGGGTTCGATGAAGAATTGCGCAAATCGATCCAGGCCGCCGTAGAGCGGTGACAGATTTGTCTCGGAGGGTTCCTCGCCGTTGCTCGGTTTAGCAGCGATGTCGAAGAAATAGTTGGTAGAGGTGGCTCCGGTGTACGCATTCGAGCTACCCGAATGTGAAGAGAGATACACATTATACGCATTCTCTATCGGATACTTCTTAGTACCCATGAACAAAAGCTAGGGTGCAATGCATCAGCGGGAATTTGCGGCGAAAGTTTGCGCGACAGGACCTACATGTTCCACGGCATGGGCCATGCCTGGCATTTCATCCTCATCGCTGAAATTGCCGACATTGACATCTAGAGCGGCGCTGGCCTTATCCGTTTCGTGATCGTGGACTAAGAGAGCCTCTAGTTGGTTGGATAGCCGGATAACACGGTATTTCCGATCGTCTAACGAGGGTATCTCCAACTGGTCGGCGACCCGCTCCACTGGTTGTTGTGAAGAATACCGTCTCTCGCCGTTGGTTGGAAACGTGTTCTGTGACGCGGAGCTCATGATGGAGGACTGGGACACTACGGCGGACAAGATACAGGACTCGTAGCAACACGATGACGGAAGGAAGGGTGGAAAGAGAACTAGAAGTTCACAGCCCCGGACGGGTCAGGTTCAAGGGGGTCGACCGAGGAGAAGATGTTCTAGAGCTGGCGGTGGCGGTTAAGTCTACGACTTTTAATTCGGGGATGTCGAGAGATAGGTCAAGGGCCGGCTGGCGCGATGGCGCCTGTGCTAGCCTGGAGTGGGGACGCTAACGTGAGGGACCAGGCTGTTCCCAGCGAGTTGGGAAAGGAAATATTGACGTGAAGGCGATTCGTCGCGTCCCGTCGTGAGGTCACGCCTTATCCCGACACCGGTTCGTACCACAGCGTCTAGAGTGCCACGAATCGGGCCGGCAGCAGCGGTACCAGCAGCAGTAGGCGTTGCTACGTTTGCCGAGGCGGAATGTGCTGGCCACTGCCGTCTCTGGCGATGACCGTCTATACAACCGCCAGGGAAAACCTCTGGCGTCCAGTCAGCGCTGATTCCGAAAGCTTGGCAGTGGGCTGACCGAGTGCAAAAGCGACTCCCTAGACCCAGAAGCGCTGACAACTACCTGGAAGGCCGGATGATCCAGCGGTGTGATTTGTTTTTAAGGAAACGGGTTCCCGTGCCACTTTAGCTCTGGTGGGTTATCGTGTTGGAAGCCCTGAAAGGCAGGTGCCTGTAGGTGTGTGTGTATGTTATTATGTCTTGACTATCCGAACTATAGTGCCGGCGACTAGGGCTTCGAAAGGAATACGGTAGCGTACGTACAAGGCACACAACCGTGGCTCACCGTCAAAGACACCCTAGACCAAAACGGCGGATGCTAGAGGGAGGGGGAGGGGGAGAGGGGAGCTGAATCGGACTGAGATCCTGTGGGTAAGATTTCAGTAGCGTGCTCCGCTATATTGTTGATATTAACATGGATGAAGAAACTGCCAGTGAGAGTAGGCAATGGTGGTAATATGGATCAACGGTGGAATGTTGTTTGGAGAGAGGGGGGGGGGGGGGGGGGGTTCTGCCACGGATGTATACTGGCGCACGATACTTACCTAGGTACGTTTCAACGGACTGGCTTGGAAGAACAAGTTTGACTGGCGTGCCAGGTTCGCGAGTTATTAGATAGCGTAGGTACGGATAATTTTACCAGGTTGGGGCCTGGATGGTAGGGTCAATAGGCGAGCAGAGAGGTAGTAAAGTCTTAGGCGGGAAAGGAACATGGTCGGGCCGCAATAAGAAGGGACCAGAAGCTTTTAGTGAGACTCGACCGTAGGCATATGTATAATACCGGCAATAAGAATAACAGCGTTAATTATAATAATAGCCGCGATAATAGCCACAACAGCGGCAGCGACCACGACAAGACGAATAAAACAACTAGCAGCAATACTGATAAATATCGTGCCGCATATAGGTAACGTTATATGACGTTTTCCAGTTGGGAGACGGCCAGCAGCGTCCAGGGTCGAATGTCGACTAGGGGGAGGGGGAGTGAGACCAGAGAAGCGGCCGGGAAGGGGAGATCGATGGTAACAGGTCTGCACGGGGCCAGGAGGGTAGGTATGCAGCTACGCATCCCCGGCGAGCACTGACGTACCTTAGGTGAATCGCAGTCTGGGGAGAAACAGATGATGTTATGTTCTGGATCCGAAGCCGGCGAACGCCCACCTACGCGGCAATTGCTTCAATCAGCAGGGTTTCATCGCAGCTCAGGGGGGGTTGGCGGAGGACGGCGGTTGCGAGATAGCCAAGTCAGAGACGGGCCGGTGTAGTGGTGGTGGTGGTAAGGGAAGAAGAGGTGCAGGAGGGGGAGGAGGGAATTCTGGAGCGAGACGTAGCGCCGCGTGGATGGAGCGGCCGTGGCGAGGAGTAACGCGGGAGAGGGGACGATCCATATAAGTAGAGCCAGGAAAATGCAATGTGTTTCCGTCTCCGTCTCCCTCTCGCCTCTGTCTCTTTCTCTCCCCCCACCTCCTGTCTCTGCGAGCGTGTGTATGTGTATGTATCATGTATATGCACGTTTGGATAGATGGACGGACGTGTGTCGTGTGTGTGCGTGTGTGCGTGTGTGTGTGTGTGTGTTCTTGCCCTTCTGGCCTGCCCTCCTTCTCTTCTTCTCTTCGCAGACGACATTGGTTGCTTCCCGGTATCTACATAGGGTCAGGTATGTGCATACAGTATGCATGTAAGCGGGCGGGATGAGGGCAGGGATGCCTGGCGAATAATTCGATAGGCGGAGCAAGTAGGTAGGTAAGGCATATACGCATGTCCCCGTACTACGTAGGGCGTTGCGTCTGAGAAGATGCCCGCCTGCAAGGTGCCTGTGGCGAGTGGGGGCGACAGTCGTGATTCATGTATGTATGCATGTACGTGAGGCGTGTTTCAATGTCTGGTAGGGATTAACTTGAGATTCGCCATTTGAGGGCCGAAGAAGGGAATGTGGGGGAATGGGGTCATCGGCCGGGTTTTATGAGTAGCCTCGCTGTTGGTACGGTCGGGCAGTACTCCTCATCCAACATCAATAATCCGTATCTACAAAGTACCCGAGGCATACTAAGAGGTACCTAACCTACCCCGGTTACCTGTAGCAGACTCAATGCCAGGCCCTTGCGGATCAAGGAGCAAGGCTTCCACGGCTAGAATTTCTGAATTTAGTCAAGTTTCACACAGTCCGTAGCCGGGTGCCTGTCCGTTCAAGCACTTACGTAGGCACCTATGATGGAAGTTAGGTAAATACCTAGGTACTTACCTACCTAGGTACCTTAGGTAGGTACCTCTTGGGCGACTCTCAAGAGGCGATATGGTACCTATTAATAAGCCTAATCCAATCCAGGGATTCTAAAAGAGGTGCCTAAGGCCAAGAGCGGCTAAGAGGAGCCAAGAGCTTAGGTACCTGATGCCGCCTCGAGTTGCCTCTAACCGGCAAGAGGTGAGATACCTCTATTAAGCCACGGGACTTATCCTATCTAGAGGATAATTATAAGGACACAACACCTTATCTAATTGTGAAGTTTTTGATAACAATTCATGAGCAGATTGGCTTCGTTACAAATAAAGCCTACGCGACCTAGGTACTTACCTACCTGTTATTCAAAATTAGGTACCTGTGCTTTCGAGGTACCATAATACGTATGTATGTTCGTTCTACCTTAGGTACCTTTCCAACACTATTAGAAGGGTACCCGCCGTAATATTTTGCCAATCTTGTCCGAAGCGGTGGCTAGGGCTTAAATACCTATCTAGGCACCAGGGTAGACGCTGGATAGACACCTATCAACCCAATGCAGGCGGGTATATCAGAGTAGTTTCCTTTCCGACTTAGATATGTATGTGCCGTATATTCCCCCATGGATCCTCCCATATATGATATAAATAAGCACACAATCACCTCGCCCAATGTAAGACGTGTACCTCTAATTAGAAGATACCAGCCTATTATCATAGGTATGTACGTATTGTGATGCTGCTCATAGAATGTACAGCCGCTGCCCAAGGTCGTCTACCAGATACCTAGATAGATGGAGAGATGGTGTCTCTAAGTCGTCGGTGTTAACGGGCGGGTGGCACTCGGGGTTGGACCTGCCCGAACCCCAAACCCATCTAGGCAGTATTATACCTAGAGAGCCCTCCCGGGAGGCTTAATTGATGCTTAAGCAAGAGTTCTAACCAAACCATGGCGTTTATAGAGAGTGAGAGAGGCCAGGCGAGAATTTATTCTTTTTTTATGGTTCCTTGCTAGCACAAAAGTGTTAGGGTCATTAAAGTGGTTGTTTGGCTCAAAACTAGATTGAAAAACTTGTACTTTCAACGAATTAGACAACACGTAAAGAGATCGGATAATGGATAATATATAATAGGCTTGAGCACTTTCAGGGCTAAATCACTCGAATCTGATGTAAGCTACCGACCTTATTTATCATTGATTCCAATTTTTTTCTCAAGGTAGCATCCGCTTAGCCCGGTTGATGGTGATGGCGAACTTGCATGTTCACGACTCTTCTCTTCCGATCCCTCAGGGTCCTTGCGTTTTGCTTCTGATTTTCTACTTATCGTTCTGGATATGTTAGGGACGGGACGGATCTCAGAGCCGTCGGGTCACTGCCAGCAGCGCCTCCTCGTCCGCTCGGTTGTTTGTTTTAGATGCCATCATTATAGAAAAGGATGCTTGAGGGATATGAGTTAAGGACAGGGCTAAAAATGGATATGCATGTTCGAGGTCGATCTTTTCGCGGCTCCTGCAGTTATCGACTGAAGACTGCTAACGTCCACTTACATATGTACTTCTCGCGGGGTGAGCTGTGTCCTCTAGCACGAATCTGCCCAGCGGTCAACCGACTGCCCCTAGCATACGAGTTTCTCGTCACGAGGTTGGATAGCCTTCCTCCTTCCTTGATTCATCCCTTTCCAACATCAGACATGATTCTTGGGTCTGTGTCTAGTTGGTCAATTCATTGGGTCACCGTGTCCTGAAGTGTTTGATTCAACAACTAGGGGACCACTGAGTGCAAATACCCAGTCACCCGTAAGCAAGATAGAAGGACACAGTATTTTGGTCGAGATAGGCGTTCCGGATCCCGTGTGGGTACAGCCATATATACTGCGGGACATCTCCAATCACTTAGCGTGTATTCATGCTGGCCGCTGAAGTACTCCAAGTACGTAGGTGAAGCTGATTTGCGGAGCCCTGTGAGGTTTTGAGAGAGGCCAACACGTGTAGACTCATTGGTGTATCTTCTTTATCTCGAGCCTATGTTTTCCCATTATATTACATGTAGAAATGATTACTTTTTTCAAGTGCGGTTATCTTGGGCGCCATCTGTCTCCGCTATAAAGGCTTTGTATGGTGGGAAGACACCCGCTATCTGTGCCTCCAGCTCTTCTTAGGCCTTGATATGTCTAAGCTCTCGGGGCCTGAAACGCCGAGGCGAACCTGTTCATGTTTTGAACGGTGATACGAGTGTGTCATATTGAAGGAGAACAGAGAAATGTCGGTTCAAGGTGCGAGATGGGGGCCAAGCTAGCTGCCGGCTCCATTCTGTGTTAGGTAGGTATAATATCCTACATGGTATAGGTAAGTTGAGGGAGGCGAGTGGGTGTTGGCATAAGAGGAGTTGCCGGGAACATATTGTTTCGTGAGTCTACATGGATTGGCCATACATCGACGGGGCCGGGTTGTGGTTGAGTATTTCCGGTTGGTCTATGACCCCTTGGCCCTTCGGCTTAGCTAGGTTACGAGAACAGAGCAAGGAGATAATCACCGTCCAGCATCCTGGCACGCAGATACATAATATACACTATAAATATACCTATACGTACCTATATATAATATTTAGAGTCCCGGTCTCCACGTAAAAGACTCAACTTAAGACGAGTGCGCACGTGCTTCCGTTGGGCACATTTATTTGCACAGACCCCTTTATTGAACGGGGGGCTGCATAGGGAATCAGGGGGAGCGAGTCGATCACGAAATTCATATCTTACTCACCTACCCTAGATACCATATATACACGTGCCGTCGAGTATAGCCCAAGAGCGGCCTAGTCTCGGCCACACGTTCGATATCGACTTCTAGGAAACGTAGGTACTACGTACCGAGTAGGGCCTTAGCAACCTTGACCTCTTCGTTGACCGGCTCAGCATCTTTCTACGAGCCGCGCACTTTCTACGGTGTCGTCCTGGCGTCTACTGGCGCTAGCCTTTGCCCCATACCCATTCCGACTCAAATAGCCGTGACTAGCCCTCTAGGTTTCGCCCGCTCGTGGCCCTGAAGTTTAGACTAAATACGTAGGTGGCGGGAGCTGTGCATTATCAACATTTGCCGGCACGCAGACCTCCTTAGGCTCACTCGCTAAGAGTGCTAGCCTACCTGGTAGCCAGCAAGGGGCCGGGTGTTGAGAGAATTCAATAGATCGTAATTCCAGCGCCCCTTTCGCCTTGGGGCCGACCCCGATACCTTATCCCGGGTCGTCGCTTAGACCATTTCTTGCTTCCCAGGACATCTTGACACCGCCTATGCTTGATTAGCACACTCGGGACAGGTAGACCGTGCGTACTATTTGAACTAGCTTGGTCGTTCACGGGGGTTTCCTTGCTACAATAGGATGCCCTTTAACATATGAGTAACAGGAGGATCATGTCCGAGATGGCCCTCTGATAGTAGGGGTCTGATTATTCAGAGATTCTCATCGTCTCTCGAGATGTCGTAATGCGCAGCCCAAGATGAGACCACATTTCTTCAGATGTATTATCACACACACACACATGTATATATATACGAGGTGCTGGGACCGCAATCGAGTTGAGCGATGGTGAGGATGTTGATCGGCGCTCAATTCGCGGTCTACGGTCCATCTTCGCTATAGCAGCAAGCAGGAAACGGCCCATAGTTCAATACCAGAATACGCCATCGAGCCTAAAGCCGACTGGTTGATGTGCTTAGGCCCCGAATGGGATCAGGTCCAGGGGTGAAAAGAAAAAAGTAAATCCCACTCGGGTGGGCTCCCTCAGCCAACTGCGTTGTCAGGCCGCCCCGAGTAACTAAACTCCTCAAGGTCTAATCCTACCCTCCTCTCGGAGAATAAAGGCACGGCCCGGCCTCGCATTCCCATATCTATCTCATCGAGCATGTTGGCTTGGGCCTGTACTAGCGGCCACATGCGTGGGCTCTCTCTCCGGTGTTGCCTATGCAGCAGCCCACCCCGGAGGCCAACGCATGCATATACCTATGTAAGGGTAGACGGACATCTCCAGCGTGTGGTGCAGTCGGAATGAACCCATCGGCCGGTATTCTTTTTGGCCAATTCTCTGGTGTGCCCGCCCATTCGGCACATGAGCTACATTTTGGGTAAATGGCCCCTCCCCCCCCAGGCGGCGTCGAAGCGTGTCATAGGTTCGCGTGAAATGCCAATCGTATCAACCGTGGCCCTCATCTCCTGTCATGTACTTGCCTGAATCCTATGAACACACTCGCACTCGGCAATGAAGTTGCAGCGCATGTTCCGCTGTAAAGCACGGCTCGCAATTGACAACTCATCACGTCTAATTCAGCGTTGGGGGTTCTTGCATTCGGCCTGTTTGTGGCCAGGCCGTCCACATCGATGGCATGTGAGTGCTGTAGGTTGTCGATGCGCGGCGCCACCCGAAGAGATAGACAGCAGACCGCCAGAGTGAGAGGCCTTAGGATCATTCAACTTGACCTCCTTCTTTCTGCGCTTCTCGGCGAACTGCACAGCTCGGGCCCGCTCCATACCCTGCTTACTTCGCGACGCCGCCCGAGCAGGACCGGACCCAATCTCGGGTCTCGTCTCTGGCCTATGCTTCGCTGGCTCTTGTCCCGATTCTGCATTGAACATAGGCGCGGCATAATCTGGACCTACGTGAGAATCGTCACTATCAGAGTCGCTATACTTCGGGGTGCTGTTCTTCGTAGCCTATGCGCGAGTAAGTTTACAACTTAGCGGTGCCAAAAACCAAACGGGGAAAAAAAAGCAGCCATAATAGCATGGTATTCTAGGGGAAACCGACCTGGCGATTGCCCATATTGTAGCGCTTCACGACCGGCGCGCTATCGTCTTCGACATCGGTCAACTCGGCATCAGAACCTGTGGTATCGGCGGAATCAATCTGAGCGAAGCCGACTTGAACTAGATTTAGGGGTGTCTGGTGGGAGTCGGGTTTGGAGGCTGGGCCTTTGTCTAGTATGTCGAGTATCCAGTGCGCATCTCCGTGTTCGGCCGCGTGCTTCAGCAATGCCTCCTGGCGCTTTCTCTCCTCTTCGGCGAGGGCGGCCTTAATGGCATCCTGGTCTATCTGTACGAGCGAATCTGCGTTACTTCGTCGCGTGTATTTCTGATCCAGCTTGCGTCGCTTCGAGGCTTGCTCCAGTGTCGGCTGCGCGTTTGTTGGCGCAGAGGACAATGCGGCGGCCCTCTGCATGAACTTCATGGTTAGCAGTCTCGAAGACATGGCCTTGGGGCCCGTCGGTGGTGTTGTCGGTGTCGCCATGGTGTTGAGCTGCGGCTAGCTTGCTCGGATAGCTTCCAAAGAGTCCGATCCGGGCTCGGATTCAATTGATACGATTCTCTCTCGACGGGTTGATTCTCTGTTCCGCTCGGGACTATGAGTATTAGATATTAAGGGGAGGAGCGAAAGCGGCGATGTTGTTATGATTGTGCGAAAGGAGCGCCCGAGGCATCATACGCGATTGTATGTAGGGGGGAGATGTAGTATATTTGGGATCTTCGGACGGTAGATATCCAAAACCTTGCCGAGAAAAAAAAAGGATGCTTTTGAGAACGTACTTAGATTATGTAAGACACGTGGGCTACCTAAGTAACTACATATAATCGCGTTATCGCACTCGGAAAAGTGGCCCGAGCTTCTAGCTGTCTGTAGTATGAGGCCCTTGTCTTTCGCAACTCACCCAGGGCTTGCCAGCTGCTCGATGTGATGATCGCAACCCACCTTACCAACCTATCAGTCCACCGACCTTGCACCTCTTCGACGCCAACGCCGGGTCTCCTCAATCGACCCCTACGCCGAACGATGATTTCCCGACTGACTGTCCGGAGGTCGCTGCAGCTCTCCCAGCGAGTCGGCGCAGCGCAGCGCAGTTTCGCAGCCTCTGTCCGGCTCCACGACACCACCAAGCCCATCGCAGCCAAGGCCGAGACGACGCCCGAAACCAAGAGCGAAGAGGATTCGTTGGGGTTGGTAGAGAATGAAGAGAGGGGCTTGAAGCAGGCACCGAACCGGAAAGAGATCTGGTCGCGGAGTCAGAAGCCGAGGGCAGCCGCCATGTCTGGCCCGAGATTCGAACAGACCGATTTCGACCTCCAAGTAAGATAGCACTGCCCGGACACGCTCGACTACGAAGACGATATCTGATAGTCGCATAGCCTCAATCGAGAGCTGCTATCGAGCTCATTCACAGGCAACCCGTCCGATGGACCCACGACAGGGTGGTGGCATGCGACGGTGGAGGTGGCCCGGCGGGGCACCCGAGAATCTTCATCAATACGGATAAGCCGGAGATAGCTACGTGCAACTATTGTGGTCTACCGTTTGTGAGTGACGCTCTTCCGGGAAACGAACTCCGAAAATCCCGTAGTTTCCCTTTCATCTACCCGGAATCTGAGGGACCAAATCCCTTTTTTCTTTCGGCTACCAACTCCTGGCTAATCGTGGCTATAGGCTAACGAGCATCACCGAGAACATCTGGAGTCGTTGCCCCAGACCTCCTATCCCCTGGCGTGAGGGTGAGGAGGACGCTTTACGAAGAGAGACGATGGCGGCGAACAGGCTAGGAATTGGCATACGCGTAGGGACGTATGCCGATTCTCATGCTCGCCGAGGAACCACAAACGTGGCCGTATATATACCTACCTACGTACCATTCAATTCCTGTAGTTCAGGTACTCACCTACCTTTAAAAATCGCCTGGGTCTGGCCTCGTGGAGACGCAGTATATCCGCCGACTCCTGTATTCTTCATCTACCAAGCCAATTTGTCTACCAGATCTCAACGCAGTCAAATGTGCCCTGCCAATGGCAGGTAATTGCAATACTTGCTATTGGCTCTCCATCCAACTCACCCTAAGCAAGACAGGCTAGGGGGTAAGTACCCGCGTGCTGCTGTAAGGTCGTTATCCCGCAGGACGAACTACTCGCATCCACACCTGAGGTACCTACTAGAAACGCACCTTTACTCCAACCCGAGCCGAGATTAGTGCTACCTACCTACCTACCTACCTAGGTATCTACGAGGGACCCGCCAAATAGAACGCCCCTCCACAGTTAGGTAGAGCTCGCAGATTTGCCTGCAATGCCGCCATCCACATCTATCTCCCTCTCGCACCAACTCTCTACTATTCTGATCCTCTCCCTCCTCCTGCTAGCCTTCTTCCCCGAAGCATTCCACTACCTATTGACCTTTCCCCTCGCCTATATCTACCGCCATCTGACCCAGCGCTCGGAACTCGAGCGGCACCCAGCCGGCCTCGATTTCGGCACTGCCGCCGCCGCCGCCACTGCAGCTAACCTACTTACTCCGGCCCCGGCCCCGGCCCCCGTCGCCGCGATGTCCTGGTTCCAGACGCAGTTCACGCTGCCCGAACGGTCGCGCGGCTCTTACCTCATAACGGACCACGTGCTGGCGGCCGTCCCCGAGATCCGCCTGTACCGCGTCGGCCTGCTGCACCTCTTCATCCAGCACACGAGCTGCGCCCTCAGCCTGAACGAGAACTACGACAGCGACGTCCGCGCCGACATGAGCGACGCCCTCGACCGCATCGCCCCCGAGGCCGGCCCCCGCGGTCAGAGTCTTTACCGCCACAGCGCCGAGGGCAGCGACGACATGCCTGTGAGCCTCCTTCCCATTGTTTTCAATATTTAAATGTGTGTGCACATATACATATGTGTATATATATCTGTGTGTGTGTGTGTGTGTGTGATATGATGCACTCAAGAAGTCGCTGACGGAAGAAATAAATCATAAACGCAAGGCCCATGTCAAGTCGGCATTGATCGGCGCCAGCGTCACGATACCCATCACGGACGGACAACTTGTACGTTCCAACGCCCTCTTCCCGAACATACCTTCTCCAGCCGCCATAAGAAGACGAACCGCAGACCCAACTTAACAAACTACTTACCTTCACCAGGCGACAGGGACGTGGCAAGGCATTTGGTATCTGGAATTCCGGCGGGTTAAGCATACGAGAAAGGTCGTGGCTACTATCCAAGGCGAGAAGTGAGCCGGACTAGTTTGGGAAGAAGAGAAACAGAGGCAGAGGGCAGAGAGAGCTCGTACAATAGATCACTTTTCCTGGAGCTAGCTTACGTACGGGTTAACTAACTCGGGATCCCAATTCGGGGATCAGCATAAGAACGCAATTCGACCAATTCGACTCCTGCATTAAGTGCCTGCCTCCCTGATGTACCAACTCCGAAGCACGCGTCCCCCCTCCCCCGCCGCCCGACGAGTCCTATGTCCCGTTTGGTTCGCCTAAGGAAACAGAAAAACGGGGGTTTATCGCCACTGATATGGTCGATTTATCTCGTACAGCTAGAGACGATGTGGGAACATCAAGGGTCATCGAGGAGGCGCGATAGTATCGTGCCTCGTTTGAATATACCCCCGCCCTGTGGCTTCATATCGTGCTTGTTGTTGTGTGAGTCAGCGATGTCATAAGCGCGTAGTGACGAGGTGTGCATATTCGATCGCCGCCGTGGTATTAAAGCCTATTCGCGTAGGCTCCCGGTTCGTAGCGCTGGCGAAGTCGGAATTAGCTCGTGCCATTCTCCTCCTTCACGTCATTCATATCCTCATCGCCGCCCGCGAGGACCTTGGTCTTCAGATCGAATGCATCCGGTCCCGATCCTGGGGTAGCGGCGACTACTTCGCCGTTCTCGTTGACGAACTCGAAGTTATACCGGCTGAGAAGATGCGGAATGGCAGAGAGCTGGGGTCCGTATCGGGCCGTGTTGTCGTAGAGTTCGAAGAGAGGGACGGCGAGTAATTTCATGTTCTTGGGCACGCTGAGTACCTCTGCGGCGGGACTCGAAATGTTAGACATGCGTGGGCAAGAGAAAATGGGCGAGGACATGGGAAAGAGGAAGGGAAGACGAAAACAAGTAGGACACATACTGCTCTGTGGTAGCTCGATAAAGTAAAGCTTCTTGCATTCCTTTGGTCGAGTGACATGGGCGGGGATGAAGGGGTACATGAAGGTCTCGAAGTTGGGACGCCACCACTGGGCGAGGCACTCGCCGACCTGCCAATTGCCGGGTTCCTCGCCCTCGCCGAGCTTGCCGACGGGGGCGAGGCGCTCGTCGAGGCGGGCCTTGAAGCCGTCGACCTCGTCGTCCTCGGGGCGGAGGTAGTCGCCGGGCAGTTTGAAAAAAGCGTTGGCAATCTGGAGCATGAGGATGTGGGGGTGGTTGTGTTCGTGGCAGACGAGGATGCCCTCGCAGGTGCGGCGCATGCCGTGGGCGGCGTAGTGCTCCTCGAGGCGCTTGAGGCGGGCGATCACCGACGGGTCCTCCTCCGGCTGGGTCTCCTTTACGCCGAACGTGTAGTTCGACAACGGGTACAAACGGATCGTGTTCGGTTGGTTCGAGTTGAAGGAGAGGGGGATAGTTGGCGGGTGGGCGCTCTGCAGCGCCGTGACGGTGACGGTGGACATCGTGCGTATGTGTGTGCGGGTGGCGATGACAGGGACGCAGCGGAGCGTCTAGGACGCGGAGAGGGAGGTCAAGATGGGATGGATAATCGAGAGTGGTGGGTAGCTATTTATTTCGGTACTCGTGTCGAGAACGCATCGGCAACAGTTAGAGGCTTTTCGAATAGAGTGGGAGCTTCAAGCTGTATCTTATGGCATCTGAAAAAAAAAAAAACACGAGAGGAGTGCTCCTTTCTCTCTTTTTCGGTCGTCGGTTTGAAGCGAGGAGGGTTGGTTTTACGGTGTTGAGACAAGATCAAGCTTAGAGCTTTGCGCGGGTGGCTGCCTCGGGTTGTCTTGGCAGCAACCGGACACCGTGTCCAGCCTTTTATTCCAACTGTGTGCTTTGGGTTCCTGCCCAAGGTACGTACCTCTGTACGTGAGGCACTTACACCATCATGATCGTTGCTGCCGTCGCAAGAGTTGGGCCACGGCACATTTATCCTGGGTGCGCAGCTGATGGAATCACCCTGTGCCATACATATTCCTGTCTGAGGTCCCTACGGTAGCGTTAAGCCGCCTCGCCAAGCAACATCCAGTTTCTTTACACGCACCTCTCCGTTTCCGCGTCTTCTCGACACTCCATCCCATCTCCCGTCCCTCCTTTCCACTGCTCCGACACGGCACCTTCACACTTCTTTCTCCTTTCGCTCGCGCCATTGCAAACAGCGCCTAATAACGCCCTTTTCAACCGCACGCATTGCAGAAGGTTGCTCTCCGTACCTCATACCTGGGTACCTACTCGACTCCCTCTTCTGGTTCGTTTTCACCTCGTCTCCCGAGGTCTGCGAACACGCGCCCATGTAGAGGGTGGTCGTAGGTCTCTTCATGCTGTATGGTGGGTGTCGTGCTCCGCGGATCAACTCGAGCTGCCTTCCTTACGTTCAGTATTTCCATCGCCACTCCTCTCCGCATGGTGCCAAAAGTGCCACACCTCTGAACCTTCATCTCGAGTTTTCGTGACCATGCATGAACTAAACGACGACGGCAAAGAAGTTGTCAGTGCGGTGCCTACCCAGCCTAAGACTTGCCGTACGACATCAAAGATCAAAATCGAAGGCAGTGGTCATAAATCCAATATCAGCACCAAGAGCCCATCTACTCGAAGCGAACTAGGTGAATCCTCCTACTCGCCTTCGAGGGCCGATACGAAATACTCTGCCGAGGACTCCGAGGTGACCCATCCTACGAACAGCTCGGGATCGGTGCCCCCTCCTTGCCTCTCGCAGATTTTTCCGAACCTTCACCAAGCTATAAGGGCTGAATCAGCGGAATCCCTGAGTCGATATGAGGGCATCGCGGCCGAAGTCCTCGACGAGCTCGTAAAGAAGTTGAATCGGGTAAAGGACAGTTCTACTCATCTAGAAGCTGTCAAGAACCTCACTGGACGGGCGCAGGATTCAAAGATCATACTCGGCGTCGTTGGTCCCACCGGTCATGGGAAGAGCTCGCTCATCAATGCACTTCTCAACGAAACAAGGCTTCTTCCCACCAGCTGCCTCAAGGCATGTACATCGGTAGTTACCGAAATCTCGTGGAATCGCTCTGATGATCCGGAGCGACGCTACATTGGGGAGATAGAATTTATTTCAACCGATGAATGGCGTTCGGAGTTAGATCATATTTTACATGATCTCGCGACTTCCAACGATCAGACCCCGGGACACGTCAATGACAAGTCGGATGCCGGGATAGCGTGGGCCAAGATTAAGGCAGTATACCCTTGGATGACCATGAGTAGGCTGACCGAAATAGATGCTAGAACTCTGGTATGCGACGTCTCTGTCCGCGGGTATCTTGGATCCGTCAAGAGAATACACAGCGCGGAAGCTACATCCTTCCATAAAAATATTGCAATCTACATAGACGGTCTGCAAAACGCAAGTGAATCCGCTAAAAAAGTGAGCAGAGGCACCGTCGAGGGGCAATGCGGAATAGAGCTATGGCCGCTGGTGAAGGTAGCTCGAATCTTCACTAGAGCCGATATCTTATCTGCCGGCACAACGATCGTTGATTTAGTGAGCATCCCAGATCAAAACCCTCTACCTTAAGAAAACTGCTAATCCCATTCGTTAGCCTGGAGTCGAAGATTCCAATGCTGCCCGTGCCGCCATTGCTGCCAAATACATCGAGAAATGTAACGGCATATGGGTCGTTTCTGCCATCAACCGCGCCCTCAACGACAGGGCCGCCCAAAAGCTGCTCGACCACTCATTCAAACAGCAGCTCAACTACGACGGCACTTATTCTGCAGTGACGTTCATCTGCTCAAAGACAGACGATATCGCCCTAACTGAGGTGGCTGAATTCCTGGGGCTGACCCGCGAACTTGATGCCCTCTCTTGCAAGGAAGCAAATTTACAAGATTGGAAAGAGAGAGAAGAGAAGCAGCTTGAAGGCGATCAGCAACAGCTAGAATTCTTGTCGGAATACCTTAGAGGACTCGATAAGCAGCTTTGCCAGTGGGAGACTCTAGAAAGTCGTCATAGAAAAGGGGAGACTATTATGACATCTCACATCCCCTCGAAGCGCAGTGGCCCAGGTGAACATTCGGGAGCCAGGAAGAGGCTTAGGACTAACGATTCTTATGCCACAGTAAATCAAGCGTGGGACGATTTAGAGAACAATATACCCAAGTTTCCTGAGCATACGCCGTTGGATGAAGGGGACATCCGATTGGCAATTGAGTGCCTAAGGACGAATAAAGTCACAGCAGTCGAAAAGATGGAAAAACTTGACGACCGAATTGAGAAGAGTGCAGAGACTGGAGAGAGATTGAGAGACGATCATGCGAAGCAACAGTTGGATTTGCTAGCCTTATGCATTCGTAAGCGCAACGAGTATACTTGCGAAATTGCACGCAAGGACTTCTCTAGAGGACTAAAAGAGTGAGTTCTAGACCCTTCCACTCGGTGAGATTGCGTTTATTTCTAACGGCGATAGGCTCGACGATGACATGTCTAGTCATGACATGTCCAATCATGACATGGTTGCTCGGGATTACGACAAGATCGCACGCTCGTTGCCAGTCTTCTGTGTTAGCAGTAAGGCCTACCAGGGGCTTTGCGGTCGACTAGGAAAAAAGCTGAGTGTGGTCGAAGGTTTCTCTGACTTGCATGCTACCGAAATACCGCAGTTGATAGGCCACGCCCAGAAGTTTGCCGAGCAGGCCCGATCATACAGCAGCAGGTCATTCCTGAATAGCTTCCTGCAAGTCCTGAATTCACTCTTTATATGGTGCTAGGAGCCTGCAAGTGAACTTGGGTTTTCGAAGGAGGAGGAACGGGCTGAGATGGCCCGCATGAAGGATGGTTTTATCACCTTGGATCAAGTATGGCATATCACCCCTCTCCGTCTTCCCTTCCCCCTCTCCAGGGGGAGGACTGGGATACTGACCAAGCATGGAACAGGATCTACAAAGGTTGCTCGAATCTTTCATCAAGAAGTGTGAGAACATATTAAACCAGAAGCTTCTGTCCCGCCTCAAGAAGTCGGTCGAGAAAGCGGTTACGAAAGCACCTAGGATTGTCGACGGTTGGCCACGACGTCACAGGAATGACGGGGGTTTGCCTTATGCAACATACAAGGCGACTTGCAAGCGACAGTATGACCCATTATCCCCGTGGAATTTCCATTTGCTAACCAGCCGTAGCGGCGTATTTTCCGGGACACTGGGTAAGCGAGATTTCAATGCCGGTAGGTTGTCGTCTTGGCCAAACGATTTTGATACGTTATGCGTGGAAATAGTTAATGAGCATGCCGCTGATGCCCTCGAAATTCAGACCTGGTGCGGCCGCTCATGAGCCACCTTGCCAAGGGTTGGGTGGGAACATTCCAGCAAAGTATCCCCGACGCCATAGACGATTTCACACGCGCCTCTGAGGAACTAGTCCGGGACTTCCACAGGAGTGTCAAAGGTCGCATACAGAAGAAAGTGAGCTTCGCAGCCGTTAATATGCTCCGTGAACAACTCGGTACTCGCATTATTAGCATAAGAAATATTGTTAACTCATTCAGCGATAATATCACCACTTCACAGCGTATGGCAAATCGAAAATTCCACTCAACAATCATGAAGGAAATGGAAAGGACATATACGGCCTGCGCAAAAATGAGTGGCAAGGGATGCTTCGTGCGTATTCAGGATTGCATGCTCGATGATATCGAAAACAACCGAGAAGCAATATTCAAAAGCGCGACACGCCCCGTAAAAGACGACCTGGTGAGTGTATGTTCGACCCTCCAGGGAGACCTTGAATCCAAGATTGCTGGGATGCTGGATGGTATGAGCCAAGATTACATGAATACAATCGGCGGGCAGAAAGCCACCGGGCCGTCGAGGAAAGTGCGAAATATAATACTTGAATTCCTGAAAGAGGCTGACGAGCTCTTCCGGTACAACCGCGACGAGCTCTTCCGGTACAACCGCGACGAGCATCTCGACGAGCACTCCAATTTCGCCTCGGCAAATGACGCCGAGCCCTCTTTCGCTCGAGAAGGTGCCCACACCTATGAGCGGAACTCGTCAGACTCGGGGGCTGCAGATCTACCAGAAAAAAAGGATTCGCCCAGCGACCAGTTAGCTCGATCACCGCCTCAAGCCGATGACAATCGAGAATCTATTAGACTAGGGCATAGGGGAGAAGAGGGTGAGGAAAGTGAAGGCCAAGAGCAAGAGGAAGACGACAGATTTGGCATGCCTTCCGGAGTTCGCGAATCTCTCAAACTGACCTGGACTTGGCCTAGTTTAGACAAGTGTTAGATCTCGGGGATAATGAGGACGCATCACGGTCCTTGGGAAGAGCTCGCATACGCAGGTATGGGTCCAGATCCCATGCTATTGCATGCGTGGGAATAATGGGTTGCTTTTCTGGAGGCCGATTTGCATTGCGTTGATTTGATAAGTACCGACATAGGCGTCTCAGCGGATAGGCAGATACCCATCCCACTTAGGCATTTTAAAATAATGAGCAGTAAACAATGAATGTATCGTCCCGTTATCCCGTCAGCACTACGGAGGAGTTACCGAGGAGAAATTCGTTCGGGAAGTAGAGACGTAATCGAGGTAGGCGAGGAATACACGTACCGGAAGATGAGACGGATGAGCTCCCATCTACCTACCACACACCGGTCGAGAACTGCATCTTAGATACCTCCTCTCCCTACGTATGCGTACCTATGTGAATGTTCTCCTTTTTCTTTTTCTCCCTTACCCCCCCCCCCCCCCCCCCCGTCCTCAACTCCATTCACCACCCCATGTTGGTCTTGCGTCGATGATTATCTACCTACCTACCCACCTAGCTGTCCCTTATTCATTTCTCTCTCGTCGGGCCCGCATGCTCGCCTCAGGGATATGACCAGCCTCGTTGCCGTCCGCCTTCTTCACTTACCCTGGGGGAGAAGGCGAGAGGGGAAAAGAAAACCCCAGACTCCCCCGAAGAGCGCGGGTGTGGACAACTCTGTATGAGTAGGAAGGGGCATAGGAATCAAAGAAGATAGGCGAAGTGTGATCGACAATCTGTCTACACGTAGGTAGGCAGGTAGCGGAGAACGATGGGGCCCCCCTCCCCTGCTGCTGTCTGTGCGGCCGCATCGACCCTCCCCTCCGGAAGATCCTCGTACGCGCACACGCCAAGGGCGCGGGGCGCGTCGCCTTCGGCCCCCTTAAGCCACGCGTAACGTAGGTAGCTGGCGGAGCATTTGGAGTCGCAGATTGTGCTTACCTAGGTAGGTAGGTAGGTAGGTAGGTAGGTAGAGCCTACTCGTGTGAAGGGGGCCGCATCGCGACGGACGCTGGCGATCGAATGGGTGGGACGATGGGAGCGGGGAGGGGGAGGTGGATAGTCTAGGTATGTTGTCGTGGTCCGCTTCCCGCGGAGTAGGACTCGGAGTAGTAGCAGTCGGTCCTCTCGTCGCTGGCGATGATGGCGGTGGCGTGTCTTGATTGTCACTATCACCGCTGCTGCTGCTGTCGCTGCTGACTTGCCTGAGAAAAAAAAAAGCATCAAGAGAGAAGGCGCGCCTACGAGGCGCCGAGAAAGGGTGAGAGAGGTGGGAATGGAGGGGGCCGGGGGGCGGAGGGACCGCAGCTGCAAGAGGGTCGACTGACCGTATGTATGTGCGGATGGATGTAAGCATGTGTGCATCTCGGTGGCTTCTCTCTCCGGTTGCCGTTTATCAATCCTTTGGAGATTTCTTGGTGGTTCCGTCGCACTGCCTCGACAGGCAATTTGCGTAGGCATGTTACATGAATGCAAGAGATGACCTCTCGTCATGCTCACCCGAGTGTTCAAGACAAGCCGAGCCGGAGTGACGAGATCTTCGTTTTGACTGCACCCGTCTCGCCGTGGATTCCCCTTCCCCCCCCTCTTTCATTTCTCTCCCTTCCAGCCCTTCCCCCCCCCCCTTTCCGCAGTCTCCTTCCAAGTAGCGATTGGCGAGGGGTGCAGGGGCTAGGTGGTCGTGGGAGAATAGCTTCACGGGATGATACTCATTTTGTAACAAGAGAGTTACGGTATAAGTGTAGCACTTTGCGATTATGGCTGAGATGTCCAGACAAGTCACGACGCATGTTGCCGACTCTTCGGCACCTAGGACGGGGAAATGCAGATCACAAAGGGGAGGGAGTCCGTGATGTTCATGGACCCAATGGGAGGAGGGGGCTCGCAGCGTCTGGTACGGAAAGCAAGATCTGATGAATTTCCTGTGTAGCCCCTGTACCTATAGGTGTGCATATTTATAGCAAGTAGTGGGATCTACTTACTGGCCGGCGAGGATAGATAGGACCCGGGGAGAGGTGAGGACTTGCTGGCCTGCTCTGGTTCCCGGCATTGCTACTCTAGGGTACCATTCGCGAATCTCACCAATGAGACGTCGCCGGCGAGCTGAGAGTCTGTCAGAACTCTAATCCGACCTTGGGGCAAGGAGAAGAGTCCCGTGGGAATGGTAACGAGGGACTTGGCCTGTAGGAGTTCTGCTACGTTGTGTATCCCCCTTTCCGTTGCCGTTGCCGGTAGCCCGAACACTTGCGCCGGTGAGAATAGTGATACCCACGCTCGACTTCTCTGGGTATTACAATAACAAATCGATTGCTATCACAACTAGAGAGATAACTGAATCACTTTTTTTTTTCTTTTCCATATTTTCCTTTTCTCAACCCAACGAAGAGAAGAAGGGGGAGGGAGTTAACTAGTTGGGCACTGGTGACGCCGGGGTTGCCTAACGGACTGACTTCGCCAACCCCCTTCTCCTCTCCCCTCTCCCTCCGCCGGCTCCTCTTATGCGAGGATCGTCATATCTGGCGGTGGCGCAGAGGACGCCCCCTTGGAGTCCTTTCGCGGGGATCATCATCCGACGAATCATGGTAAAAATACTGCGATTCCGCGGATGCTATCTACTCGACCGCTGAGTGACCCGTCCTCCTCCCCGGGCGACCCGGTTGGTATGAGTCTTCCTCCTCGTGTTCCTTTTTAAGCAATAGTTATGTACCACGAAGGGCTAGCCCGGCTAGTATTGGGGTTGCGGATGGCGACGTCGCCCTTCAGATCGAGACCGAACAGACGGAACGGGAGGGCTACCCCCTACCCGGTCTTATGTGCCTACGCCTCTTCTGCCAGCCGGATGGAATTCCCGAATGAGGAAGTAAGCGCCCTCTTTCATACGACGTTCTAAGGGGGTCCCATAGGCGGCACCCCGAACCTCGATGCCTTCTCTCGCGGTGGCCGATCCGGTTGGCTGATAGTTTGGCCGATAGTTTGGCAAGGAGACGGCACGCGGGCAGGACGTCGTGTCATGACGGTTACCTACCCGATCGAAGCACCATTGGTCCTAGGGGCATTTGTTTTTTGTTCTTCTTGCCGCCACCCTTTTCTCGGCGGTAAAATAATGAGTTGTCGCGCTCTCCTCTGTCAGCTCGTATGCGAGTCATCGTCGAGCACGAGGCTAGGAAGGCCGCGTCGGTTGCGGGCAACCATACGGAGACAGTGGTAGAGAAAAAGGAAAGGGAAAAGAACTTTCAGCAATGTGACCTATGGGGGCGTCTCCAGCACGCGTTCAAGTCCCGCTGTGCAGTAGGGCTTGCTGACGTCCGATGGCTCGCGGGAAGTTCTCCTGTCGCATTCGGGTATCCCGACAACACCGAGCAACCGAGTTGGGCTCACGCGACAGCCACCACCAGCCGAGCGAATCGGGCAACGGAGAATCGCTCACGAATGTGTCCTGACTTAGCGTTCCGTCTCGTCATAGGGCTGGGACAGTTAGCGGCTTAATTCAAGAAGTCCACGTACATATCATATCATGGCACATCTTCCCCCGTTTCCCCCGCCACAACCTGCATGCTATTCTGTGAATAGTCTTCTGCGGTAACGGCAGCGGTGGCAGTGGAAGCAATGAGATTTTAGACCCTTCGCTCATACTAGGGAGATGGGCCGATGCACATGATCCCCGTTCCCACTCCCGGGCAACTGGCCAACTATCTAAGTAGGCTGCGTGATAGGTACTACCAGATACGCGGATGGCGAATGATACGAACGGAAGAAAAGAAAAGAGACGAGAGAAAGAAGTCGTAAGAGGGGTTGGTGGAAGGGGGGAAGGTCGGCGTTAGCCAGGGTTGTCGCGCCTCCATTTCGGTGTTTTCGTCCCCGTAGGTGCAGAGAGATGGCTTTCACATGCTGGAGGCCCATACATCTACATAGGTAGGCATCTCTGGGTTTTCTTTTGCTTTCCCCTCGAATCCGCTGTCCCCCACCTCGGCTCTAAACAAAACACCGAAGGGCTGAGACTTTTTTTTTGATGAATTGGACGAGCCGCGGCGCCATGGCGTTTGGAGCGGCGGCAGCCTCCCGCCGCTGTCTCGTTCTAACACCTTAGGGGGAGAAAGTGGGAGAGGGAGAGGGGGTGTCTGCGCATCTCCTCGCGAGAAGCTCAGGTCCGTCTACCCCATCGTGGAATCGTCTTCGAATCGATGGTTTGGTAGCTCGCGGTCCAGATCCGCCTGGGGAGCGAAGCGAGCCTCAACTAGCAGCGATAGAACTCGATGTATATACCTATGTATATATGTAGTAGATATGCTATGTGCATGCGTATGTTCATGTCTACACGTCTGGCTTTCGCGTGTGAGTGCCCATGGGATATGCCTGCCTACCCTCACCGCGGGCAAGTTTTCAGAGGCGAAGCGAAACCGCGATTGCTTCGAATGGCGCAGTCTCCTTCACCCTCCCGAATCTCAGAGGGCTTGATTTGAATGAGAACACGGAGTAGCAGAAAAGCGGATGGACGTGCCTACGTGTTCTTCCCGATCCTGCGTGGGTGGTCACCTCCGAAGGACGGCTATCGCTGTTGCTGCGCTTCATGGAGACGTACGACCCCACGCGTTTCGGGTCCATCTGACAGAGCCGCGATGAAGAAAGATCGATCGATCGGCGGACATCGGTCTACCATGTAGGGATGTGTGTATGTATGTGCGTATGTATGTGCGTATTGTGTGCATGTAGGTATATTCGCGCACATCTATGCCGTCTATATGCAGGAATGGGTGGAAGCGAGACCCGGCTGATCACATGGGATACACGACGGGCACACGGGAAAGCAAAACGCGATGACACGTACTATTCGCCGCCCTTCGAGCAAAATGGCGCTGTGGCCGCGGCTCGGGCCTACGCGGGATGCGAAAAGGGATGGGGCGGAGGGTGCGCCGCCGGAATAGCCTTCCCCCTCCCCCCGTCGTCGAGCATGTAGCTTGCGTAGCACCCGTGGCCCTGGCACCTGCCGCTACCCCCAACCCGACGGCACGTCGAAGAAAATCCGTGCGACATTCCTCGGGGTCTCCCTGTGCGTGGGGGTTCTCGCTGTATGAAAACGGGGGAGGGGGAGGGAGGGGCGGGGGGCGGTCAAGGGGGATGAAGGAGAGCGAAGCTGGGGAAACCTGGTTCCGCGCGCCGGGTAGGGACATGTACGGGCCTTGACGCCGTGTAATGGCCGTCCGGCACATCGCGAAGCGGGCGGGCGGCAAGAAAGGCGAAGGCAAGGACATGGTTAGGAGTGGAAAAGGGGGGTGAGGAGAGGAGAGGCAGAGAAGGGGACGGACAGACAAAGAGAGGGCGACAAGGACGTAAAAAGAGGCGCCAGCATGTTTGAGGCGTATGCGCGTTGCAGCTAGCGGGATGTTCTGTGCATCATGCACGTTTGAAGGATGGTAACATAGGGCCAAGCGGACGGGCGTGCAAACGAGGCAGCTAGCCGACCGACCGGCCGACCGATAACAGCGAGGGGGGAGGGGGGAGTCAGGAGCCCTATATTATAAGACGGCTAAGAAAGAAAAAAACGATAGCTCATGTAGCATAAGCATTGAGCGCATATCTGGTTTCGGGAGCCGCTGGCACCGGCGCCCACATCGACAGCAGCCAGCTTGGAGAACTGACGGTGAGACTGCGTCTTCTACCCGATCACCTGTGCACCCCCCTTTTTTTTCCCCGGCCCAGGACGACGAGGCGACGGTAGGCGACCCCTAGTTGCTTGATCGCAACTCTTCACGACAAAGCGCCGCGGAGAGCCTACACTAACAAAAGTCGGAAAAGCAGGCTTCACGATGTAGCGTCTTGAGATTCTCCGGTACGGTTATGTGGAGATCGCAGCGCGGTTAATTAGTAGTACGGTATGCTACTTTTCGTGTCCTTCAAAATTTTGTGAGCCTAGCTGGAGGACGGCCTCTATTGATTTTTGTGTAGACATATACAGTTTCGAAGGGTACATTGCGATAACGACAGTTGAGCCATTACATGTGCGTGTATCTCAAACAACAGTAAGCCGCCTTCTCCTGTAAGGAGAACGCTACGAAGGTGAAGATAGCGAGACCCCTACCCCAAAGAGAGAGAGAGAGAGAGAATGAGAGAGAATGACGCTCGACGGAACTCCATACCGCCATAATAGAGAAACCGTAGCATGCCACTGGGGTCGTTTATTTCCCCGTGACCATACCAATAATCAAGCAACTTGTCGATGTGAGTACGAGCCTAGTGTCTCTTGTTAGACTTCTCCTTCGCATCAGACTTCTTCGAAGATGAGGAGGAACCGTGGGCAATGACAACAGTTGACTTGTGGGACTTGGCCCTCTTGTCGTTGGAATTTGATCCTCGGGGGTGGCCCTCCTTCTTCTCCTTCCTTTCCTTATCCTCTCGCCGCTCCTTCGGCCCAGAGGCCCGGGAGCGTACCGTTTCATTTTCCGATACGCCCTCCTTGGTATAGTCGACCCTCAGTGAGCGACCCTCGAACTTGTAATCGTTAAGTCTTCGGATGAGTTTGCTGGCTACTTCCTCACTCTGAAACGTGATGAGGGCGTAACCCCTATTCAATCCTTGACTCTCTGAAAGCGGTAGGTCGATGTGCTGAATTTTATCAGCGTCGGACCCGGCTTTCTTTCGGACGAGATCCTGTACCTGGTTGAGAGTCGCCCAAGGCTGGAGCTGCTTTATAATAATTTTGCGTTGCCTCGTAGGAATTATAGTATCGGAGGAGCCATTCGCCGCAGGGTCTGCAGTGAGTATGCCGCTGTAGAAGCTGTAGTCGCCTATTCGATATTGTTGTGAGTAGGCACTCTCGTAGGGATGTTGGACCATCGTAGGGGAGGGAATCGCTGCCGATTTGTCCAGGTAGCTGCTCTTCTTTGTATCATAGGTGTCATAGGTATAACAACCGGGTCTCTCACGGAAATCATATGGCGTAGCGACTGACATCGTGTAAGACGTGCATTCCATTGTTGAAGTGGCTGCAAATGGCGAAGGCGTTGTGGGAGAAGCCCACTGCAGACAGTTAGCCATCGAAGAATGGTACCGAAGTCAGATTTGCTTGATATTGGAGGGACCTGCCTCTCCGTATCCTGTAGCAGTTGGCGACATTAATGGCGATGTGCCGGATGAATACTGCGCCGAAGGAGGCGTTTGGAATCTCGGCGTGTGGGGAGTCCTTGATGAAGCACCGGGGGTGTTGGAGGGGCTGACGAGCTCCCTGATCATAATGGTTTCCGTGGCATTTTTGCCATCCGCGAGCAGGGCTCGTCCGTTGAAGACACCTCCATTAAGCAGACCTGCGAGAAGCTCCTGGTCAATTTTCCCTTCTCTTGGGTAAACAGAATCGGGAGGATCGCCATACGGAGAGCCGCGTCGTAATTCTCTCGGCCCCAGACCGAAACCCAGCCAGAGGTGCTTTCGTTGAATACCTCAACCCTCTCAACCGCACATACGGACCGCACGTGGTCCTTCAACTGCTGCCAAGAAGTTTGCCATGGCAACTTCCCTCGGGGTGCGTATTGTCAGCACGGAGATGCTATTCAGAGCGGAAAGTCGCATGGCGCAAAACCAATCCCTGTTAGGCTCACATTCGAAACTAATATGTAGTACAAATTCGTCTGGATACCGGGCGCGACTTTAGATTGAATAGTTCCGTTGATGGGAACTTGGCGACTGAAGGTATCTGAAGACATGGTGAACGGACAGCTGCAGGACTCGAGAGTTTACTGGAAAATATTTGATAAAGGGGGCAGCACCCTGGATGAGAGAATCGTGTGGAACAGGTAGAATAATATGAATGATCCGATGGGGCTCTTTATATGTCGTACGAGAGAAGGCCTGAGGATTCCTAGGAGGTGAGAGCCAGATCGTATTTCCGTCGTGACGACAGCAGGTCGGCGTTACACGGAATAGTTCTTGATATATTGGACATACTTCGCCAGATCTATGCACTGAGACCTTTCGAGACAGATTCTGCCATGCACCGGGATGGCCAATGGGCACGCTTCTGTTCGTGGCGACGGGAGATGGGGCATAGATTGGGCCGGAGATATCTGGGAGGGCGCGGTATCTCATGGCTGGAAGAGACATTATGGCCGAGGCCAAAGCAGCCCAATAGGAAATGGCGGCCCACGATAGAGTAGACCTTGCCGTGCTGGCTGCATGGTAGCGAATGCCAAAAGCAACGAGCTATCAGGCTCGTCACGAAGCTGACTGCATTAGGAAGCGGGAGGGGAACGAGATGCGGAGTCGCTCGAGGCCGGCGAGGCAAGATGCTCGACTTCCGCTCCCAGTATCGTGACTAGCGATGGAGGTGACTAGCGATGGAGACCAGCACTACACCCCACGCGGACACAACGACCTCTCGGCTGTGATAAGCACCTGGGGGACAAAACTAGTGGCGTCACGAAAGGAAAACGAGGCACTCGGCTGTGGGGTGGACTGCTGGTTCCAACCGTTTATTTGATCCCACAGACCCGGTATAGCCTGCGGACTGAGGCTCCTCGTTGCCTACCTGGCTCGTGGGGGCTAAAGGCGGTCGAGACTTACGGTACTGCTTTACTGAGCCTCTCTCCGTCTGGCCTCGAGCTTTCGTCGACTATGTTGGGCAGACCTCGCGATCTGCAGACCAGGGCTCCATACTAAAGGTGGCGTTTCATGGCCAGGCCTTTGGCCACTAAGCTTTGCAGAACAATTTCTCCCAGATTCTGCTGTAAAGGCGCTTCGCTTCGTACTAGCATCAAGCTGCGACGTGACTCGAAGCCGTGGCAAGTGAGTTCAAGCAGCATGGGTATCCGCCTAGTGTCGATGGCAAACACTCGACGATAGATTGAAATCTTTCCAATAATGTGCTCATGCATAAGTGACACAACAAGGATGTCCTATATTGCCTGATGTTGTCGATTGTTTATGTTAGGCTACTCTCGACATCGTATCCCGCGGGTCAGGTAAGCCTCTCTCGGCCAGCCGGCTTGGTTCGGTTGGCGGGTGCACCTCCAACTGGGCGTTCCTAGATTCAAAAATTACTATGCCTGAGCGGGATTCACTGTCGCGCTGATCTCCCTCACCTCTGGGTCGAATCCGTCTCCGTTTCCGGGGTTCCGCCCACTCTCGGTTGACAATGATAGACAGTAGCCGAGTCCGACCGAGTTGGCTGCCACACAACAAAAGGAAAAACAAAGTACAGGAGACCCGCAAGTACCCTGCAACTCCTAGATGATCGGAGTGCTGTTCGTGCATCCGGAAGAGTTTCCGGTATTAAGCTTATGGCCATAACTCCCGCGGCGTTGAGCACCTGGCTTGAATATCTCGCTCGTCTGAGATGTGACAGAATCTCAGGGAAACTCAACGGCCGATAAACTTTCGGAACTCAAACGTATCATCTGGTTCGCTTGCAAGATCATCATCCATGTCAAAGCCGATGCTGTCTTCCGCATCGTCTGAAGGTGACGAGTGCCTTGACGATGGCTGCATCCCCGCGTTGCCCTTGTGACCGGTGGAGTTGGCGGGCATAGACCCATCTCGCCAGGGGAGCGCTTCTCCGTCCGAATCTGCAAGTGAAATGACCATGCACGTTGCGCTGTCTGTGAAGAATAGTGCTGCAGACTCTGTCGTCGTTTTCAACCATGTGGCGTGGGTCCTGCCATTAACGGGCCCCGGAAACCGAGTTGTTATATCGATCGAGCGCGGGCCGCGGCCTAGAGGATCCCAGACAAACACGAGATTCCCGTAGTCATCCCCTTCGCACCTAAGGAGGAGGAGCTCCGGTTGCACAGGGTGCCATTCCAGTTTTGTCACATTGGCATGATACATCAGCACTGCTCGAAGATCGGAACTGAGCACATCCCAGATCCAGATCGTACCTGGCGCGTCCTCCAGCCTTGTGGCCAGGAGGGACGACGAGGAGTCGAACTTGGCAAGATTACAACCGGATATGGGCTCCTGGAGGCTATTCAGTGCGGTCCATTGCGGGGTCACGGCCTGACTAGCCCTGACGAACCCCGGTAACGAAAAGGACCCGGTATTTGGAAGGGTGTTTTGTTCTTGCCACACCTTCGCAGTTAGCTAGATCAGGTCCGCAATCCCACCGAGGAGGCGACTTACTTGCAATGTGTCTCTGGGTTGAATGACCTGGGGATGACGGAGCCGCACTGCTTCGGCCATGGATGGTGTGTTTAAGACGCATATGCAGGTAGAACCGTTGGCAATTGCAGCATATCGCCCATCCGGGCTGAGAGCTACCGTCCTAACACCTCCACTATACTCGAGACCCATGTCGCCGGATGCAGGTGTGAGGGGAGCTCGCCAATCCTTGAAGATATGACCATCAGAGGTGTAAAAAAGGACCCTGGAAGATTGGGCGACCGATTCCCACACGACCAACCATCTCCCGTCCGCAGTCCAAGCCAGGCCCTGGGCGTCAATGGTGTCTGAGTGCCAGGAACGCTCGACCTCCCTCGTTCCCGGGGAATGTATGCTGATCATGTCCTTCCCAGCCGTCCGCGTGAGTAGCGCAAGGTGATCGGTGCCCGCCCGAGAGGAGCACCCTCTTGTTGCAGATGCTGCATTGTGAAACTTGGGGTTGGCTATTTCTATGACCTTGGGGTTTGCGAAATTGATAAGAGTCAACTTGATGCCGAAGGGACACCAGATGCGAACTTCGCAATCTGTAGCCCCAAAGTCGATAAACGAGGCCTTGGCAGCCGGCGACGGAATCCTAGCAGTACCATGGAAGTCGCCATCTCTGACTGAAAACACGTGTAGGTGATCCGAGGCAGCGACTAACACCCTCCTAGAAGACGAAGACCAGCCGAAATTTGTTACACTGCCGGTGAAGTCGCGGGGGAGTCTAATGGACCGGATGACCTCCAACGACTCGACAGCTCGTACCAAGATGCTTGCCGGTAAGAGCGTAGCAAGCAGCTCTCCGTCTGGGCTCGGAAAGGAGTAAGGTGATGCTAGCCGCCAGCGTTAGCACCCGACCTTAGTGCCACTGACGATGAAAGTAAGATGGACGATGATATATCAGCGTGTATAGAGGGTGTTTTCGAGGACAAGCAGTCGCAACACGAGAGGGATCCCTACATACACTCAAGGGCTCTGGAAAAGCGCATGGTAATTATATATAGTTATGGCTCAATCCAATATAGCTGTCTGGATTGGAGGCAGAGCGAGTGGTGGCGGGGATAGGGCGACCGTTGAGACCGGCGAAGGTTCGACTCGTGAGACTCGGAAAGAATCACACGCAACCCACATCGACAAGACGGAACCTCGTCGTCGCAACCAATGGGTCAAGTGTACGTACGCTACCGGTCGAAATGTGATAAGTAAAGGGAAGACCTGAGGAAATTTGATGATTGGCCAGGTTAGGGAAGCTGTTCTTCCATATGCTCGCATCGAGGACGATCGGGATTTACGTGTATGTGGAGTGGGTATTGCGCATGAGCAGGCGTTGTAGTTGCGGTCTCGTAGGTACTGTATCGTCCCTTGGTCCAAGGCAAAGCTGGAGGCCTGCGACGGCGAAGCGCGGGTAGACGGAACGGGAATTGGATGAGGGCTGGAGAGCGGATAGACAGGATCACCTACGGGTAGGATTTCAACGGCGTCGAGCTGGCTAACTAATCTGAAGAAGGTTGCTACTTCCATCCCGAAGTTTCAGAGAGTGGGAGGTTCTTTCCCATACCGCGACCACGACCGCGACTTGGTCCTCCGCCCTGCGTTGGCCCACTTTTACACCTGCTCGGGCAGTACGAAGCCCTGTCCTAGGTCGGCGGGTACCAACCTAGGCAGGTAGCCTTGCAGAGGCACCTAATGCCCCTAACATTAGGTACCTACAAGAGGTACTTCCGGTAGGTACATGATTAGGTACCTAGGTACCTATATACCCTATGCTTACATCTATCTCTTGAAGGTGAATCTAAAAAAAAAAAAGTACTCTCCACATGTGAAGGAGTACCCAAGGTACCTGTAGGAGGCAGAGGAGGTAATTGCTAACAACTCAACCGTCCTACGACCAAGGTACTAATAGCCACAGGCCTGCTTTAAATCACTGCAGATTTGTGCGTTTTCCAATCCCATGAGCTACCTACCTACCTACCTAGACATAGAGCAATTATGTACTGTAGGTCTTTCCCACAGCTCTCAGATCCCGCACGTTGCTACCACTCCATGCCAGTCGGGGACCCCTTTAGATAGGTAGAGAGATCGCTATCTTTTATCTGCCCGCCGAGCAACTGCCTCAATAGGCAGTATGCCAAGAAGCAGCTAAGGCGGGGTCTCCATTATCATCTCCGTCTCTAAGCGCTTTATAAGTGACGTATGTAGGAGGTAGGCCGGCAGATAGGTAGGTACCTGCACCTCAGTAATGTCCGTACCAGGTTACGTATGTGCGATGTCGCATCGGGATTTAGAGGGGCCGTAGACGTCATGTCAGAAAACGCATCCGTTGCTCTGACCGGGTGTCCTAGACATCAAGAGAAAGAGTAGTAACCTGCCTGACATAATAACCTAGGCCACTATAAAGAACTTAGATTAAAGGTAGCCGGGCACCTCTAAGATGCACCGTGAAGAGCCTATATCGATACCTTTCAATAATAGGCACCCTATGCACTCAGAACAGGTATCGAACCTGCCTATCTCGTGTGGATCCTAGGCATCCCATTGGTCAGCATCCTGTTGACTGAAAGCTCTTGCAGCGCTTGCCTATTCACCTGAAAGATAGCTGTAAAAGGAGCTGTAAAAGGAGCTCTAAAAGGAGCTGTAATTCGCCTGTAAAACGAGCTATATAAAAGCTCTTTATTTCGCAGTTCTAGAACCTAGATCCCCTTCCAATTGAACAGCAGTTTAGGTTCAGCTTTCAACGTTTTGTAAGCCTTAGATGACTAAGTGATTACGAAGCAACGGGAAGCGAGCCTAGCGAAAACGCACACTCGTACCCAACCTCTACCTTAGGTACCTAGTAGATTCACTACATCCTTCTCGGATCGGTAGATTGGTGGGCAGGTACCTGTTACTCAGGCCAGGCACCTAGAGGTAGGTACCTACCTCCTAGTACGTAGCGCAACCTACCTGTGGACAGTCTTACAACTCCACAACATTCCCCAGCCTATCTGCCATATTTTCTCTCCTTGTGATTGATAATAGGAGTCCGTCCTGCCGTCAATGCATCCCCTCCCTTGAAAGGACAACTCAGCTCAGACGAATTTCTTCCCCGCTAACATGCCACCAAGAGCCGTCTCGTCCCGTCTAGCATGGATGAAACCAAGGAGTCTCCAAACTTTGACGGGAGGATGTCGTGTCGGATCTTTGCGGAAAGTTGGCACTGCTTTCACCGCCGCTGGCAGCATCTCGGAGCCGCATAACGCGGTTCCGACCCCGCCCGTGCGACTGCCACGCCGGGAGCTGCTGAAGGATGCGAAACCATTCTCGGACTTTCTCACCGATACATTCCACCGGCAACACGACTATCTGCGGATATCACTGACCGAGAGGTGCAATCTCCGGTGCGTCTACTGCATGCCCGAAGAGGGCGTTCCCCTCTCCCCTCCGAGGGAGCTGCTGACGACCCCCGAGATCGTGATGCTGTCATCCGTGTTCGTTTCTCAAGGGGTCAGCAAAATACGTCTCACGGGCGGGGAGCCCACAGTCAGGAAGGATATTCTTCCTCTCATGCAGCAGATCGGCTCTCTCCGCTCCCACGGTCTGCGCGAATTATGCCTTACTACGAATGGATTGACCCTCCACCGTAAACTCGAGGGGATGGTGGAAGCGGGCCTGACTGGTGTTAACATGAGCCTCGACACGTTAGACCCGTGGCAATTCCAGGTGATGACGCGGCGCAAGGGTTTCGATGCCGTGACAAAAAGCATAAATAAAGTGCTCGAGCTCAACAAGCACGGGGCGGGCATCAAGCTAAAAATCAACGCTGTCGTCATGAGAGGAATCAATGACCGGGAACTTATCTCCTTCGTCGAGATGACTCGCGAAAAGGATATCGAAGTGAGATTCATAGAGTATATGCCGTTCGATGGCAACAAGTGGAAGGAAAACAAGATGGTCAGCTACTCTGAGATGCTGGATCGCATCCGCGAGACATTCCCGAACCTGGAGAAAGTGCGGGATCATAAGAACGACACGAGCAAAACCTACCAAGTCCCCGGGTTTGCGGGCAAGATCGGGTTCATCACTAGCATGACCCATAATTTCTGCGGGACATGCAACCGCCTACGCATCACGAGCGATGGAAACCTCAAAGTCTGTCTCTTTGGGAACGTCGAAGTCTCGCTACGGGATATCTTGAGGGAGTCTAATGGCGGGGAGCCGATCGACGAGGAAGCTTATCGAGTGATGAGGCAGGTGGAGTTAGACCGCCGACAACAGTTGCTAGACCAATCGGCCCCCCTCATCCTGGCACCCAATGAGCAGAAACTTCTAGAGGTCATCGGCATGGCTGTGAAGCGGAAGAAGGCAAAGCACGCAGGCATTGGCGAGCTGGAGCATATGAAGAATCGGCCCATGATACTCATAGGTGGGTGACTCCTGGCCCCGGAGGGAGAATTAAACCGCGGGGAACAACATCACCAATACCTGCAAGATCGCCCGGACTCGAGACGTTGGGAAGGGTTCGGACTGAACAGACGCCTGGCAGATTCGTTGCCGACCACATTGCGAACTGATCGTTCGCAAAACTCGGCCGGGGACGTCGCCAGGAGCCCTCTACCCGTGCTTGGGGCCCCTCGCCACTTCGTCCCTCTGGCGCCCGGTACGGCGACAGGCTACGTATACGGGCAACAGCTACGGTGTTTCTCGCGTACGAGCTCGCGACACGACACCGATGATGACAGTCGTGCTACGCTGACACACGTGTCCCCGTCTGGCTCCGCCCATATGGTTTCTATCTCAGGGAAGATAGCCAGCAAAAGAGTTGCGAAAGCGGTTTGCAGCGTCGTCTTCACCAATGAGATGGCTTGCAAGCTCATTAGGGAAGACCAGATCAAGAAAGGCGACGTTTTGGGGGTAGCCCGCGTAGCCGGGATAATGGCGGCAAAGAGAACGGCCGATCTCATTCCGCTATGCCACCCGATTGCCATCACCAAAGTCACGGTGGACTTGGCCGTGCGCGAGGGTGAAGGCGAAGCCGGACGAATTGAGATCGAGGCGACAGTAGCGTGCGAGGGAAAGACGGGGGTGGAGATGGAGGCATTGACGGCGGCTTCGACAGCAGCACTCACGGTCTACGACATGTGCAAGGCAGTGGATAAGGGCATGAGCATCGAAGGCCTGAGAGTGGTGCTGAAGGAGGGCGGCAAGAGCGGGCGATGGGTCGACGGGGCCCGAGTTGACCCACCGGGGCCGACTAGCGAACAACACATGTTATAATGGGGTTTCTGGCCGTAATATGACCTCTCTTCCGCGACACGCGTAACTCGTACGGACCCTGGCTTCCTTTACGTCATAAGGCACGCCAACACGGGGGGCTTCACGACGCGTTCGTTCTCTCACACAAATACTCTGGCCCCTCCGTCCAAAACACGCGCACTCGGATCGTCGTCGGCAGCAACTCCATCCCACGCTATATATGTAGCGTTCATCAACCTGAGTACATAATAATGTCACGGAGTGGGCCGTGGAGGTCGAGACGAGACAAGGCATCGGACCAGTCTGGCTGGGATGCTGGCGTCGGGGTCTGACTTTCAAACAGGCTGTCCAGCGGAGGACCCCTAGCTTCACACGCCTGCACGGATAGGGGCCCAATCGGGCGACGGGCGCGGAGTACGTAGAGTACTTGGGACTGCAGCTAACGTTGCCGTAGAAAGCCAATCAAACGCCGATGATAACAAAATCAGCGTCGGCCCCGCTTCAAGGACCCCTTTTTCCTGCCCTTCGCTTGTTGTTTTGCTGGTACTACACGTCGTTGCTGTTTTGCGAGTCCCCGCGGGGCAGTTCAGGTTAGGTACCTAAGAACCACCAAGCCACCTGCGTCCTACTGTGTGGGGCAGGCCTGGGCAGGACCGACATACGAGTACTCATACGTGTATGGATCACCAACCGTGCCTATTCCGGACTGGCTACGTGACATGTATTGCGTAGCGTCGGAACCCGTCGGTGAGATCGACCTGGACCATGCGTTGCAGCAGCGTACGTATCTGGGTACTCGGTTGGCGGGATGGAGAGAGAGCGAAAACAAGGAGGACAAAGGGACAAAGGGACGCGGGACGGAAACCCGGCCGGCATCTCGAGAGCTGATCTTCTAGATCTTGCATCTCGCTAGATCGGCAAGGCGATTTCGACGTGAGCGAAAATCCTTCCTGGGGCATTGGGTTTGCATGTGTTCCTGTTGTGTGCCCATGGCCCTGCCCTCGTTCGCTCGCATGACTCCGGGGCGCCGCTGAGAGAGCCTGGATGATGTCAAGCCATGAGGTTTTGCGCCCACGTTGGCAGCCCCGTCGCCAGTTCGCGTCGACACTTGGCCTGTGCTTTGCGGAGCCAACACTACAAACCCGGTCCGAAGTCTGACACGTGAGTAGAGCGGTCTCTGGCACGTCGCCCGAGATGCACCAGATCCGGGAGATAAGCTGCAGCGAGCGAGGGCGAGAACACAGCCGGTACCTAGTAAGCCACCCTGTCCCACCAGCCTCCCAAACCGGAGAGAGGAAAGGGAGAGAAGAAAGAAAGAAAACCTGTTGGTAACCGCTGACAGATCGACATGTAGTGTGGGCATTGGAGGTAGATGCCATAAGGTAGGTACCTGTGTTTACCTTCTCTGCTGGTAATAATACAGGTGGCTATCTAGATACCTACCTAGGTAAGTCCCGAGCGAAATCCGACGGCGACGCAGAACCCGAGATCCCCAGCAACCGTGGCAAGCTGCACTACCTACCTAGGTAGGTAGGTTACCTGCCATTTGATACAGGCATGCTGGAACCTCGTAATGTAGGCACGTTGGGCATCTATTCCTACCGCGTAGGTGTGTATGGAACAGGCCGGCTTCTAATCGAGCAACACGGAACCTCGAGATGTTCAAACGTTTATGTACTCTGTACAGGCAGGTAGGGAAGGGCCAGGCGCGCGGCGTTTGCATCCACGTAGGTAGGAGGTACCTAAGAGCAACCAAGCCAGAGCTCGGGGAGCCTCGACTCCGATGGCCAACGGCTAGGTATCTGGCTATCTTGACATACTGGCATTAGCGAGATTGCGGCCTCCAATCAGCGTCGACCCAAAGATAACCCTGCAGCACCGCAAACACTGTATCACACTGTGCTGCCCCGTCGCTGCGCTAACGGGGCCTAATGAATAAGGTATTATTATCGGTGTTCTGCACTTGTCTAGCTCACACACAGTCGCCGGTGCATAGCGCTGCATACTATACTTGTACGCTGCCGGATCTCGTGCGCTCGTGGCCTGGTATTACACGGCTGTTTACGTGCGTGTGTGTCCAGCACGACCTACCCAGAGGTTAGCAACCTAGGTACCTACCTACCTACCTACCTACCTACCTACCTAGACAGCCGCTCTATCATACTTTGGTCTCGTTTACTCGCGGCCACTGTCGTCGGCTGCGGCCGATCCGGGGGACGCGAAATTAGTTATTTTCATCTCTGCGCGAAAGACGACGGCGTCCCCTCGTCAAGACCTCCTCGTCAGGGAAAACATGTTGCGCGGGAGGTCGGACCGTGTGGAGCCACCCACGAATGAACTCTCGGAACGTAGGCATGGGAGGCATGTGAGTGGATATGTGTAAATGTATATAGTAGGTATGCACGAACATCCTGCATCGCCAGACCGGATCGCGAGGGAGAAGACGGCGCGCAGCTCTCCCTATGCTAAAGCGCCGACAGAAAGTGAAGTCATCGCGATAGACTTGGCAGCGCGCTTTTCCTCATCGACGTAGCGGTCGGGAGGGGGGATTGTGCGCGGAAAGTGGCTGTCGCTTGTTGAATGCGACCGGCCGGCCGGTTACATCGCGATATATTGCTCCTTGCCCACTTGGTAGCCATCGTAGTAACCAAACGTAATAAAGCACGGATGGCACGCCGGTGCTACAATGGCCTCCCCTCCCCTCCCCTCCTCTAAAAAGAAAAGCGCTCTTCCGCGCGCTCAGCTAGCTAGAGCAGGCTGACAGACTTCTCTTGCTTTCATAGAAAGTTAGGTGATGAGGTTGCACAATCTCGATGTGAGGGGAATGATGGGAGCAGGAAATCTCTCGACTCTCCCGTCTCTGCCGTCGCTCTTCACGTGGGATGGCACCTCTCTCATTGCGTCGGTGCGGAGGAAGGCTCCAGAGGGCATGATGAGACGGCGACAGGAGGGGAAGGGCCCGAAGGACCCAAGAAAAATCTGGAACCTGACGTAGATGAACGGATTCTAAGCCGCCGAAGATCGGTCGCTGACCAGGCTTAAACGAATTGGGCAAGAGGACAGACGACAAGTGCTTAGATATGGAGGGGGGTCTCTGTGGTGCATACTGTGTGTCAAGAGAGAGGGGGGGAGGGGCAGGAGGTAGGGAGGGAGAGAGGGTTTCGTGTACGTTATGAATCGGCCAGTCTATCTTGTCAAGAAGTTAACGAGATGCAATACGAAATGCACCATATCCTGACAATATTCACACACAAAATAGAAACTCTCGCCTTGCGATCGTCCAGAGAGAGTAAGTTGTGGTGAGATGAGGACACGTGCACGACGGGTATAACAGGTTGAAGTCCCCACCACCATTAACCTAACTAACCTGCGGGCGAAAGATGCGTAGGCAAGCTACGGGTAGTTAAGCATAGAATGGACCGTGTACAGATTGTCTAGACCTTCTCCAGCGGAGAAGAGAATCCACCCACATTCTCCCAAGCAACTCTTGTACGTGCCTACTTAGGATAGCTAATACCTCACCTACGTATGCACACATGCGCGCGAGAGGGCGAGAGAGAGACGATACGCGCTCCCCCTCGTCCACACCTCGCGCTTCCCCATGCACAGTACGAATTGATGGACCGGTTCGATCCAATTCGGGCGGGCCAATCAAGGGTAAGCGAAATGCCTTAGTAACTACGTAAGTGGACGCCGCTTAGATCCATCGATGTATCGAGGGGTTCCCGGCCCACCAAGTGCAGCCAGCCAGCGCCACCACGGCCGGCCGACTATTTCGCATCGGAGCAGGACTGGGGGGGGCTTCTTTTATTATCACCAGTCCCTTCATTCTTTTATTATCACCAGTCCCTTCATACTATTACATAGCCTCTCTCTCTTTCTCTCTCTCTCTCTCTCTCTCGCACACACACATGCAAACACACACACAGACACACATGCATGTACGCATGCATGCATACATGCCTCTTGATCGTCCCCCCCCCCTCCTCCTCCTCCTCCTCCTCCTCCTCTAACCTAGAGATTCTTGTTCTTATTATAACCCTTCCCCTCCCCTCCTCCCCTCCTCTCCTAGCAGATAGACAGATGTCTGCTACTTTGCCTACCTGCATGCATTCTATACCCGACGCCCCCTCGAGATTGCGGCAGTCTGGCGTCACAATCTCTCTCGATCGGAAAGGTCTTGTGGATATATAGGTACTGATACCTATACGTCGTCCTCTTCGGCATCGCCTGAACTGGGCACACACTAGCCGCCTTAATACCTGCGGTCTACCGCTATCCCTACCGGCCAACACGCGGCTTACGCCCGCCAACCATATTCTACCTACCTAACTGCTCACACCACTTACCTCTTCCTTGCTCGCCTACTCTTCACCTCGTGCGGCCTGGGTGCCTCTTCTCCAGCTGTGGCTGAAGAAGCCCTGCCGCGATCAACCGAGACATCGTCGTCTAGTGTCCATCCTACTGTCTGTCTGGTCTGGCCAGCGGGTGCGTAATCCGAGCTGCACCTTGGCGAAACCCTCTTTGTTCAGAGTTGCGATCGGGGACTCTCTAAATCGCTCTGGCCCCCTTCTATTATCTACCGGAGACGATTGGATTTTCCAATAATAGCGTGGCCATTCGATTGAGCAAACCCTCTTTGGTTGATAACTCCCAGCCTTTCCCACCATCCCCCCCCCCCCCTCTCTCTCGGCCAGGCTAGGTTCCGGGGTTGGCATTATTTATATTGCCTGCATACATACACACCTACGTACATACATTATACGTGCATTGGCGATCCCCGTCACCCAGGGCCGTCTACCGGTTGAGGAATACTTATTACGCAAATAATTCGGTCGCGCTACGGCTGACGCCGCTTATCGCCCCCCTCCTCTTCCTCTTCCTCTTGCTCGCCCCATCAACCCTCTGCGGACCCAGCTCCGCCTACTTATTGCAACCCTGCCTTTGTTTTCTCCCCAACACAACACCCCCCCGACCCTACCATCTCCTGCTCCGACACCTGCCGCCCCGGATTCTATAGTCGTCTCTATAGTGTCTGCGAGAAGCAGGATGGCCACCGACTTGATCATGCCTAGGCTCCACGAACAGCCCCAGCCGCATTTCTACCCGTATCACCACCCGCCCGGCGCGCGGTCGTCGCACTCTCCGACCTATCCGTCCCAGGGTTACCAGTCTCAGCAGATCTCGCCGCTCAGCACCTCCAACGCCACCTCGCCCACCTCGCCCAAGCCGTACCACCGCCAGAGACAACGACCGCTGTACATGCCCGCCGTCCTGAGACCGACCGAGCATCCCCCGAAGAAGATGCCGGACAGGAAGGCCGAGGCCGAGGAGGAGGGTGTTATGGTGTCCTCCTGCAACAGCTTCATGACGCTTGGTGGGTTGGCCACCCTCAGCCGGTTAGGTCGTCGCACGGCCAACAGCAGAAAATATGTGGACGGCGAATGGAACCTGGACATGTTTCCGAAGCCGACCGCGCAGCCCACGCGACTGCATTGGAAGGTATGTTCTGCCTGTTTGCGTTCACATCTTGCCTGCGCATTGCGCGCGCCGTGTCTCGAACCTACAGCCGTGCGCCGTCCCCTCGGGTTACGACACGGGGGCCGCGACCGGCTCACAGACGGAGGACCGAGAAGAAGAGGAAGAAGATGTTGGTGGTGGTGATGGCCCAAGCTGACCATACGTGTCCTCGTGATTATAGCCCGACACTGCGGCCCCGATCTGCGACGAGCCCTCCTGCCTGCGCCAGTTTAACTACTGGACGCGGCGGCACCACTGCCGGCGATGTGGCAACATCTTCTGCGACTCTCACTCAGCGTTCGACGTGCCGCTGGACCAGGACGCGAACTACAACCCGCGCGGCACGCCGAGTCGCGCGTGCTCCCACTGCTTCTCCGACTTCAAGGCTTGGCATAGCCGCACTAACAGCCAGGCGTCGAGCGAAGATTCGTCATCATCACCATCTTCTTCAGCCGCGTCTACCGTTGGCTCGTCGGGTGAGACGCCGGCGAGTCCGGCTATCTCGACACCCGCCGCCACTGCCGTCGCGACTAGCCACCGCCAGGATGTCGCTATGAGCGTCCCCAGAGATTGGAACTGGAGCACCTTCTAAGGCGTCCCCCTTTTCTATCACGCCGGAAGCGATCCTCTTCTCGGCCCCCCTCCCCCCCCCCTAAATCCACACGCGGAGACCTAAAATATACGCCCCCACCGCTCTTCCCGCGAAGCGAGCCGCGGCGGAAGAGGACTGCCGACAGAACTAATAACGATGATATCGGCCACTTCGTTTTGCGACGACAACAATTACTGCTACGACAACGGCAATCGCAGCGACCACTACTGCTGATATCGTTCTGAGGACTAATGGAACGCAGCAAACATCAACCGGCGTACCACATAGACTAGAAGGTTCCGGGATAGACTGTGCTTTCACGGCTAGACCTTTGAGTTTGTTTTTTCCCCTCGTTATTTCATTTTATCTATTGCTTTCTCACATACATGTATCCTGCGTCGGTCTCATGCATAGCATCGCGGGAACGGTACGGGGAAAGGGGAAAGGCAGCATTGCATCATTACATCGACGTGATTGTCGGGTTTTTTTATAGCTCCATTTCAAGCCTACGATACCCCCATATCCCGGAGCACTAATAACTGGATTTCACACCCTTCTCGTATTTCTTTTTCCCCCATTCCCCGCACATATATCTTGGAGGTATGTATGTATGGCGAGGAGGGCGATGCTGTATCGGGTGCATTGGACACACTGCGGACCGCGTCGGCGGGTACCGAGTTGCCCTTGGGGGGATAATGTCGTGGTGGGTGTTTTATAGTTACTTATCCCCCTACCTAGATGGGGGTATGGCGATGTTGCATGCCGATGGGAGGCTTGAAGGGGGGCACGGGCAGGGCGTCAGAAAGAGGGGAGAAAAGGGGGAGCTCGACTATTCAGGCTCGGTGTCTGAAGAGTATCCCTGTGCCGTTCTCTCTCTATCGACCCCGGCCGGCTCGGCTTCTCTCATCGTTGACGGCGTTCTAAGGGATGGGACGGATGGTATTTGGCGAGTAGAATTCATAACTGCTCTCCCAGTTGAAATCTGATTTTGACCACGACTTGCGATAGTTGGGTCAACACTAATGAGACCGCGCACGCTTATTCCAGTTTTCTGTCCAGAGAAAGTGAGATCAACTGGTTGACTAAACCTGCTCGCGTGCCTCCCCAAGCCTCTCTTAATTCTCGAAGCGTAGTTCTCAGAACACTGCCGGGCTATATAGCATTACTATATTACCTACTAGGCCCAGCCACCCTACGATCAGGCTAAGGAGCCGCTCCTTTTCCGGCTGGTTGCCCGTCCTCCCACTACTCTGGGCCTTCGGCACTGCGTTGCGGATGCTAGGTACAAGGGGAGCGCATGTTAAAAACTCATCCACGTCAACATACCTCCGCAGAGGCCGGATCCCCTTCCACTTGTCGTTCCATCCGTTCTTCGACGCGGCCAGCTTCCGCAGGCGCAGAAGGCCGCGCCGCCAGCCGAGGGAAACTCATCGGCCGCTCGTTAGCGTAGGCGTTACGGAAGCCAAGCCCTCCATACCGCATATGTACACCGAGAGAGGAGGGGGCGCGGGCGGTGTGCGCCTCTGGAGTTGGCGGACGCCGACGGCGAACCCGACCCTTAGCCATCCCCGCTAGACGCCACTTGGGGTTAGCCCGCCGTCCCGCGCGCCTGGGGCTGCGCCGCGCTAGCGCAGGCTAGCCAAGGTCGACCGGGTTTAGGACAGCGATGGCACGGCGACGCACCGCCAGCCAGGCGAGAGAGATAGGGATTTACCTGGCGTGGCGCCGGCCCGGGATGCTGGAACCGCGCGTGGGCTTCGCGTCTGATTCGGCGCCGCGGCGCACCGCTTGGCTCTCTCCCTCCCTCGCCCCCCTCTCTCCGGCTCTGCCAGCGTCGAGCAGGGTAGGTAGGTAGGTAGGTAGCCTACATATTTATTTCGTTCGGCGCGCGAACCGCCGCCGACCAAGACCAAGACCAAGACCAAGGGGGGTCCCGGGGCTGGTAAGCAACGTACCTCGAGCTGGGCGTTGGTATTACAAGGGAGAGTTCGGGGCACCCCTCCGGACACGGTGTGTCTCTGGCGGTAGGGTGTAGGCAGGTATCTTGTTTGCCACACGACCCCCCATCTTTGCGGCGATCTCGACAACGCCTAGCAAGCACTGCATCCCCTAATTTCGCCCCGGCCTGACCGCCTGAGGCCCGTCGTGGGCGCTACACGTGCGCTCAGGCAGACGGCGGGGCGGGCGAGTGAAGCAAGCGAGCATCCCCCCGCCGCTCAGCACTGGGACCTGTCTGATGGCGATCCTCTCTGGAGAATCAAGGGCGGCCCGTTTTTTAACGCTCCAGCTGTCGGCCGGAGCGATGCGGCGCGAGGTCGAGCGCGTGCTCTCCACCTGGGGTTTCGCGTGGCGCGGCGGCTACGAGCGTCTCTTGTCGAGGCCGCTCCTACTCCGGCTCCGAACCGGCTATCTCGGGGGATTTGCTTGCCCCCAGCTATTGGAGCCTACATTCACGTCTCGGTCTGGTGCTTTAAAAAAATTTTTTTTTTTCCAACTCATAGAAGCGATGCGTGTCCAGCCTTGGTCGAGCCCGCTGCTGGTCACAGGTTATCGGGCTGGTCTGGGGACCGGTTGCCGGGTTCGAGGGCCAGCTTCTCGTGGCGAATCGTTTCGGGTTCTGTCTACCTACCGATTGGACCCCTTTCGCGGAATGCTTACGCGGCGGCGTGATCAACGCCTCCTATCGTGTAATACAGCAGTATGACTCCCCTATCCCGGTGGCACAAGTCAGCGTCATAGTCTAGGTAGCTATAGGTCAGCTTGTGCTCTCTTCTTTCGTCCCCCCCCTTCCCCTCTCCCTCCTCCCTGCCCCCTCGTGCTTCGCTTCTATCCGCTAACGGCTCGCTTCGGAGGTATATATGCGACGCCGAGAGAAGGTCTCGGATCGGAAGCGGACCTACGACGAGGGCGAGCGTCGAGTAACACTCGGGAATACACGACGCGTACGTAGTTCTGTCTGACTACGCACGCGCAGGATCTATGTCGGGTACTAACGGCCGGAGGACGACATCGTTCTACGTAATTTGGACGTCGGATCTCGAGACACTGCGGATAACCTCGCGGCGGGCTTCGAGTCGAATACGGAAACGCAAATTGCTACAAGAATTCCCCAAAGACTTAGGTTTATCGGCACTATTAATCCCGACGATATCCTACGTGAAGATGTCCCAGAGTACTCAGTCGGTTACAGCCGGGAGGTTCTAAGCTCGGCGACGGCGAGTCGGACCCACGAATCCGGCCATCCTTCATAGCCTTGCATCGATACTTCCTGCGAGCATCTTCGCCACTCCTCCGGGCAATAGGAGCTCGGTACGCAGTCGTAACTCTGTCGCTCCAACTATGACTAGTTACTGGTCCCAGAAATGCTTCCGCTGACATCTCCCCTAGACCGGACGTCATTCTGAATTCTCCCATATCGTGTCACCTCTAGCGAACTCGCCCTCCGCGCCCTTGCCTCCGTAACCTGGCGAACGTGCGATGAGAACACACCTCCGTACATGTTTACTCGCTCGGGTTAGCGAGGCTGCAGACCGCCAGAGCGAATGATCGTCGTCGCGAGGTTGGCTCTGATGAAAGCGGCCCGTCGTGCGTCGCCTCCCGATAACTGGACAGGTCGGCAGGGGTGGTGGATGGGCTCTGGAGAAACCCGTAGGCTTCCCACGCCAGCCCGTCAGTATGCATGTGGGCATGCATACAACGTGGGGGGTCCAGAGAACTGCCGTTCGCGATTGCGAGTCTCAGACCTAGTTGAGCACATAGATCCCGCAGTGCGGCCTACTCCTATTTTCTCTGTTAGCCATGGGTAGCCTGCAGTCATGTTTCCAGACAGAGGAATGGGGCGTACGGGAGGGGACTATAGGTAAGGAGGCAGGTAGTAGTAACTTCAATTAGCGGCTAGAGCGGGATGTAAAATGAAGTATATATATATATGAGGATTCTAGGAGCTGGTTGTGGCCGCTTCAAGCATCAGCACCCGCCGAGCTGGCCGTCATCGCTGTGCCGGATCTCGTTACTAGTCATAGGTATGGAGTTTTGCCATTCACCTCTTCCCCTACTGTCGTGCCTCTACACGCATGTCGCGTTTTTATGCTATTCCATGTGATGATGTTTCCTTTCCCCGCCCCCTCCTCTAACCTCCCAAACGCCCTCAAAAAATGAGGCCGGTTAAATACAGCGCATACAGCGCCGACGGCGCGGAGGCGTGGGATGCGCGCCATCGATTATACCCGCAGCGAGGATTGTGGTCGCTGCGGCTTGTATTATTAAGTACGTCAAGGTACCTAAGGTTGCGTTTTTTTTTCCGGCTCTAGAAATCGATGCGAGTCGTTCGCGTCGATGACGGCTAATATTTAGTGCCTCTTCCCGTTCGCCTTGCCATTAGCTCTTCCGTTCGCTTTGGGCTTCGCGCCGTTCGCCTTGGCGGCGGAGGACGGGTGAAGCCTGTCGCCGTTGCTCGACTCGTCGCTTTCCTCGATAATGGCACCCTCGTTGCTCTCGCCGTAGACTTCGCGTTCCACGCTCCTCGCGGCATCCCAGCTGGCCTTCTCGGCCAGCATGACGTTGCTCCGCCGCCGGTCGGGGTTGCTCTTCGCGCGCACTACCTCGGCCTTGCTACGGCGCAGGTAGCTAGCGATGAAGAAGGACACGAACAGGTACGTGAGCGGGGCCAGATAGAAGACGTTGAGCCAGATTGCGAAGGTAGAACCCGTCGTCGTGACGCAGTCGACCTTGCGGTACTGTACAGCGTGACTAGCCGCCTGTTGCGTCGCATTAGACGCGCTCGGCACTGCAACCGCGCCGAATAATGTCTGCCTAAGGCCATTAATCACTCCGGTAATGCTGGGAGTAGCAGCGGCGGCTGCGGTTATGTCGGCGGGATCCGTCTCGGCTTGAATCGGGACGAGGTATGAGACGAAGGAGTGGATCATGGCGCAGGACGCGCCGATAACGAACTGGGAAATTTGAAGCGAGGTGAGCGAGCGTTTGATAAACGTGGGCACGCGGACGTTGAACGCGGTAACGGTGTAGTAGGTATACTGTCTCGCGAATTAGCGGGCACGATTTCTCCTCCCCCAACGTTGGATTTATCGTCACTCACCATGAGAGCGTGGATGGCCGAGTTGAAGAAGACGAAAATCCAGATCGGCGGCGACATGTAACGCATACCAGCCCACATAGCCATCATCGCGCCGGCGTGGTGGTACGTCTGCAGCGTCGAGCTGAGCTTCCCCTTGGCGAGAATGATGAGGGTATCGAACACCTCGTAGAACTTGCTGAGGTAGAAGATCCACCCGTAAGACGCCAGTCCCTCGTTCCATATCCGCCCGGCGTCGGCGCGGCTGGGGGAACCATCCGCCGCTAACGAGGGGATGCCCGATAACGCTTCCCAAGCCCCGTTGTGCGGGTTGTAACTGAGCCCGTTTTCCAGGCCGGCTGAACCGTGAATTTTGCAAAAGCTGTCCAAGGTGCCAGCCCAGCCATTGGGTCCCGAAGGGCTCACAGTCGTATTCCGAAGGGCCTTGAGCATGCCAACCCAGGTCCAGGCGGAGTAGACGGCGAGGAAGACGTTGTGGAGGACGACGAAGACGTGGAAGGCCGTCGTCTTGCTGATGGCCCACGGCTTCTTGCCGGTGGACTTGTTGTACACGTTGAGCGCCTTTGCGGTAACCGCGTAGACGGCAGCGATCGTGATCGGGACCTTGGGATTCAGCGCGGCAACATACAGGCTGTCCGGGATGGTGAAAGGAAGATCAAAGTGTGGAGGGGGGATGGTCTGCGGATCCGCGTGCGGCGGAAACCTGAAGAGGGTCGCCGCCGGGGGCGAGATCAAGACAACCGGAGCACTCATGGCTGTCGAAGACACCCAACAGGCGTATCTGGAGCCGTCAGAAATGGTTTCCCTCCCTTCTTCCAGACCGCGGGCGCTGCGTTATCGCGACCGGGCACGCGACAAGCCGCGAGGTGCTCACAAATCCAGCTAGATGAGTGGCCGGTGTAGGATAGGAACACACGTCGTTCCTTACGGTGTAGAGGGCCAGGGTCGAAGTGGCAGCGTTACAGGGACACAGGGCGAGGTCGCCGACGGCGCGCCGAGTAACAATGGGAGGATGGTAGGGAGCTTCGAGTTGGTGAGGATACTCGCGAGAGTCTGTCTGTCTAGTTGTGGGTTGGTTTGGGGAGAGGGTGGGTTTTTCGTTCCCTCCCGTTCGGCCCGGTTCAAAGAGGAGGAGGAGGAGGAGGACTATGTGATGGACATCTCAGTCGCTCTGCACGATGTGAGAAGCATAAATAACCACGACCACTGCGTACGGTAGGCAATTAAAAAAGGAAGACACGCGCGGACGGTCGGTGACAGGGTGCGGACGCAATATTTGCACAGCAGCGGTACCTTTGGGCCGCGGCACGATTACAGGCTGCTAGTCCCCTGCCAGGTACTCCCCTCTTCAGGCCTGGGCGCACTAGGACGGCGGGTTGAGACTTAGGAGGGGGAGGCGATGGAGGGGGGCAGCCAGTAGCAGGCGGGCCAACAGTGGACCTTCAGGGGCCACACGGCTCAACAGTTGAAAGGGGCGCGTTCCCAGATCCCTTCTAGGGTGCGTCAGCCCGGTCGCCATTGGCCCAATCCGGCCCGAGTCTGCCAGATCGGGCATCACTCCAGGCGTTGTCGGATTTTAGCATTCCCTCCTGGTTGATGTGCTACCAAAACAACCCCCCAGACGCCCGCAAATGCTCCCAGACTGCTACCCGTCCGCGCCGAGATAGGCTGCGAACGGGGGGCGACGCGTACGGCCTGCCGGAAACACGCATCGTGTGTATAATGCGTTTGTTGCGTTTATTCTTTCTCCGTGTCCGCCTCCCTTCTTCCGTTTTGTTGGTGCCACCAAGCGTCCGAGACTAGCGGGCGTGCGTGTAAGTCGCCTTGGTCGGGCTGGCGCTGCATCGACCGTCAACCGAGGCTAAGTCGCCCTGACATCACGAAATCGTCGAGCTGACACGGGTCTTGTCGTCGATCCAATGAGACAGAGACAGTGTGTGCGAGCGCTGGGTCGTGCCGCCGCATGTGTAGCCTGTGCGATAAGCGTCCGGGTCGCTTCCCCCCTTTTGCGCCCTCTCCCCGGCACTGTCTCTCCCTCGCCCCCCCCCCCCCCCTGCCCTCCCGACCTCTCCTCATCTGACTTACCTGCCCACCAACACTGCCAAATCCCCGGGAATCGATATGCGGGAGATGAGATGGTTCCATCGCCGAAATGCGCCTTCTCCGCCGAGTGCCAGACACGATGCGATCTAGGCCTGGGAGGCGTGGTGCCCAGGGGAGACAGGCCTCGGCAAGGCAATTCTCGAACCCCGCGACCAGATGTAGGCCAACTCGGCTAGCGAACAAGTCTGCGATACAGGGACGTGGGATATCAGATCTGGAGCGAGGAGGCAAGGGGGACTATGGTATCACGCAACCCCGCCGCGGTTGCGAATAGCGGAACTTGCCCTTCGACGGAGGCGGATAAGTCGGGCCACCTGTATACAGTCTTGTCTATCATGTTACAAAAAAGGACGGACATCAAAAGAGCCCATCTGCCGGGCTCGTCTGGATTTAAGTCTTATTATACCCTCTTCTCGCCCGGCCTCTCTTCATGATACCGAACCCGGACAGTAAGCAGTTCAACTATTGGGATTACTACTTGCACAAACGACATTACTACAGTAGACAACAAACCGCGTTGTGACAGGCGAGAGAGGGGGAGACACACTACGTTAGATGGTTTAGGCGGGGAGGGGGGGAGAGTTTCCCAGGCGTGATCGGCTCGACGGTGCAAACGAATCGACCGTGGTTGGTGTGGATGTGGTGATGCAGCATCGTAGCATCGGGCATCGGGCGTGGTACACAGCGTATGCCGCAGAAGCTTGGATGGAAGGCTGAAGTGGAAGCCGGGAAGTTCCTACTACGTGGGTACTACTACTACTACTACTACTATTACGTAGTTGAGTTGAGGATTTCCCAACAAAACATCCTCTCATGCGGCCCTAAAGCAGCCCCGCGCGGTCTCACTTCAACCTTTCTCCCTTTCATATTTTGGTGCTTTTCTCTTCTCTTCTGTTTGCAGCAGATTTTGCCCCTTGAGAAAGAGGGAGGGGGAAAGAAGAGAGGGCTCAGCTCATTCGGCAAGCAATTTGTTCTCCCTTTTGACCAAGGAGTCTAGGTATATAGGTAGTATGTCTTCTAATGCGAGACTCCTACGATAATACCTCGGTGGGTACTTGCGGTTGGGAATGTTTTCAGATTATTAAATGTAGGTACTTTTGTGCGTACTTTGCACTCCAATGCTACACAATAAAATTAGACGTCTCTCAATCAGGCAGGTCCCACGGGCATATGCAATAATATTCTAGCAGAAGTACATGCAATGACGTGAATGCCGGCAAGGGGCATGGACTGTGTAGCTCTATAGGTAGGTACAGCCTCTAATGGTTGGTAGGTACCTACCTACATACTTAGGAAGTACCTTAGGTACCTATACAGATATGTGTCTATGTACTTCACTTAGAACTTACGATAAGTAGGAACACTCACCTCACCTCACCTGCCTTCATGCAGCGTTCTGAGCTCCTAAAGGTAACTCCTCTAGCCTGTGTACAGCAAGAGGCACCCAGCCCATATAGGTATGTACAACCTGAGCGTGTACCTACAAATGTAGGTACCTCAGGCAGAATGCATGCACCTATATGTCTAAGACAATCTGAGCATCAACGATCTAATCCACATACTAAAATGCCAGGCCTCCTCCCGGGACCTAACATAATATGCAAACTTGGCCTGGCCTGGAGATATCTTTGTAGGGCATGTTGGCACATCACAGCCATGTTTTTTTTTTTTTTTTTCAGAATTGATGTGACAGTGTTACCTTCACCATCTCCTTATTTGTGCATGAAACTGCATGAAACAGAAGATTATGCAGATGTTATCTAATCCCCCTCTGTTTCCCCTCTCCCAACAAATTTGGAGTATGCAAATGGTTATCAAGACTGTGGCAGCATATCCACAGGGCCAGATCTCAGCTTGCCAGGGCAGATCAACTTTAAGATCTCGGCCAATCCTTGTCAGCGTATTTCTAAGGTTGAGGTTGTTACTCATAAAGCCTCCTGATGAAGACGCTCAACGCAGCGCTCGCGCCGTTCGCTTGATAGGTACTCCAAATATACCTAAGAATCACCCTATACGTACTACAAATCGCATTCGCATTACTGACAAACGACCTAGCAATATATGGCGATGGTTTCAGCGACTCTCTCAAGCAAAGGCAAAAATGGGGCCATGGGTGCGCGATCCATATACTCTCGTGTTGATACCTGACCGAAGTCGTAGGTGACGTGTGTATGCATTTGCGTCTACGGGGAACAGTGGAGTTACGGCTCTAGAAGTATCCGTCCCCTGGGGAAAATGCGACGGCAACAACTCCCTTCCCACCGGGAGATGTAGGCATACCGCCTACTACACATTAGTATCCCACGCCTCCGCTGTGGTCCTTCAGACCCTCTAAGCTAAAAATGAGAAGAAGACTAGGACGGAGATGTCGATGATACCGATGGAAACACCGACAGGAGAGTCTCTGGGGAGCTGCGCGGCCCGGCAACGGATTCCTGCATAGCCCGCCTGCCTACATATCCATCACGAATGCTCAACAAGGTATGCGTATACCGGGTATGTCGCTGTAACGCACCTCGTTCTTGCCCCAAAGGGAAAGAACCGAGGAAGTCGAACGGTGTGCACGGGCCAACACCGTCGATATCAGATGTTCTGCAACTGCCATGACTAGGGAGCGAATGGCAAGCGAATAGCGCTGGGAGCTGGCGGAAAACCAACACCATCGTTGCTTCCACCGTTGTTCGAACTCTCGCTATGTGGTAGGTACGCCGGTCGCCCCTGAGACTTAGATTCTACCAATACCTGGGTACCCGCGAGAAACAGTCTCGTAGAACCTCTGCTGCTGCTCGGCGCCTCTCGCCCTCCCCCAATAGCCCTTGAGGATGGGGGCCACTCACCATCTGGGAGCTCCTCTCTCGACCGACCTGCCCGAGCTCAAGCCTGATACCTATTTCACCCAGACGCAATGGAAGACCCTGTTCGCTCTCGTAGATGCCATCATCCCCTCCATTGTTGCCGAGTCGAGGGTGACAGACCGCAAGAACCAACTACGCCTATCGGAGCCCCGGTACGAGGAGGCATACGAGAAGACTAACAGAGCCTTGAGAACCCCAGTGGACCATGACAAGTTCCAGCAGTACCTGGAGGCGCGCCCGCTCGATAACCCGAGGTTCCTGCAAATCCTCAAACGTAGCCTCGAGAACATCTCAAATAGCGAGCGGAAACAACTAGGCATGGTTCTGGATATACTGGCGTAAGAAGCACCCGTGCCCGTGTATCGCGCTTCGGGGTCGAATGCCGAGTAGCTGACAAGTCGATAAGTACGCGTCTCGGCAGCCTAGCGGCAACGGGCTACTGTGACACCGTCCTTGAACAGCCGCTTCACGTCCGGGAAGCGGCCATCAAGTCCTGGGGCCGGGCTTGGGTGAGGATCTGGCCAATCGTCGGGAAGTCGATCGCCAAGATGGCGAGGGTGCTCTACGCACAGTCGGACCCTTTGCTGCTCGAGCTCAGCGGTTACAAGCGGTATGACGACCACTACCGACCCGGACCCTCGTTCGACTTCGACTTCGCACAGTTCGGACCCGGATCCGATATCGAAACTGTCGATGCCGACGTCGTAATCGTCGGGTCTGGTTGTGGAGGGGCCGTGTGCGCGAAGGTCCTTGCCGAAGCGGGACACCGAGTCGTCGTCGTCGACAAGGGCTATCACTTTCCCACCTCCCAGCTGCCTATGACTGCTGAGGCAGCCAACCACTTCCTCTACGAAGGAGGCGGAGCCGCCCAGAGCGCAGACGGGTCTGTCACTGTGCTTGCCGGAAGCTGCTGGGGAGGCGGGGGTACGGTGAATTGGAGCGCCTGTCTGCAGCTTCAGGGGTTCGTGCGCCAGGAATGGGCAGATCAGGGTCTTGACTTTTTCACTACCCAAGAATTTCAAAACTGCATGGACCGTGTGTGGGATTTTAGTAAGTTGCCTCCCGGTTATTTCCCCTCTCGCCGAAGCGTCTTGTGTCTGGGGCCGACGAGAAAGCTTCCTGGTATCGACGTACTGCGAATTGCATTTCTGCCTAGCATGGCGCGCACGCGAGATAGTACTGATATCGACCATCGCAGTGGGTGCCAGCGATTCGCAGATACGCCATAACCACCGGGCAAACGTCATTCTCAATGGATCAAAGAAGCTCGGCTGGTCCGCCAAGCCGGTCCCTCAGAACACCGGAGGGGCAGAGCACTATTGCGGCAACTGCACCCTAGGCTGTAGTTCGGCTGAGAAGCAGGGCCCGACTGCGAGCTGGTTACCCGCAGCCGCCCGCGCAGGCGCGAGACTCATCGAGGGATTCGAAGCCACCAAAGTCCTCTTCGACGAGAGCGGATCGAAGCGAGCCGTGGGGGTGTTAGGGACGTGGACATCACGAGACGAAAACGGGAAGCTAAACACTCCGGTGAAGGATAGAATCCAGAGACAGGTCCGAGTCAGAGCGAAGAAGGTCATTGCGGCCTGTGGCACGCTCAATAGCCCCTTGTTGTTGATGCGAAGCGGACTCAAGGTGAGATGCCCCCGAAGTCGCGGTACATTACTATCAGGCTTTGGTTTGGCTGACTTGCTGCCAGAATTCTCATCTAGGGAGAAATCTTTACTTGCACCCTGTTGCCCCGCTTAGTGCTGCTTTTGGTGAGGATATTAAAGGCTGGGAAGGCGAGTTATCTCAAGCAAGCAGGTTGCTGCGAGAGCTATAACTTACACGAAGCCGCTACGCAGGTGGAATCTTAACCAGTGTTTGCTCTGCCTTTGAAAATCTCGATGGCAAAGGTCACGGCGTCAAGCTCGAGCCGTCTGGCATGGTTGTGAGGCAATCCCTGCGTGCTGGTCCCCGACTCATACATGCGTAGACTTACTCGACTTCTAGCCCTACATGTTCCTCTACGAACATCCTTGGCGGGGCGCTCTGCAATGGAAACTCGACGCGCTCCGCTGCCGGCAGATGGACGCTTTCATCTCCATATCCCGCGACCGCGACACCGGCCGGGTGTACCCGGACCCCGACGACGGCCGGCCCGTCATCGACTATACGCCCTCCGCTTTCGACCGCAAGCATGTGAGTATCTTCCGAGACTATTCATACCAAAGACCCATATTTAACCGCCGGCGGTTACAGCTGCTGGCCGGCGTTATCGCACTAGCAAAACTATGCTATATCGAAGGGGCCACAGAGATTTGGCCGTTTGTCCAGAGTGTGCCGTCATTCGTGCGCCGGTCGAAACCGAACCGTGTTGCAGAGGCCAAGGGCTCCCTCGGCGATGACACGGATGATATCGACCAGGGTATCAACGACCCTGACTTTGTCGCGTGGTTGAAGACCGTCGAAACCACCGGACTCAACTTCCCCGACGCGACTTTTACGTCAGCACATCAGATGGGCACATGCCGCATGAGCGCGCACCCGAGTCGGGGCGTCGTTGACGCCACGGGCAGGACCTGGGAGGCGCAGGGCTTGTACGTGGCCGATGCGAGCGTGTTCCCGACCGCAAGCGGTGTCAACCCCATGATTACCGTGATGGCGATCGCGGATAGGATTGCCAGAGAAGTTTCCCGGGGCTTGAAGAGGGAACAGGGCGCAAAAGCGGCACCTTGAGATCTTATCTTCGATGGGGAAGGGTTGACGGTCTAAGCCCCCTGTGAAAGGTAATACCTTTATGCTGGAAGCTGTTCCCCCATCCGTCCCTCCCGCCCCTTTTGTCAGAGTGTGGGTTTCTTCACATAGAGACGTCCTACTTACTTGCGATGACCTGAGTGGAGGCAGGTGTGTGTATACAAAATTGCGCAACTGTACAAATATACGTATTGTACTTGTATCTATTTTTCTCGATAATAAAGCCGCTTACTCAGTCCTTGGGATTCTATGCATATCACTCCCTAGGACCTTTCTAGATAACTGGCTACCTAGGCAGGTATTCATGGGATATTTTAGCGTAGCCCATACACAAGCCGTTCGTATCGATGAACGCTTTCTCATTCTACCTACCCTTCCACGTCGGTATGAGTAGTCTCTTAGACAAGGGCAAAAAGGTGTGATATACCACAACATTCTGAGCAAGGTATATCGGCTCAGGGGAAGGCGGGCTTCCTACGAAATCTTTCATTGGGACCTTAGGTCAGTGTGCGCATGGTACGACCAACGTCATCTCGCTCTGATTAGCGAGGCACGGCATCTAACGTACACGTTGATTAACACTACTCCTACCAACCGGTGTGCGACACTCTCGTACGCCTCGCATCTCTGTTGCCTATTTACCTCTGAACCATCGACCTGAATGTGCTATGCGTAGCGGAGCGAACACGACGAGAAGCAAGTCATCATTCATATTTTAAGCCCCGGAAGGTGGTAGCGACGTGAGACTAAGAAGGACGCCCTGCCTCCCAAAGTCCTCGCACTCCTGAGCAACATACTACCTCCCAACCTAGGTATTTCCTTACTGTCTCGGCACTTGTGAACTGTATTTAGGTGCTACATATTAGGAGTCTTGGATGTTTATGATTCTACATTATTAATACGTGTAAAAAGTCCTACATGGCACTGTAGATCGGGCCAGACGCGCCTCCATATGCGTGCCAGGACAAAGGGAAGGTAATCAAATCCTATCGACCTTTCGTAAGAGCCAATATGGTAGGACAAATTAAAAGAATGAGAAGAGAAGAATTTTCTTTCTCCATAGATAAGCAAATCTCGGCTCTGCAGCGCCATTCCCTTGCCTACACGGAGAGGGGAGGGTGGTTCTATCACGGGACGAGGCAACGGGTGATAGATAGTTCGCTGCGACGGCTAGGCACATGGAACCTTGAGTATTTTTTATTAGAAAGTCACACCAGCTTCTCAAGGGAAGTAGGTGCGTATTTCTATGGACTCGAAGGCAGGTTACGGCACTCGCTCGCTAAGATGAATGTCGGCCCCTAACCCAGTGAGCAAGTGTTCCCGATGCTGAGCGGTCGGCCGCGCCGTATGCGGCCCCCTTAACGCAAGGGAAAAGGGCACGGGAGACGCAAGCTGTAATGGAAGCTACCTAGGTAGTTTGTGTAGCAGTTCGACCTTCTGTGGGGCGTGTTGTCTTGTCTTCACCGGCCCGGTCCTGGGCATGGCATATTATACTACTGTGTTCACATACCTACCTACCTACAAGAACACACACGCACCCACGTCTAAACACACGCATACTACCTACAGCCGTACTTACCAAATTCCCATGCCACACTACACCACCCGGCTCACCTACCGTGAACCACGATAGACTCACGTCCCCTCGGGGAAGAGTAGCAGGAAGAGGTACAGTACCACCACCATCGGAGCTCACCAGAGATCTGCTTCCCAGCCAAGCTCGCAGGTTCATGCGATCTTCTAAGTGGGAAAGTGTGCAGGATCTTGCCTCGAACCTAGGCCAGAAGATAGGAGGTAAAAAAAGCAAAAAGGGCCGTCTCTGACGCTTGGAACCGGATCGGTGCTACTTACCAGCTTGGTTCTATACCCGGGCGAATTTAATAATACACACACGCATGCAGGCGTATAAGGTAGGTCAGCAGCAGCAGCAGCAGCAGCAGTAGTATGTTCACGCGTGATGAAACCCGCAGGGTCCCAACCGCCCACAGACCTGTCGATGTACACACACACACACACGTGTTACCTATTCTCCTTCAGTCCTTCTTCCTCGCGGCTTCGGGACCGTGATGAGCTCACCAGACCTACGCCCCCCCTTGGCCCGGCGCCCGGGACGGAGAGACATACCCGTTTCGTCTTCGCCAGCCCTGGGCGCTTCGTAGGCGGCTGAACACGCTGTTTCAGCCTGCCAGGTTTTTCCAGAGCGTAGGACGACGGCAGCGGCGTGCGGAGGAGAGGAACATGGGGTGAGAAGCCGGCTTTCTATGAGTACCTAGGTATGTACACTGACATCAAGTAACCTACCTTTCTATCGCCGTCCCCTTCTTCCCTCCCCTGCCCCGCCGCATGGCTACGTGCATACCAGACTCGCACCCTCGGTCCCGTCGTCGTCGCCGTCGTCGTTATCGTCGCCGCTGCCTCCGCCGCCGTCGCCGCCCCTCCCGAAAGCTGTGGAAGCAGCAGCAGCAGCAGGCGCGTCTGGCGGTGAGAGGCGCGGCTGCGTAGCCCTCGTGTATTTCAAACGCAGGCTTAGGCTGGGATGGGCTGATTCGAGCCCAACTCGGAGGCGAGTAAGCCACGCCGGAGAATTTCTTTTCTGTGCCCCCCTCCCCCCCTCATTTCCTACGACAAACTACGCGACGGGCTTCTAGGGTGCAAGTCCAGGGATCGCCAGTAGCAGAAAGCCAGGTCAGGCTAGGGCGGGGGCCGGAAGTCGAAGTGAGAGCTAGAAACTACCTAAAATTCGTCTGTACGCACGGCGGCGGCGCCCCCATACCCTTCCTCCCCGCCCTAAACCCCAGCTGACGTTACGGCTTCCGTCGAGTGGCTTGGTATCAGGCAGGAAAAATCACATAGCTATTTTGAAACATCGGCCATGAGTAGGCGGAGTGCGCTCGTCTTCGCCGATCTCGTATGGCGTTGCGTCCGCAGACATGATAGATCTTCCCGCCCTCCTTGGGAAGGTTTTATTTTTTCTTCTTCTTCAAGTTACGAGAAGGGGACAAAACGGAGAGTGAAGAGAAAAGGAGAAAGGGGGAAAAGGGGGCAGTGGGGAGGGGGGGAGAATGAGCGGAGTACCAACGGTCGAATTACCTAGGTTTACCGGCAGTCCGGGAGAGAAAGCGGCACAAGTCGATTAGACTTGCGGGCATTCCCGTGTTGCTAAGTATAGGTCTCCTTTCTCTCTCCCTCTCTCCTAACTACCTACTTCCTAGGTATCTTCCCCTGGTACTATTACTGCCATTACTGTCCGCACACGTTGGTTGCGTAAGTGACACGAGCACGCCAGCTCCCTGCGCTCACGCGCTCTCGAACACTTAAACTCCGGTCTGTTGGTTCGTAAGCCAGCCAGTGGGATGCGAGCATCGTCGATGCTACCGCGCCCCCTGCTGTTGGGTCTAGATTACGGACCTACGACGATACGGCATGCGGTGCCAAGTGGGTAGGTGAGTGAGTGAGGGAGTAGGTAGTATGTAGGTACGTAGTAATAGCGCGATAACATGATGACGCTCGGTGTAGGTATCGATGGGTGAGAACAAGGGGGCAGGGTGTGAGAGTATGCGAGTAAGAGAATAGAGCGACGAAAAAAAAAGGAGACATTCCCCAGGGTAGGGTGGGAACTCAGCCGCACCTTATGACACCCGCATCTAGGTATCCCGCAGAGCAAACGAGCCGACCAAGGCTGCACCCGAAGGGCCAAGAATAAACATACCTACCGTCCTGTATCCAAGGCCGGAAAAGGAGTGTCGGGTGGAAGGGAGGCTGGCTGGTAGGGCTGCCACTCGAAACACCTTGGAATCTGCCTCATGCACGAAGCGTGGGTATGCGCGCGCGCGCGCGCACATCTTGGTGGCTCTTCGTCAGCATCATCTTGAGGAGGGGAAATAAGATGAGAGAGGGCACGCAGGAATAACACGACATGGGAGGCCCAACTTAGCCGGGGCCTGGACCGCTTCGTAAAAAAGAAAGACGGGAAAAATAAGGGTGACACACGACGGGTATCAAGGCGAGAATATGAGCGCTCGCATGCATGCAATTTAGGTAAGTAAGTAGGTAGGGAGGGGCCTCTATGTGTGCAGCGTAGAGGGAGAGGCAGGCAAGGAGATCGAGCATCCTGTGCTGGCGTCGCTCCGGACACCGCAATACGAGAGGGGGCTCAGGCAAGTCGCGCGCGTCGCCTGTTGGACGCTTGCGCGTAGTGTTACTTGGGAATAGCAACATCGATAGCGACAGGTAGGCATGTTCGTGTCTGCGCGGGCGCGCATGCACGCGGCCATATCAGTACGTCAGGTATGTACGCGTATAAGCAGGCTGGGTATATTTATATTACCTATGACCTGTATCCCCTGGCGTTGGAAGGGAGGTAGGTAGGTAGGTATGTCGTGATCTTCCCAAAATCTTAGGCTCGGGCAGAGGTAATGTCACCACTGCGGCACTGAGGGAGCTATACTCGCGCCGGTATTAGCTTGATTAAGCTTGTCAGCGCGAAGAAGAGGTGCCCACACACCTACCTACCACGTAGCTTGGCGACGACGACGTGAGAATGGAGGGACAGGGGTGCCGAGGCGGAGCGGGAGGATAGAAAGCACCAAAGTTCTGACATCGCGTTAAGTAGTAGTACTCATACTAACCTGCTCACCTGCTTCAGGTGTCTGTCTACGCCTCCCCGGCATGACGACGACGCGAGGGTCGCACTGCACTGCACGCATGTCCAGCGTGTTGCTCGTTTCATCGCCGTAGGCGTCGCGAAGTTGGACTACACGCACGCACCCCGCCATCCTCGCCCCTACTGCTGTCGTCGTCATCGCCCTCGCCTGAACAGTCCACCACCGCCGCCGTCATCGTGCTCACTACCTGCGAGGTCGATAGGTAAACGTTCGGCTGGAAAGCATAATGACCGACAGCGGTGAGCGGCCCTGATGCCGTCTAATCCCGATGGCGCTAGCCGGCCGTCGGCAGAATCGTCGGTTCGGTTCCTCGACCACAGCCCTACAGGCCCCCCCTTGCGCCGCACAGAAGAAGATGATGGTTCCATGCTTCCATGAACGGACAGCCTTGCTCTGCCTAGACGTTAAGCCGGCTTGCTATCCCTTACGCCCTTCTTTTCCATGTGAAAGGAGGAAAAGCAGGTAGAAGAGATAGATCACATGTGATATGGAAACCAATAATTCGGCTATCTCCGAGTTGTAGTAGGTATGGGTGTGTGGTGTTGTACCTATCTACTTACCTGCCTACCACACCCACCCGATCCTATCCTACATCCTCCCGTCCCCCCCCCGGGATATATTTACCTTAGTAGCATTGCATACTTGCCTCAAGTATCTTGTCTGGCACCCCGTAGGACGCTGTAAACACGTATTATGCGTGTGTGCGTGTTGCCTCTGCTCTCGGCGGCGCAGTCTTCCCCCGTCGGAAGAAATGACACCACACGTACGTGGGTGTGTAACGGAAAATGAAGAAGCAAAGAAACAGCCAAAGCGAGAAAAGCAGAGTCAAGGGACGAGAGGGGGATAGAAAGGTGGCTCGCTATAGTGTCCAACGTAAGCGTAGAGTTGGACGGTCTAGGTCGCGATGATCCCCCACATGAGCCGGGCATATACGGGCAGGAGGAGGATATCCAGACAGTAGCCGGTTGCTACCTGCTGCATATAGCTATGTCGAGCGGATCATCACCTCTCTTACCTACATCACGATACCTACTTACTAGTCTGACGCAGCGGCATAGGTGGCAGAGAAGGCTCGGATCTGCGCCCTTCCTCCCTGGGCTCTCCCGCACTGCTTATTAGGTACGACTAGGCAGGAGAGCAGGCAGATTTCCGCCGTGCCATAGGCGTACCCTTACGTATCATCACCCTCTCCCCAAATTATTACTATTACACTGCGTTCGATATCACGGTAGTAGTAGCGCGAGGGGGGGACAAGGATGGGGATAACGTGCCGGGAAACAGGTTTGCAGACTACAGACTGGCTACCCGATGTACCTCCATAATACTCAAATCTGGCTGCGACACTCGGTCGACAAACCCCCAGGCCACTTACACACTCACTTGGGTATACACTTATACCGCCCACCTACATCTAACTCCCTACTCGCATGCCCTAGAATAGAACCCATCTGCCTGCCATCACCAGATCGGTCCGTATTACACATGTCTTGTTCTCCACCATACACTTCTCACCTGTCTATCCATCCACCTACCCTGCCTACATCTGCCTATAAGCCCGTAGCGCATAACTTACCCAGATATCCATCTATATACAGGAGCCACCCTTCGTTCGCGCTTAGGTAAGACGTAGGCAGACCGAAGAATGAGCGGGTTTCGAATAAGTTCGTGAGCAATTCGCACCCACCTCGCCTCGCTTCACCTCGCGCCCTCCTCCACTCCGCCCCTCCTCCTCCTCCTCCTCCTCCTGCTGCTGCTCCTGTTCCTCCTCCCCTCCACTGCCACCTCTTCTTCTACTATTATTCATGCGCTGGCGAAAAATCTTTTTTTTTTTTTTTTTTTTTTTTGGTTTTTCATGTATGTCCCAGACGCCGCTACATCCGCAGTTATAGAACTGCCATAGAGTGCTCAAGAAAAGCCACCGGAAGAGAAAATAGTTAGCCGTACGAAAATCGATCCCAATTTGGCCTGCCGATATGCAGCCTATTATTCCCTTCCACCGCAGCCGGAGCACGGCTCGGAGTGGCTTGGCCCTTTCTGCCCTGTCCGTCTTGTCTGTCTCATGGCAGTGAGACGGGAATGATTTGCGCTCTTGGGGGGTTCTCTTCTTCTTCTTTTTTTCTTTTTTTTCTAGTTCGCACGCACACAACTTGTCTGCCTGCCTACCTACCTAAACTACCTACATTCCTGCTTACCTGCGTAACCGCGGTATCTCTTCCCCCTCCCCCCTCCCCTCGTTCCATTCTCCATACGGCAATCCATCTCCGTGCGTGCGCCCTCCTTCTCACCCTTCCCCCCTTCTCCCTCGGCACGACCTGCTCTCTCACTCACTGTCTCTCACACACTCTCTCTTCCTTTCCCTTCACGCATGATATCCCTCTTCCTTCCCCGCGGCGGCGGCGAGTAAGCAAGCCAGCCAGCTAGCCAGCCAAGTGCAGGTGGCACCAACGGAGTAAGAGGCAGGTAGGCATCTATACGAGCAAGTGTAGATCGGCCATCAGGTAGCATGCGCAAGTCCTCCCGCGTCGCCGGAGGGGGGGGAGAGGAGGGAGGACGGGAGGCCTGTGTCCCGGATGAAGAGACGGAGGGGGATAGCGGTGAGGGAAAGAATACGGCTCCTTTCCGCGACGTATGGCTTTTCCCCCCCCTTCTCTTCACCCGCCATTCACTCACTCTCGTCCTCTCGCTGCCGCTTCCTCTCTGCCGTATTGCCCTACCACACACCCTGTCCTCGCCTCGCCGTCCCCAGCCCGCAGCAGCTGAGCCCAGCGCTACCCATCCCTTCCTCCTCCTCACCCCACACCTCCTCTCCTCGCTGCCTCCCTGCAGCCTCCGAACCCCCCCCTCCTCCTCCTCCCTCTCTCTCCTCTCTGTAGTCAGCAACTCGTAGCGCGAGGGCAGAAGCATGCACATACCTACCTACCTACCTACACCTACGCAATACAACTTCTCCGTACCTTCTGTATGCACTCGATGCATGTATGTGTACACGTATGTAGATTCTTACCACCCGGGAGTCCCTCCCTCCCTCTCCTACCACCCACCCATCCGCTCGGCGGGCCCTCACCACGACTCTGCACAACCCATCTGCACACACGTGCGGGCGCGCGCTCCGTACTCCGAATGGGGGAGCGAGGGCCGGCGCAAGACAGCCAGACGGGCGGGTGGGCGAGTTGGGGGAACTCGTTCGTCGTTCGCTCTCCCCCCCCCCCCCCCGGTGCCTGCGCTGGGGACGGATCGACTTGCTGGGATCGGCGCCCGGCGCAGAGACAGAGAGACAGAGACGGGCCGGATACACGGACCCACGTAGTTACGCAAGGACAGACCCCTAGGGTCTGGGACGGGCGACGATCGGGTCAGAGAGGAAAGGGAGGGAAGCAGGGGGGGGGGGCAAGGAGCGAAGGGAGATGGGACGGGAAGAAAAGGCGAGTCGGGCCAACGACCGACAGCCTCCGTGACCCAACCCCCCCCCCCCTAACTACCCTATGTGATCCGCTAGCTCCCGGAGTTCTGATTCTGGCGGCTAATAGCCCAGACGTAGAGCGGTAGAGCGAGGCGCACTCGTGGTTTTCTTTCTTTTTGCTTCCTCTTCCTTTCCCCCCGTCCCTTTACTTTCCCCACAAAGGTCCTACGTGTGCTTTGGATCCTACCTCGCGCTTACCTACACATGATATACCTATTATATATAGAGGTATATGGGTATATCTGTGTGTATATACATACACACCTTAACCTAGTCCGGGTAGCAATGGCGGTGACGAGGTCTAGCCATCCCACCCCTCGCTTGACCGGTCGGAGGAAACCTGGCAAGTGAACGAGCACCGCATAATGCACACACACGTAGGCACACGCTGCCTTGAACAACTTAGTTCTGTTCAATTAACTACTACATGTGACAGCAGACTAAAACCATGCAAGCGGAGTTTGGGAAAAAAAAACTTGTCAGCGGCGTTTCGTGAATCGCCGCCAGGGCGACTATATACACTGCAGCCACCAACATCAACGCCGTAACCCAGCATCTCATGCCACAGAACCTGTGTCGTCGTCCTCCGCCGATACATCGCACAGCAATGTATCGTGGCTGCGTGGCCAACCTTCGCCTGCACCCCCGGTGAAATCTTTCGTTCGCGCCGAGGGGGTGGTCCCGGTTGTTGGGTAGTGAGATGGTGCTACCATTTTTTGCCACCCCTCGATCCTGACTCCCCCTCCGGTCCCATCTAGAAGACAAGCCACATCCCCCTTCGTCGGCAGCCGCGGCTCCCTGCATGTCCGAGCGACCGAACCAGGTAGGTCTGCTCCGAACTGGCGGAGTGGACATGCCGTGCATCTAGCTCGGCGCGGCGCTTCATCGACCTGGGGGGGTGGGCACTTGTTCCTAGAGGGCGCGTGAGGAAGGGTGTAAGAAGACCGGGGGGGGGGCCAAAAAAGAACGGCGACTAAAGGGCTCCGCATTCCCCCGTTCAACGGGGATTCCAAATTATGCCCAGCTTCTTTTGTCTCGTGAGTGATCGTGAGATCTTCCCCCTCTCGCTTTCAACTCCCAGCTGTTGCGTTCCCGGCTCGTCGCCGATCTTGCCACGGCTCGGATCGCGGGATGCGCAACAGTGACAACCAGTGTCCGCCCCAGACGGCAGCTTCCCAGATAACATGCCCTGCATAGCTGCTTCGATACGAAACGTAGGATCGACTGTGAGAAATGCGGAGTTGGGACGCGGCCCCTCGCAGGTTTCCTTCTCGAAGAATCCATCACCACTCGATCGGCCTCCTAATATCGAGGAGAAGGTCCAACTTCTAGTTGGATACAATCCTCTTCGTCGCCGAGGTCGTCGTGGAGTTCGTAGGGTTTTCGTTATTAGGTCGTCCGTGCGTCGTCACCCATATAAAATCGCGGGCCTGAGAAAATAAAAGAAACTTTCTTGAAGCGAGTGCGCAGACAAGGGGACCGAGTTCGTCGTCCAATATGTCGCAATTGTCCGGGGTATCTTTTTCTAAGAAAGCCGCTTTATGCCGTACAACTAGAGAAAAGGGAATATCGAAATCCAAACTCGGCTTGTTATATCCCGGTCTTTGCCGGGAGATATGATCGGGGTGCATTGCTGCGTGTACCTCTTATTTTAACGTATAAAGGAAAAACCCAGCCTCATATATCTCGAGGCCCTGCCTTGCTTGTAAATGCAATCAGATACCCACCTAGTCCCAGCCATGATGTGGTGAAAGAAATACAGCTTATGACCGAGCCAACGGTTGTGACGACGGGAGATATCCCCTTTATATAAGAGAGTAAGGAAACCCCAAAAGCCAAAAAAAGAAAAAAACCAAGCAGACGCTCGCTTGCTAAACATATGAAAGACGAGGGGAGAGAAGAAAGAAGCAGAAAAGGAACCGGGAGTATTATATGCCGACGCGGTCGAAGGCTCGCTCCTGTTAGGTGCCAAACGCCGGTATACCTCGGGATGCGATAAGATCTGTGTCGCGGGTGCCGTGGATTCCCTTATCGAGCCGGGGGGAACGGGAACTCGGTCGCCGTCTGGCTCGATGATTGCTATGAGGTCGTCACCACCGGGAAGCTATCCCCTGTGGTAGGCGGTGATTGTCATATGGTCGTCGCGTACTCTTGATATCGGTCCCAGCCGAAACTTCCCCCATACACGGAGCCCACACCGCATTGCGATGCGAGCATACTAGGAAGAGGTAGCGCCGGAATCGGGGCCGCTACCATCGGCGAACTGTAGAACATCCCGGCCGAGCTGTAGGGTTGGCTGTACGGTACAGGTGGCGAAGGTATTTGAATCTCGTGCAGGCCCATACTGGCCCATATCGGGGCATTCGACTCCACCGAAGTAGATGTGACACCGGGGCTAGACGGCAGCACTCGCCAGGGCTCGACCGGAGCGGGCAGCGCCGGCGACGGAGTAGACTGCGACCAGATATTCGCGCCTACCGGAGAACTGGGCAGCAAGGGCGGCTGGCGGACGACATCGACGATCTTCGGTGGCGGCGGAAGAAGGGGCTTATTCAGCAATCCCATGATGTTATTCTTAACCTCCTCGCTCTTCCCGCAAAGCAGCTCTCCGGCACCCTCCTCTTCTAGTCCTTCGAGCGCGGAAACATGAGTCCGGTAGACAAACTTGTTGATGGCCTGGACGAAGTCTTCGTGTAACTTCTTGGCGTGCTGCTCCTTCTCGGGCCAATCGTAGGTCTCATCCTTGGCGTTGACGGAATAGACATTCTTATGATACTCGATGAGAGCCTCTATCGAGTCGGGCGTCAACTTATACGCGACTTCATTGCGGAGAACCATATCGACGTGAACAATATAGGCCTCGATGTGGATGAGCCGATAGTTGTGCATGGCTTCTATCAGCGGGTTGGAATCCTGGCGCAACTCGGACTCGGGCGCCTTGGGGAGCATCAGCGATGCCAGCGTCCAGATGGCGTTCGGCGAGGATAGCGTTTCCGTCAGACATCTCTGGTGTTGCGGTATGCTGTTGAGCGGCCTCTTGACCCTGTTGACGCGCTTTAGAGTCTGTGTTAACCACGGTTCGACCTTGGACCCTAAGACGACGTTGACGGACGAGGCCCGCGGCGCAAAAGCGGCAGCCGAGGCCGGTAGTAGTTGCGGGGGCATCGTATAGTTAGAGAGTCTCAGCAGGGACGGAGCGGGAAAAAAAAATTTTGGACCAGGAGAGCGGGTTATCCCACAGCAATCGGTAGGGCGGGAGGGGTCGATGGGATGGGAAAGGCAAATAGTAATAAAAAAAGACAACACCAGAGCTAGGCGATCCCAGGACCGGGAAGGGTGCCTACCGCAAATGAGAAGAAGAGAACGGTGGACGAGGAGCTCGTGAAGAAGAAAGAGGAGGGTAAGAAACTCGTGTTGAGGGTGGCGGGGGGAGTGTTATAGCAGAGAGTAGTGTTGGTGACCTCTAATGCCTGTACAGTACCATCGACGAGAAATCGCATGTTCCCTCTCCCCCTTCTTAAACCGGCTGGGTTTCTCCAAGCCGTTTTTAACAAGGCCTCTCTGTGATCCCTCGGAGCAAGCCTAGCTGCTTAGGACGAGATGGGGCAGCTCGGGCAGGTCTGGCATGCAATGGTGGCCCACAATCTTGCATTAGGTAGACCGGCCTACCTAACCACCAACTGCGCAGCTACGGGCCTGTACGTATGCAGGTAGCATCAGCAGGGCGAGGCATGGCGGAGAGAGGGAGAGAGGGGGAGAGGGGGAGCAAGAGAGAGAGAGAGGCGTAGGTGACAGACAGAGAGAGAGGGCGAGAGAGGCGGGCCGACCTAGCCCAAGCCAGGCCCCAAGGCTCCAGGGCTCCAGGGCCTAAGCAGACCCGGCAGGCAGGCATCAGAATAATCCCACCGATACCACGGCCGACAGATCCCAGTCATGCGCGGCAGCAGAAGAGGTTCTCTGGTGTGTTACTGCAGTCGTGATGTGGGCTGTGTTGCGACTTTGCATATGCCCGAGAGCACAGCAAATGGGAGAAGTAGCACGGAGCGACTCCAGCTGAAAAAGCTGCAGTATGGCCAGTGCAGCGCCACCAGCGGCCTGTACCGGTACATCGGTACATGGAACGGAACCCCTGCCAGCCACACGGGGTACACGCCAGGTACGCAGGTCGGTACGGCGGTACATGCAGAACGTCCACTACCACCAGCCCACACCATTCGAGAAGGGAAAACCCACAGAGGGAAACCCACAGAGGGAAACCCACAGAGGCGTCCATAGGTACCTGAGGTACATGCTCCATAGGCGATTAGCGTGTGTTCGCCCAGGTCCGCCGGCCTACCTTAGGTACCTACCTAGGTAGCCTTAGGTAGGTAGGTAGACCGCAGGGCTTCACCCACATGGGTCATAGCTGTCGCTCGGAATCTTTCTTTCGCCCTCTCTTTACCCGGTGAGATCCTCAGCAAGGAAGAAACATCCCTACATACCACCATTCCCTACGCCTACACCTCCCACCCCTAACGCACACCACACGCTCACACACCGTACCTATATCCACACCCGCACACATAACTAAACCCGATGTTTTCCCCTATTCGCAATGCCGTAGGGGAAAGAGGGGAAGGGAGAGCCAAAACAAAACAAAAAACCCCCCCAAACATGCTATCTCGTCCGTCTGCCTTGTCTGACCCGTGCCCATATGCGTCTCGGGGATTGGCGTAAAGATGGATACTAACACAGCAGCTCCAAACGTCCCCTCCTCGGCAGGACGAATCATGTTTCTATGGAAACTTGACAAGCTTGTCAACGCCTTAGGTGGTGTGGTGTAGCATGCGAAAAGGAACCGCTTCGTAAAATGCACCCAAGCATTTAGCGTATGTGACATGAGCGGCCGGCCGGTGCCGATGTCGCCGTCGTCCGTCGGCTCCTTTTGCGACAGAACAGGTTCCCAGCATCGACTACCGGATTGGGGTACACGACTCCTTCTCCCGGTCCTACATCTCGAGATGTGATATTCATATATTACCGTTGCATCGCAATGCAAATCCAAACGGCGCTATCCAGTGCCATAACGCAATACCAAGGTAGGCTCTAGATATGACCAGACTCTCGATCGACTGGCTAGTCCCCGGACCTATGGCCCCATGAGGCTCGCCAACGTAGCAGGTATATACATGTGCGAATAGCGATACCCCGTGGTAGCTAGAGGAGCCTGTCGTTGCGCTTATGCAGGCTGCCAGATGCAGAAAGGCTGCTAGGTCCATGTGGTGCTCGGATGGTCTAGACAAGCCTCAGGGTCGACTGATGTAGACAAGTCGATTCGCTGCCGGGAGATTTGTCTGCTGCTCTCGATCATTCCTGGAAATTGCCATATCAATGCGCGCGCCCGGCGATTATCCATTGGAGGGAAGCTGAAACTATTTGAGTGACTGCTGCTGGAGAGCATCCGCCGCGTGGCGCTGACAGTCCCGGTAGTCCTCTTCGAGCGACGTCTGCATCCTCGTGTGGGAGACCCCGGCATCCGGAACTGCCATACGAGATGTTCCTAGGTGCTGTAGACGCTCCTCATGACTCGCATATGAGCGAGAGAGGACGAATCCGGCGCGTGGACTCCACGGACGAGAATCTGAAACGTAGTAGGCGAGATAGTAGGTGGGCTATACCTCCTCCCCAACTTTCGTGAAAAGGGTTGGTGCTCGGCCTAGGACCATCTTCCGGTTCGAGAGAGATGCAGGACTGGCGCTCACCTCGGACGACTCGACGGTCCAGTATCGGGATGAGGGATGGGTCCTCTCAAGTCCTCCCCTCTGTCTGGGGTGCAGTATCCCTGGGACCAGAGGCTGCAAGGGAGAGCAGTAATCTCGCAGTCGCGCTGGAGGCGCTTATAGCGTCAAAGGAGCAGCTAGTCGGCGCTGCAGGATACGGGTCATCAGAAGACAACCCCAGCACATTGCGCGTGTATTTTACCGGAGGGTGTGGGACGAAGATAAGAGCAGAAACAGACATAGTCCATCCATCTGACGAGAGCCAAAGGGATGTCGAGATTCAACGAGAGCCAGTCAACGGCCTCCGTCCAGGTTGAGACCCATGTTAGTGGCAGAAGGTGAGTTGAGGTGTGGTGATGGAAATGGGCCGCTCCGAGGCTTGATTGGCCCGTCGTGGTGAGCCGGGAGGGTAATAAGGGTGGAGAAGGACGACTCCAGGCTAAATTGCCATTGGCCGTAAAATCAGCAGAATCAGGGAAGCACCTCGAAGGCCTACTACGGACTGCGTACGGGCTGGGCTTAGGGATCGAAACGTGAACGAGAACGAATAATAAAAAGGGGAGACAGGGGATAGGAATCAAATCGGGCGAATGATAATTTGAGAAAATGCTCCTATCTCGAACTCGGGTTCAGGAGAAATACAAAACGTATTCCTTCTCCAGATTTCATCTCCTACCAACTTCCCCATTGGGAAGAGACGAACGCCCGTCACGGCGCCGACTGAGCACTAAGTGATAGCTCCCGTTCCGGAACGGGCGGGCTGGCGTTGCAGTCGCCGCTCGGAGTCCAGGCCAACAGAGCTGCTCCTGCGTCCGACCGGGCACATTCTCTACTCAGGCGAGGCCCCTTTTTTGACCATATCTGGTTCGATAAGCCCAACCCGCCGACGGTCTCCTGGGCATCCCCGCAAGGCCGATCTTAGGCGGATCAAGAACTGATCAGGCTGGGGAACGCGTCATGGGGTAGCCATTTGTTGGATGACGCCAATCCGAGGGTCGACCGGCCTTATCAGAAGCGAGCACAGTATCCCAACGCATGATAGCAGACAGACAGACACACAGCCGAGTAGTGCCGAATCTAAGCTGCTCCAGCGTGGGATCAGTCATGTGGTCGAGGCGGCTCGCGATCGTGGCCCTGAGGGGAAACTGGTCCACTGTAGGGATTTGAAGTCGAGACGCTGGTCGATTGGCGAAAAAGGCAAAAAAAAAACTCGAGCAGAATTAATGATTGGAAGAAAGTACGGAGAAACAGAACCGGGGCTAGCCGGGGGGGGGGAAGGGTGCGAGGGGCGCGGGGGGGGGGCGCGTGAAGGATTGGAAAGGAGAACGAAGCAAGGAATTGTTTGGGTGCTTCCTCCGTACTCAGCACATAGGCGGTACGTAGAACGCGCAGGTATGTTGAGAGCTAGGTACCTACTACCTCCTGATAGCTACCTGGGTAGATTGGAGTTGCCTGGTAATGCTGCTAGGGGACACACCTGCTATCGTTGCCGACACAGCAATTCCACTACGTAGGTAGGTAGGTGGGTAGGTAGGTGGGTGTGTACCGGATTAGGTACCTACCTAGGTAACCTCTTACCCCGGTGTGCGCATACGGTGGCACGTGCTCGACGCGCCTCGAAGGCCAGTTCCTAGGCAGGCAAGGAAGAGGAGGTGTCGCGAACACGATAATTACGTCAGTGCGCCGAGCAAGTAGGGCAACGACAAACCGACCGCCCCGCTAAAAGCAAAACTGCCTCACTGAACACACACCGAGGACCCGAATAGAAGAATATACCCATGTACGTACATGCATACATAATCCTCCTAGGGGAGAAACACCCGACTTCCTAACACGTCCCCCGCCACAGTTTTTTTTCTCCTCTTTTATTTTCTTTTTTTTTTTTGGTTGCGCCGTTTAAGCGGCGGGGAATGGTCCTAAAACGGTGAGGGAGAGGCAAATGCCCACCGCCTAACAAACTTCACGGATCCATGGATCGGTTCCGTCGTTTCCGCCGTAGGGAGAGGCGTCTGCGCGGAGTCGACTGCAATCTCCAATATACTTTCTCTACCCCTCTATGCCGGACTCTGTGCCGCGATGGTAGGTGAGGATACCCCAGGGGGAGGGAGGGGACAGGTGACAGGCGGGAGACGGCCTCTCCGTGATCCGCAATCCCGTAACTTGCCGCTCTTCCTTTCGTCATTCTCCAGCCACCGTCGCTCGTAACCACCTTCTCCAGATTGTACGTACATATGCCTTAGGTAGGTACCTCGGTATCCGACCACCCCGTGCGTGCCTCATGTCTTCGTTGAATCGTTACGGTAGCTCTCTACAATGACACAGAGGGGAGGAATGGTGTGGGATCTGCCGAAACACGGGTGATCAAGTGATTGCCGCATCATGCACCTCGTCAGGCATCGGCAAGGAAAGCTTGTAAATAGGATAAGTGGTGGGAAGTCCAGGTCGGGATGTCGAACCCAACCAACCAAGAGGCAACCCAAGCGCTAGTGGGCGTCTCGCGACCCATTCCGTCCATCGCGTTACATGTAGCATTCGAGAACCTGGGCACTTAACATGCCTAAGGTCAGGTAGGAGCCGTGGTCCCATGAGCGATGCAGTGCATATCGCACATGCAGCATGCAGTTGAGGAACAGAAAAAAATACACCCATCGAGAGGAGAAACAGAGAAGAAAAACTCTGGTCAACCCGTCGTATCCCACACCTACGGCCGCGGTGGGGACCGCGATGTAAGAGCAGCCGCCAGCGAAATTAGCCCGTTAGCTTGTGATCGAAGGGACGGTATAACATGCACCTACATTTACTCATACATACCTACATACACGAACACGACCCGTCTCGGGGCCACATCAACTCCAACCGCAGACATGGCCTACCACTGGCCGTCTGGACGGCCCCTTTCCGTGTGCGGATTCTGCGAGCTGCAGGGACGCGCGATACGGAGAGACGTCAATGGGGCGATTCCCCGCTACGCGATGACTTGACGCATCTCGGGTGCCATCGTGGAATAATCGGAGGAACGACAGCCAGTAGATGCTGTGGCATCGATAAGCAGGACCCGGGCCCCTTCACTTGGTCAGCAGTATAGAGTCGTCGACTAAGAACCGAGCCGATCCCCCTTATCCTCAACACGGAGCCACTCGAGAAGATCTGGCCACTGGAGGGCGGCTTGGTAGGTAGGTACCGCTCGACATGGAATCTGTACGCTCTGGAGCTCTCTCTAACGGTTTCGGAGATGGAGCCTCATTACCTGTTAGCCTCGTATGAGCCTATAAGTAGGTATTACACGCCATCTGATAATCGCTAGGCACGTTGTGCGGTCGCAAATAGCAGCAAGTGGGATGGAGGAGATGCGATGGGGGGAAGGGAGTCAGAAAGTCCCTGGGTCTAACCCGACCTGGCCACCCCGCTTAGTGGCGGGTCCTCCAGGGTCGTAAGTCGCGGGATGGTTGTACTACCTACGTAGTATCAATTGTGGCTTGCCGGACTCCCTCAGCCCCCTCCCACGTAAACAGGCACATATCGAACAGCCCCCCGGCTGGCCGGCTAGAGGAGGTAAAGAAAGGAATTGTGTACGGTGCCCCCTCTCGGGATCCGACAGCTTGCGCGGACACGACCAGATCGCTACCGTGTATCTGATTTAGCTTATGGCGCAAGGTCGGCATTAGACCCTGGCCTCAGCCAGGTTTACCGACGGTGTAGAGAGGTACGAGGTCGAGCCCGATAACCCCGTGAGGTGCACGGGCGGAGAGCCAGCCATGTGGGAGTCGGGTTTTGGTGTAAGAGCTTTAATTCTAAAGCAACGTCGTTTGGCGCATACGCAACGCCCGGCGGACAAGGCCGGCCGATGATTATAGGTAGGCATCTCGAAATCCATGAAAAGCTGAAAGAATGCGCGTACGCCCACTCACTACACCTCCAAAGGTTAGGCATGCATGTAGGAGAGGTACCTAATGCGGTGCCTAAAAATGCAACACGCTGATGTACTGTATGCGGGGTCGGTCGATCATTGGCATCTACCCAGGGGGTATCCATGATGTTATGTACAGATGTATGCGCGAGGCGTAGGTGCCTACCTATATCAGGTACCTTAGGTACTTAGGCGTCTCCGGGGATGTAAGTACCTACACCTAGGGTACGCACATGTCCGCTCCGGTCCAGTGCCCTGAAGCGGGAGGTACCTACGTAAGTGTGGCTGTGTGCCTTGTAGCGCCTCAGGGGTACGTACATCATGTATGTGCTTAGCCTCTTAGCCCTCCCTGTGCCAACTCATCAACATCCATCTCCCTCATTAGCCACAGATGCCACACCGACTTCGACAACTCACGATCCAAGTTTTCTCCCTCCCGTTCCCCACCGAGTCGTTTCACGAGCTTGTTGCTACCCTATCCTCGCATCAAGGAACACAAGCACGGGCGAAGCAATGACCTCATAGAGCCTCCAGGGCCTGGACAGCAAGCCCGAAGCCGCTGGGGCACGTGGCGGCGCAATTCACTGACGTGCGGAGGATGGACGCTACCTACGCTTTGGCTCTATTCTTGGACTTGTCTTGCTCCCAGCTTGCCATCCAGCGCGCTGTCACCAGAATTGAATTCGCCTCTCTTTGACGTGTCCGACCTTTTTTGGCCCTGCCCCCATGTCGTGTCCGCGGCCCACAGGCCTGACCGGGTCGGCGGCGAAGACGCGATGAAGGAGGCCTCCCAAATAGCGCGGTCGCCCGCTATCAATATCCGTTCGCCAGTTGTTTTATCGGGCAACAGAGAGGGAAAGGGCGAGAGGGCGAGGCCGTCTACTCGATCAGGCACCATAATACCTACCGGGATGCCTCCGAAAGCTGGAAATACGTGCGCGAGAACCCGTCGATGGTGAGCGCTTCACCGCCCCTCACCCGATTTTGCTAGATCGATTGGCCGCTACCTCGAGGGAATGACCTTACAGACATGCATCAGTCCATTCTCACCCCATGACCCCATTGCGTCGGCAATATTCCTGTCGGCTACGTGATTTCTAGGAAATCCGCGAAGCCGACATGATGAGTCACGCCTCCCAGCAGGCCCAATAATACGGTTGGGCGCTAAGGTCAATCAACGATTCTCCCAAGGCTCTCCGAGGTAGTTCCACGGAATCTGACGTGGAACTTTGGGCTTCAAGCTGCCTCGCCCGTCTGGTGCGACCTATGAGACCGTCTCGGCAGACACGAGCTATCTCGAGCCAGTCGCGAGAGCTCTGATCGTCGGGGTCAATCTCCTCATGCAGGATAGTCGTGTGACTATCCAGGGGTTCGTTGACGATGGCTTTAGGACAAGCCTCTAGGGCGAGCGGCAATAGAGACAGGTCACATGCAGCGCAGCGTGTACTAGCTGGGAGTCTGCCCTCGGACTGGACGGCATAGGGGATGAAAGGATAATGCCACCTGTCCCGGCGAGCCTGCTCGAATAAAGGCAATGCGATGCCGTTATCACCGGATCGTACCAATTGCTTACGAGGCTCGGACTCGTAGGGTTGCGTCGCCATCCAATACATACACCCCCAGTGGCCCTCTTTGAAACTCTATCGGCGTACCTTACTCCCCAAGAGGCCCCCCTAGGTTTGGGGCTTCATATAAGGGAACCGCCCCGATAGATGCCAACCCAGCTCGGAAGGTGTGCTCCAGGCCGAGCCCATAAGGGAAGTTAAAATAGGGCCATCTTTCTGGTCTAGACCAGAAAGAATTACGAAGCATATATTGCCCGTATTAATACCTCCTGCGATATTTTCACGCCTGAAGGCTCCGCTCCCGGCATTGTACGAGAAAAGCAAAACAAGCCAGCGTCCTCTAATATAAGGGTGGCTTTGCGGCGTTGAGATTGGCCCCTTCTGTGACCTTACTAAGACACACTGTCTGCCACTGTTAAAGGTCATATAGGGAACACGAAGCTTGGCGATAATATCGCTATGAGACGCCACCCTAAAATTAATAACGGTCTCCCTTGAGGCTACTGGCCTTGATAGAAGTTGGGGCAATCTGGCTAACTATCTTACCGAGGTTATTCATTACCACCGAATTCAACTTCGTGGAGTTGTGGTCAGGTCAAAAGGTAAAGTCTATGGGCTATCAGTCTTGAGAAGTCCACATCCTTTAGTTCGCTATTCAAACCTCGCCCAAGATATTATTATACCGGTATACAGAGGCTAGGAATCCTCTCATACTAAAACGGAGGGATGAGCCACATCATAACCTATAAATAGTCAAGATAGAAGCATATGAACATAGCAGGCTGGATACATAGCAATACATTCCCTGTTTAAAGCCAAGCATGCCTATAACTGCTACAGTTGTGTCGACTCATAATCGTGACTTCACTTTGCTGCATATTGAATTGTTGTTTTTGATAAAGGACATGGATCTACGGTGGATTTACAATACCGTACACATTCGCCGGAATGGTTGCTACCTAGTTTCGTGAAGACACTAGGGTAAGAATTCCGCACCTAACTCATTCTAAATGACGTTGAGAAGGTCGAAAGTCACCCGTCCTAGCGGGTGACAACAGGTGGAGGAATTGAGCTCTCGAGTCTGACGTGGCTTATATGACAACAGAAGAGTAGCGGGCCACAGTAGTAGCGTGGAAAAGTAGAATTATTAGATCACTACCTACGTGTAAATATCACCCCCGACCAAGCGGAAGAAATCAAGCAAAGGCACCTTACGCTCCCTCTCCTATATTTTGAGTTTTTCGCCTGTGGCCGTATTAGCGACCTCCTACGCTGTGGTGTTCACCCTTCCTAGGATATTCTCCTCCCACCACATTTAGAGATCGATTCGCCTCGTGGTTTTACCAGGAGCCCTTTATATGAGCCGTAGCTGAGAAACAAGTTTCTATGACGACTCAGTCTCAAACTATAGACCGGTACAATGTGTTGCTTAGGCCTACTAGTTTCTTGAACAGTGGGTTGAATTTCCGGCACTTGTTTCTCGCTCGAGTTTATTGGGAAGACTATGAGATAGATTGAGCTGAAGTAGAACGAGCCCCATGCCAAAGAAACTCATGCCATTAGGAACTAATATCATACTTCGCACCAATCCTATCTACTCACTCGAACTTTACGACTAGCAAGTAAGAATAACTTGTAGATGCCTCAGAGTATACTAGATGGTGTACTGTAATGCCGTTAACACTAGAAACTAAACAAATGTCTAACAGACGTCGGGCGTTTAAGACAACGTTCCGCGTATCGTTTAATAATCCGTTTCAACTATCGTTTTCGTCCTTGTCTGTCTAACCTCAAAACTGCCTACCATAATGTGCATTGTCTAGACTATTGGTTACGGAGATCTATTGCAATGCCTGTATCTTACGAATCTTACTCCGTGGATGCCGGCAAGGCAAAGCGGTGCATTGGACGGTGCTAGAAATACTTGTGGCTGAGCATATATGGCGAAAGCACCAAGATGCCTATATGTCCCCTATGGGCGTCTAAGTACCTACATATAACCATCCGATGGTGACGTCTAAAATATCGAGTTGGCGAGACAGTAGACGAGCTCGTATGTAACGTTTCTGGTTATGCAGTATTAACTGTGGCATCGAACGAGGATACATTAGTCTAGCTAGACAGCAACTTTCCCGGTCGTGAATATGTAGTATGATGCTAACAACCCTGGATTTAATTGTGTTCACGCTGAGTAAACCTGAAGCTATCCATCCATAGCTCCACGAGCCGTCGACCTGTCACACGAGCCAACCGCCGCGGCTGGCTAGAGACCGGGTTCTGGGGGGGCCGGGGGATGCGACATAGACAGATGTGCGCGCCCGCGATACAACAACTAGGATAGCGACTGTGTAACTATAGCGATACGCCGGTATCGCGAGCTCTCTGATATACCCAGGCGCGATAGTGTACGCAACGCCGATGAACGACAAGTTACCCTATTTACTACCATGTCAGGGTATGACATTGTGTTACTACCCCTCGGAGTGAGCTGCGATGGATATAGAACATAAAACATAGTCGCTGGGATGGCTCCATGAAACATCGGTGGAGAAATCGAATACACTCCCGGGTACGTACGATATCATACCGGCCCAAGTACTGTAGGGGGTGATTATTGCATCGATTTCGGTAGTCCGTTGGGGTCGAACTTAATCATTCGAGGGTCTCAGAGGGAGTTGCAATTTGACGCGTAGTGGAGGGTGCCTTTCGGCGGACTTGCTAATCTCGTCGGCGCCCTTCATTACGTAGTGTGCCTTCTTGTTGCCATACCTATCGATATCGCAATTTTAACTACGCTGTTATTTTATTATCTCGATCCTTATCGAGACCGTGGGTCATCCGGACCCGGGTGCGACAAGGGGATGGGCGTCAGATGATAGAGTTTCCGGACACGGGGAGCGCACTATCGCTGAAGATTCGCCGCGGAACGCAGCGATTTCGATTCTCGGGGTCACACCTCGAACGCTCCTGATTCGCTTATCGCTGTAGGTGTCTCAGAAATCTACTTACCTCTATTGCAACTGCTTGCATGCCGCCCCGTTCTGCGAGACTATCCTTTAGAAACGATGGCCTCGTGGCTAAGACTCGGAGCGGTTCACCACCCCCTCCTGGCTCACCCCTCCTCTCCACCTAGCCCAGCCAGCGCGAACCAGGTAGGGTGGAATTGGGTATTGATAAGAACGGCGGCTACGGGGCTGGGAATTTAGAACTGGTCGTCTGACGTTGCGACCTTCTCCCTCCTCCGTAATAGCCCGGCCTTTTATTTTCTTTTTGCTGTTCTCGTCTCGAAATGCCAGGGCCCAGCTGACAGCATCACACGGTTGTCGAATACCGCGCTCGTGAAAAAAAAAAAGAGGTGGTGGGGGTACCTACTTAGCCCCTTGGCTGCAGCTGTACAAAGGGACCATTGGCTGCTTCCTGGCCTGCAAGTCTCCTGCAGGCTAGGTCGAGGACGGCGCGAGAAGACAGACGTCTTTGCGAATGAGCAGCGACGGCGTCTTGTCTTCGATGTTACTGTGGCGTGGGTACGTGGTATTAGGACCGGTTAAAATATGCGAGTCTAGCTAGCGATCGAGTCGAGTACGGAGAAAATCGAAACCAGGCATACGGGTGCCCTACGCGTAATTGACCCGTTCCACGCCTTCTTCGTGTTCCGGTGGACTGGGGTCGATTCTGGGCTCGGCATGACTGTGTGGGAAGCCCTAGGAAGTTTGTCTTCTGTCTGCCGCTTTTTGGTTGCGATAGCGGGTGCCGGAAAAAAAAAAAGGTGAGTGACGGGAGATGCAGGGTGGCAGAAGAGGAATGAAGAATGAAGAACGAAGAAGCAACACTTGGCCGCGAGTAGGTGTCTACCACTCATTCACAGTTGTTTCCGTGTCTTGCCCGTGGATAAGGGTGGTGCCTTATCGGGGATTCCTAGGCCGAATCCCCCAACAGGTACCTACCTAGGTACCTACCTACCTTAGGTAGGTTCCATGGTACCTACCAGCTCCTCAACCTTAAGGTACCTGCCTACCTCTCTATGTGTGCATTTCCTGTCAGGTACTAGGAGGAGGTAGGTAGGTATCTTGGAGGTAGCTGCGGTTCTACTTGGATGTTAGGTGTTTGATGTGCTCGCGTTAGTAGTTGGGCTGGTCTGTAGCCTGCCCTTAGGGGTGCCTTAGGTAGGTAGGTACCTGTATTGTCTGGTGGGGTTGGCAGTTGGAGTTAGTAGGGGCATATAGAATTATTGTAGTCGAGAACCTTGAACCAGACACCTAAAATAGAAGGGAGGCGCTCTGTAGCAACCCCCCCTGCCTTCCATGATCTTAGGGACAACTGGAGGCAACTTGGAGGCAGCTACTTACCTACCCAAGGTACTACTTACCTAGGTACATATTATACCTTCGGCAGGTACTAAGCAAGTACTAAGCATTTACCTGCCCAACCTAACGGTGTCCTGACTTGGATGCGAGGTTACGCAGGTACTTACACATTGCGTCCCGCTACACCTTACCTACCGGGCGGTCTACTCATCATTCATCGCACGCTGCGCACACTGCGTAGTAGGCACCTATAGGTATCCGGCGTGGTACCCGGGGGTTACAAAAATGTACCCAGCAGACGGGCAGTCACCCCACGTTTTCCACGTTTCCCACCTTAACGATAAGAAAACTGCCCCCTCTCTTCACCCCCCTGCTGGCGCACCTTAATTATGGGGCCTCACATGAACCTCGTGAGGGGCCAACGCAACCCACTCCTCTCTCGTCTTCCCCCCCTCTCCTTTCACCATTTGTCTAAGTTGGGAGGTACTTACCTGCGACTACCAGGTACCTTATGTAGGGTGCCTGAGGTCAAGGGTCTTCGCATCTTCTAATCTGGGTCTCAACATCTACCTAAATCGGCCTCTATTCCGGTTGCTTCCCTGTTGGGTCGATGGCGATTCGTATGTTTTCCGTCATCGTTAAAGGCGGCAAGGCTTGCTTAGTCGAGCCCCTCTCTCCCTTCGCCTCTTCTTTCTTCCTCTTCCTCTATCGTCTTCCGGGAGAAGCGAAAGTCTGCCGGCTTCTGTCGATCAGCGCTACTGAATCGTCGACCCGACGTGGGCTCGTCACAGTGAATACATGCAGAGGCACCGACCACCAACTTCGTACCCAAGCTTGGCGCGTTTAAACAATCCATACCTATCTGTGCAACATCCCTTCGTATCACCCTGCTCATAACTCCTATATCTGTTTTTTGTTCTTATTCTTTTCCCCTTCCTATACCGTTACGTTTATTTCTACCCCCCAGACACGCAGTCGCGTGAGAGGCCAGAGGTGAACCGCAGAGAAGGGGGGAACGAGACGGGTGAGAGAGGCCGAGAGAACAGAAACGGAACGAAATAGATACCTACCTACGTCGGTCGTGGCCATGGTTAACTAACTCTCCCACTCTTCTGACGAGAAGGGCGCAAGCACTCTTTCCAACAACCCTACAATTCCCTTCTTTGGCACTCTCGGTCGATACAGATACGGCGACAGTCCGAACCCTCCCCGCAGTCGTCGCGGTATCCTCGATAGCAAACCCTCGGCGTCAATCAGTACAGCCCGGTGCCAGAACCACAGGTTCCCCCCACCGAGGTTCAATTGCCATTGCCATTCACTTATCGTCCCACCCAAGTCATTCCACTCGTAAGAGGGGTCACGCTTGTAGCTGTTGTTAATTTCTAGTCAAAGCTCTCCCTTCATAAATACCACACAGCATTCGCTATGTTCGACATCGACCAACCCGATCCTATCGACGAGGCGTCCGTTGCGATGCCTCTTGAAGCCGGCACCAAGGAGAGACGCCGGGCTAGAATACTCCGAGGTATCAAGAGAATGTCTTCTTCGCCGTCGCTGTTTCAGTTGGACCGGGGCCGATCGTCTGCCTCGCCATACGCCGCCCAGGGAAGTTTTTCCTGCGTGAGTCTTGCGGCAACACCGTCATCTTCCAGGCACGAACCTTCCGCCAGGGTCGCCCCAGGACAGTTCACAAGCAACCAGTCCTTTATTCCCCGCAGCTCACCCGCCGAATCCTCTGCATTAAAGGACATCGACGCACGCCTAGCACGTCGAGTTCCAAATATCCCTACGGCACACTTGAACCCGACTACCATTTCTCTGCCCGCCGATGTTGCTGCTTCAAGATCGCGGTCTGGCACTGTCCGAAAACTGCCTTTCGACTTCTGGGCTCGCATCCCCGACGAAATTCGAGTGCACATATTATCGTTCCTCCGACCGAAAGAACTCATTCGCCTTTGCCGTGTCAGCAAGGAATTCTACAGGTTCTGCTTCGACGGCCAGTTGTGGACCCATTTCGACGCCACCGAGTTTTACATGGCAATACCCGCCGAAGCTCTTGCCAGGATCATCGTCTCAGCTGGCCCTTTCGTCAAGGACCTCAACATTCGTGGGTGCCTTCAGATCGAACATTACAAGCGAGCTGAAGTCATCGTGAAAGCTTGCAGGAACCTGATCAACGCAACTTTGGAGGGATGCCGAAACTTTCAGCGAAGTACCTTGCACAACCTGATTCGGGCGAACGAGAAGCTGGCCAGCTTGAACCTCACAGGCATGACAGCCGTGACGAACGGCTCGTGCAAGATCATTTCTCAGCACTGCCCGCAGCTCGAAATGCTCAATGTGTCGTGGTGCAAACACATGGATGCTCGGGGCGTTAAAATGGTAGTGCTCGGATGCCCGAAGCTACGAGAGGTAAGAGCGGGAGAGGTCAAAGGGTTTAACAACATCGGGGTGGCCGAAGCTATCTTCGCGACCAATAATCTCGAGAGGCTGGTGTTGAGCGGCTGTTACGATCTCGACGACGACACCTTCAAGGCCATGATTCATGGTAGTGAACCTGAGGTGGATATCCTAACAGGTCGGGCAATAGTGCCACCGAGGAAACTTCGACATCTAGATGTTAGCCGATGCCCTCAATTGACTAACGAATCCGTGGCGGCGTTGGGCTACCTAGTGCCAGATCTAGAAGGCCTGCGACTGAGCGGATGCACGTCGCTGACCGACGCGGCCCTCCGACCGATTCTTGCATCGACTCCTCGGCTCACCCATCTAGAATTAGAGGAACTTTCCGAGCTGACGAACGACCTTCTCTCTGAGCATCTGGCCAAGGCCCCGTGCGCGTCGAAGCTTGAGCATCTTTCCGTGAGCTATTGTGAGGGCCTGGGCGACGCGGGCATGCTGCCCGTGATGAAGAATTGCATCAGCCTCAAGAGCGTGGACATGGACAACACACGGGTCGGCGACCTAACTCTCAAAGAGGCTGCGGACATGGTCCGGTCTCGGTCGGCGCGCACTTTGGCGCGCGATTCCCGCCCCCGCATCGGGCTCAAGCTCGTCGTATACGACTGTCAGATGATGACGTGGACCGGCGTTCGGGAGATTCTGTTCCAGAACGCGAGTATCGGGCAGCCCTCCAAAAACGGCGGGTCACCGACGTACCCCACGGAGATCGTAGGCCTGAAGTGCTTCTACGGCTGGCAACAGACGGTAGAGCAGCATACGCAACGCGTGCTGCGGGGAGACTTCGCCGCCGCCGCCCGCCTCGAGCGCAAGTGGGCCGACTACATGCAGGCAGTTGAGGAGACGGGGGCGGTGGGAGCGGGCCACCGCCGACGGCAACGCCGCGCCCGCGAGGCCCAGCTGCTTCACGCAGACGAAGAAGGGGGAGGCGCCTTCGCAGCCGGCCGACGGCGCGCGCGGACCGTGGCGGCCTCTTGCGCCGTCATGTGAACAAGTTGCCTGGCAACGAATACCTACCTATTTTCTATCCTTGTCTTATATTCGTATGGCGTACCGGTGCATATTCATTTCTGTCATCATCACCACAGACAGTTCAATGTCGGGGGTAGTTTAGACTTGTCTTTACGCGGAAGGAAAGGGGAGAGAGAAAGAGAGGCATCTGTCTGTGTCTCTAATTTACCAGTCTCGATTTGCCATGTTTCTCCAGCGCCCAGCCGGAGATACCGATCTTCCTACGGTAGGATGGTTCTGGGTCTGTGATCTTTTTTTTTTCCGGGCTAGCCTGTGTCTGATGGCGTGTGGTCGGGTGGCTTTCACGAGTATTTGCTCTAACCCATCATGAGGCATTGGTAGCAGCGGGCGTGGCGGTCTAATCTCGAGTCCGGACTACATAATAGTACGTTGGTAGCTTAGATTACTCCTAGAGTCTGATGTCTCCTTGGTCAAATTACAAACCAGCACGCGATGATCCCATGCTCTTTGCGCTTCCTTGACCCTATATCCATTGCCTCGAGCTGTGCACAGTCGGGTATTTCTGTCCTTCATGTCCATACACCTATCAAAACTCCACCCCGCCCCTCACAATCTTTTTATAAGACATTGCTTGATGCCTGTTACATGACACCAATACTCATCGTTGGCTTCACGGAATTTATAAAGTTGTTTAATTCAGCTATTTATCGTATTTATGCCTAGGGCAGATATAGACCCGAATACAGGTCCGGCCCTCAAAGTGGCAGCAATGACTAGCACACCAACATGGGTGAGGAAGTTCCATCCTGCCTAGGCGGCTGGAACTAACTTCCAGAACAATATGCCTCCTTCTACCTACAAAACGGCTCTTCTATTTCTCTATAGAAATGGTCGAGGGGTTGCCGTCCAAATCTTTAGTGGTTGGGAACCATGCGAAGTTGAAAGCCAAGGGTTACAACGGCTCCCCACGAACTAACAACCGCGGCCAAAGTCCCGCCCCTACTCGATGGGAACACGGCATTGACGTCGAAACGTGAGCCTGTCGAGCCAGACGCCCTTCGCGCTATCTTTATACAGCCTCTCGTCTCGATGCGCGAGCTCCATCTGGAAGAAGTTGGTGAGATATGTAGAAACCCATCCGTACGCCTTGTCCTCTTTGACGTCCTCTCCGGGCGCCGCGCTGGGAACGAAAGTCTCTATATCGATGTAGTCCCACTTGCGGGGGTTGTGCTCGGCGCCCCAGTGCCTCTCGTCACGGTCCGGGTTGACAATCAAGTATCCCAGGCGTGTGGGATACCACGGGGCACAGCAGGTCATAATAGCATCCAGCAAAGCGGAGCCGATGTTGTGGCGGCGGAACACCGGCTCGACAACCACCGTTATCTTGCCGCAGGCGCTTCCGAGCGTCTGGCGCGACCCGATCAGTCCCCGAAGCTGGACGTCGACGAGGGCGAACCCGATGATGAGGTCTCCGTCGGTATTGCCACTCTTCAAACCCCGCACCGCGACGAAGAAGGGCAGCTTTTCCACCACGAACTGCTCGAAGAGGGCGCGGAATCGCTGGATAGAGGTCACCTCCTTGTCCGGTAGCGTGTGCTTCGTTGCGGCCTCATCATTGTACATCTGCATAACCTGCTCCATGTCGCCGGCCACCGCTGGGCGGATGTGGCAAGGCATTCGGACCTTGCGGATGTTGGAATCGGCTCGGCTCCCGAGCTTGTTCTCTATGGCCAGGAGACGCATTGCGCGCTGGATGCGCAACTCGGAATTCATACCAACGGCCTGCGGCTCATTCACGACTATTACGCCACATGTAGGTTAGCAACGAAGACGGGTTTCTGGCATCGCGGAGAGCGCGGGGGAGGCGTACGTTTCTTTGTGGGAGGGTACTCGATAGGGTCAATGAGCTCGCCGGTCATGGGGTCAATGTCGCACTTCTCGGGCTCTTTAACTCCTTCGGGATGCAAATTGGCAACGATCTCGTGGGTCTTCTGGATCCATTCATCCACGAAGCCTTCGAAAGCCGTGCGGATCGCGGCCTTTCCGGTGGCGACGGAAGCGTAATCGGAGACCGCCTCGTTGTACACGAGGTACTTCAGAGCGAACCCTCGCATATCTTTCTTCACAGACTCGCCTTTCCCATCAGACTCATCTCTCTTAACAGATCCATCTTCCTTAACGGATTTGTCGCTGATGGCCTCCCCGATCCACTCGGCACTGAAGTCGGGGTAGGGCTGTGGGGTCGCCATCTCTACGGTAGATTCGGACAGGTCGGCGAACTGAGGTGAGGAAACTGCTCTTCTCTTCCCTTCACGGCAACTTAGTTTGCTCTAAGTCTCGAAGGAGGCTGCCCTTCCTGTGAAGAACCTCGCTTGTTGCGATTTTCGGGTTATAAGACCGTACCTATCGGCCCACGGGTGTCGTCTGACAAGAGTTGGTCTTCTCTTTGAACGGCGAGGAATATCAGCAGTCCACTCTATAGGATCGACTGGCGGGGGTAGGAGAGCGAGACGAATTGCGTTATCCTAGCCCGGCCCGCGTTTAAAAAAGATCAAACCTCAATACAACCCCGTTGAAGAGGCAATATTCCAATCAAGAGAGCGGCTTCACTGAAAAAGCTTAGGGGAAAATGGACCAAACTCACAATGATCCCGTCTCCTTGATATATTCTGTCCTCCCGCACGTATTGAGACGGATGCCTATATCTCCCTGCGTATGGATGGTGGAGCGGCAAGGAAGATTAATAGGTGCTAGGAGGTAATAGATCAGCTTTGGAGATCCTATAATGTTGACGATAATGACCAGGGTGAGGGTGATGACATCAAAGGGGGGGATCTAACCTCACAAGTTCGTCTCACGCCCCTAGTTGGATTCAAGGGAGAAGCAGTAGTTGTCCCGATGGAATAGGAGACTAGATCTTGATGCCAGGAGAGATGGTATACTGAAGGTGATCACGATACCTAGGAGTGGCGATTTTGTTGACTGGAAATTGAGGTGATGGTATTCCTTGATATGGTATCCGGGGCAGCTGTCAAGTGGAGATGTATGAAATTTTGGTAAGTTGGGATAATTGAGGATCAGAAGCTTGAATGTGGCTTGATTTTGCTCCACGGGGCACCAATAACCCTAACGAGGATTAGAGAGTAACTGGATGGGGGGCGGAAGGTCACGGATGGTGATGATGATGATGATGATGATGATGATGATGATGATGTGATGGTAAGGTGGACAATGAAATTATGGACAGGGGAGAAGATAAACTGGAAAGGAATGAGAAAAGGAGAGGAGAAGAAAAGAGAGTAGATGGGGAAGAGGAGGATGGATAGATCGTGAGATTTTACATAAGATCAATTAGTTCACAGTGTAAACTTCAGAAATTTGTATGCTTCACACCTTTGAAGAAATCGCCGTCAATATTGTCGATGAGAGCTCTGGCTATGAATGAGGTGTCGATCGACATAGTTGTCGACCAAGTCATCTAATACTTTGTTAATTATGAGATTTAGCTAGCAGATAATAAAACGCTACTCTTGGTAACGAGGGGCATGCCGCCCATTTACACCTATCCCCTACATAAAAAGAGAGGAATGAGGCAAAAGGGCGTGGCTATATTAGGAAGATGTTCATGATATACACAACCAGCTTGTGTAAGAACATTGAGTTTTGCTCACATTACTTAATACCGCTTTCTTAGAAACTAGGACAAAGTTGAGGGTTCGTATGAAATGTCCGTACGTAATACCTGGGAACCCTTGACGTTTAGGATAAGTATTAATAGCATATTACTCTTGAGCCCCTTAACTTAGTTCTGATACCCTCCACTGACGTAGAGGATTTTCGCCCATCTTTCCTCATCTCGAAGCTTTGGTTAACTTCTTATTTCTAGCTAAATTTGAATTAGGGTTACAACTAGGTACCCTTTAGAAAGAATTGTTGAACCCATACGATAACTTAGCTTATACTACTTGAGTTTAGTACGGATATATTGTCTAGGGTGCTGTCCCGTAACTTATCACGGCAGCTTGGGGTAAGCACAACCAGATGGCTATGCTGGTTATTCAGTAGTTATTACCATAGGTTGCCATAACAAGTAACACTCGATTTGCCGTATCTTAGTATTCCTTCCCTGCAATAGGTCGGGGTAGTAGTGGATAGTACTATAAGTAGTGTCGAAAATCAACTAATACAAGTAGCTAGTGGACAGCAATACTCTCAAGCATATATAAGAATTAATAGGAGCTTGAGTGTGCATAATACTAGACTTAGCTTATTGATATCTCTTGGGTTGGCCTTTATAACCCTGGTGTGTTTTGTTTGGTTGAGAGACCGGATTCACTTCGCCTTTCCACTGCGCGTTTTCTTTTCAACGCTGTCCGACATAATATCTATAACTCATTATTGTGGGCGCTCAATTAGGTCACATGGCACCTTTCTACCGGTTTATCATTACGTAATGCTTTGGCTCTCGGTCTCGAAGCCATCTCGGCCTTAATGTCTATATATAAGCTAGATGAAGGATATAGGTTGAAACTGACTTCGCTCATTAACCGGCGAGAACTGAAAGGCGAATCTCTTCTATCAGGAAAAGCTGGCTGCTAGCCGCCGTTGAAATGTCTTTGCCGCCCAGTGGCTGAGGCGCTGCGGCAGGGTGTTTTCCTCTCTGGCAGAAAATCATGGTATCCTGCGTTGACAGCAGGCCTTCCATATTTAGCACACAGTTGCATTAGACCCCGAAAAAAAAGTCCTATTTATCCTAAATTCATATTAATTCGAGGGCTTGCCCCCTCTTCTGTCCCTTGCTCCTCGCACATTCCTCAATCGCCTAGCGCTTGCTTCGTAAATACTTGATACCTACCAAGAGGCGGAGTGAGAGAGAAAAAAAGACGAGAAAAACACTTCGAAAAGAATAGAAATCCCAAGATATGAAGTTCCCTCTTTTCACGCTCTCTTTACTTTCTACACTGGGGCCCCGACTCACCATGGGCGCCTACCCCGCCGACACGGTTGACCTGGTGCTCGACTTCTATCCGGCGTCGTCACCGAACCGGGTGGGCGTCCTGGTGCTGCCGGGCGGGGGCTACGGCTTCATCTCTCGGGAGAACGAGGGCACGGCGCCGGCGGAGTGGCTCAACGCGCGCGGCGTCGATGCCTGGGTGCTGTCGTACACGGTGGCGTCGGCGACCGTACCGGCGCCCATCTCGCCGCGGCCGCAGCAGGAGGCGCTTGAGGCGGCGCGCCGTATCCGCGCCGAGGGTCGCGTCGACCGTCTCGGCATCTGGGGGTTCAGCGCCGGCGGGCACCTCGCGGCGGTCACTGCGACGGACCCGGCCGCCGCCCTCGACTTCGCCATCCTCGGCTACCCCGTCATTAGCATGGTCCCCGGCGTCACGCACCCGGGCTCGCGCCACAACCTCATCGGCGACGACGCCACCGCCGAACTCGAGGCTACGCTCAGCGCGGAGAACCGTGTGGGCGTCGCGACGCCCCCCGCCTTCCTCTTCCACACCGCCAACGACGCCACCGTCCCCGTCGAGAACTCGCTACGTTTTGCTGCCGCCATGGCGAATCACAGCCGTCCCTTCCAGATCCTGGTCCTTCCTGACGGCCCGCACGGCATCGGGCTCGCGCTTGGCGACGAGAAGCTCGGGTGGACGGGCGAGCTGGAAAGGTGGCTGAAGCAGTCGATCCTGATCTAACTGGTAGAAGCAGTTTCGAGAGTTGGTGCGAAGGAGTTGAAGATTATATAAGAGGGTCAGTCAAGACTTCGAATCCTGCCCCATAGATAAATAGATCTTCCACCCTGGATTTTGAGAGAGAAATAAAGAAGAGCCAGGACGGAAAATAGATTATATATATTCAGCATATCCCACCAATATTACATCACGGAAGATGTCTTTCCGTCCGTTCGTTCTTTACCAGGGCAGCTCCACATCCGGTCTCGTAGTCAAGGAATACGCACAAAACATACATGGCTACTAATATATATTAACCACCATAACCACCTTACACCATACCGACCTATTTAAAAATGTCGGTGGGCCTGAGCAGCTAAATGCAACCGCTTCGTACAAATATAAGTACGGAACCAGTCCTCGTGGCGAGAATCTATTGGGGAAAAGGGGGGTTGCACGTAGCTCACCGGCAACATCAACCATTTTGTCTGGTTTTTCTCGAGAGCAGCTTCAAGTTATCTTGTTCGCCAAGTGTGCTTCTCAGTGTCGATATGTCAGGGGACCCCTTGCACGGGAGACTCGCACCCTGGGCTATCTAGATAACCTTCCCAAGCAAATCGACATATCTCAGGTCCACAGGTATCTCGGGGTCTCCCTGCCTTCTAGCGTGAGAATACCAGGGCTCGCGGTGACGGTATTAAATAATGCGTAAATTGCGCCGGTGAGCTATTAAAACTGGTCGACGGTCTAGATTGATGAAGACGCAGGTGTGCTACTTAGTGTGTGGCGGGATGAGGATGTTTCCGACCATTCTTCGCCGTACCTGAACGGATTTACCGTTTCAACGCTCTCGTCGTCTCTTGAACCGGTTGCGGGTATCGCCGGTCTCTGACTCTTAGCCGTTATGTAGGCGTTAAAAGTTTGATGAACAGCAACTTTGGCCAAAGGGGCTTGGTTTTAGTTACCCAGCGTGTCGGTAGTTTCGCCCGCATCCGGGAAATCCAACCCGGCGACGTCTTCTTTTGCTTCAAAATCGGTTCAAGTGACGAGGGTTCGGTGTCTAGGATGCTGCTGGTTATTCGTTTAAGCGTCTTACTAGCGGCAGTAGAAACGCCTTTGTCCATTGTCCATTTGAATAGTGCAAGGGGGAAAAGGCAGTGGAAGCATACATCCTGGCGGCGGGGCTACTTGGGAACGTATATAAGTTACTGTTGACGGTATTAATGTGCAGACTCGTTTGGGATTGATGAACTTTCAACGTAAGGCAGTCCTCAAGAAGGTGTAACTCGGAGCTGATTCCACCCTTCTCGAAGATTATAATCCTTTTCAGTAGTTCCTAAAGCGGCTGGTAATCTTTCTGGACCATTGGGCTTCCGAATGTGTCGCGATATTACTTGAATATTAGTTTCCAATGTAATATGATATCACAATAAACTACCAGGGCCTACCGACCGATATAACGCGTAGGCCTTTGTCCAGTGATTCCTGGAGCGGTTCAGCAGCGTCGCCAGTAAGAGTTGTGACTTGCGTGACTTTCACAGAAAGCCGACGGCCATCCAGCCCAGCCTACTGGAGGAAAGGCTGAACGCGGTGAGCGTCATCGAAGGCGAAGTCGGGCAGTTAAGGAAGATAATATTTATTTGGCCAATTTTCCAACAGGTGGACCCCTTGAGTACCTTCAAACTGCTGCCTGACCGGCCGGCCGTCCTGCGCCTCAGTCGTAACAGCGTCCACGTCGTTAATAGGAACAGTTTGATTATTGTGAGGTCGGCTTGTTGGCAATATTCAGTGTCTTCCTATGTTGGCAAGATCTCCCCATTCCAGAGTCGCCGGGTCAATACGAGAAAGAAAAGAATAAATTGACAGACTGTATATGTACCTTGTACGCAGCCATCAAGACAGACTTATAACCGGTACCTTCGTTGCCAATATTGTATGCCCCAGCAAGGGGTTTCGAGCTCTGTCCAGCATTGCAGGTGGCTGGGAGATCCTCAGGAGGAAATCCATTTTCATTGCATTCGACGGTAACGTGGAACGGCGTGACGTTGAAGAAAATATATAGCGTCTCCTTACGAGCCAAAGTCCTAGAAAAGGTATTGTCATCGGCGTTTCGCAGTAATTCGAGGACGAAATAGACGTTGCTCGCGTATAGACTTTTAGCTAGGCTATGTCGCCTTCTGTTAGTTTGAACTAGGCGCAGCACAACCTATTAAAAATAACGGCATATGAGATGACCGAGGAACTGATATTAAGCCTATCCTTCATGAGCATTGCATGCTCCACGGCGCGCCCCTCCGCCGGTATGCTCTTCACTAGAGCATCCCACGTTAGCAACCAGGCGGTCAAAGGGGAAATATTGAGACGCCGAGGACTACTACTCACAGGTCTTTTCGTCTAGATAGCCATGGTCTTTAGAAGTCTGCTTGACTAACACCCTTGCTCTCGCCTGCGCGATTGGGCCGTCTAGCTCAGATGCTACAGATCAGATGCTACAGATCCCGCGTCGTCTGAGTTCGTAATTAGATCAGCGGTCAAGGAAGTTGAAGGTGATCTGTTCTCCCACCTATCTAGTAGGGGCCAAGGGAGGGCGCCACATAGTGCATATCATTATCACATCCGTCGTGTAGGGCAATAAGCGCTACGAGCCCATTTTTACCATGCACCTTCTCACAAATTGAGGAAAAGGTTTGGCGGTGAACCTAGGTATCTAGCATAACCAAGTTTCGTTGGAAGCAACATGACCCCCCTTTCTCCTCTCGAACTGGAGACTAGCCAGAGCAGATGACGACGTCCTCTCGCATTCTAACTAGAGGATGTAACCGTGGCGTTGCGTCTGGGAGTGCAACTGGGCGTCGGGCTGAACCCGGAAATGAATATGCAGTCCGGGAATAGCTCAAGGCGTCGTAAGCATCGAAATGACTTCTATCTGGCCAGGGGTGTTTCTTCGACCCCATCCTCGATCTAACGCGGGCCGTAAATTAGTGGTTTGCCATGTGGTGTGTTGAGGGTAGAAAGAACTTTGCGAGCAAGGGTCTCTAGCTTATATCGAGTGGTAGCTGATACGACGACTTGTTAGCAACCACCATAGGTATGTCCGTGCTTGTATAACGACTTTGTGGCGCAGCGTCACCTTGACACCTAATTCTCAGGTTGCCAACGTGTTCAAAATCCCAAAAAGACTTAGTGGATGATAGGGCGCATAAATTGGTCGTAGTCACTGGTGCATCACTGCCCACCTGGTAAAAAGTCATCAGATCCTTGCAATGGTCTCAAAGGAAATAAAAGTATACGGTTTTAGCTGTCAGTTTCATGGAGGGGAAAATCGAGTGCCAGAGGCCCACATGTCGGAAACCAGCCTGATGGAGAGGGGGTCTAGTGCCGGCCGAGGGTAGCATGGTTTAAGAAAGCACATGCAAGAGAACGTAGGTGAGGGATCCAGTTGAAGACCTAGGAGGATGCAATACTTGTTTATGTGGTTCTTTTTCTTTTTTTCTTCAACTGTATGGGAATCGGGTCGAATACTAGCACCTTTGCAAACGTGGGACGGGGGAAGTGCATACCGCTGGTGAGATTATCAATCAGACTCCGGTAGGCTAAGTGGACGAGGTGTTTCGAAGCCGCGAGAGCTTCGTACGCGTATTGACCTTCGAGAAGTTCGCTCTGCCGTAGCGTGAGCGAAATGACTGGCATTAGTGAAAGAGACCCATGAGCGTTGGGTGCTGGTTGGAGAGGGACCGTGATAGGTAGATCAACAGAGACATTGGGGTCACGTGACTGTCCACTTGACGAAGGCTTCCCTCATCTAAGGTGGAGATTAGGTGACTCAAAAGTCACGTGGGAGTGCCGACTCGGTGGTCCACGAGATAAGATAAGATGAGCAAGTATACCTACCTACATTAGGTACTTCGGCTATATGTCGCAGAGCGTAAGGGTGCGTTGCGACACTTTGTCGGAATCAACCCTTCGAAGCTGTATCAGCACGAGACTCTCTCCTCTCCGCCCATAACCTTCCCATTTCCAGCCATCCCGTACCATCTGGCTCGGCGAAATAGATTATCGAAACTGGATGTGTCGCCGCGCCGGCTTCCCCAGGAGTTTCCATTTCTCCGATGACACGCCACTTCGGGCATCCCCTTCCTACACTAATCTACATTGGAGCGTTCTGTTGCGCCGAACAGCCTACCGCTCTCCCTGGCACGAGCAATGCTTGCGATTTTCTAGGGACCACGACTGGACGAATATACTAGATGCTAGCTAGCGGCGTTTCCATCCCCTGGATCCCCTATACCTAGGCGGAGAGTGCTTAGCTGAGCATTACCTACCTGCGTAGTTGTACGCTCCCGCGAGACTGTCACAGAGCCTCAGAAGAAAAATATCAGGGGCCTAACAGCTAACATTACGTATGTCTTCGATATGCCTCTGTATTATAGGCGCCCCCACACAGGTTACGTGTCGACCGGACCCCTTGTACAGACGCGTTACACTAGGCGTCAAAACCCTGCCCGTCACCACCGGCCATAACCGAGTTGTCTCCGATCAATTAGCTATTCCGAACTAGTTGACAGTTCCGCCTGGCGAGCGAGTCAACGGCTCCCTCCCCATCAACCACAACCATTTATGAAGAAGCTTTTTAGCCTCCCCGTCCAGATCCAGATTCCCCTTGTCTATTACCTTCCTCTTCCAGCCAACGGGACGCGGAGACCCCATAGCGTAACATCCACCTGACCTCTTTCGGAACTCCCAATTTTCAGATAAGAGCGTTGCTTAAATTCAAGCGAAGCAACCCTACACAGATATCTGGCAAGCGTGGATCGCCATGCACGAATCGCTTTATTGGGCTGTTTCGGCAGGATCGTAAGCGGTAGATATATATAGGTACATTCATATAAAACTATGATGCCGGCAGACTCATCCCAAGCTCTGCTGCTTCGTTCCCCGCGCCCTCGTAGTAGTAGCGATCTCGGCCCACGTGAAGGTTTGCTTGTCCAAGATGCGCTCGATCCCCCTATTTCATTTTCTTTGGGTACCGCATGCCGTCATTGGGAGTTTTCTCGACTCACATCCCTACCGATTGAAAGAAGCCACCGAGTACAGCAATGCCGGTAACGTTGCAGCGAACCATGCACTGAAACTACTCAAGAGAGGCGACTACGTCGAGACGGCAACCGAACTGGTGAGGAGTACCGCACCCGACGCCACGTTCCGGCTGGTGGAGGACCACTACGTCGGGACAAATGGTATCGGCCATGTTCACTTCCGGCAAACGATACACGGTCTGGATGTGGATAACGCCGACTTCAACGTGAATGTAAGTGGTCCATTTAAGATTGACACATATGAGCCAAAACCTCCCCCGAGTCTCAATAAAGAAAATGAGCCAACTTAACCATAGGTCGCACGCGATGGAAGCATATTTTCTTTCGGAAACTCGTTTTTCGCCGGAGATATCCCGCAGCAAAGCCTCGTCGAGAAACGATGTGTTTTGGATGCAGTAGGAGCCTTAGATGTCGCGAGCAGCACGCTTCAGCTCCCAATTTCAGGGGAGACTTCGGTGGAAGGCAGCACTGGTATTGAGTCGTACACGATTACGGGGACCACCGGCACAGTCCAAGACCCTGAAGCAAGCCTGGTGTACTTCGTGAGGCCGAACGGAGATCTAGCCCTCACGTGGAAAGTCGAGACGAGAACAGCCGACGACTGGGTCGTGTCGTATGTGGATGTAGAAGGGGAGTCGGGTGTCCTCGGCCTCGCCAATTACATCTCCTATGCGACGTACGATGTGTAGTGAGTTTTGACGCGCAGAGGCCCAGATTACTACCTGACCTAACGTGTCGTAGTCCATGGGGACTGAACGATCCCAGCGAGGGGGCGCGAAAGATAACCAGTGACCCTTGGGACGTAACAGCATCGAAACATACATGGCACGACAGTCGGAACACTACTGCCGGTAACAACGCCGACGTGGGCTCCGTCCCCATCGTCGCCCAGGTGTACGCCCCGACGAGCGAGAACTTAACTTTCGAATACCCATACGTGCCGGACACGGAAACGGGGCTCACGTACCGCGATGCCGCCGTAGCACAGGTCTTCTACACGGTCAACATGCACCACGATCTGCTATACATCCTTGGCTTTACTCCAGCCGCGGGAAACTTCCAGGCAGACAACTACGGCGAAGGCGGTAGAGGTTACGATGCTGTTCGTGTGAGGATACACCACTGGGGTGGGAAGAACAATGGGGTACGTGCCGAACCCCCCCGCGAGACTGGTAGAGCTAATCTTTGCCCTCCGGCTTTAGTAAATATACCGAGACGCTCCAAGATAGGCTTTCGAGCCCGCAAAACACGTCACTAAACCGTGTCACAGCTATCTCACTCGGACGGTAGAAGGAGTAGCACCCGAGCTCGTGCTGTACCTCTTCAACTTCACCGACCCAGAAAGGGATGCTGCATTCGACAACGGCTTCGTCATCCACGAGTATACTCACGGCCGTAAGTGATGGCGGGTGTTGGCGGGGAGCGAGGGGGCGAAAGATGGCCTGCTAACGAGATGCGACCTACATATAGTGTCGGGGAGACTCACGGGCGGACCGCGGACTAGGAACTGCCTCGACGCGTTCGAGGCCGACGGCATGGCCGAAGGCTGGAGCGACTTTTATGCGGCGGCCGTCATGCTCAAGCCAGACGACACGCGCGAGAACGCCACCTACGGATTCGCCGCGTGGCCCACTAACAGCACCAACCCGCCGACGGCCAGGAAGGTGATGTACACAACAGACATGGAGGCGAATCCGTGGACGTACTCGATGGTAAACAGCCTGGAGAGGGTGCACGAGGTCGGCACGGTATGGGCCTCGCTGCTGTACGAGGTGCTTTGGAACCTAATCGACAAGCATGGCAAGAACGACGCCGAGCGGCCGGAGATGGTTGACGGTGTGCCGACCGACGGTAAGTTTCTCGCTATGAAGATCGTGCTGGATGCCATGGCGCTGTAAGTCGACCCGAACCCCTTCCAGTCAACCCGACCGAGCGAGCCTAGGCTAACAGGGCGGTGGACTCTCAGGCAACCGTGCAACCCCACCTTTGTCCAGGCTCGCGATGCCATTGTCGATGCCGACGTAGCTCTCACGGGAGGGCAGAACGTATGCGAGATTTGGCGGGGCTTCGCAAAACGCGGCCTCGGGAGGGATGCCATATTCAACGCCACGGAACGAGTCGATAGCTTCGATCTCCCTGATAGCGTTTGCTAGGTGCCGGAGCAGATTGTGAGACCTCTCTCCGGAATTCAAGAAATACGCACCGAGAGTTGGTTTTAGCAGCGTCGGGTGAAGCGAGAAATCCGGTATCTAGATGGTCTACCAAGAATGACAACCATTCCCCAGGAGGCGCTATTGCGATAGGCTTGGGGCACGGTAGTTTTAATTTGCGGATATAATTCGTACGGCTATCGTTGACGAACTCCATGGACATCGAACCCATCGCCGTATAATGTTGTTAAAGGATGATCCTACGAATAAGATAAATGACTCGAGATGGCCTTGTGAATGTGTGAGATGTACTTGCCTACTCTGTGCCTCAAGTACCTCTACCTAATTTGGTGATTTATCGATTCTCATTACGTAATAGGCTGCTTTATGGAATAAGAGAAAATACCCTAGGTAGTATCTGTTAAGAGCATATACCCTTGGAAGAATACATTCTAACCTCCGAACCCGCTGGATATCATTGCTTCTCCATCTCCTAACACCAGCATCCCTTCCTACCAACCCTCTCTCCGCGCAGCCAGCTGAGGCATACCATGCGGTGACAAGCACGAACCTGCAGGCCCACACACCGTGATACCAACTCACTTGCCTGTCTATCGTGCGTCCATCTAGGCAGTCTGCATCATGCCGAGCACCTGGCCAGTCGACTACCTATCCTCCTTTCGGATGTGAAGCGAATCCAGACTTGGACTTGTACAGCTGCCATCTACACTTGGTATCACAGCTTGGGCCGAAACAACATCAGATACAATCGTTCGGTAGCGCAGCGAGAACTCTGGCTTGCGGCGTGAGACGAACTACACGTACGTGGAAACATTGACGCGGTGGCACTACGAATGTTGCGCATTCCTGTCCTGTTCGGTCACGTCGCACACTGATACAGAGGTAGCGGCCATTCTGACCATGCGCAGCACCACCGTATTCTCCGGCCATTTCGAGAGTCGACTACCCACGGTGTCTCGATAACTGGCAATGCAGTGCACTATGAAGAACTCCGCCGGGTGAGACAGATTGCCCGCCTTGGTCTCGTGGTGACAGACCAACACATCCAGCTGTCTCGCAGCCATCACGAAAGGATTTCGACTGCCGGCAAGCTGCCGCTCTGTCGGAAACTCGGTGCCAGGCTCCAATCAAATAAAAGTCTACTTGGCGCTCTCCAGATGCGAGGGTTATTGAGAGAAATGCCAAGGCGGCAGTTGAGAAGGATGGCACACCATACTCGAAACAGTATGCCGTTCGATTACGGGTGAGGCCCCGTGTGGAGGAACGAGGTCTTGACCAATGGCTGTATTTTTGCAAATGCGAATTTTTGATGTTCCTGATTCACCAAGACTGCGCGCCGTCGCGGCTTGTTCTGTCATCCTACTCGGCGCCTCTGACCAACCGCAGCACTGCGATCCTTCCACGCTGGCAATGACACTACAGTTCCGACACGAGCTGATCTGCTCTGCTGCCTTACTTTTTCTGGCAACCCTTCGTGAACAGACATATGCACCGGTATTTACCGGCCTCCAATCTCCATCTACAGGCCCGGCTGGAGGCATAGACATGCTCCGGGCGACACCGCCCTAATCACAGTATCTCGTGCTGCCTACAAAACAGCCACAATATTGGCGCTCTTTTGCCACCCTATGCAGAGAAACATATGGGAACATCTACAGTCCCAATACCTCCTACGTTGTAGGTATCTTAGGGCTGATAGAGTGTGCAACATGATGCCAAGGCTGGACTTCACGGCTAGCCAATGTCACTTCATGTCGGGATGAGGATAGGTGGTGGTGAACTGAAGGGACTTTGTGGAACATCATCCCGTTGTCCGGATGCCTGGTGCGCTCATCGTTAGCATGCAGCCTCTAGCAGCGGCATCCTCTAGCGGCACATATTACTCACGAGTAGTTGGTATGTTGCTGTCTAGCTACTACCAAGCCGAGACTTGGGTTTCGACTACATCATGCTTACCGATAGAAATGAATCAGCAGACTTAGCCCTCAACATCTCGCCACGGCAACCAGCCTCTCACTTGCGTCCACGATATCGGCCCACGTCTACACGACCGGAGGAACTCCCTGGTCGGCGGCGCCGTGGCTGGGGTTTTATCCCTCCCAACTACCGAAATTTCACCCAAGGCTAACATAGCTACGCATTACGTACATATATGTAGAACGTGTTCACCATCGCAAGAAACTGGCAGACTAATCGGTGGGCTGCCCTTTGTGGTCGTCGATCCCCTTCCGAGTCGAGGTGTTCCTCCCTGAACTAGGCTGGCTTCTCACCAACTATGGTACCACTCCTATCCAATCGACCAGGTCGCCATATCACGAAACCCAGCTCCACTTGCATTTCAGTTCGATGTGTTCTACAAAATAGCCCTTTCCAACCACAACACATATTTTCTTGACACACATGGCGTCCGTGAAATGGTCGGGAGTTCGGGCCCGGGAAGAGAACGAAGGACCGCTATTAAGGTCGTACAGCTGCCGTGCGTACCAAAGTAGGACGAAGATATAAAGGCCCGCCGTCCCATCTTTTTCTCTAGGCTCTCTCCTTACCAACCTCCACAGCCTTCTCTCACCCGAAGCCTCATCTTGAAAGTAACTCCTTCGTTAAGGTTGCTTAAAGACTCTGGTTGAGTTGTGTTGCTCCCCTTCAACCCCTCGAAAGTATATTCTTCATATCGGCTGAAAAGTAAGACGCTCGCTATTAGTTGCTTCTTCCCTCAAGGTACTACTTCGACCCACAATGAAGGCTGTTTTCCCCATCCTGGCCTTGGCCACTTCAGTCTTGGCAAGCGAGAAGGATTATGAGAGTGTTGCGACCGCCACCACCTACGAAACCACCACGGTCTGCCCCATCACGAACACGGTCACCTATGAAGGATCGTAAGTTTCTACGCAGCATCAAGTCTACAGGATACTTGACTAATAACGTGTAAGCGTCTTTGTTGAAACCACACTCACTACATTGACCATCACCGTAACTCAATGTCCAGGTGGTGGCTGTGGAGGCGGGGCTGGTGAAGTGACCGTGACAGGACCAGACACTACCGTTGGGACTACTACTGTCGTCGAGGTTACTTATACAACGACATGCCCCGTTACAGAAACAGTCACCGCCCCTGGCGCTACCCATATCACTACATACACGACGACCAGTGTGGTTGTTACCTACATAGACACAACCATCGTCGAGACGGCGACGGGACCTGGAACTACCGAGGTCACCGAGGCTGTCGTCTACACTACCCTAACATCGCTGTGCCCTGTAACTGAGACCAGGACGATCGAAGGTTCTACGGTTGTGGTTACTTGGACGTCGAGTTCCACCATTACGACAACAGTTCCCACGACCACCACTGACTTCACTTCGTACACTGTCACCGAGTACGTCTCTACCGAGGTCCTACAGACTATCACCTGCCCGGTGACAGTCCACACCACCGTCTCGGATGGCACCACCATCTATATCACCGAGACCAATACAGAGACTATTTACACCACCAAGTCGTACACCATTACCGACCACTTGCCGGCGACCAAAACCCAAGAAGTTGGCGTAACCGTCACTGCTGTGGCCTCGGAGGGCCAGACAGTGACGTCCACCCCGACCGTGTGGGTTGATCACAGCGCTACTACCATCGTCACCCAGTCGAACCCCGCCACAGCCGTTCCTTACCCCACATCAACGATTGGAGGCTCAGGTCCTAGCGAGGGCGGCAAGTCCTATACCCCAGCGCCCCCTGCATCCACCAATATCTACACACAGGTCCCCAGTGGCCTCGCCCCACGGGTTACTCCCGCCGCTGTCGTCATTGCCCTGGCGGGGTTTGTCGCTTTACTGTAAAACAAGCCCACTTCGAAATATTGGCCCATGAGTACGCTGTAAGGGTCAAATAGCACAGCAAGCATCCAAATGTCTTGAGTTGTTTACGGAACTATAAAGGCACGGGGAAACCCGAGACAAAGGAATTCATGATTGTGAGGTTTTCATACAAGAATACTCTTAGACTTTACCGGCGCGCAAAATGGAATCTTGCGGTTTTTCTGCTGGATAATGACAGGCGATTCTGCTGAGGGTGGATCAATAATCACTGTGGCGAAGGGCATACAGTCAATGAAAATTGACGATCAATCTCTCAGAGGCATTGGGATCTGATCCACCTATCTAGTGTGGACCTGGAAATACGACTTCGTGTACACATATTCTGGTTACGTGTTCTCGAGGTCTACGTCGAGTGCAACGTAGTAGTAAACCCAAAAAGGAATGGTACCTACGAAACAAGAGTTCCAACATCGTCTTCCAGTATTATCCTACTATAGTTTGAAAGTACTTCATAACTAACCGTCTCTGGCTGCGCCGCTCTTGTCGATATTGTAGGCGAGTGCTATGTTAGGTATAACTAGTTCATTGTCCGGTAACAGGCCCTGGATCGTCTCTTTCTCATCGCCTGGCTGGAGGTCTTCCCCCCCGGATTCACAACACGTGGTCCTACATGTCCCTCCGAAATCCTCGCAGAATGTCTCGGCCTTAGGGACACGTAGTACTTAACACTACACTGCGCAATACCACATAGATACCCTTCAGCCTTAGTCTTTCCTTTAAGTAGTCATACATGCCTTGTAACCGCTGATCTGTTGTAATTGGCAGGTATATGGTCACCACGTCCTCCTTTGGCGGTCAGCATTCTCCGCCAGCCTATTCAACTCCTGGCAACCCTTACATGTCCCTGTTTTACCCTTGTCGTACCTGTAGTAGTAAATGCCTCCGACGCTCGTGGCTACCCCGGGACCCTATATGCTAGTGTAATGTCGGGGCGGACATAAGGAGTAACTAAACGGAAAGACTTTTCTAATAAGCTACCCGATCCGAGTAAGGTTACCCGTCGTCGTAGGACGCATAGGAGAGACCCACGATAGTAAGGGGAAAGGAGTAAAAGGAGTTCACACCCTGCAACGGAAACATCCGTCCCGCTGACCTCCGAGCAGCATTTTGCCTTTTCTCCTGGCTCACGGAGATCCTGGACAGGAGCAGATATCTGCCCAGCGGGACTACAGCATCGGCAATTTATCCTGTCTGATATTGTTGCTGTCGCGACGGAGCACTTCAGTCCCTCGTGGCCTGCAAAGAATCTGAGGGGGGCAGACGGGGAGTGTAAGGAGACAATAACAAACCAAAGCTAAGGGGAATTAAGCATATAGCACTGTACATGGACGTACGGGTGGATAATGAAGGGATCTATCCAGGTTACGTACCTACTGGGCACTACGTATAGCGAGCAGGGAAGGTTGCGTATCATGTTAATTTGCTCGACGCGCGTAACCGCTGAACTACCTAGTACGTAGGAGGCAGGATACGGCCGCCCCTCGAGTCACCTCGACCGTGCGAGGGGGTTGAAGCGAGAACCTACGTATGTCTCAAGCAGGCCTGACCGCTATTCTCGTCCGCAGCGTTGTTCGTCTACGCGTGGTACGTCGACGGTTGTGCCCCGGTTCGGCGCCAGCCAGTCCGTGTGACATACGTACAGCACGAAGCGTCGAGCCGCTTCGTACTCATGTGCGGGCAAGGGGAGAGGCGTAGAGTCGCAGACTTCGTACGTTGCTGTCGTCCTCCCAACGCCACCCCCTCCATCAGTCAGATTCATATGTATGTGTATAAGACATATGTATATCTCATGCGTCCGCGTGCAGAAACGCGCGCGCATTGGCTTGTTACGGAACATCACAGGTTCGTCACCAGGAAATATTCGTCTCTGGGGAGAGGAGGTACGTAGGGGAGGTGCGGGAGGAGCTGTTACCAGGCGGAAATTGCGACGGAACAGGAGAGATGGCCACGTGGTGCCGACGAGGACCAACCTGAGTGAAGAGACGAAGATCTCAACCCACTGTCTCCCATGTGCATGTGTCAATCTGTTAGGCATTAAACACGAGATACATTTTACCACGGCAACTTCCTGTGGCACCCACCTGCGCAGCTACATACGGCGAAGACCCTAGGAGGAGCACCGCGGTACTCTACCTACCCGCTTACTTCACAGCCACCGCCTCTCCTCCGTCTCTCGTAGCCCATATCAGCGCCTTACGCCAACCATCAGACAGAGCGTCCGAGCCCGCAGCCTTCCCCCTCTCGTACTGACTGGTCTTCTCCCTCGCCTGGGCTTGGTAGGCGGGCATACCACGGCACCCGACCTTTACTCAGCGGGCGGCCGCACAACCAAACCGGGCCAACCGAGCTAGCCGGCCAGCCGACGTGCGCGCATACGACACGGGCACCTGCGGGTTCCAGGGGTGATCAGGGACGTACATACCGACTGACCTGCCCACCTACATACCTATCTCCTTGCCTACATGCCTGCCTGCACATACGCTGCGAAAAGCAAGCTACCTGGCATGGAAGTTCAGAAACGTCTAGCCGTTCAGCCATCCCGCCATCCGGAACGCCACATACGCACGTAGGCGCCCCGATACGAGGAGGAAGGGAACGTATGGCCTCGTAGGGATACCCGCGCACTCGTCTACCTGCCGTCTAGGGGTAGACTTGCTCTCTCTCTCCCGTGGCGCTGCGTACACACACACATACATACGCGGATGTACGTGCCTCAAATCGCACGCACATTACCTGCATGGCAAATGTACATACGCGCAATCCTGGTAGCTAGTCGGCCGGCCAGCCATGAAGACGGACAGACGGACAGACGGACAGACAGACGTACATAGTGTATGTCGCGCCACGCCACATCGCGCTAAGCTAGACTACCGCTTCACGAGCCACCCCTTCGCGAGCCGGGTATTTTGTATGGGTTTACATACAAACGATTTATCCCCGTAAAAAACCGGGAAAAATTCGGAAAATTCCGAAACTTACTTACGTAATTAATTGGCTTAATTAGGTTAACATATGAATGTTTCGAATTTTTTGCTTACTAATATAAGAAGTTATATACGATTTTAGGTTTTTTGAAATTGCACTAATAGATTGCCATATAATTTATTAGTAACCCTGTTAACTGTGCTTATATCGACATGTTTACCTATTTTTTTCACGGTAATAAAGTAGGTCTATTACCTAATACTTTATTTTATAAATAGAAGAATGGCTAGTATTAAGTAATCTTATTTTTATTCTTTGATTTCGTTTTTATTTAATTTATTATTTTAAAAAAACCACGTTTTTGAGCAGGTTAAAACTTTCTAAAATTGTACCTATTTTCATAGTAAGAATTCCACCTTTCCGACTGTCCTATTTTTCCATATAAAGAAGTTCTAAAAAAAAACACTAAAAATTAACGTTTTTAAGACTTATTTAATTTAATAAAAATCAGAAAAATAAAAGGAAAAAAGTTTACGTAATCTTAATTACCATTCTATCTATAGTATAAAGGATTAGGTAATAGACCCACTCTATTACCGTGAAAAAAATAGGTTCAGAGGCCGATATAGAGCATAGTTAATAGATTTACTAATAAATTATATGGCAAATTGTTAGTGTAGTTTCAAAAAACCTAAAATCGTATATAACTTCTTATATTAGTAAGTAGAAAATTCGAAAAATTCATATGTTAATTTAATTAAGCCAATTGATTACGTAAGTAAGTTTCGGAATTTTCCGAATTTTTCCCGGTTTTTTACGGGGATAAATCGTTTGTATGTAAACCCATACAAAATACCCGGCTCGCGAAGGGGTGGCTCGTGAAGCGGTAACCTAACTTATATAGTGCCTCAGAATCTACGACAGTAATAGTGCCAGTAGCACGTTACGTAGACGCCCCCAGCGGCTCTATAGCAAACTATGCCCACCTAAGTAGATCGAGTACTTCTATAAGCGTAAGGACTCTTCTTAAATAATACGCAACACACAGTAAGTAGCAGTAATGAAAGAGTGTGACTATGGCTTATTCAAATGACAGTCGAAGCACCTACTCAGTAAGCTTAGAACCGTCTGCAGTCTCCTAGTTTACCTTTACATGCTACGTAAGCATAGCCAGCGGTCTTTATATAGGGGCAGGTAATTTCTATACAACCCGTTACTGCAACCGCTAGTAGTGAAACGCAGCGGCTTGACAGGATTGATCCAGTAAGGTAGGTAATATATGAATATAAGCAGCCAAGAACACGTTATCGCTTGTCTCGTCAGCGGCGTGCATCGGATTTTAGCTCTAATACCTATTCTAGGCGTTGAATACAAGTGTCTGAAACCAAGTTAGATAGAAGCCATATCCGGAGGTGATTATGCCCTTCTTCCTAATAGGCATCGGACACATGTGCATGTGCTCGTATCGCCGTCGCTAGTCCTAAGCTTGCTCTAAGCAGGTTAACCGGCTCGTCAAGAGGGGCACCGCTGTGTTCTGTTTTTGATTACCTCTCTTAACCCACTATAATCAACTCTGTCGCCGTGACACATGATGCTAAGCCTATAGCACGTAGGTAACCATGTAAATCAGGCAGTTCGAGAACAGTGTGATGGGCCTAACCCCTTATACGACAACCTGAGCAACCCGACCCTTTATTACACTGTACAATTACACTCTACATTATATGCCTAAGGGTCTTTTTGTCGATACAATACGACGCGAGGAACTAGGATTCGGCATCGTAGGTTAGGATGGCGTAGTAATGTCTCAATCGTCCCGTCGTAGGATCTAGCGGTATATCAGCTATACACATACGACGAATAGTGTGCAGTTACAGGCTCAGACGACCCGCCAAAAAAACAACGCATACGCATGTATGCCCTCTGTCTCGACACCGTACTCGTCTTTATCACGCAGTGTACATCCTACTTGGTACATGAACGCGAAAAAAAAAGATGGGTATAATCACGATGTGCCTTATTAGCACAAGTTGACCTCCTCGCACCCGAACCATTGCCCCTCCTGCCGTGTCCAGCTCTGGAGGCTGGGGCCATAGATGGGCGCTTCCCGCAGAGCTCTAGCCAGCTTGCCTGCTAAGAGATGTTACCGCCGAGACGGTTTTTAATCATTCAGCGCCTGCAATGCTTGGTTGAGCGGGACAACCCGAAGGCTGCGTCCCCGTTTCAAACCGGTATTCGCGTTCGTAATTGTCGGGTTGTTGGTATCACGCCACTTCCGGAACACGCTCTTCATATCTCGAGGTATGCCCTCCAGCACGACAGTTGAGAAAGGGACAAACGGGCGGTCCTCCATCCCTGCAGCCAGAATCGAGTACTCCTGGGCAAAGTCTAATGCGTTATGGAATGAGGCGTACTGGGATTGGGCCCGGGAACCCACGATAACATACAGCTCGAAAAAGGCGTCGAGCACGTATATACTTGTTTGAAGGAGATCTGCCTGCGAGAAAGGCGATATCTCAACGATCTACGTAGCATTTTCCATCAATAAATGTCCGTTGACCGACGGGTGAAGGACTGAAACTTACTTGCTTCTTGGAGGATGCATCCGAGCAGAACAGCCTAGTGCAGTACTTGTCGTAGTTCGGTTTGAGGCGCCAGTGATCGGCTGATACAGCCTTAGTGTTGACATTGAAGAGATCCCAGAAGGCGGCCGTCTCGCGGCCGTCCTCGATTTCCTCTATCCCGCCTGATAACGCGAAGTCTATCCCTATGAGCCGCGCGCAACTAAGTTCGTCGACCCCGCTGCCGTTGCCCTTCCATATAAAGCATTTTCCCGCTGCCGTTACAACGTACGGGAACCCGGAACACAAAACCGCGGGACTGAAGTCGATTTCATCAAATACGATATGTCCGCGATACCGTCTTCCGCATAACATCCGTGGGGCGAGGGAGTCATATTTATTGCTTGAACCACGTTGGACAATTACAACGCCCCCTAGAGCCTGAAGAAATTCGGGTGTCTCCTTACCCTGCTGAAGCTTGATCAATTTACCGCCCATAGCTTTTGCTTCGCGCGAAGCAAATGGCGATGCATCCCCCGCCGCCGAACAGGGTACCTCATCTCCTGTCCAAAAGTAGACTTCTGTGAATTTTTTGCCTGCCTCGCTCTTGAACGTGTGGGAGCAGATGTACATTTCACGTTCGAATAACGTTCGCTCGTGATGGCTGGGAACAGCTTGCTTCTTGCCGTCACCCGATAATTGGAAGAGCTGAGCGCTCAGAGTCTGGGTCTTCAGCTCTGGACTTGGCCGGCGTGTCAGCAACTCAACCGCATCCACGTTGTACTTTCTCCGGGGACGCTCAGGGCCGAAGAAGTCGCCGAGTAACGTCATGGCATCATAGGGTTGCTTAGTGGGCGAGCGCATAGACGGTGCCGCAGGTGGGGGTGAGGTAGACTTAGGAATAGGGAGTGGCCGCGGAACCTGTTTCGGGTCCTTCGGGGGTAAATCCTTCGGAGGCAGATCCTTCGGAGGTGGACGAGGTGATGACAGTTCTAGGCCAGCGGCCGCTGGAACAGGGGGTAAAGGTCGTCCACCGATGACGGGCGTCACGGGGTTCTTTGGCGTAGTCGAGCTTGCATTAATAGCATCAGTGAGTGGCTGTCTCACAGAAGTAGAAGAGATGGGATCTGGCAACAGCCCAGAGGGCTTATCTAATGGGGGTGACTGCGAATCAAGTTTTGATGTATTTACACTAGAAGCTTGGTCAGAGATCGGCTTTGATTTCTCCGGCGAATGTGTTCTGATCGTCTCTTTCTTTGTCTCTTTAGGCAGTTGGGGATCAATACTTTTTGCAACATTATGATTAGAATCGTCGAGGAACCGCGACATCCGCTTCACGTCAAGCTTCCTGGGAGAAGGCGGTTGCGAGGTGGCTTCTTTGATTTCGTCGGATCCCTTGGTCGGCGACCGCTCTCTCTTCTGGGCAAATACAGCCACTTGTTCGTGAATCTTGTTAGAATGGTTAGGAGCCTTGCCGAGGACCTCTTCTGGTGCGGGCTCGAACGGCTTCTTCGAAGGACCTATTAGAGAAATAGGCTGCGGTTTCGGGTTTGTCAGTTCACCATTCCCCATTTTCGAAGAATCAACTGATGCAATCACCGGAGAGTCTGACACAGAATGAATGGGTTCCACTGGCTGGATTGCTGCACCTGGGCGTCCGCTTGGGGTGATATCGGCCGGTCGTTCTTTTGGTTCATCTGTAGTCGAGGTCGACGTTGAAATGGTTACAGTGGGCGCGTTCCTCTTAGGTCCTCGAGCACGACCCTTCGTCATATGTGTCAACGTCGGGCCCGAGCTAGCTTCGTTGCCATTCCCTTCAGAAGCACTATTTGACCGTGAGCTCGATATGGAAATACCACCAGTTGAGGATGCGGGAGCAGGGCCAGGGGGCCCCCTGGCGAGTAAACCGGCGAGGGCGGGATTGAATCGATTTGCTAAAGCACTTCCCGCGAGCTTCCCCGGCAGTCGGCCAGATATATTTGCTTCTTTCTGGGCCACCGGGCTCGTTGCAGATCGGCCGGCCTCTTTTGATACGGTGACTGTTTGAGCCGAGCCTCGTCTCGGGATAGTTGGGCGGTCTGCTTTAGGCGCTCCGATTTCTAGGCTGTCGTCGCGGTTCTCGAATCGGTGTTGTGGCTTGTCAAGTGGAGAGCCCTGGGTAGAATCGCTTTTTGATGTAACAAGACTTGGTCTGCGAAGATCCGGCACAGTCGGCTCTGAAGGTGTAGTATCCCGCGATCGTCCGAGCTCGCTCCGTTTAGCCAGGGCTTCGGGAACGGGTTGCTCATCCGCGATACTGTCCTTCCGTGCAACGCCTCGGCTCTCTGGTTGCGCATGATGGAAACTCTTCCTTTTTGCTAGAATAGCCTCTTTAAATTCATCAACGCGCTCTGTTTTCTTGGGGCCGCCCGTGGTGTTAAGGGCTGATTTGCCTTTGAGAATGTTACCCTTTAACTCGTCAGGCGCAACATAATTCTGAGTTGTCGTCTTTCGGAGATTGCTGAAAACGTTTTTGAATTCGATCTCTTCCCGTGCGTTAGATGTGGGAGGGGGTTGTCTAGGTTTCAGGTTTGCTCGGAAATCCTTCTTGAGCGGCGCCTCAGGTTTTGGCTTCGTGGCAGAAACAGGCGATTCTATAGGACTGGGGCTATGGACTGTTTCTGGGTCATTGTTCTTGATACCGGGTGTGATCGGGCTTTGTATGTCTTTGAGGGGGCTAGTGTTGTCGGTGCGAATGTTGGCGCTTAGCGAGGTGCCTATAGCAGGAAGAACTACACCCAGTCCGGGCGGTTTTGTTGCGCTGACTCCAGGAGCAGAAGACCTCATCAGCCCATCGATGCTAACTTGATGTCTATGCGAAATAGTCGGCGACCTGCTCCTCTCTGCACCGGGATTGGCGGCCTTCTCCGCTTTCGCTTTCTGGATTTCGGCCATCCAAGCTGGCTGGCTAGCAGGTGCGGGAGTGGGCTTCGGCTTCGGCGATTCGGGCTTTTTCAGAGCAGATTCGAGCCAGCTAGCCTTTGTTGGGCTCCATCTCCTTGAATCCATAGTTTTTGATGGACTGATAGGGCTTGCAACGCCACCTATATCTTGCTCTTGCGGCTCTTGAGGCAATTTGATTTCGAGCTTCGGCGAGTCGCTACGTTTTTCCGTGCTAGGCAGCTCGCCCACCCGGTGTTCTTCTCGGCTCGACGGTGGCCGCGGCGAAAGGTCTATAGGGGCGTCACGGATTATGCTTCCCGGTCTCGGCCTCGTCCCGGTGCGATGTGAGACAACTGGATCCGTACGTTGAGCGCTGGGGGGAGATTGAATGCTCCATCTCTTGATGCTATCAGAGCGCTTCATCATAGCGCTCTGTACGAACCCCCCCATGCCCTTTGTTGGCGAGACTGGCCTGTCTACTTTGGACGGTGAAATCCGGCCCAGTGAAGGAGACCTAGTATGTGATCGTTCATGATCAGTCTCGGCCTCCAGCTCAGGATCGCGATTAGGAGGGTCCAGTCTTTGAGAGGTCGACAAAGATAAGGGTGAACCCAAGCCATCCGGCAGAGCAGGCGTAGTAGGTCGAGAGCTAGTATCATCCTTCAGAACCTCACCCTGCGCCGCCCCCGACATACCCGGGAGCTGAGCCGCTGGTAGCAACGACATGTCTGTCGTTTGGTTATCTTCGGCCTGGTTCCGCCTATAAGCGGCAGAACTGGCACCCCTATCCGCGGTCTGCCGAAACCAAGAAGGGTCCTTAGCAGACAAAGCTGAGGCAATTTGGTCCCTCGGGATAGACTCTATGGCAGAGCTAGGCTCAGGGGGGGTGTTTCGAGCCGCATTCTCAGCCGCAACTACGGAGAGCGGGCGACTTCGCGAACGTTCAGAGGCTTGCGAATTTGGCCGCTTTTGCCAGGACAGCCCTCTAGTTGCTCGGGTGGGAGACGTCTGGCCGGTTGTTGGCTTGTGCTCGGATTCCAGAGGCGATTCGTTCTCTTTAGAAGGTGAGGACGACCCTCCGTGGGCCCCCATATCGTCGGTTTTTAGAGAGGTATGAGAATGGGGGCTCATGGCAGGTTCGAGAATCGGGGATGAGTCTAGATTCAGACGACTGAAAGAGCCGCGGGTGTCGGTACGACGATGAGCTGATAGCGGGGGCGTATTCACCGGAGAGGATTTTTGAGGCGAGATGGACCGAGCGCGTTCTGGCGTAAACAAGGTCAGCAAGGAACCGCGAAGGATACGAACAACTAGTGAAAACAGGGCAATCAAAATAACCCGCACGCCAACAATGGCTGACGAAAAAAAAAGGCGTACCTGCGCGGCGAGCCTCCCGCTCCTTTCTCTCCCGCAATATTCTCTCCTCTAGTTCTCGAGAGCGGGCCTCGTCCTCTTCAATCCGCCGATCCCCCAATTCTTTTACCTGCATCAGGAACTTAGATACGTCTTCGGACATAGTTTATGTTTTTTTGTCGACCGGACCAACGACGAGGGGTAACGACAACGTTATTCACGATAGGCGCGGGCGAGGGTCTGCGGAAGATGCAGGGTATTTTTCCTTCTCTCTTTTTCCGTCTCTTGTGTTTTACGTCGTCTAGTCTGGGTCGGTGGGCAGAGGATTCGGCGGAAACCGGGAAACCTGTTTTGCTTTTCTAGTTGGTGGTGGGCAGCCGGTAGTTGGTGCCGGTGAATAGGGCTTAGCAGCCGATCTTGGGATGATGTACGGGGAGGATTAGATTCGTGGCCACGGACGGCAGAATGTATATGGGCAAAAGAGTCGACAAGAACGAAACACGATTGGAAAGTCTGGTCTACGAGATATCTAGAGACGAGGTAAGACAACAAGGTTCGGTGTTGAGTCAGGCCCAGGCTGGATCGGGCGAGGCACGTAGAGGCCAGACTAGGTAGTTGGGAGGGCTAGGAAGATGAGCAGGGAGAATCCAGGTGATCATAATAACAACCAAAAAGGGACGGTAACCGGACCTGTGGAGAAGCGCAAAGAAGCAGAGAGGCAGAGAGGCCAAAGACAGAGGCAGCAATTGCCCGACTTAAACCCAGAGACCGAAGTGGAACAAGCAGATGGAATAGTCAGGTGGAATAATAACAGAAGGATCCCTGCGGGTTGTTCTTCTCCTTGTGCGCGATCAAAATGACCAAATGATGCCGGGCCGCAGCCAATGACGACGCTGTTCCGGGTTATATTGGCTGGGCTACAGCCATGCACAGCTGGCTCGCAGCAGCCCTAGCTGCGACTTTATACCGCCCTGGGACTGCTTGCTTAGTAGAGGGTTAGTCTGCCAGCCCTGGCCGCCTGGCGGTGCCGTGTCTGGCGGCCGGGCAACCTGATGAAACAGGCCAGCAAAGCTTGATATTGACGGTTTAGACACCCAAAACAAGCGTGTTACCGCCTACCTGCCCTGGAGGTGCCCAGCATCACTACCTTGGGTAATCCCGTAGCAGCCATTACGCCTAACTAGAGGTCCCTGCCTGCGACCTGCCCTGACGCTGTCTCTTCAGGACCCTCACCTCTCTGCCAGCGCACCGCCACGTTAAGCATTCACCCAAGCCCTTGGACAATAGGCCAATACAACCCAACCAAGTCAAGCCGATTTCCGCCTAGCGCAGACGCTTAGACCAGGCCTGTTACAGGAAGTATCTCTGTATATTATGTACTTTTACTAAACTTTTGCCTCACCTGAGGTGCCCCAGGGGATATCCCATACTAAGTACATTCCGCAGTAAAGAACAGACGCACGTTAGATTTATGGAGGTGCCCACCTATATACCGTATCGCTCCTCGACGTCGCTTCTAGTCTCATTTCGGTTCGTAGGAGAGTGCGATGTTTCGTAGTCCAATATGCCCGATAGGCATCCCATGGTTCCTTTCCTGCTGCACGAAATACGATCTCATCCTCGGGAACCTCCTATTTTTTTTCCCCTCTCCCTTCGCCCTCGTCAATGCGTGATGCGTTGTTAATTCATAGCCTCGACATACCGGATCCGCTAGGACACAGGGGACAAGACGCATCGATTTTATGCGTTTCGGTCTCCTAGTACATGCCCGGGCCGTCTGCTTGAATTTGGCTATCTCGACTGCCTGCCCACACCCTACTTGGGCAGAAATTCGAGGTGCCCCATTCCTCTATACCACCGCACTGAGACATGCATCCCATCAAAAAACTCTTTCAAATTCAAGCTCGTGTGTATATGTTTGACCCCGCCCTCTTGAGCACGTACGGACAGGGACGGGGGGTTGGCAGAGCTCATGTTCCCTTCGTCAATACAAGAACAATCGCGCCTTCGCGTCCTCGACCACCCATGCCAAGCCTTCCTTGAGGTTCTCTCCCGTCATCGCGCTACACCGCAGGATATGCCATCGGTGCGTCCGGATCGCCTGAAGCTGCAGCCCCGAGAGGATCTCGGCCTCGTCCATGCATCCTTGCACGTCCGTCTTGTTGGCAAAGACCAGCAGGCTCGCGCCTGAAAGCCGCTATTCGTACTGTAAGTTAGCCCGCGAGAAAACCAAGCTTATCGAGTCGACCGAAATCCATGCAAAGGGACAAGCAGATAGAAAGCAAACCTCTTCCTGGAGCAGTCCGTGAAGCTCTTCCCGGCAGTCGTCGATCCTCAGCCTATCGGTGGCGTCCACGACCCATATGAGGGCATCCGTCTTCTCGAAGTAGTTACGCCAGTACGAGCGGAGGGTCTTCTGGCCGCCGACATCCCCTATTTTTCATCCAAGCCACCTCCCCAACCCACCATCAGCCTCCACTCTTTCCCATCATCACGAGCCGTCGAATCAACTCACATATATTTAATTTGTATCTGCGGTGAGGTCAGTCAACGGCTAATGGGTCTGGATCTCCCGGCCGGAGGATCCGCGAAAGCATGAGCCCACTCACCCCTCATAGTCGATGGTTTTAATGATGAACCCCAACGTCGGGCTGACTGTGTTGACATCCTCGTTCATCACCCTCTTGACGATGGTAGTTTTGCCCGCATTGTCCAGCCCTCTAGTCGTCTAGCCATTAGTCGTGGACTCCTAAAATAGCGGCGATGGTGATATGATTATGCTTACAGCATCAGGATCCGCATCTCCTTATCCTTCAACCGGGCCTTTCGGAGGATCGACAACATCCTCGGCTAGCTTCTCGGATTTACCTAGGTGCTATAGCCTTTTCCCGTGGGCATGGATACGCTGAAAAAAAGCTCCTTTTGTGTCCGGCCTAGAAACGATGTTGGCAAAAGCCAATGCATAGGGGTGTTTGACCACGGACTGAAAGCCAGTGACGGCTCGCTCTATTGGCGCCTGAACTTGTATTCGCCCGTTGCCTACTCGCAGCACGTGATGTCTCAACACACAACAATACAGACAGAAAATCAATCGTCGTCATCCTCTGCCATATACCATGTACGGTATCCTCAGGCTAGGGAGAGCCATAGGTGGGTTAGGCGCCCTCTCTACTCGTTGTCACGGACTTGCCTAACTTTCTGGTGCGTTATGTGCTTCTTTTGTATTGGTTTTAATTATTATGCCCAGAGCATGGTAGGAGGGAGGCAATGCAGATTACCTACCCAGCTTCGTCAGAGAAGACACAACAGCAAAGCAATAATCCATCTATCCAGTTCTACCTCTCCCCCCTCCCCCTCTGCTTCTCTCTCTTTTGCTCTCCCCCAATATTCACCTTTTTTTTTCTCCACCATATCTGCAGACTTCCCTTTTGGCCCCTTCGCAGGGGTCTCTGTCTTCAAGGTCAAGACTTGCATTTGCTGATGAATACTCATAGATGTCTTGCCTTACGGTCCCCCCTTCCCCCCCACATATTCGCATTTATTTACCCCCTCGGTAAACAACTGCAGGAAATGTTTCTCGTTTGGCACTATGTTTTGCCTCTAGTAATGTTTACATGCATTAATTCCCCGGGCGACGACCCCGTTATTTATACTGCCCACTACGAGCTCACGTGGTGATCGGAGATGGTTAATTGTTAGGCACACGGTATTCCCGAATTTACACGTATGTACGGATTGAAGTGTGCATCTATATTGTATGCCATAAGCCGCCACGCACCAACTATATACCTTTTTCCGGTGAGCCGCTAGAGCTGGCAGCACGATGCCGGCCCGTCCCAATCTCAACATGTTTACAACGACGTTTCATCGTGAGCATGGTGTGGATAACACAACGTCCATGACATGAAACCTTCACTATACGGGATGCTGTACACGTACAACTCCGACAACCCCACGAATGGAATCAGTCGCTCAAGCAGGGCTACCCATGAAGGGCCGATAAGTCACGCTTCGTTACCCACGGCGATAACCCATCTATTCTACTCATAGTCCTCACTTGCTGGCCTAAGCGTGCTTGAAGCCTTAGCCCAACCCATCTCAGCTGGCAGCCTTGTTTTCGATGCGAAAAAAGGTCATGCGAGACGCGGATGGGCTATGGGTTTGGACCGCCTCGTTGATCAGCCCTAGCTGTAGGTACCACTCGCGGCTAGGGCGATGACTACTCGCCGAGCCTTAGACGAGAAGATTGCCGTAGACAACTCGGGGAAGACTAGAGCGTGTGTACGATGCAGCAGTTTGCAAATGCGGTGTGGAGCGTCACAGAGAACCCTGCCTACACACATAACCGACGCGCTGTGCGAATCTAGGGACGTTTGGCCTGACCAATCGCTTTGCGCCTCACACCATACCCGGTAAGTTGATGGGTGCTATGATCCTTCTCTATACGCCTCAACCTAACCATGCACGTGGGGGGACACACGCCCCCAAGTAAGCATCTGATGGTCTTCGGGCAGCGGGTGCGTGACCGGGATATCTTTATTGATCAGACATGAGCCCTCTGAGCTCACGATGTACGCTTTACCCCTCATCCGTCCACATGGCATCGCCGGACCTGCGTACGATGCCTAGGTATCCGGTATATATATACCAGCTCCTAGTTGAGGGATATATCTTGGAGATTCGTTGATTCTCCCACCCGAATCTGGGTCGTGGATGTCTCATGTCACCAGACTAGACAACAAGATGGCCGAGAATCCAAAAGATTCAGACGTCTCCCTTGCGCCAGTATTCGATCGCTATAAGCTCCCCAGGGGCACGGCCGACAATTGCGAGGCATTTGTCAGGTTGAGGTTCTCGAAACCAGTTCAGCCAGCGCCGTCTCAAGGTTACTGTTCGTACACAGTCTATGTTGACGGCGAGGGCACCGTTGTCCAGTTTAGACCAGGAGCCCACAAACTCGATCTAGAAATCTCAGATGCCGCTTGTGACGTCTTCGGATCATTAGCTCCTGAAACGGAGTCTCTCGGAACATTAGAGGGCACGGGTCTCTACGCCTTTTCTATGAAGAAGATGCCAGGCGTGTCACTTGCAAATCTTCGCGCCGAGACCGATTTATTACAAGCAAAGCCACGGCAAGAGTTAATAATACGAGACTTTGCCCACCTGCAGGCGATGAGCTGGACTCATGCGGCGAGGAACAAGGCTACTTGGGAGAAAAGAACAGTAGGCTCGTCGCTTCGCTGGCGGTTGGAGCTCATGGCAAATGGGTTACCTTCCCGGTTCCGCAACACCGTAAAATCCATCCTTGTTGATCTCTCTGAAATCGAAGCTCTACCCTGGACGTTGAGCCACGGCGATTTCCTCCCTTCCAACATAATGGTATACCCAGATTCAGGGAGGATTTCTGGCTTGGTCGACTGGACCGAGGCCGAATTCCTCCCGTTCGGGATTGGGATGTACGGTCTACAGGAACTCCTCGGGGAGGATAGAAACGGTCACTACACCTACTATCCCGAAGCGCAATATCTCCGAGACCTGTTTTGGGACGAGCTCCTATCCAGCCTCCCAGAATTAGCCATGAATCCCAAACGCATTGCCCTCGTCCGAAAAGCTCAGACCTTAGGCGTATTACTATGGCACGGCATAGCGTTCGACGATGGCAAATTGAACCGTGCCGTTGAAGAGGGGAAGGACGACGTGGAGATCGAAAGACTGGATGCTTTTCTGTTGTCTTCCCCGAGGTCAGGGACCCGAAGATTGCACACTCTCGACCTGTCTTCTGCGTCAATTCTCTCACTCATACGTCCACGCCTATCCACAAGGGCACAGTGACCGACGCCCTGTCGGGGATTTAGTATACTTGTACACATGTGTCATTAGGGTACAGCGCCACGCAATTTGGTATCGTATTGGCCGGGGCAACAGACAAAACCGGTCTTCGTAGGGAATCAACGACCAGGATATCAATGAAATTAACTTAATAGACATATAGCTACTTCGATTATGCCGTTTCCGTTCGATGTTTACCCCCTTAATATTCCGGGGTTATGTTTCACACAAATGTCCCCAGACCTTGCGATGCCCCATTTGTTCCACCCCCGTTCGTCGCGCCGTTGGCATGGCCGTTCTGCCGGTGGCCGTTTGTCGTACCGTTTGCAGCGGCGAGGTCCTTCTGCCAGGGTAGAGGCTCTTTGGCGGGCTGCACGGGGCCGAGCTCGCCCTCGCGGCGACGCTGCCAGGTTTCGATGTCGCGGCTGTCAACGAAGTTGCCGTGAAAGCCGAGACGCAGGCGGAGGGGGAGATGTATGGTGGCGAGGGGCCCGGCAGCGAGGTTGCGCGCGTCCCAGATGACGACGTCGTTGCGCAACTCGTCGAGGTTGTTCTTCAGGGCGGCGAGATAGCCGTCGCCCTCGTCGGTGCTGCCGGCGCGCGGGATGAAGACGGGCTCCTGGAAGGTGGCAGTCGGGCCAGCGAACCAGACGTCCTCCTCGCCAACAGCCCCGCCGGCGGCCGGGTCCGAGGGGTCGTCGGCCCAGGTGTAGTGGGCCATGCAGTTGAAGAGGCCGCCGGCGGGGGGGCCGCAGCGGGCGAAGTCGTAAGGGCGAGAGGGGTCGACGCGCAGCTGCCAGAAGTGGCGGTACGGCTTGGTGACGACGCGGTCGTCGATGCGCGAGAACTCGCCACTCGTGGACCAGGACAGGTGCGGGCGCACGCGCGACCCAGACTTAGCAGCCGGGTCGAAGACCCAGCGGCACGTCGGGCTGCTGAGGCGCTGGCGCGCTGAGGCGTCGGCCGACTGCCCGTCCGGCGGGAACCAGAAGAAGACGTTGCCGTCGGCGACGGTCAGGTCGAAGACGACATGCCCCGACTCGTCCTCGTAGCAACCCGCAACATGCCCGTGGAATCCTAAGATTATCTGGTAAGAGTCTCGGATCGGACGTAGGTACATGGGTGGATAAGGCACCATCGTTGATGTGAAGGGAAGGAGGGTGCCGTTACTGACCATTGTCGGCGCGGAACCACTTGACATCCTCGGGCTTACCACCGCGGCGGGGCACAAGGCCGTAGACCTGGTCCTCGTTCGGGTCCCAGGCGAACTTGTTGCCGCCGGCCTTGAGGCGGTCGAGGGACATCTTGAGCGGGGTGAGGGGCAGGACGATCCAGTTCTTGGAGACACCGCAGTCGTGGATCATGCCGGCGAAGGGAGCCTTGAACCAGAGCTCCTCGATCTTGCGGCCGTCGGCGTCGAAGGTCCAAGTGACGACGTCGGCCTCGCAGTCAGCGCCGTCAGTGCCAGCCTCGTACGCGAAGCATATCATCTCTCCCGTGTCCGGGTCGAACTTGGGGTGGGCGGTGAAAGTGGGCGCGGTGATCTGGCCCTCGAAGTCGTAGCGCCCGATAGTCTCGAGAGTGACGGGGTCCATGGCGAACGGCGGGCCGTCCTCCTTGCTCGCGAGCAGCATGCCGCGCCAGAAGGTCACGTTTGTGTTCGACACCGTCCGTATCACACCCCGGACGCTCTCGTTGTCCGTGTACGGGTTCCGGTACCGTCCGAACAGCGCTCGCCGCGCCTCCTCTTCCTTCAGGAATTTGTCCGTCCGCACGTACCGTTGTTTGAAGTCGGCATGCCCATTGGCGATGTGGATCGCCGTGACGCTTCCTAGCGAGTTGCGTCCAGACGGCTCTTGTTAGCAAATTCCTCTTTCCGTAGCGCCGCTCCTCTCCTTCATTTCTCCTCCGCGGCAATATATAAGGAGGGCTTAAGCATCAACGTGCTTCTAGACTGTCCTACTCTAACGTACCGTCTCCATTCTAACCAGGTAGATTTATTAGTATAGGTACTTTTCCTCTTGGATCGAAAGAAGGATATCCGGAGGGATTCGAATCTAACGTACAAAATGAATATCATCCTCGAATAGAGGAGGGAATCGGTGGTCCTAAGCAGACGGTAAGCAAGACCCTTTTTCCATTTCTGGCGACTTGGCTCCTTTTTACGAGGTTGGACATCTCTTACCGGTTGCACACGGTAGAACGTGCCGTTGATGTCGGGCGGGATGACGCCTGTGACCTCGAGGTCGGTGATGTCGCCTTCGAAGCGCGACGGCTTGTTCATCCCCGAGAACGCGGCCGTATCCGGGAATTTAACCCGCGGGCCCGCCCTCTTGCCATCGCTGTACGGATATGCCGCCACATGAGGAGCGATTGCTTCGAGATGCGCCATGGTGGTCTGTCACACCCCTTTTTTTCTCACCTGGGTAAGCACTTGATAATTAGAAAAAAGCGATTGGGCTGTGTGAGGCCTCGCCGGAGGGTTTCCATGCGGGCTCTAAAACCAAGCCTCATCCGAGTTCTATACTACAGAGGGGAGACGACCTGAAACATCCCCGGCCAAGTTCTACCCACTGACTGCCGCATGGTGTGGTCGAGGAGGATGGACACCCCAAGGCGTGGAGGTGCTGACATGAACTCCGTGTAAGTCGGTAGTTCTAATACGGCATATTACTGTACGGCTCGGCCGAGAAGACATTGCCTATACAGTAGAGCTCTCGTCTATTGTTACATACTAATAGCTCCTCGGCGTTGGGGAATGTGGAGTCAGTCTGCTTATAAACCCCCTCTACCCCAGGTTCCTTAACTGCCCCCCTATCCTGCTTTAGGCTATATGTATGCGACCCAGCACTACACCTTGTCGGCCAGATCAGCCAGAACCCTGACCGCGCCCTCGCTCGTCCAGATCGACCCCGCTCCACGCCGGGTCTGCCCCTCCGGCAGTGCGAGGGTAAGTGGTGGCTCGGCCGTGCCAGCATCCTTACCAAAGTGCGGAGCACGCAGGTCGTCATCGCTAATGGTCTTGCCCGTAACCGGGTGTGGATAGTGGAAGGGCACCACGCGCGTATCAGGCCAGAGCATCTTCTGGTCGATGATCTCGTCTGGTCCCTGGGGGTCCTCGGGGTAGGTCTTGGTAGGCCACGGCACGTAGTTCTCCTTGGTCAGTGACCAGCCTTTCTCGTACTCCGCATGCCAGAAGGGAAAGTATCGATACCGGAAGAGCTTCCAGACGCCGTTCTCCTTGATGTACTCGTTCTCATAGAGGCCGCCCTCCCACCACTGGACGTGCCCTCGCGGGTGGGTTTCCTTGACGGACTGGTGAGTCCCTGCTTGCATCAACGCGCGCATCCGGCACCAGGCGTGGGTCCCAGTAGGGTCAACATCGACGATGTCCTGCATCATGATGTGGTCGAGCAGGAAACCACGGACAGGCCCGTTGCGCCCATTAACGAAGGTGTTCTGGAAGCGGCCGTTATAAAGCCTCTTGACGCCTTCCTTTCCCCGATAACGGGACCCCAGGAATTCGACGTAAGTGTCCGGGTGGTCTGCATACATATCCACGACCTAGATCCAGGCCCAGTTAGCACGGGTGGACTGACTCGGTGGTTGATGAACACCCGCCTCGTTATACAGGCACTTGTCGAGATAGTAGCCATACTTGAAGTGTGTCTTCCGCACTTCGGCTTCGTCCGACACGCGCGAGAGCTCCTTGCGGAGCTGGGAAACCTGCTCCTTCAAGTCTGCAAGATCAGCCTCCATGATATTCGGAGTTAAGATTGAGCGAGGACCGTAGTTCAGTGTCACTGGAGATCTTCGCATCCAGAGTCGCCCTCGGACTGATAAGTAGCTCAATATATAGATCAGTTGCCCTGGCCGGGGGCTTTCAAGTATCTCCTTTCGTAGACCAGCTTCGTAAGGGCTGTGTCATAGAGCTAAGCTACCAGATAGCCCCCAACTTGGCTCGGCAGATATCACCAAGTCACATAATGGCCAAAAGCAGCATCGCCTGGGTGCGGGGGGGGCGTCAACCCCGCGGGGATCTTGAGCATCTATCCGGGGTATGGGGCAGGGAGATGCTAAATGAGGTAATCAAAGTCGGAGTGGATGTAAAGCAGCGATCGAAGCGATGCTTATGGCCTCGGCTCATCGTCGGCGTCGTCTCCTCCTAGAGGGGAATTTATCGAAGTGAAAAGTTGAGAACAACTCGACGCCGCATATATACGGCCCTGCCACACATCCATACATCGGGATATATTAAATCATATACCAACCTCGGCGGAAGACCGCCACGGCTTGCTGTGGCCTCGGCGGCGTTAACATACAGAATCAGATTTGCAGTGAAACCAAGTAGAGGTAGAAGGTATATGCCTGTCGTAGGAGGTATCTCCTAGGTGTATAGGGTACCTACAGATAGGTACACGCCGTGGAGGAGGTGAGATGTACCTGCAGGTAGCTGCCTCCTAACACGCCTGCCTCTTCTAAGGATAGGGGCAGCTATACCTTTATGAAGGTAGGATATATCGTAGATAGAGGTACCTACCTACCTAGGTACCTCGAGATACCTGGATGCAGTACCTCAGGTGCTGTCGAGAAGCTACATCACAAGATCCGGCGGAAACGCTTGCCTCAGATATCATCTGAGCAAGTTGGCTAAGGCAAGATGATATCTAGCCTGCTCGCGTTTTTGTCTCTATATCCCTCCCTCTCCCAATCTCTGACATCTCTCTCCCACTCTCTCGAAGTGTAGATCCCCTTGGCTTCCTCATCCACCGCCCGCCACATCGTTATCTGAAGCCTACCTACCTACTGGTAGCTCTTTATCGAATGTCGTTTATAGTATACACATATTCGATTATATTCGCCTTACCTCCCTTGTCCTCCTTCTTGTATCTTCTCGTTTTTCCTTGCCTGCGTATCTACAACAGCAGCCAACCACAGGGACAGGATACGCCATGGAGCTAGTCAGCTTTATGCTGAGCCTCGCCGTCGTGGTTCTTCTAGTATTTCCTCTGACAGCGGAAGCCGTCGTGGACGAGTGCGATGGGATATTGGTCTCAGAGGTATTACTGTTACATCCAGCGCAACACACCCGTCTACAATTAAACTAACAGGAGCTGCCAAGTTGCTCCCGACCCTCATCGATCCCGGCCCCCTTTATCAGCACCTGCAGACCGTCCAGAGCTTCGCTCACAAAAACAATGGGACTAGAGTGGTTGGCTCTCGAGGCCATAACCTTACGATCGACGTACGTAACTCCTCGCGAGCTTTTGCCCGCCCGGGTGTTGAGGAGGTAACTGATGGTCGTCTTAGTATATCATAGGCAAACTTCGCGCCAGAGGCTATTATGTCGAGACGCAGCGTTTCAGTGGCTTGGCGCGGGTCTTCGATGCTGCCAATCTCTCCATAAACGGCCACAGTGTCCATGCCGAAGCACTAGAGTGGTCTCCTGTTTGCAATTTCACGTCCCTTCCAGTCGTGACTATGAACCGGACGGGCTGCGAACTGGTGAGCAAGATGAAGAAACTAGTGTCTACCTACCACAACGTTTAACGCTATCACCACAGGCACACTACCCCGATGAAATCAATGGTGCTATTGCACTTGTCTCTAGAGACGGATGTTCTCTATCGGAAAAGTCGAAGGCTGCTGGCGATGCCGGAGCTGCCGTCCTCTTAGTGCACGAGTCTACGCAACTAGTTCCAAGCCTCGATCGATGGGATACCAACCACATCCCATCGTTGAAAATATCGGACACAGACGTAGAACCCTTCCTAGCTTCCCACGAGAGACTGCGCGGGAACGTCATGATAAACACGAAGTATCGAAATGTGACCAGGTAAGTAGCGCCCAGCGGTGGAGTATGCCCGGCTTTAAGGCTCACTTCGAGCAGCTACAACGTGCTCGCATCCTAGGAATGTGGTGACGACGACAACACGTTGTTGATAGGCACACATACCGATTCCCCCCCTTCGAGTGCCGGCATCAACGACAATGGTAGCGGAGTGGCGAGCCTCCTAGAGGTCGCCATCCAGCTCTCCAGGTTCAGGACGAGCTCGAGGGTCAAATTCGCTTTCTGGACAGCTGCCGAATCGGGGTTGCTGGGCTCGAGGCGCTGGGTGGCGGGGACCTACCCAGAGGAACTTCGCAAGATCCGTCTCTATCTCGATATCAATATGGTGGCTTCCCCGAATGGCGTGCTTAGGATATACGACGGGAACGGCACCTTGTCCCGGCGGCCTGGGCCGTTCGGCTCGGCGGCGGCGCAGGCCACGCTAGAAGACGCGTTCAGAGCCCAACGACGAAACTTCAGCAGAACGCAGATCAACAACCGCAGCGACTACGCTCCTTTCTACGAGTCCCACATCCCCTTCGGCGGCCTGTTTAGTGGCGCCAACGGGCTCAAGACGGAGGACGAGGCGAGGTTGTTCGGAGGGCACGTCGGAACTACGTACGATGCCAACTATCGCCGGCCGGGAGACAACATCACGAATGTGAACATGACAACGCTTCTAGCGAATGCTAGGACTTTAGCGCATGCTGTCGGCATTTACGGCAAGAGCATCCAGAGCTTCCCCATTCCCGGTACCTTGCCAGTGCCCGCAGAGGGAGAAAAGGGAGCGGGGGGGTGCCATATGGAGCTTCCGACGCAATCCCTTGGTTGGGTCACGCTGGCCTGGACGGCTTGCTGGGCGTTGTCGTGGGCTCTGTAATTCGACTACCTGGGCTTCCTACGTAATATAGGAAGTGCCTATCTCTGCTGTGGTGCCGGTGGGTGGGGGTGAGTAAATAGATAGCAAGGGCGGGTAGTGTTGACTAGACTAGAATGCTTAGGCACTTTTACCTACCTATAATACGGAATGAGGAAGAAAATCCTACGTAGATGTATAGCTTCTCTTGGCACCCTAAATGCACAAGACCCCTTCCTACCGGCTCCCGCTACTGGTCATGTAGCTGAGAAGGAGAGTCTGCAGTGAAATATGTTTATCCGCCGGCTTCCCACGAAATTCGATGCACGGTCCAACCTCATAATTCAGAGGCGGTCGAGCCGGCAAGGCGAGGGCTATGCCAGCCTAACTGGCTTCCCACATATACGAGCAGATACACATACGCCGGAGCGAAAAGAAAAGGAGTAATTATTAGTGTCTGCTCTCAAAAGGGAGGGAAGAGGGCGTAGGAGTTTGGTAGGCATAAGCAGTAATGGTTAACCTGGGATAGGTACCTACCTACGTAATGTACGGGGTAAGATCATATATATCGTCACAATACTGCGTACACGTAAGGCATTATGGGCGATATGTGTTTTATTCATATTATGCAACAACGATGCATAATGCATGAGCATAAACAAAGCATAGCGTCGCCATCTCGTAACAGCCGATAAACGACTGATATGAAGCCGCGAATCCCCAACTAGCCCGACACCCTGCCCAATCCCATTCCATATGCACGCCGGCGATCTTGATCACCAAAAAATAAAATCAGATAAATAATAATAGTAGGAAAACACCACCCTGCCCCCCGTGCGAGGGCCAGCCGAAGAGCAACCATGGCGGCATCACGCCGCCGCCAGCCCGAGCTGCAAGTCCGGCTCCCCTCGACGCCCGTCAGCGCCACCTCCACCATCACCGCCGCCCTGCCCGACCTGCCACCCATATACGCCCTGTTCCTCATCGACTTCGACGTCAAGGCCGGCTACACCATCTCCTGGAAGGCCTCGCGGCCCGGCGTCGAGCTCGAGGGCGTCGTCGAGTACAAGTCCCTCCCCTCGGGCCTGCACACCGTGTCCCACGACCTCATCTACTTCGTGCATGATGGCTTCGCCGGCCTTAGCGCCTTCGTCAACGCCCCCGTCGAAGACACCGAAGCTCGCAACGCCCGTATGCTGGCCGTCGGCGTCCTGGTGCCCCTGAGCTACGGCCGCCTGGGCAGAGCCTGGAGACACGCCGAAGCGTTGAAGGCGATGGCCTCGTACGTTCTACCTGCCTCCTACCTCCCCTCTTCTCTCCGACGCACCATGGCTAACACCGGCTATGAAGAGCACTTGCCGCGGATAGCAAGGACACCACCGTGCTGGAGCAGTATTGGCAGAAGAACCAGTTCCGCGAAGAGGCTGTTGACGAGGGATCCGCCGCCCCGGACGAGCCCGTCGACTCGCCGTCGATACATTTCCGCACCCATTCGAAGCCGTTCCGAGCCCACACTAGGAGTCGTTCGGCTTCTGACGGGACGGCTTTGCTGCCACCCGGCCATAGATTATCGCCCTTCCATCCGGCTTGGAGCTTGACCAAACTCCTAGATACGTTCGGTCCCCTCATATTTCCCATACATCGCGCCGCCTTATTACGGAAGCGTATCCTCATATCGTGTCACGCCCCGGTCCAAGAAGCTTGCAACTTTGGTTGGTCTAACTCTTTTTGTAGCTACACTCGCCGTACCGTCTGGCTAATCATGAGGCGCAGTCTACAATATATCTATTCTCTCCAACATTCCGCAGCCGACATTCGACCTCCTATCGCCTACCTCCCCCCCACACCGCTTACGACCCCTATTCTGCATCGGCGTCCACGACATCCCCTCCCTTATCGAGGACGCCAAGCCCGCACCGCGAAATCGCGATAACCCGTTGGAACACGATCGTGAGGCGGGGACAGGATGGGTCGCCTGCACAACCGACAGTATCCTCGCCAATAAGGACACGCTATGGGACCTGGTCATAGTCATGCCGCCACCCCACGCTTCGAAAGCGAAACACCACGTCTGGCCCCATGTGGAGAAGCCGAAGGGCGTGCAAGTCAAGGCTTCTCAGCGAGACCTTCGCCGATTCCATTCGCTCCAGGCCGGACTTGCCCGTCTACAAGCCAGCGCCAACAGTTCGGGTACGTCACCCACCACACCCCGGACGTCGGTGCCCCAGGACACTAGGGACGCCTTTTTCGACGAAGACGCGGAAGGGATCATCGAACCCCTCAGCTGGGCCGCCCTCGCCTACAACGGGTTCATGTGGTGGGCGTCGGCTGGCGAGCAGGCGCGCTCCGACCAGGCCGACGAATCGGCCCACGACGCCGCCCTCCTCGCCGACCTATCCTCGTCGCCCGCCGGCATGAACATGTCCCACTCGGTCGACCTCACGACGTCCATCGCCTCGCTCACACCGCGGTTTCCCCCTTCTTCCTCGGCGGGGGCGGGGTCGGGGCCCCCCCTCGACCCGGACGAGGCGCGCACCGAGCTCGCCATCATCGCCTACTTCCACCGGCTAACGACGCAGATCCTCGGCGTCCTCGGGGATGTGGTCGAGAGCGAAGACGAGGACGAGGACGAAGAAGAGTATGACGACGACGAAGGTGAGGGCGAGGAAGGCGAGGGCGGCCACGCCGCACTGCTAGGCGCCGGACGCCGCAGGGCCTCGGAAGGCGGAAGCGGCGGGGTCAGGGTCGACAGCGAGGCCGTGACGCGCATGGGGCTCGACGTGTGGAGCGCGGCCGACGCCGAGTTCATCCAGGCGCTCGCGGCGGCCTATTTCGACCGCCGGGCGTACATCGAGGGTAAGGGTGTCGAGGTGTGCGGGGTCCGGGTGTGCTGATACTGCCCCAACTTTACCTTGCCTGCTTACCTGCGAGGGCAGACCAGCAGGGATAAGAAGATCGGGAAAAGAGAGGAAAATACTTGAGACTAATTCGCGGGATGCAAGACCGCAGTATAAGGGGTGAGCTACTCGGAACGGGGGGGGGAGGTGGTTTACCCGAATTATTACTTCTTACTATTATTGTTGGTGGTCTTGCTATACGATAGCCGCGGCCACATACTACGACGACTAGTACACTCCCCAGTTGTCCAGTTGGGCGACCGCCGTATCGCCTCTTGACGAGATGACGCGAGAGAGGGAGAGAAGAGAGGGATACGCAAGAAAGAAAGAAAGCAGGCAGGGATGGGGTGTAAGTTAAACCCGGCGAGAGAGAACGAATGACGTGCGAGCGGGAGAGAGATCTTGAATAGGGGATGACGATGCGGGGAGAGGGGATGGCAAGGGGGGGGAGAGGACTAATGGCTCGGACAGTGCGCGCGTGTACTTGTAGAAGGGACGGGAGAAGTATACGGGGAACGTGAATATACACACCGAGTTGCTGCGATGCCCGGCTCGCCGTGTAGATTCTCTACCTTGGCCGCTCATTGCAAATGTCTCTATGGGAAGTATACGGCGCTATCAACAGGCTGGGTTAGGTTAACCCTGAAGAATAAGGATGCTGTGGTCGTAAAATCAGAGGTGGCCGGTGGCGGGAGGCTAAGTGAGGAAGTGCAGATGGGGGCTTTTCGCACATCTGAACGCTATCGCGATCTACCTTTGCGTCTCTCCTTGTCATGCGGCTATGCTCGTACAGACACGAGGTTTGTATTTATTACCAGTGTACCGTCGGCGTTTTGAATTTTCTCCGGTAGCTACTTGCAACAAAAAAAAAAGGAGCTTCCTTTCGTCCAATCGGTATACATCTCCTTTTGCAACGCCTTGACGCCGATTCCCCCGTGCTACCGCTGCCGCTGCCGCTGCCGCTGCCGCTGCTCGTCGCTATCATCAAGGCAGCTGTCGTAGTGATATTTGCACATGCTTACCTATTTCTATCTCTCTCTTTCCGCGGCCGACTTCCAACCTATACACATACATAGACTACCTATTACATCAAACCTTAGACGGCAAGAGGGCTCCATCGAAGGTCGAGAGAGAGAGACGACGTAGACCATTACGCTATCGATAGATAAGGCGACACCGTAGCCGCCGAAGCTACCATATAGAAAGGATGTCGCAGTGAAGCCTCGACCCTCGCGTGGCCCCCCTCGACGTAGTCCCCATACAGAATACAAGACGCGTACGAGCCAGGGGGCCTGTTTATGACTCAGGCTCGGTATCGGTGTTGGTCTCGCTCGTGTCGTCTTCCTCTTCATCAGTACCGCTCTCGTCGTCATCCGAGTCCTGCTTCTTTGGCTTCGTCGTGCCAGAAGTGCTGCCTCCTTTCAGAGCATGCATCTGGCCGGCGAGTGAATCTATGCAGCGATGTCAGCGTAACTCAACTTTGAGAGGCACCTTTTGAGAGGGGCGACGGGGAGGGTGGGGGAGGGGGAGGTGATATTACCTTCCTCGGGCTCGCTTATTTCGTCCTCCGCAGCCATGGCAGCAGCCTTGCTAGCATCCTCGACGTCAAGAGTAACTTCCATCTTGGTATCAAAGCCGACATAGCTGTCGCACACGACGTGCATGACGAAAGTATAGGTTCCCGCCTGGGGCGGAGCAGCAAACTGCGCCCTCAGGGTTTGCATATTGAAAGTCGGCTTTCCATCGTCTCGAAATATGGGCTTGTCAAACGTGGTAAACCCGAAGGGAGGCACTGCCATCTTGCCCTGCTTGCTGTCCGAGAGGAATATATGCCATTGCGGTGAGTGGTCGCGCGAGTAGAAGGGGGCAAACGTGATGGGTGGCGACACGCGCTTGGTCTCCGCCGCAACCACCTTGCCATCTGCGTCCTTGGTCTTCTTGCGTCCCATAATCGCGTCCAGGTCATCTTCGGCAGGGTCGATATCCTCCAGATCTAGCTCGTTGACCTCCGGAATGTTTTCGCTACCAGGAGGGATGAATCGGCCCTTCACAACCAGGGTAACTAGCGATGATGGGATAATGAAGCGTTCGCCAGTGACCTTAAAGAACGCCTTGGCGACTCGAAAATACGGAAGCTGCTTGGAAATACCCAAGGCCGTCTTGTACTGCTCTTCGCTCAGAAGGCCCTTACCAACAACAGTACTACGGCGCTCCGCATCAGGCAAATCCATGAATTCTTGCACAGTAAGATGTGTTTTCGAATCACCCTCGATAGCCTTCACCACAGCGGGCGTGAAGTAGGGCAGCTGGAAGAGCGGGGAGGCCTTGGGCGGTACAGCTTGGATGAGTCGTTGGCTGATATAATACGAGGCCAGAATAGGGCCCGTGTTAGCGTATGCGAGCGAGATAGCCCGGAAAGAGCCACAGAGAGCTTGCGCGATGGGCGCAACTAGGTACTTGGCGCTATTCAAAGCTTGGTCGTCGAGCTCTACACGGCCGAGGTAGGCCCAGAGAAGAGCCAGGACCTTTCTCCTCACGCCGCCCTCAAGGTCCTCAAGCTTCTCCTTATCTTTTATTGATAGACCACCAGCAAATTGGGTTACCTGGCCCTCCGCTAGGATTCTCGACTCGATTTTCGCGAGACCGGACTCGGCCTTATCGCCTTTTAGGGAGTCGTGGAATTCCTTGCCGGCGCTCAGAGCGGTCACGAGGGCACCTTCGTCAATCGTCTCTGAGTACTCGCGGAAAAGGTTATTGGCGCTCTCGACCAGCACGCCCTCCTTAGTAATCCGCTGGGTACCGTACCACCACGACCCGACGTAGTAAGGCAGAAGGACGCCGAGGAGCAACGCATAGATAAGTACGACGTACTTGCCGTTTCCTTGCGATACGATGAATTGAGGAAGGGCGATGCTGATGCTGAGGCTCTGCTTGCCGTCAGGGTGGCCGTACTGGATGTAGTTGTTGCGAACCTCCTCGTCCGTCAGCGCCTGGTATGCCTTGGTGAACTCCACCCATTTGTCGTTCAGCGACTCGATAGTCTCGTTCTTGGCGGGATCGGGCTTGATCTTGTCGGGGTGGAATAGACGACCGAGTTTCTTGAAGTGAGATTTGATCTGTTTTTCGGATGCCGACTGCCCATCGCGTTAGCGAGCCCATTACGCAAGACGCCGACGCCACGGAGATCAGTCATACTTCGGAAATGCCAAGGATGTCGTAGGGGTTCCATAGCTTCGTGACGGTACGCTGGCTCGTCACGATGAGATACATCATGCCCGCCATCAGCGCCCACCCTAACACGACGAAGATGCCTCGCTTGATCTTGCGCAGCTTTCGCTTCTGCGCGGCGCGCTGCGCCTGTACGAGATCGGCATGTTCGGGTTCGTATGAACTCTTGATCCGCGGCGCGAGAGCGGTGGCGTCCTTGGTCGGCGCGAGGAGGCTGTAGGTGAGAGGGAGAGTGACGATGGTAGACAAGGTGAAGATGAAGAAAGGGTAGAACTGGCCCTGTTCGTCGTAGGAATACTCCGAACTCATGGTGCCGACGGGCCCTGTAACAGGGTCTCTCAATTAAGCGTGTAAACGAACCCAGTCAGCGGCGAGTATGTCTGAGGGTCTCCCGGCGGCGTCGGTGTGATTGTTGTTGTGGTTGGGGCCAGGAAAGAAGAAATAATGAGAGTCGGTGGTGCTGGCGTTAGACCAGAATTATTGCTGGCTCAGGTTAAATTTAGATACCAGAAGGTTGAACAAGCTGTCCAGAGAATTGAGAAGTCTATGCCGCCCGGCCCGTTACGGCCCGTCACAGTCCGCCGGCGTCTGCTGGTCCCGTCTTGAATCGTGGCCTTCCCGGCCTCGAATTTCATCGCTACGTACCCGTGTGGGTCCTGGTGGCGCCTGGGTTTATCGATAAGCCCATCGTGGGGCACCACATGAATTACGTGTACTCATAGGTAGGTATATCAAGTACTCATATACTGAGTACGGATGTAGGTACCGGAAATAGGATGTGACAAGCCGAGGGCCCTCAAATATATGCCAGAATACTACCTAGGCACCTAGGTGCTGTATAGTGATACCTACAATTATGCCGGGATGCATGCGATAAGCCCGTGGCCAGGGCCACGATGGGGGCGGGGACCCTGAAAGTTACGATACTTAAACTTATAAAAAGGAGTCTTTTATCCATGAAAATAGGTGGCAGCACCGGCTAAAACTCGCCAAAGGTAAGTAGGGGTAGGTAGTTTATTTCTACTCTATACATATGCCGTTCTTCGCTTATCCTTGCTCAGAGGAAGTAACATGAACTCCGTCATTCCCACCGGCATGTCCTTTCAACTTCCCACAAACGGCATCAGCGTGCCAACCTTATTCTTATAATTAAGGTAATCGTCCCCGAAGAAACGAACAAGCAACGCCTCCTCGTGCCGTACTCTCTTGGAGAAGAACTGCCACAACACGATAGCATAACCTACGAAGCAGAACGGGTTCCCCAGAACCATTTGCGTCCCTATCCCCCAGTAGAAGAATCCAAAGTATGCCGGGTGCCGCAGGAACGAATACAGGCCTGTGGTAACCAGGGCGTGGGTGTCCTTCTTGTAGTGCTGGACAGTGTGGTTGAAGGACTGGCCGGCCTGCACCATGGCTGCGCTGCGGACGAACTGTCCGACAATGACCATAAGAAAACCCAATACCAAGATGAATTGGTCGCTGTAAAAAGGCGCCCACGACCGATTCGGAAATAGGAGGTTGGTCAGGAGACACTCCACCGACGCCAACACATGGGCGATCGCATACGCCGGCCAGTTCGCAGTCAGGAGAAACGAGCCAATGTTCGCGACGGGGGTATTGTACTTGGCAGTAGTCCAGAACTCGAGGAAGTGGAAGGTGGACAGGGCGCCGATGAAGAAAGGGAGACGCCACAGCGGAGAGGAAGTTAAGACAAGAGTCAGGACCATTGCCGTCCCGGAGAAGGTGAGCGCCACGCCGAGACAGAAGGAACGGATGGCGATGCCCTCGAGAGACTTGGGCTGGCCGGGGTAGTACGCCCTGTCGGGCGGCGAGTGGGTGCTTTGCGCGACGGGACTAAGAAGCGGAAGTAGATGATCAGTACGTCTGTTGCTCATCCGGGTGTTGATCGACGCCAGTTTGGCCAGGGAGCGACGGCGACTAAAGCCCGTCGCCCACGACACCTCCTCTTCGTCATTCTCCTGAACGGGGTCGAGAGAGGCGTCGAAGCCAGGCGAGACGGCTGTCGGCGTCGGCGTCGGCGTCAACGGCGACGCGGGTTCCGATGGTATGGATAAACGGACGGAGGGCATCGCCGCGCGTCGTAAATCAAACTCCAACTTTATGCAACAGGCCGGGAGCTATGCGCGTGCTGTCGTGGAGGATCGCGACATATACGTACGTCTCCCGCGTCGTGTTTGTTTCCGACGCAGGCAGGACGAGAGACCAAAGAAACAAACGGGAACCTGGCTTACCTATCCGGCGGTGACTCCATCGTGATACCAAGACGGCGCGGCCTTTGTGTTAATGAATATACCCCTCCGCTTGCTGTCAAGGACAAAGACGAATCGGTCGGGCCATCCAGCCCATGCCCTACAAATATCTCGTGGTTGGCGCAGGTCTGTGTCTCTTTTCTTTGGCTTCACGTCGCGGGTTTCAACGGCACCCAATACCCTTGTTAGACCCTTGTTAGCCTGGAAGCTCGGGGCGCCCAGAGCGGTAATGAGCGGCGCTCCATGCGGTGAAAGACCGCCACAAAATTCTGCCAGTCGAACCCTCACACCGCAGACGAAAACGGCATAGTACACTATACCTAGGTAGTCTTAGGCATAAGCTACCCTCATGTTCTCGATATGCCAATATAATATGACGTAGGTACTTAGGTAGAATAACGTACAACCTGTTATATATACCAACACCAACCCCCGAAATCTTCTAGGTTGGCGAATTCAAAGCCTGCACGGACTAATAGTAGACAGCTGCATGTTCCAAGTGTGTACTAATATCTATTATCTTCGACGTCTAGACACAAAGTCGAGTCTACGATAGTTGCGCTTAGGAGTGGTGAGAGCACATCGAAAAGGCAATTAACATCACACAATACGTCGTAAGTACGTTTCCCTACAGAGGTATTCATAGCCTTACGTAGTTAGGTAATTACAATTAATGTTATTCATTTACGTATTGCCTCTATAATGGAAACAGCCCAAGCTGCTATGGAGAATCCTACACTCGCTAGAGTGGGTTTACCATACAAATAGCACCTCTAGTTGCCCCTTAAACGCCCATGACAAGGCAAAGGCAACTTGGCCACCTCAGTTGGACGGCCCAATCCCTAGGGAGGGCCTACGCGTCATTGCACGCACCATAGTTCTAGCCTACAGCCTCCTAACATCAGTAACAGACCCTGAATATATGTTTGAGGATAACACTCACGTCTATTCTACTGGTAACACGTTTTCGGTTGTCGCACTTCGCCATGCTAGCCGGAGAGACCGGGCCAATCCAAAGGTAGATGCTACTGGGGCCCAACGGCAGCTCAGCTCATAAGCCGCCCTGAATCGTGAAAGACGAGACGATCAAGACAAGGACATTGATCCACCCCCATATAAACGGTATCCACGTCGGCATCTGGTAGCATCCAGAGATATACACAGCACCGAGCCTAGGAATAACGCAATATTAGCCACCGGGATACGACTCGAACAACGAGGGTCTTCGTACACTAGCCCGACGATGCTCCCGGTGAACAGAGCCTCCACGCCCGCGACAACGGCGTATATGATGGGGACGGCTAGCAGGTACTTCCATACCGATCGTGGCTTTCCAATCTGCATAAATAGGATGATTCCCGTGACGCCGAGGTGGAAGACGGCGTAGAGGATGAGGGTCCAGAGAAGCGTGTACCGCCACGAGTCGCCAACCGTGTATAAGGCGCAGTAGCTGTCTTGTTGAGGCCAGCAGAGGGAGGGAAAGGGCGGAGTGTGGTAGCCGTCGGGGGGGTAGTTTTGGCAGTCGGATCTGGATGCGCGACAAGGTTAGCCGCTGGGTTGTCGTTCTCGATCCCCCGGGCAACACACAGGAATTGGCTTACGGTTTTGAGGCCATCTGGCCGCTCGAGCTGCCCCTAAGAGCTCAGCAGCACATCCGCAGTTTGCTCTGTAGTCTGTCTTCTCAATCGGGGATATATAGAGGCGGCCGAGCCAGTGGAACCGAACGAAGGTTGCGAAGCTGCGAAGCCGACGGATATGACAATCAAAGCTCGGCGATGCCGATAATGTACCTACCACAGACGGTATGTACCTAGGTAGCGTACATTGAAATACTGTCCGTCACGTAATCACGTGCCACATCCACCAAGCCTACCTTAGTCTCACATAAAGCATAAAAAACAATAATTTATAATTTAAATGTTTTATTTAAATAAGTTAAAAAGTTAGAAAGCGAATATTGAATTAATATATATTTATTAAATTAACTAATATTTTAAGCTTCTTAAAGTAGAGTTAAAAGTAGTATATAATTAACATTATATATTTTTATTAATATATAAAATGTAAAACCGCAGTGTATTTTTATTAAAATTCATTTGTATTTTTAGTGAAATATAGAGTTTTAGCTATTTAAGGTTGTCTAGATTAGAGAAGGTTATATAGTTTTAATTAACTATTTAAAACTCGAGATCTTTCATTCTCAATCCAGCTTACCGCCTATTATGCCAACTCTTCAGCCTCTCATTTGATTTCTTGATATTAGAACCGCTCCCTCAAAAGCAATGTCAAGTCGTTTAAAGGACAGGATGCGGCAAGATCGCAGACAGGCGCTCTTTGGCAACTCTCCCCCGCCCCCGCGACAGCCTGCCCCCTACCCCGAAGGCGAGATCATATATCGCTGTAATGATCGTTATATCGTGCGGCACGGTGATAGCATCACTAAATACACGACAAACCCCGACGGAATGGGCGCCAACGACCATCCGAATGAGGAGCTGGCGCTACGCTTTGTGAAAGCGCACACCACAATCCCAGTGCCCGAGGTCATCAGCAGCGACTGGGACCGCATCACCATGGAATACGTTGAGGGCCAGACGCTGCAGCAGGCGTGGCCGATGCTGACCCCCGACCAGCGCTCCGACATCCTGGCCCAGCTCAGCGATTACATAGCGCAGATGCGTGCCCTGGGCGGCATCTACCTTGGCCGTCTTGACGGTCAAGGCGTGGTGGTGCCGTGTATCATGACGCGTTCGGGTGGACCATTCGGCACCCTGGTCGAGTTGCATGACTGGCTTGTTCAGCCGCCGAAGCGGTTGCAGATCCAGTCCATGTACTGGCACCAAATCACAGCCCAGCTTAGCACTGAGTATCCAATCGTGTTCACGCATGGCGATATTGCCTCACGAAATATCATAGTGCGTGATGGACGCATCGTTGCCCTTTTGGATTGGGAGTTCGCAGGGTGGTACCCAGAGTACTGGGAATATGTATTTGCGCTGCGGGGGATGGATAATGTTGACTGGGAGACACTAGGCCGCTATCTTCCCTCTCTTTTTACCAAGCGCTACGATCTAGAATACATCCTCATGAGACTCATCCTCACTCTCTACTAGTAACAAAAACTAAACCAGCCAACAGCCCCTTTAAGTAAACTGATTTGTCAGTTTCTTCTCTACGAAGTTGTACTATTTCTACGTTTAGAATCCGTTAGATACAAGCTCTTAGAGGCCCTCAAGCGTAAAGTTTTAGCAGTTCTAATCACTTATCTTACTCTCAACAGTAGCCCATATGATGTTTACTAATATCATCTCCTAGCCTCTATCTACGTGCATAGCCTCGACATTATCGTAAAATAATTAATATTTATAAACTAATTCATTTATAAATATAGCTAACTCTTCGTAAGCTTTTATTATTACTTCATTATATATAGGCTATATTATATAAGCTTTAGTTTTTAAATAATATAAAGTAAATATAATATAATATTTATAGTAAACGTAAAGCTGTTTATAAATAAATATATATATTATAATATAAATTATATTTATATTACGTAGTATTTTTCTTTTTCTTTTATATCTCAACTTAGTTTAATATAAATATCTTGTTTTCTCTTATTATGTATATGTAAATATACTTCGTGCATACACACTTCCATAAGATGCAAGTAGGAATTATGTTAGGTAATGCGAGGGGTGGTGGAAAGGCTCCCGCATCCCGCGTCACCAATACAGGGGCTCAATTCGTCCAGTGAGCGAAAAGCCGCGCCGCCCGTGGCCTCCCGCTGTTTTGTGCCTGTGCTCTGTGCCTCGGCTGAGCTCTGCACGGCGCATTGCGTGTATAGGTGCACATTATCATTTATACGTGATCCATCATATCCACTCGCGATGCCGCGGCCGTCGTATAGTTAGTTGTCTCCTCATACCGCCTTGCTAAGAAGCAGATCACTTGTGCCCAACCTGCTACCTCACTCTCTTGCCTGCTCGTCCCTCCCGTTCTCAGCATTCAACGTCGAATCCCGTGCCTCCAGTCCCCGTACGCCTCGGCGCGCGCTGAGCAACGTCAATCCGGCAGATGACGTGAAGTTCGCCCGCGCCCCAGTGTCCAAGTGCACTATAAAATTCACAAGAGAGAGAAAAGATCCAGAATGCCGGCCGACCGATTGCTGGCCACGGCCCTGCGGGCCTACCAAGATGCTCCCAACCCGGCCGAGACCGACAAGATCCTCGCGACGACTACTACGCTCCTAACCAACCTCAACAATCCCCTCAACCTCTCGCTTCTCACGTCGCACTTCCTCACTGCGCGTGCGATATGGCAGTCCCCAGACGGTCTACGCACCTGTCTGCGTATCATGAGCATATACAACACCGCCGCGATCCACGTGCGGAAGAACGAGCTGGACAACGTGAACCTGTCTTGGGGGCAGACCCCGACCGGCAGCGGCGTCCGCAGTGCTGACTGGGTGCATGCCATTGCCAAGGGTACCGATGACAGATCCAGTCGATGGCAGCACGTGTTGGTGTTAACCGGTATCTTGATGGGCATGGAAGGCGATGACAAGCGATCGTTATCCCGCAGTTTACGGTCCACTCTCGAGAACGCCGTCGTCACCGCCGCAAATCTCGCGCTCGGAGATCACGTGCAGACGAATATCCTAGGCCGCGATGCCGTCGTCTTAGCACTGACCTACGCGTTCCCCCTCTTGTCGGAATCCGTCAGGCTGAAGGTCAACGGCGACGCCCTCCTCCCGGCTGCCATTGGCGCCATGCTCGGCGCCGAGGGCTTCCAGGAGGGAGATTTCATCCCACCTATCGCTAGGGACGTTACGAGGTGGCAGAAGCTCCAATGGAATCCCAACTCACCGTCCGCCGTCAGGCTCCAGAGGCTCGAATCTCGGCCTCTGGCACAGAACATGGGCCCTCTATCACGGCTCGCGTCGTTTGCTGTCCAGCATGCTGCGGACACCAGAATCGTCCTCCAGGCCCAAGACGATCTGCTTGCTTTCACGCGGGCACTTCTGGAGAAGTGGTCTCGTTGCCAACTTTCCACCGTTGACCTCTCCGTCGAGGCCATCGTCCTGGCACCCGACTTAGTCCTAGGTCCATATCATATTGTATGGCAGCTGCTGAAGAAGATAATGTACACCGTGGTCGCTATACTCCAACCCGTCGTCGGACGGTGTCTACTAGATATTCGCATGAACAACCACGTCGTAGCTCCGACCGTGGCCTCTAAGACTCTCCACGCCCTACGTAACCTATCCTTCATCTCCACACGCCAGGGAGCTGGTTCGTTCCAGGTGTATACCTTTACTTACCTCACCTCCCTCGACATCATCACGCGCTATCCGGACGCCTGCGCCTCTTTCCTCGAAGACACGCAGCCTCCGCCGCCGCAGACGAGCACGGTCCCGTCTCCCGTCGTCCAAGCCCTCACCCTCTTCTACCTCAACACGGCCGAGCACCTCCCGCTGTCGCTCCCGACGCCCGTCTGCGAGCGCCTTATCATCGCGCCGGCGTCCGCCTTCCTGTCGCCGACATCGTCCTGGCTCACGAGCCCGGCCAACAGCCCGCCGTCGGCGCTGACGCTCGAGCTGTTCGAGGCGGCGCACTCGGCCACGCTCGCGACGCTCTCGTGCCCCCAGCACAGCGTCGTCGCCGCCGCGCTCGTGCCCTTCTACGTCGACACCCTGCTCTCCGCCTTCCCCGCGCGCATCACCCCGCGCCAGTTCCGCCTCGCCTTCCGCACCGTCCTGCAGATCGCCGCCCCGCCCTACCCGCTCTCGGCCACGCACCCGGAGCTCGCCGAGACCCTGCTCGAGATGCTGCGGTTCCGCGCGTCGGCCGAGGGCGGGGCGTCGACGCAGCCGCTAGTACACCCGCAGCTGCTGCAGGCCCCGGCGCCCGGACCCGAGGCAGAGGCGGCGGCGGCGACGGGAGGCCCCGTCTCGGAGCAGACGGCGCTAGTGCTAGCGCTGACCGACGCGCTCCCGTACCTGCCGGCGGCGGCGCTGGAGGAGTGGCTGACGCGGGCGGCGGAGGCGGCAACGGGGATCGCGGACCCGCGCATGCGCGACGCGGCGCGGCGGCGGCTCTGGGAGGTGCTGGCGGGCGGGGAGATGGACGTGGAGCGGGCGGCGGTCGGGGTGGCGTGGTGGGGCACGCGCGGCGGCCGCGAGATGGTGATGCTGGGGCGCCCCCGGCGCGACGACTTCCTCATGAGCGGGGCGCTGGCCGGGCGGGAGAGAGAGGAGGCGAACGGCGGAAGGTTGCGGTTGTGAACGGGGACAGGAGACGAGGGCGGGGAGTAAGAAAGGAAGGGATGAAGGAAGGAAGGGGGAGGTGCTAACGTGTCTAAGGAAGAAGAAAGGGGGGGGGGGGGGGGGGGGGAGAAGGGTAGAGCGAGCGGCCGGGCATGGGGACGACGAGGGGGATCGGATACGCGGGACGACGACGACGGGCATACTCGTACTAAGAGTAAATCATTCTACAGAGAAGCGCAGTAGTGCACGGTTGGTTAGTTGCCTGGCTGCGGAGCGTGCACGAGAGGACGATATATACTATACTATACTGTACTGTACAGATAGAGAGAAGGGGGGAGAGGAGAGGAAAGGAAAGATTACGCTTACATGTATAGACGTGTGTATGTACGCGGCTACATGAGAGAGAGAAGAGGGGGGTAAAGGGGGCTGCATGTTTCGTTTGTGTAATTCGATTAGGACGCATGCATATATATCACATATACGCCTAGAGGTATACATAGTCTAGTCTACTATTACAGCACTCTTTCGGTTTTCTACCTGGGTAGTGGTGTGTTGAATTAAGGAGGAATGGGTTCCCCCATTACGTACGGCCAAGGACCGGGGGGTTCGATGTTGAGCCCAGAGGCCGAGTGGTAATAACTCGATACCTATACTCCGGGTTGTTCTGAGCCAACCTCAAGTTCTTGCTATGGGAGGTTTGACGTACGCGGATGTGTAGCCCACCTAGTTGTAGATCCGATCAAGTCTCTTGTCTCTCGGGCGTCCTAGTAATCTATCGACCACCCCAAGCACACCGCAATTGACGAGTCTAAGTATTTTTTTTGGTTTCCTACCTACCTATACCTGCCTGCCTGCCTGCCTTGCCCTGCCCTGCCCTGCCCTGCCCTGCCCTGCCTATCCGCCTGGCTGCCTAGAGTCGGCGAGCCACCTTGTCCTGATCGTGATACCATACGTGGAGGAGCCCCACCTCCTAAACGCCGAGCGCGATGCTGCTGCTGATGCTGATTGATGAAAACGTATGTACATACGTAGTCAGGGTCCTCAACTCGGAGAGAAAGCAAAGGGTAAGGAAAGCAGATTTATGAACTCCGTTGGTTCCATTTCCTCCTAATAGACGGATCACTATTATTACCTACAGAGAAAAAAAGATCGGGACCACCACTTCTATAGTGTTAATGTGCGTGTGCCGTGAACGCGTTGCTCAGGCCAAGTAACATCATGCCTAAGAACGCGAACAGGATGCTCAAGTTCTGGCTGTGATTCAGGCTCAGGCTCTCGACGAAGAGCTGCAGGGCCACGCTTACCATTATGCCCGCCGTGGCGGCGAATAGACACCCATACGCGACGGAGTCGGGCGTAATGTTGCTATGCTGGGCCAGCTTGAACCACAGGACGGCCACGCCGGCACCCAAAGGTTGGCTCAAGCCGCCGAGGACAGACGACCATAGCATCGCGCGGAACCTACTATGTAGTGCCATGTACAAGGGGAGTGCAAGGGCGAACCCCTCGGTGATGTTGTGGACGAAGAGCGCGAGGAAGACGTTGAAACCGAGCGACGGGTTTGCGTGGTTTGTGGCATAGGTGATGAAGCCTTCGGGGAATTTATGCAACGTAATAGCTATGGAGGTCTGGAGGCCGAGGGATAGGAAAGCGTTTTCGGCGACGTGGTGGTGGTGTTGGGCCTCGACGTCCTCTGAAACCTCAGAGGCGCATTGATCGTGATGACCGTGTTGGTGCTGGTCATTGTGAGAGTGAGAATGGCTAGTTTGGTGTGCAGGACTCGACGCTAACAAATTGCCGTGGGCACCTCCGGCCTCTTCCACTCGATCTGTGCCGGCAACCGCAGGCTCCGAGGGGTCTGTACAAATCAAGCTCGCAGAAGTTCGAGATGTTAACTCAGATCGGCTAGCAAGATGTTTGAAGCATTCCTGTCCACACGGATCCGAGTATCCGAAGCAGTGGTCCGCCTGGTCGCAGTCCGGCTTAGTATCTTTAACAAAGGACAGAACTCTATTCTGCATCATCGAGGGCTGCCTCTCCAGTCTCGCGACCTGGCTATGCGAGCCTCGCGAGATAGGAGCAGCAGGCGAGTGTTCGGGATGAGCGATATCTGCTTCATCATGTGTCTGCGTGCGGGAGACGTGGGTCAATGTCTCGGAGTTTGAGAGTAACGGCGTGGTTTCGTCGGCATGTCCGTTCTCAGCCGCCTGCGGCTTTGCGTTTTCGAAGGAGGCATAGACGGAAGATTGCCGTTTGTCAATACTTCGTGCATGGGATGACTGCTTGCGACTATATCCGTTTGAGTGAGGGCGGGTATCTAACGCATGCTCGCCGTGGCTATGGTCGCAGTCGACAACGTGTGAGGGTAGAAATTGATGGAAAAATCTGGAGAGTATCTGAATGCCCACAAAGCCCCCGACGAAGCATGCCATCAAGATGAAGCCCGCTGGCTGGTCAGGGACATCCCCCTTTTTGAGGTAGTCCCTGGCTTCGGGGAGCATGCTATACAACGCCATGAATATCTAAAATCCCCCAGGAATTAGCGGCTCGCTCGTGGGTTCAAAAGAAAAACAACCCAATAAATGCAAATTGACTGACCATAACGCCAAAGCTCAGGCTCAGAGAGCAGGCCAGAAAGGTGTTGTTATCCTGTATTCGGAAGTTGCCCGCACCGGGAAAAAGGCGTACGAGTACATCGACGCAGATAACTGAGGACCCTATCATGCACGCTGGATAGGCCAGGTCAGCAAGGCAGGGCGAAATTAGCATCAGTCGTGAGGCCATCGTCACTCACCAGCACCGCTCACTAGACACATAATCCACCCCCTAGTGTCGTTGTCGATCTCGGCAGTATGCATGACGGGCTCCATGGCTTCGGATCCCGCAGCGGCCTGTCGCTTCGTGCCTGCAGGAGCCCGGCCGTCGTGGCGCCTCTTAAGGGAAGCAGGTTGGAGGGAGCATGAGTCAATGGCGGGGGCGCGTTCTGGTGGTCTGGAGAGGACCCTCTGCCGATTCGCACGCGGGACTTTGGGGGAGGAGCTTTTCAGATGCAGATGGTCTCAGCGGTTGAGGAATGCGGAAACCCGCTGGGTAGAAGAGACGGCTAACCACTTATCAAAGATTCTGTAGAAGCAGCGTGACCGTGGGGGATTCCCGGAAGATTATGAGAAGGCTCCCAGGAGAAGAGGGAGATGGTGGTAGCGATAGTAAGGAGAAGGATGGGTATCTCAAGAATTAAATGGACTAGGAGACAGGTCAGAATGGCAATTCCCTTAATATACTAGGAGGGTCGCCGTCTAAATGATTGGCTAGGAGCAAGTGAACAAATCCAAGGTGTTTCAAAGAGGTCCCACGGAAATAGATGGCACTGAGGGAGCGACTCAGCAAAGTGAGTAGCTTGAAGGGATGAGTGCAGCGTGAAGATGGGTATAGAGCGACATGCAGGCGTGGAAAGAAGATGATGTAGGGTGGGCAGAAGGTGGGTAGGGGGTGGGAGGTAGCTTAGGGAAGTTTAGCTACCGACTTACTGTTAGGAATAGTAGCAACACTCTAAGGCTCTGGCTAGCCTTAACAGAGGAAAACAGCCCAGGACTCAGCAATTCTACATGTGAGGCGGGTAGGGGACCAGGCCGGGTTTTATGTGGTGCGTCTGATTGGGCGCCGGGGTCGTCGCAGGCATCCCAAGCTTTGCCAAGCCCTGGGACAATGGGAACCTTGATGGCCAATCCGGCCAACGCACTTCGTAATGCAGAAGAAGGCATGTACCCAGACGGCGGCATTGGTATGTCCAGGTACTTTGAGCAAGGGGTGGGGTCCACCCTGCGGGCAGGTTATGTCCTAGAGTCTGGAAGTATCTGCATCTAAAGGTATACATGCCCACATACCTGCCTCTCTCTGTAGTTACTGCATCATACTAAGAAAAAGTACTTACCCACCTAGGAGCCATGTATACAGGTACATACATAGGTAGGTACATAGGTACTTTACCGGGTGGGACTTGCCTGGCCGTCAAGGTTCTTACTTCTACCACACCGAATGGCACCTGCCTCCTCTTGCTAGGCTTCCGTCCGGCGGACATGTCTCCAGTTACCTCCTCCTACCACCTCAGCTACGTGGCAGGGGCAGGTACCTATCTACGTGCGTCCCTAAGGGGCATGCGGTCGAGGCATTGCTACGGAAGAAGGTGTGGCCTGTGCTCATACACAGATGCTCTTGCCTGTCCCGTCGCAGTTACCTTGCAGCAGACCGATGTCTCTTTCTCTTTCTCTCTTTTTCTCTCAAACGTACCTACCCAAGGGGGGGTAACGCAGGTATGGTAACCTGGAATCATCAGCTTCTCTTCCGATCACACCCATCCTTCCGGCCTAGACGTACCTATTCAGCCTCATCACTCCCCTGACCAATACACATACGGGCGTATCGTTGCCACGTACAATGGTGCGTAGATCGAAACAAGGCCGGCTCCCTCGTCGGGGTCCGCACCCATGCCCGTGGATCGATGCAGGGCCGTAGAGACTCGAGAGCTCCGTTCCCAATGATAGGCCTACTACTCGACAGGTTCGAATCGTCCAACATATAGACTGCTATCCCCTTAGCTTTCGCTAGAAACTAAGCAGGGCCAGCATCGATGGCCGCTCACCAACGGCCACGGGTCGATCTATAAGATGTCTATCTACACAAAGGTCACGGAGGGCGACGCACCTCAACGGCGCCATAGATCTACACCAGCACCTTGATGGTTGGTCATATGTACACATGACAGACCCTTTCGGCGGTGTAGCTAACAGCCTTTCTGCCTCTGGCTAGGCGCTACATTCAACCCGAGCTGCGAACTGCTGCCTTCATATGCGTTTGGCTACATAGGTAGGCTATCCAGTCACCATGCCGAAATAGGATACGACGTCTTATTTGGCGACAAGCCGCGATTCACGTCGCTCTGCGTAAGTCATAAGGCCTCCCCCGCATGAAGACACTTAAAGAGTTGTAGGATATTGTATCAGCATCGAATACAGCTTCAAATCATCAAATATATTCAAACAACTCCAATCAGCATTTATTATAACCCCGTGTTTATGGAACAAACTCGAAATCTTTCCTGGGTATTCGCCTTCAACCGCTAGCTTGTATCAAACCTGCCGATTATTGGCCAAACACGCACCCTAATTAATACTGACAGCTTATCTCAGCCTTTACCCAACTCTGTTGCTAATTCTAGAAAACTGATCTTCCTCGTCTCCTAGAATCCGCAAAAAGTTTCAACGGCGTATGCCTAGATGTACAGTCCGTGTGCCGCGCTGTACTTAAATACGACTCGCGAGGTGGGGCCGGATATAAAGATCGGTCCGGATTGAGAGAAAGCTTGAAATGACTACAGGGCTCTTCTTGACTGCCTGTCAGTTTCCGCTTGGCAACTCGACGATCTTATTATCCTGAAGCCTTACGGGTCACCCTACCGTCTCCCCGTAATCGTCGCCGCTGCCGTGGTATCTCGTGTCAAAGCCAACCGCTCTGATAAAGACGGAGGGGTCCGAATCGCCAGGGGAACCAGTCCAACGCGAGCAGGCGGGAGGGCCGTCGGACATTAGCGTAAGTGAACCGAAACTATGCCTTTACAGAGTTCTCGAATTTAACCAATGCTTGAAAATGGTTATCAGCCCAATAAAGATTTCGAAGTATAGGCGTTCGTCCCTCTTGAGCTCTATCCCTATATATGGGTATTCTTTTTGACGGACAACGGTCGTCTTGACACTATTCAGAAGACACGTCAGAACATAGAAGAGAGGAGAGGCGACTTAAAATGGTCTCCAAGATTCTAATAATTTGGAAGGTATGTACCTATCTAGGGGAAAACAAGCGTCACTCCGAAGCCCCCACTACCAACCTCCCCTCTTGGGTGATAAGCTCAGCTCACGGGCGACACGAAGGGGTTACGTCGATCACCATAGCCCTACCGCACGAGGAGAGGATTGACCTTTGCCGTATGCACCTAGCTTATGGTATGGTCGGCGCCGTCAGGCACCTCCTTTAATACTTCGCCGTGCTTGAGAGCTCACCCGCTAACTGCGTGAAGGACGTCTACGTAGTATAACACATTGGGTGGCGTTGTTTGCTGGACTGCCGCAGTGACGAATATGCCGAAGTTACCTAGCAGGTATGTCTTCTCGAACTCGCGTCGGGTGGGTGGAGCCCTCGCTTCTTAGGTATGTTTTTATAACTATCATGCTTGGGGCCGAGCTCAACACATGGTTGCTGCTGCCGAGGAGCGTAAACATTACCTACTACGATAAGGTACTATGAGGCAACTAGCACCGCCAGTATAGACGCGAGTCACCCTGCGACTGACGCGCGGTGTATGTGGCGGATAGTAGCAGCGTACTTTCTCATAGTCATGTTTGGGGTGATGTGCATTTCGGAGGAGACGGCGGCGAGAATAATAAGCTCACAAAGAGATCTAATAGTAAGGCGTGAACTAGATGCTAGGTCGTACAGATAAATCCCATCGAATAATAGCAATGGTTAGACACGTGCTCTTTCTACGATGGTCTCCGATGCGCCTCGCTCATCCATTGGGTACCTACCATACAGGGAGGGGGGGGTCTATTGACACTATGTCAGCAACCCTTTCTATAACTAGACATAGTATCTACCTCGTGATAAGAAGGAGTTAAACTCTAGGCTAATATTATTACCATTTCCCGACATAGTTACCATCCGGACATAATGTCTTTATTTTAAAAAAAGGTACATTCCATAGGATTACCCGGTTACCTCTAGGTTACTAAGTACGTACCTTTGTACCTTTATATCTTTTACGTCTATTACCTACCTCCTAACCTCCTACCTACCTACCTACCTACCTCTTCCATAAGTTCGAAGATAGGTTCGAAGATAGGTAGATAGATTCCACGCGCGCGAACTAGCTCCTATAGGTTCGAAGATAGGTAAATAGATTCCACGCGCGAACTAGCTCCCATAGGTTCGCAGATAGGTTCGCAAATAGGTTCGTAGATAGGTTCTAAGATAGGTTCGTAGATAGATAGATTCCACGTACCTAAACTAGCTCCCATAGGTTCGTAGATAGGTTCGAAAATAAATAGATTCTACGCGCGAACTAGCTTCTATAGGTTCGAAGATAGATAGATTCCATACGCCTAAACTAGCTCTTATAGGTTCGAAGATAGATTCGAAGATAAATAAATAGATTCCACGTACCTAAACTAGCTCCCATAGGTTCGTAGATAGGTTCGTAGATAGATAGATTCTACGCACGCAAACTAGCTCCTATAGGTTCGCAGATAAGTTCGAAGATAGATAGATTCTACGTACGAACTAGCTCCTACAGGTTCGCAAATAGGTTCGCAGATAGGTTCTAAGATAGGTTCGCAAATAGATAAATAGATTCCACACGCCTAAACTAGCTCTTACAGGTTCGAAGATAGGTTCGAAGATAGATAGATAGATTCCACGCGCGAACTAGCTCCTATAGGTTCGCAGATAGGTTCGTAGATAGGTTCAAAGATAGGTTCGAAGATAAATAAATAGATTCCACGCGCGAACTAGCTCCTATAGGTTCGCAGATAGGTTCGCAGATAGGTTCAAAAATAGGTTCGCAGATAGATTCGAAGATAGGTTCGTAGATAGGTTCGTAGATAGGTTCGTAGATAGGTAATAAATCATAGTGTTTATAGAAAAAAGATAAAGACAACAGGTAGGTCTAGGTAGATAGATAGGTAGGTAGGTAGATAGGTAGGTAGGTAGGTAGGTAGGTAGGTAGGTAGGTAAGTAGGTAGGTAGGTAGGTAGGTACCTATGGAATATATAGACATTATATCCGTCTGGATATTATCATATCCGTCTGGACATTAGTTCCTACGTAGTCATAAAAACCATCCTAAAATTATAAGAAGGGAAGGTAATAAGGTCGGTACCGCGACCCTTACTATAATTCTTTCAGCTCTTTCGAAAGAATAGGTAACCCTTACCAGATTTAGTTACCGTATCCGTACCCCGACTCTATTACTAACATACTATCCGTAGACCCCCCCCTCCCGGTATAGTACGTACAGAGTGTCGTAATAGTGCAGTCGTCCCTACGGGTGGATAGCATACGGAGGTACTAGAGAGGCATGCCAGTCATGTCGTTCTTATTTCAGGATTTAGAGATCATTTGATTTGTTGGCACGCGGGGATATTAGGCAGTTGAGGGGCAGGTGCCGACCGAGCTGATGACGTAGTTGGCATCGTAGGTACCTTAGGTACCTGTATGACCGACCAGAGAGGGCGTGTACCGGTGCGCAGAGCGCGGTAGGGTATAAGGGCATATGGCCCCGTCGGGTCCAGAGACTGTCAGCTTATCGGGGCATTTCATCAGATGATGGCCCAAAGGCCCGTTATAGGCCCTCCGGCCTTTGGTAGGGCTGAGAGGGGACGACCAGAGGGGATGGGATGGGGCAGCATGAGCCGCAGCTGGAGCCAACCGTGGATCGGCACGAGGATGGGCTGAATGGAAATCACTGGCTCGTGTGCCGGTACCTTACATACCTAGGTAAGTACCTCTGTACGGGAGGTACTTTGGTACTTGTGTAGGTACCCGCTGGCCCCTCACCTTCTTCCCCTAACCCTTCTTCCCCCCCCCTAATCGGTCGCTATCGATACCACCTAGAGGCTGAAAACCCCCTCCCCTAAAAAAACTTAAAAGTAGATCCGAGATCTTATTCAAGACATCCCCTGCACGCCTCACCACCACGAGGGCGTCCGCAACACTCCCCTCGTGAGCTGCATATTGCTCAGACTCCCGCGCCTGACTTCGCTCACTGGCACTGCCTCTCTCTCTCTCTCTGTCTCTCTCTTCCCCTAGTGCCTGTATAAAATTCATATAGTACCAACCGGTCTGCCCCCTTCGTAGAGCGCTCTCTCTTAGCCCATCATGTCCAAAACCACGTTGGCAGTCATCGCAGCAGCAGGCGCAGGAGCCGGAGCCGCAATAACAGCTACCATGTTCTCATTTCGACAACAGCCAGAACGCCAGACGATATCGACGAGTTCCTCGACCGTCTCCGCCGGAGCAGGTCTAGCGACATCGCCTTCCCCGTCAATCCCCATCCCGGCCAAGCAGATCTTCGCGTCTTCTCCCGCCGACGTCCAGCAACAAACGACAACGACAGCCGCGCTCTCGACCTCGGCGCCCGCGGCGCTAGGCGGGCCTCCCGGCACCCTCGTCGACCCCTCGGGCCTCTTCGCGTACGGCTTCCCGGGTCCCGTAGCGGACATGGCGACGCGGCAGGCGCTGGTCTCCGCGTTCGACCGGCGGCTGCGCAACCCGCACTGGGTGGCCGAGCACATCACGCCGGAATCGTTGGCGCTGCGGGACGGCGACCGGAAGCACAACGTCTTCCTCGAGGACGAGGCGGTGCCGGACCGGTTCCGCGCGCGGCTTAAAGACTACTTCCGCTCGGGGTACGACCGGGGCCACCAGGCGCCGGCCGCTGACGCGCAGTGGAGCCAGTCCGCGATGGACGAGACCTTCTTCCTGACCAACATGTGCCCGCAGGTCGGCGAGGGCTTCAACCGCGACTACTGGGCCCACTTCGAGGCCTTCTGCCGCAGCCTCACCAAGCGCTACCCGAGCGTCCGCATCGTCACGGGACCCCTCTACCTGCCGAAGCGCGACCCGGCCGACAACAAGTGGTACGTGCGGTACGAGGTGATCGGCAACCCGCCCAACGTCGCCGTGCCGACGCACTTCTACAAGGTCATCTTCGCGGAGGAGAGCGCGGCCGGGGCCGGCAGCGGCAACGTCGCCATCGGCGCCTTCGTCCTCCCCAACGCGCCCATCCCCAACGACAAGCCGCTCGCCGACTTCGAGGTCCCCGTCGAGGCCGTCGAGCGCGCCAGCGGCCTCGAGTTCGCCTCGAAGCTGGCCCCCCAGCGCCGCCGCCGCCTGTGCGCCGACACGTCGTGCGCGCTCGTCATCCGCGACTTCGCCGACCGCCAGAAGGCCTTCGCGAAGCCCGGCAAGAAGTAGGAGGCAAGGAGAGAGGCAGAAGGGCGGTAGCAGAGCAGAGCAGGGGAGGGGAGGCAAGGGAGGAAAAGGGGGGAATCGAGGATCATGCGAGGAGCACAAGTCCGCCGGGACAGTGCGGGGTAGGCTGCACTTCCCTCCTCCCTCTCCTCCTCCTCCCGATGGCTACGATCCAATTCTGGTCCCTACTATCCGCTACCCCAACATGTCTCGCGCCACCGCGGGTCGATCACATCCCATCCCCTCGCCTCTGGACGCGCGCATATTCCATTTCACGCACGCACATACACCCATTAGAAACGCGCCACGCACGCACACACGCGGACAAGGCAAGCCCGCACCCTTGTTATTTATGCACGGGCGCCAGCCATCGAGAGCACACGCAGGGCAGAAGGTCTTACCCGCGGCCGCGGCACGGATGGACAGACGGACGACAACGTAGAGAGTGTACATAGCCATCCGCGGCATAGCATATAAGTATCATCGTCCATAGCATATTCGTGTCTTCCCCTCCTCTGTTGTTGATTTAGATAGCATAGCATAGCATAGCATAGTAACCCCCCCCCCCCCCTAATGCACCCACGCACGCGTGCACATATATCTACACATCTATTTTCAGACATGGCCCCCTCCTCCACCCGGGGTACCTTATCTTGCCCTCGACTTAAATAGTACGTAGCCGAACCAGATGTTAAGCACCTGTAAGCATAGATAAGGGAAAAGTCCCTGGGAGAAGCCCCCCCCCTTTTCCCCCTTCCTAACCATCTCGTACTTACGGACGCGTTGAGACACCTTCAGCAACCCCTTCAACGCCCGGGTATCTGCCCTTCTTAGCGAGGAGCCCCTCTTCCCCGTATCTGCACATATTCTTTTTGTATTTCTTCCCACCCCCTTCTTCCACCATTTTCCCCCCGCGCCTACCCGCCGCACGGGCAAGGTCCCGGTTCCCGAGGTACCCGGCCCTGGTACCGCGCGCGTTCCTCCATCAGATGGGTACGCGCCCTGATTTCCCGCTCGCCAGATCCATTCCTATAGGGCCTAGCTATGCGCGCGGTGCAGCTTTCTCTCCCCCCTTCCCACGCACACGCACCGTCTCTTCATGTCGTCGGTGGCTAGTAGCTAGGCTAGAGACTTCGGTTTCTGCGGCCGCTTTTCAGACAGCATGTGGCACTGGGAATTCCTAGTACAATCCGATTAGAGTCTGGTGTCGACCACGAAGAGTCGGGATGCCGTAAACGCGACAAAGTCCGAGGCATCCTAGCGTACTCGTGTATAGTGGCCCTTCTTCTGCTCCATCCGCAGACTCTCTTCTTGGCTAGGAAGAGGCGCCCTTCTCCGGCCCGAGTTGCTGCCGTCGGCCTGCATTTCGGCGCTTCCGGGAGGGAGGACGGGTGGGGGTGGGAAGCCGTGAGGCATGGTGAAATTCGGTGGTGGTATGAGACCCGGCGGGAGCATGCCAGGAGGAGGCGGGGGTGGCAGACCGGCTTTCTGCATCATCTCAGCTATCTTAGCAAAGTCGACTGGGTTAGTGGGATCTAAACCGCCGGGCAATGGCGGAGGCGGAGCGCCAGCGGCCCCAGGCATCGGAAATGGCATAGGATGGGAAGTGCCACCGGAAACGCCGGGAATTTGCGGTGGCGGCGGCGGCGGAACACCATTGATCGGTAGAGAAAGGCCGGGAAGTCCTGGGAGCCCGGCCCCGAGCGGCCTAAGCGGCATTTTCTGATCGACCAGCCCCTCCATTTCGTCTTCGAGCTCTTGCTCTTCCTCTTCTTGACGCTGGCGACGACCACCGCGTCGATCCCAAGTACCTTGTGCTTCGGCGGCCGCCTCGCCGATATGGTACCTATCTTGGAAGATATCCGTCTCTCCGGGCCGGCCTCGGGACCAGAACCTCGTAATCCGATCATTCGAACCCGATGCTAGAATATGGCCGAGGGGGTGCCAATCCAACGACCATATCGCGAAATCATGGGCGTAAGAAACTTTGTGCGTTGGGTATATAGATTGCGCTGGTGCTGTTAACGGGTCGGGGCTCTCGTATACGGCCGTGCTCATAACCTGACCGGCTGGCGTGTTTGGCTCGTCTAGGAGATAATGAAACAGAGACCCTTCGTTACCTCCGGTACTAAGAAAATTGGAGTGAATCGGGTGCCAGGCGAGGGTTGAGATGTCCTTCTCGTGGCCCCTGAGAAGACAGATATCTCTCATCATCCGTATATCGAAAATCCTTGCCGTCTGGTCCCGTGCCGACGTTGCTAGACACCAGCCCATGACGCGCTCGAAGAGAGTTTTAGTAATGGTATTCTTATGGCCATGGAGAGTAGTTAGGCAACGTTGGGTTCTCGGGTCCCAGAGCTTGACGAGATGGTCCTTAGAGCCTGAGACAATCAAGCCTTTCGTAGGGTGCCAATCGCAGCTTTTTGCATCCCAGCCGTGGCCCGATAGCGTTGATTCGGCCACCCCGCCAGCAAAATCGAAGATTTTGAGGGAAGAGTCGTCAGATGCCGTGACGAATTTCGAGTCGTTGGGGCTGAAGGCGAGATCTCTGATAGGGTCATGATGGCCCTGAATCACCTGGACGTTATTGAAGTTGGGCTGCCAGTATTTGATTATGCCATCGTGGTCGGCAGATATCAGCCAGTCGTCACTGTGAGAATAAGCCAAGGCCCGGATAGCGACATCATGGGCTTGCATGATAGTCTCGAAGTTGAACCCGGTCCCGTTCCATAGCGTGAATTCGCCGCTGCTGGAAGCTGTTAATAACCGGCGACCCTCGGGGGTCCAGCGCACCACATTGACCGGGTGCTTGATCTTGTTCAGCGACGAATGAAGATGTTTCGTCGGAACGGAGTCGGCCGGGTTAGTAACCCTCGTCAGGGGAGGGAGCATCTAGAGCTTGTTCAGCACACCGATGAGACCCATCCGGAGATAGAACCCACATCGACGATATAGCTGGCGCTAGGCCGCTCGACCTCGCCCCGAAAGGCGGCCCGGAATCGCGGCTGGCGGTTGCGCATCCAGTGCGCGAGGGTTGAGCCATAGTCGGTCACGGGTCCTGAAGCGACAACGTATTAATAAACGGGGACGTGTAAATGACCGCGGCTAGGTGGTCATGTGCGGCCCTCGGCAGCAGACAGCTGGCTTGGGGACACCCGCACAAACCCAAGCCAAAGCTAAGCGTATAAGCAGAGCGAGGCCGAGGTAATCTGGATCAAAATGGGGGGGGGAGGGGGTTGAGAGGTCCAAGTACTCACGCCGACCTCTGGCTCTCACAAACCCGCCGGATTCGTGTCCGCCACCGGGCGCGCCGTGATCCCCACGCGGATCGTAAGCCATCGTGAGTCTGGCTACATTCGCCTGGGGAACCAGAAGGGTTGCGCAGCTTCGCCGAGGGGCACGGCAGGGTCGATTCAATAGCACTCGCAAGATAGCGTCTCCCTCGCTCTTTTGTGCCTTGGCCGGGTGAGCTGTGGATGATTTTGAGGTGGCTTCGGTAGGGGAAATGGGAATGCAAAGGAACCAGGGCGTGGTTTGTTAGAAGCCACACGGAACGCGGTGACGCACGGGCCGCCATGTACTTTGAGCGCTGCAGAGGCAGTAACTTCGCCTACCCGTTTGTATACATATATATGTTTCTATAGGGATGTTTGTAACGCGTTAGGTAGTGCAGGCACTTATCGAATCGCGCAGCCATAAGGTACCTACCTTCAGGTACCCTACGTACCTACCCAATACAGTAAGTTGCCCTACAACAGCTGCAGCCACGGGAACTTGTTACGGGTTTAGTTTAGGCAGGTAGGGTTGAGGCTGAAGCGATGTCACGGATTCGCGTGTACCTAAGCTATAGGGCAGGTAGGTACCTACCTAAAATACCTGGCCGTCCTGGATGCAGGCCCCATGTCACTGGGAAAATAGAGATAGTCCTCGTCTTCACGTGTCAGCTAACGACGTCACACCAACGCGGCGCTTTACCAACCCAAGTTACCTATTGTGTGTGTGCACATGTCCTGATTACTGTTTCCTTTTGCCTTTTACTTTCTCTATCATCGTCTTCTTTCTTTGGTGGGGGGGAGGGGGTTTCTAGGTAGGTTGCGCCTCAATTTATCCCGCCTGCAAGTCTTCTCTTCACGTTTCCGTCCGATGTTGTACCCGTACCGCTCCCATACCCTCCTTCGCATCCGCACTCCCCTGTCATCCGCGTTTCCTGGACCGGGTGTGGGTGGTAATGCTCGATTTATGACATGTTGGATCTTTGTGCCTGAGGTATGTGCAGACGAGAGATTCTGCGGTAAGGCTGGTCGGGCTTGTCGAGCCACCGCGAGAACGTCTCGGATGCCTCGTTTCTGCCCCACCCAGACGCGGATGGATCTCCCAACGCGGTCGAGGGAAAGGAAAGTGGAAAAGGGTCTCTCAGTCTGCTTCGTCCCCACCCTCGATCGGTAAGGATTTCCTCCGATGCGACGATGGCGAATTTCCTGATTCCTTGCCACCTCAAGATCCGCCCTGCTGGCGGTCCGCGATACGAGTCCGAGAAGGGGACGAGAGGAGAGACGGCGCCAGGAATTCGCGGACAGATTAGGCACATACTTCCTACCTCCTAATATGTATGGATAGGTATCTAATGTATACATGCATCCCTCACACATGCCGTCCATACTAGTAGGTACCTAGATGCTCCCCGCCTATAGGTACCTCTACCTAGGTGTACGTAACCTACCTAAGGTATACTTGCCAAGAGATATCCCAGGATAGACTACCTACCTGATAATTACATAGACTAAACCCATTCCATCAAGATGACCTCCACGCACTTTTGCGCGGCCCTTACATTGTTACCTGTGATAGCTATCATAGATGTAGGTATATGTGTTCGTGGATAATAGCAGGGGACAGATTCAATTCGACCAATCGACAGCATCTACCTAACCCCCAACCCCGTCCTCCCCGTCGACAGCCGCCCGCCCACAGCGACGCATACATACCTACCTCTTAGACGGCACGCACCGCAGCACCTACACACACGACCTAAGCATCGCTTCTACGATCAGTGCTATGTAGCAGTGCTATCTCCCCTTGTTCATAATTCTCCGAGGTTATATTTATACTTATATTTATGTCTAGTTACGCCTCCGTTTCCTCCCCTCTCTCCCCCATCGCCCACTCGTAGGCGCCGCTCTGCCGCGAAGGAGAGAAAGCTCAGAGAGAGCTTTGTTCGAATCGAACCCGCTGCCCTCGCCGTCCCTTACTTGCTCTGTCCTCTCCAGCTACGTAATCAATACTAGAATTTATCAGATGCGCACCGTCAACTCGATCCCATCGTCTGTACCGACGTGATACCGCTCCGCCCGACTGCAGCAACCAATATGGACTCGGCCACCACCACGAGTCTCGAAGCGCCCGCCAGCGCCACCTCCGCCTCCACCTCGCTTCGGCGAGCAGAAAATGCGAAAGAGACCCCGGATACCCGCGAAGCCGGCGAGAAGAAGGCCTCTGCCGTCAGAAAATACCGACACCTCACCGCCGTTCACTCCGAGTCGAGGCCTTCCACGTTGAGCCACGATGCAAGGGCGCCCCCGAGCTTTCTGGGCTTCCGAAACCTGATGGTTATCGTGCTAGGTATAGCGCCACAATCACGATCGCTCTGCCCGCTTGGCCCGCACATCTTGCTAACGCTCTCTAGTGGTGGGTAACCTGCGATTGGTCATAGAGAATATGCAAAAGGTAGGTAGGCGGGCTGGCCACCGGAAATTACACCAAGTTGGATAGTATAATGAAGCTTACACTGGACTCTAGTATGGCAATCTGATATGTCTGACGTGCCACGACTTTCGACGGCAAGACCTAATCCTCGGTTTCCTGCTCTACATACTCGTGCCCTGTCATCTCTTCATCGCCTACTCGTTCGAATGGTATGCTGCGAAGCAAGCCCGGATATCCCGGGCTCAGTCCGTTAGCAAGGGGGTTTCGTCGACACCGACGGAAGACCAACAAGCAAGGTTCGAGTCGAAGTGGAAGAGTATTCGGACGGCGCATCTCTTCAATGCGACCCTCGCCCTCGCCGTCAATAGCTGGGTCGTCTACTTCCATATCCACCACCCGCTGATCGGCACCATCACCGAGCTTCACGTCATCATCGTCTACATGAAGGTCATCTCGTACGCTTTCGCAAACAGGGATCTAAGACACGCGTATCTCCACTCGGTTAAGGGCGAGGCGTCCGTCCTACCCGACCTGTACGCGCAGTGTCCGTATCCTCAGAACATCACGATGGGGAACCTGGTCTACTTCTGGTGGGCCCCGACCCTCGTTTATCAGCCCGTCTACCCACGCTCGGGGAAGATCCGATGGATCTTCGTCCTAAAGCGGCTCGGCGAGGTTGTCTGCTTAAGCGTCTTTATATGGTTTTGCAGTGCTCAGTATGCCGCTCCCGTACTGTGGAACTCGCTCGACAAGATCGACCACCTGGATTTCGTTTCCATTGTCGAACGGCTCCTGAAGCTGTCGACCATCTCTCTCGTCATCTGGCTAGCCGGCTTCTTCGCCCTCTTCCAGTCGGCGCTCAACGCACTAGCCGAGATCATGCGCTTCGGCGACCGCGCCTTCTACGACGACTGGTGGAATTCGGCCGGTTTGGGCGACTACTGGCGCTTGTGGAACAAGCCTGTCTACCAGTTCATGAAGAGGCACATCTTCTCGCCGCTAATCAGCAGGGGCTGGGACATGACCTCCGCCAGCGTTGCCGTGTTCTTCGTTTCAGCCGTGCTACACGAACTGCTCGTTGGCATACCGACGAAGAACGTTATTGGTACGTAACCTGCCCCGCACCATCTTCTTCGGCAACGTTTTCGTGGAGAAAACAAAGAAGGAAACCCCCCATTTAAATGTGTGCTGACTTGTTGGGTGACGGGTAGGCGTCGCGTTTATGGGCATGATCATCCAGATCCCGCTGATCTGGATCACGCGAGTCTTCGAGAGGATGAAGGGCCCTAACGGCCAGCTCATCGGCAACTGCATCTTCTGGGTCTCGTTCACGATCCTCGGCCAGCCCTTCGCCGCCCTCGTCTACTTCTACGCCTGGCAGGCTAAGTACGGCTCCGTGGCGAAGAAGATGGCGTCGAACCAGACGGTCGCGCTACCCTAATCCCGGATAGGATGGGGCAAAAAGGTCGTGGCCTGTTTCGATAATGAGAAGGCGGCTTCACTCTGCTCACGGGGCGCAACGGGAAATAACACATGAACCAAAAGGGAAACCCCCCAGGAGGGATCGCATGGAGGTAAGGACATATATAATAGTTAACAGACGGCGCTATGTCGGGGGGGTGGTCGGACGTTTTTGAATATTATTTTTTCATGTCTCGCTACCGCATTCAACGCGTAATATTCTCGTGTGTACCGACGCCACTATATAGGTATGTGATTCAAGTCGGATAGCTTCGCGGGACGGACGCCCTTGGGTGCGATACGGTAGAGTGTGCTGGCTATAGGAAGGCAGGCAGGCGGGGGAGGTCCACGTTGTGTCTAGTGGCAGGTGTCTCGACCGATCATGTCGGTTACACACCGCGCCGAACCGGCTCTTCTACATACAGATAGTAGGATATGTTTACTCCCGTGAAGACATTAACTACCCGCTTACAGACTGACTGACTGACTGGACGTTTGCTATCGAGGGCAAGGCGTCACAGGTGAAGCCCACGAGAATGAATGCGATACACGTGCTGCGTATAAGGATAACTATATAAAAAAAAACACCTAGTGTTGATTACCAATTACCTATACTTTCTTAGCACCCTCCTTTCCCTTGCCTTCAGGGAGGTTACCTATGTTTTTGACCTAGTGCGTATAGCAAAAACGTATATATCAATTCATACCCAAAGACCGCAGACACGCAAGGAACGAATTTTCAACCCGCCCGCCTTCCCACCGTCCTCTTTTTCTCCTTTCCTCGTTCCTCAGCTCCTCAGTCTGGACCCGGGCCCGAGCCCGATGCCCAGCGCGGCGACGAGCAGCGCCGCGTTAAACCCGGCCATCAGGTAGAACGGCGCACCGGGTGCCGCCACGTCGAACAGGTAGCCGCCGAGCTTGGTAAGCAGCAGGATGGCCGCGCCGCCGCACCACGAGTACACGCCGGCGATCGAGCCCTTGAGCTGCACGCGCGACTTCGCTACCTGCGTCCCGTCAGCGCCGCTACCTTGCTGCTGCTGCTGCTGCTGCTGCTCTCCTCCCATGAGGGCATCTGTTTCTATATTGTCCTCCTCCGCCCCCGCGTCTCCGTTGTCGGCGGCCCGGACGACGGGCGCGTCCGCGTTCAGGACGCCGCGCCCCAGGGACCCGAGGCTGCACACGATGGCGCCGATCTGGCTGATACCGATGAGCACGGCGATGAGAAAGACGGCGGGCCCGCCGCCGCGCCCGTCCGCGTCCTTGTACTCGGGGCTGCGGAGCCGGGGGAACGCGAGGTACCCGACGACGCCTAGGAGGGCGGCGAGCACGAGGGGTAAGTCGACGCCGACGCTGCCGCCGCCTTCTTTCGAGCTCTGCCGCCGCCACAGGACTAGCCGGCCGCTAGCGTACCCGAAGAGCGGCGCGCACAGCAGGGCCGCTAGCTGCGCGACCCCGGTCAGGATCGACGCGAGCACGTACGCGGCGCGACACTCCTTCTTGAGTTCGGGAGAGGGGTCGTTGGGCGAGCCGCGGCAAAAGCCGTTATCGATAAAGAAGGCGTTGACGTAGAGCGGTACGAACAGCGAGATGGCCACGGTGCTCGCGCGTGCCACGAAGCCGCCGAGGTACCCGAGCGCGATGTTCGGGTCCGTGAAGCCGAGGCGTAGCGAGGAGAGCAGCAGACGCCGGTACGGAAGCGGTCTGCCCGCCGTTGTGGGTCGTAGCCCCTCGTTCTGCGACCTGCGAAGACCGAGGAGCATGCGCCACCCCTTCCCTTCTTCGCCCCTTAGGCCGCGCAGACCGAAGAATACGAAGACGGCGACGAAGAGCGCGACGACACTCACGACGTAGAAGCTATACGTAATGGCCTGCGCCGGCGTGACGCCCTCTTCGCTGGAGAAATGCGCCGGTAGTGGTAAAAAGAGCGCAAGAGCGAGGAGGGCTCCGCAACCAGTGAACAGACCCACGTAACCCGCCAGCGCTGATGGCCGCCTGCTTTTGGCTTCGGCATCGGCGCCCGTGTCAGCGCCTTCGGAATCAGCGCTACCCGACGGGCCTCCCTGGTTGCGGGATAGTTCCCTCGTGAAGCTCTCTGGGGTAATCGTGGCGTCACTCTCGAGGCTTATGGCCACGCTGTCCCTCTGGTCATTGGTGGAGGGCTTCCGGCTCGAACCTTCGCTGCCGCCGGGGCTATCCTCGGCCTCCTCCTCGTCGCTCGGGGCAGATGCCCCCGGCGAGGGCCCGTCGTCAGTGAGCACGGGAAGTATGGCGGTGACCATGGTGGCGGCGGCGGTGGCGCCGATGGCGAAGGCAATCCGGGCCAGGACGAGGCTGGGGTAGACGTCGCGGGCCTGGACGAAGACAAAGAGGCTAAAGGCGATGATAGCATAACCGAGGACGGCGACCCAGCGCACGCCCAGGCGATCACTGACGAGGCCCCAGGCGGGACAGGCGACGAGCGCGACGAGCTCGTCGACGAAGCCGAGAGTTCCGACAACATCGCCGACGCCCGTCTTAACGCCCAGCAAGTCGGTGATGACAAAAGACACAGCCGAGTTTAGGAAAACAAGGAAAGAGATGCTAAAAAGCGCGATTCCCAACAGGTAGGTGATGGCGTGTAGCGGGGTGGCCGTCGGGCTGAAGGGCAGGACCCGCGATAGGAAGTGGGCGTGGGGATGTGGTGCCATGGTCGCCAGGGTCAGTGGTGGCGTCGCTCGTCCGGGGGGGTCGGGGACCGAAGTCGGAGGGGTTGATCAAACCTCGACGCGTGGAGAGAAGAGAGCTGGAAGAGGCGCGATTTGCTGGTCAGCGTCGCAATCAGATCTATATGGTATGGGCCCTAGGTATATTGAAACGAGCGAGATTGCCTACTTTTTTCCATCGAGATGGAAGAGATGGGCGTCGGCGCTGGGGGAATTCCAGCTGCGAGATGTTGGTAGAAATCAATGTGAGTTGTAACTTGTAAGTGGTGGGACGAGGGAGATTTCGAGGGATGTAGGGAAGCTCTCTTTATTGAGCTCGAGCTCGAGCAGGTTACAGACGAGCCGAACTAAGTCCCCTGTAGCTCATCCCAACCTCTAATCGTATCAAGTTCAGGTACCTAGGAGGTAGGTAGGTACAGGTACCTACAGGTACCCACGTAGGTGTCCCTCAGTGCAGGTACGTAGGTAGGTACCCGGCCTACTAGTCTGCGTGATGGGTTCAAGGGCTGCCTGTTGGGGGGTATCAAGACGGAACTTCATCGTCTTCCTCTCCTAAGGCCCTCCCGATAGCTCCCAAGCTAGCATGTAACTCGAAGGCCAACCTTTCCCTACTTCATCCTCATTGTTTGGGTAAAGTGTGTCAAGTTAAGATTGGTGTCTAGACGTGGGTCTCCCGTTCGCCGAGTAGCGGTTCTTCTGTTCATTCATTGAAGGCATTCAGGAATTACTCAGTCATTTAAGCTAGCGAGCCTTTCCCTCTCGTCTCTTTGCTGGATCACACCATTCGCCGTTTGGTTTCAATTTACCTCTGAGGTTGCTGCTCGATGTGCTCTGAAGCTTCGGTGCTAGTTCCCGTTTCGACTGGTTTCAGCCTCCACGAGTTAGTCCCAATCCCAAGCCGTACTAGTGTCAATCCTAATGGATATCCCCTGCCCAGAGGCATCTTAGTCCCTGAGTGAGCTCATCGAGCGCCCATTGGAATCAATATTAGATGCCTTCTTCAGCATGACGTACGATGTTAACGGGTCTAAGGAGTAGGACAGAGAGCACTCTGGATTCATATATATCGGTCTTGGCGCGGTAGTAACGGACCTGTAGCATGCATGCAGAACCGTGATGCAAACCATGTAGACGACGCGCTCGACAGATGTCCGTGTATGTATGTATATATATATATATACACTACCTACCTACGTAGAATATATATATCAGGACAAAAAGACCCGCACGACTGCGTTATGACTGGCATGAACGCGAGAAATCCAACCCCCTACATAGCATATGCCCCGATGAAGCTGGGGGCACAATGAATGTGTCTATATAGTATCCCATAAAGGCGGGATAACTTCATGCCTATCATTCAAGTATCTAGTGTTGGTTCTCCCTTCTTTTTTTTCTGTGCGGGTGCGTCCCTACCCTCCTCGCCGCCTCGAGAGTGGTCGCCCTTGGTATCGCCGTCCTCCGGCTGGTCCACTGTGCAGTATAGTTTCCCAAACGCCAGCAATGTGATGAAGCGTCGTCTATCCCTCCAATACCTAAAAGTCTTTACAGCATCCCACGTGCAATGCCCGTGGACCTTGCAAATACCACGCAGATATACAACACGAGCAGCGTCGTGGCTAGCTCGGCGGGTAGGAACACGAACGTGCTACCGATCGCCACCAGAGACCACCGTAATTGCGCGATCCTCTCGTCCAAGATCACGTTCTGAGAGGAGCCAGGCTTGAACTCCTCCCAGCCTTCCCGCTCCGTCCCGGACTCGGCATCCCCATCAGAGTGAAAATCACCACTGGAGCCTTCCTGGTCGTCCCTGGATTGTCAACCGTAGTGGAATCCGCCCGGATACCCTTGTGAACGCGTGCGGCCGCTAAAACCGCCGCCGTAGCCCTGGCCGCCACCGAAGGGCGCGCCGCCGTTCATCATGCTGAACAGGATTTCTGGGTCGATACCGTTGCTCATGCCACCTCCCATGCCGCCACCGAATAGATCCGACGGGTCCATCACATCCTCACCGCTATCGTAACGGGCACGCTTCCTGTGACTTATTAGCTACAAGCACATGCGGCTTCAACGGTCATGCAGTAACAACGTACTGAGGGTCGCTCAAGGTTTCGTAGGCTTCGCCAATGTCCTTGAATCGTTCGGCGGCCTCGTCGTCGTTGGGGTTCTTGTCCGGGTGATGGACGATGGCAAGTTTTCGGTACGCTTTCTTGACGGCGCTCTCGTCCGCGCCCTTGCTGATACCTAAAATCTTGTAGTAATCCTTGCGCAGGCTCTTCTTCAGCTCCAGCTCCGCTTTTCGAATCTCTCTGGGGATCGTTCGATCTTCGGGGTCCAATTCCTGGACCGACTTCCACTCGCTGATAGCGTCCTCCCATTTCTCAGCGAGGCCCAACGCGTTCGCCTTCGTCTTCCGAGCCTTGACATACATAGGATCCAGGCTGATAGCTCGATCGCAGTCGCTGATCGCTTCCACATATTGTCCAAGCTTGAGGCGGCACATAGCACGGTTCTGGTAGAGCTTCGAGTTCGTGCCCCGGTTAGTAGGGTCCACCTCTAAGGCAGCCGAGTACTTGTCAAATGCAGCTTGCCACCTGCCCGCTTTGTACTCTGAATTCCCTTCCTCCTTCATCCTGTCCAGTTTCTGGACCATCCGAAGCCACTTGACCGCATCCTTAAAATCGGGATCGCAGCTCAATGCTTTCCGGAAATGTTGGATGGCCTTGTCGTTCTCTCCCTGGGCGTATAGGGCGCGTCCTCGCAACACCAGCGCTTCGGGGTCCAGGTTGTTCTGCCGCAGCAGCGCCATGGCCACATTCTGCGCTTCCCCAAAGGAATTGGCGCCTCCCATCTTAAGGTACGCATGGCCCCTCATCAATTGCCACTTTCGGGGTTTGCCCGCGCCGGGGCCGAGCAGCTTCTCGGCCTGGTCCAACGCGTGCAAAACCATAGAACCACTCGTGCCACGGTCGAGAGCGTCCTGGGCCGCTCTTACGTGGAGCTGCATCTCCCTGGCAGCAGCCATGTCTTTGAGAGAAGCGGGAGGACGGATGCGGCCAAAGGTCATTATTGCCTCATCGGGACGTCCTAGACTCGTGTAAATACGAGCCAGGCGAAGCAGATACTTGGCATTCTGAGAGTCCTGGTCTACGGCTCGAGAGCAATCATCCAAAGCTGCTTCGTACTGCCCATCCGACATATAAGCGGCAGCGCGGTTGCCAAGATAAGCGGGCTCATCCGGCATCAATTGAATCGCTGGGTAGTAAGTAGTTCAGTAAGCTTCCAAATACCCACGCAGACGTAGTTCGAGGTCCGTGACATACCACTGGTGTACTCAGCGATTGCTCGAGCATAATCCTTCTGCTTGAAGTACTTATTCCCGTCTGCTTTGTGGGCCTCAGCTGCCTCTGCATCGGTTGGCACCGGGCTGGAGGGGTTCGATCTATGGGGTGGCGGGACTGGTTTATCGGCATCGTCATTCGCATCGGCCTTCTCTCCATTCGCAGTGGGGGGGTTGACAGGAACGGCAAAGGAGGACTGTTGCTGAGGGGGAGGTGGCGAAGACGGAGGGGGGCTTGCCACATTCGATGCCGTCTGGGCGGTCTGGGTTTCCCGGTCGACATCCATCTTGTCCGTTGAGCTTCTGCTCCTCCTGTTCGCCTTCTCCTCGTAGGCTGCCTGGCGAGCCAAGCGTTTGATCTCGTCGGGGTGTAGGTTGAGAGGATGGGTGTGGAACTCGCTGCGGCTGCGCCGCGTAGACGAGGACGAAGACGACCCCTGATGCCCCTGATCGGTCGAGTGCTTGGTGAAGGAGCGAGAACTCCGCTTGGGCGGCTCCCGGTCTCGTTGGGCAGGAGATGCAGGCTGAGCGGGAGACGCAGGTCTCGTCGAAGGCTTCTTAGTAGGCGATCTGGAGGAGCTGGGTGACTGCTTGACAGGCGAGGTCTGGCTTGATCGGGGAATCGGCGGTTGGGGTTTGTCTTGGGGGCCGAGCTGCGGCTGCGGCGGTGCTTGCGGTTGCTGCTGATGATGAGAGGTAGAAGGGTGGTGAGAATCGACACTGTCGTGTTTCTTTGGTGACTTTTTAGAGTTGAAGAGGCCCTTCATTTGGAATAGAGCGCTGCGAAGGGTTGCTGTACCCTTTTTTTTCCGGCCTTGGCCACCTTTCAGTGTTGAGAATGTACTATGATCAGTATCCCACGCCTCTATTATTACCCGTCTTAGGTAATAATAGAAGTTGAAGAGCCCTCCCAACGCAGCTGGATTGCCTTCTGCTCAGTGCCAGATCCTGGTCACCTGGTGTGGTAGTAGCAAGGAATGAGTGAATGAGTAGAGAAAGTTTAGTAATTGTGCCCGACCCAGCTTTACAAAGTAGCCAGTGGAAGGACGGGCAGGAAATATCAACTCCTCAAGCTTGGTTAATCTTGCAAGTCCTTGGGTTTCCCTTGGGTTTCCGCCTTGTGCACGCAGAGCGATTCAATGCTCAGCACCGTCCCATCCGGTCCTGGTGGTAGGAACAGGCTAGGGCTGTTTGGGTACCGTGGTATTCCTATGCCGTCCGGCTTGTGAGCCGTGAAACCTTCTAGGATATTCTCCCGCTTCCACCGGAATCTTGGACGGGTAAGACAGACTGTGGCAGCCAGCCTTGCTTATAAAAAACTAACAGCTTCGAGGCGGTCGCTGGTTAGAAAACAGAAAAGCGAATCGAGAGGAGGCCCGGTTGACGGCACTGTTTTATTTGGTCTGCATAAGATGCGCTTGATCCCCTTAGTGTTGGGACGGCTTAAGGCGAGATAGCGAGGATGCTGCGGGAATAGCAGGACTTGACAACAACTAAGACGGCCCCAGACGGCTGTGAGGTGGAAGGGAGAAAGTTGTCGCAGAGCAGTGCAGGTATGCAAGAGGTTGGAGGAGTATGGGTGGGTTTTGGTGAGGGACGGGCGGTCTATGTAGTGTTTTTTTCTTCTTGTCTTTTTCTTTTCGGACTTGGGAAGCGTAAAAGATGATGACGGGAAATGATTAGGACACGATTTATCAGCCAACCCGATTTCTCCCCTCGCATGCACGGTACAGCCAGCAGAGCACGTAGGCAAGGCGCACGACCACAGACCAGACAGGGCGGGCAGACAAGCAGAGTGTCAGAGGGAGAGGGAGGGAGAAGGGAAAATATAATTAGGCAGGCAGACAATCGAGTGGGACACAGGACGATACGGAGATAGTGATGTGCCCTTTTAGTTGAACGAGGATGAAAATCGTCTGGCTGGGCTTTTTGGCCGTAGGGGGGTTTGTGGGGGGGAGGAATAGAAATTTCGGAATTTTGGAATGCCCCAGAAACTGGACAAAGTTCCGGGTACTTGGTCGCCTAGCGGGCCAGAGCTTGGGCCAGAGGTCAACAGTACCTCGGGATTCTGGTGGAAGTCACCGATCGCGGTTGTTGCGTTGAGCAACTTGCAGTTGATTGATCTGTGTAGTGATGGCAGCGATTGCAGCGATGCAGCAGTCAGCCAGCCGCCAGCCCCCCGCTCCCCGCTAACACGGTACCTAAGGAGGTAGAGTTGAGTGAACGTAGCACTGCATGATGTAGATGTAGCTATCGATCTGGATACGGATATACTCGCAGAATGTAAGGGAGTTGCTAGCTACGATCGTGTACTGCCTCAGGTTCACGTTACCACAAAAGACCTCCCGATGGCCTGGTAGGTGAGGATCCTTACCCTGCCCATTTGCTCCTCGTCGTCGTCGTAGCACTACCCGCGCCACTACGTAACCAGCGCCTCAGGTAGGTACCTGGCTACCTGTGCCTACCTAGAATTCAGCATACAGGCTACCTCATCCTTCGGCAGGCGCAGTAGGAGGGAGGCATGTACCCTTCAGATGCGTAGGTACACACGTAACAGTACCCGGTACAGCCAGGAGCCCCCAGGCTAAACGACCCATGCGCCTCGCCTCCCTCACCACCAAATCGCGGGCAGCCGCCCTCACCACCGCCGTCACCGCAAACACGACCATATGAGTAGCAATGCCATCAAACCACAAACGCCGCAACCATAGTTGCCTGCCTGTACCTAACTTATGCAATGTCCCTTCGTATTGCTACAGGTCTATAGGCAAGCGACCAATAACTCCGGGGTGACCCCCAGCCTGCTTCTCAACTATCCTCTGTCTATAACCTAACCGACTCGTCGTGAATGGCTATCTATTCTCCGAATGCTCGCTCACGTCGCATTCCCTTAGGCCAATCCGCGCATACCGCTGAGAATTCGAGAGGCTGACGAGCAGCGCGTATAGTGTTTTTGCGGCCATGCCCCCTCTTCCATTCGCTCTCGCTTCGGCTTTCTGAGGTCTCGCTCGAGCAACAGAGTGACAATCCGCTCATCCTTACCTGTGTATCGATGCTAGTCTATCCAACCTCTCCATCCAAACACATCCCTTCTCTCTCTCTCTCTCTCTCTCTCTCTCTCTCGTCTATCAATGCCTCTCCCGCTTCCCGCCTCCCACCTCCCTCCGATATGACAAATGTTATCAGGCCTTAAGCTGATCTCCGTCGTTGACGACGCCCCTAATAGGGTGCTCGGGGGGAAGGGTGCTGGCCGCGGAGCCGTGCATCCTGGCAGGCCGAGATGAAGAACTCGACAGGGGTTTACGAGGATCATTACCAGAGCGGCAGAGGTCCCTGCAGCCAAATACTAGCCCGCACCGCCCGTCCTCCGCCCTCGTCCGACCCAATGGTCCCTTTTCTTCCCAACCGATTCTCGAAGGTTCTATGGAGAGTGAGTGTGTACAAAATCTGATGTGAGAGACCCGAGCTCTCCACCTAAGACGCTTAGGCCAGCGGGATGTCGACCAGATACCGCCACTGCGTATGTGCCTACCGCGCGAGAGGGAGCGAGAGAAGGGGCAAGCGAAGAGAGAGAGGGAGACAGTGAAGTCGACATCTTTCTGCCTGTCTGTCTCTCTCTCCTGCCAAGCCGCCAAGGTGTGACTGTAACCGAGTCCATCCGGCCCGTCCAGCCCTCTCCCTCCTGTCCCACAAAGTGGGTTTGTTTCAACGTCCGCTCTTTGACGCCCATAAGACGGCCCATACTATCAGATTGGCCGGCCAGCGCGCAGGCGGTGGGCTGGTTGAGGTCATCAAGCACATGCCACACCGCGAGACCTGTTGGATTGCATGCTTCGGACCACGATGGTACGGAGGCTGGCCCGTAGTCGAGGAGACCCGATTGGCTCTGGTAACGCCAAATGCTGACCTGGCGGGAGTGGTGCGGACAGGACTAGACTCTGTTTTTCCTTTTCTTCTCTCGACTAGCAGCCGCCCGGGCGTGCGAGTAAGTGTACAACATGACATACCGACGGGGAAAATATCCGACAGACCTGTGATGCACATCTCGTCAACCACCTGCATTTTCCCCAACAGTACCACGGAATTCGAAACGGGAGCAACAATACTAGTAGGCGGGATGACTTCATTTCCGCTGGTGTTTTCAATTCGGTTCACTTTTAAGTAAGCACATAGAGATGGACTCGACGGGGCTATCGTGCGCAATATCATCATTCTTGCGGTGATGTGTACGCATTGCATTTGTATTGTTGTGAGCTATTTTCGATGTCAATCGTCATCACCACCATCGATTCTCGTTCGTATGTGCAAGTGCACTATCGCGAATGCCCTCGTGAGAAAATGGCTGAGGTCCACATGTAAACCGCAGCACGCCTTGTGATCATCGAATACGCATATTAAAGTCCTATGTCCGTAGCAACTCCCCCCCATTCCCCCTTAGAAGACCATATTAATGCCAAGTTTCATCCGTCGTCATCATACCGATACGCCCGATACTATGTATTTGTTTCTTCTCGTCAAACTTCATCATCCGGCGGCAGCATCTAAGCCTGTCAAAAAAAAAAAAAACGTGCGCCCACCTGCCCACCGTCCTATTCTCATCTATCTCCCCGCTCACCCTTCCGAATGCTCGTTCGAGTTGGGCTCCGAGACGCCGTTCCGGCCGACGATGGAGTTGACGAAGTCCTGGTACTTGAAGACCTCGCCGCGCCTGGCGGTTCCTATGCCGCCGCCGACGTTGCTGCTGACGCTGCCGATGCTGCCGAGGCCTCCGCCCGACGACGAGGCGCCGGCGCGGTGCTTGGTGAAGGCGCGGCGACCGCTGAAGCCGGCCATGATCTTGTCCACGTCGTGCAGGGAGAGAGCGCGCTCGCCCGGCTCCGGCGTCGTGTGCAGCAGCGCGTCCCGCAGCTCCGCCAGGTCCACCTGCCCGCTGTCATCGTCGTCGAACGCCGAGAAGGCCGACAGCAGCTCCGCGCTCGGCGACAACGCTGCGAGCGCCGCCGCGATCGAATTGAGGAACGCCGGTAGCGTCGTTGTCGCCGGCCCGCCGGCTGGGAAGAACTGCGACAGGTCCGCCGGACTCGAGGGGAGGCCTGGGCTCGCGTTAATATCTGGTTGGGGAAGGGGAGGAGTGGGGTGATGGGAGGTGTTGAGATGAAGTGGGGAGGCAGCGCACAAGAGATAGACCGGGGAGGCGTAGTGGGTAGCGGGTGATAGAGGAAGAAGGGGAGAGCGAGAGATAAGAGAAAATACGCACCTAGTTGGTTGAGCATGTCGGCGACATCGTCCCTGTTGACGACGCCGTCGCTGTCCCGGTCGAGGATCTGGAACCCGTCGCGGAGCACGCGGACCTGCGCCGGTTGCAGCTGCGACAGCGCGCTGCCCTGGGCGCTGAAGGAGTGCGGGCGTGCGTGCGGCGGTGGGGGTGGGCTCCGCGACGACGAGATGTGCGGCGGGGGCGCGAGCGAGGGCCCAGCGCGCGGCGACATGTCGACCCTGCTACCACTACCGTGGGTCTGGCTCAGCGTGCGGGGCGTGGTCTGGCTGTCGGTGCTGCCCGTCGGCGACGAGACGGTGGCGAATCTTGAGGGGGTGGTGTGCACGCCGGAAACCTTGGTCGGCGAGGTCGTCGGTGTGATGGTTGGGGCGGTCGCGGGGACGCTGATGCTGTTCTGCCTGGGCGCGGACGGCGAGGAGCCTGGGGACTCGGGTCTGCGGAAAGGGGAGCTTCGAGGAGAACCGTATCCCAGAGGCGACGGCTTATATCCCGCTGGCATCGCCTGTATTATGTAGTCAGTACCTCCGTATACACGTGCGCCACGCATCGATCACATAGTGGAGGAGGCGAATGGGAGAAGGAGGGGGGAGGGAACGGGCGAGGGAGGGAGAGGAGCGTGTTCCAATCGGACGACCAGTGCCCGCCGCTGCCGTCGAAGAGGAGGCGATCGATGCAAGGAGCTCCGCTGCAAGTGGGTTTCATTACTCACCATCGTGTCGCCTAAATCTCCCAAGACCTCGTGTGTGCGTGGATGTGCGTGTGTCCTCACAAAGTCGGTAAACAGCAGCTAGTAATTACGTAGGAGCGTGCTAGCAGGAGGTGATGTCCGCGGGCATTGGCCACAGGCGAAGGAGAGGAAACGGACGGGATATCCTGAAACTTGGTCCGGACGGTGATATACGGAGAGTTATTCGCGGAAAGAATTCCTTTCTAGCTAGAGATCTGCGGTGCGGTCGGTGTCGTAGGCGGTATCGGCTTCGCGTATCCCGCCAACTGAGGGGAGCGGACGGACGGATAGGCCGCTAAAAAAGGAATTGAAATCCACAATGAATGCTCATCGCCGTACCGCTAGTATTTTGATCACGGCTAGCCCGTTGCGGGGCAACGACGACACGCAAGCCTGCTGGCCCCCGTCCAATCCAACTATCCTTGGATCCTTCCCTCCAGTTTGAAAAGCCTCCCCGTCAATTCCGGCGAAGATATAAAATCAAATGAATCATCCGGCATATGGAAAGAAGAATTTTCCGCCGAGAATGCCAGAAAATATATCAGTCAGCTATTTTGGGAATGTAGCTATTCAGCTATTTCCAACGAATGTTCGGCTAAGAACATATATACCGTATAACTACATCTATATTCATATACACCTCTATCTCTCTGCTTCTCGGCTGGTCCGCTTCTCGTTGATCCTACGATACCAGTCAGTAAATAACTACCTACTAGTATTAGAATCTTAGCGTGCTGAACCTAATAAACCGTTGATATATTAGGAGAGATAACTAGAAGCTAGAACTGCGAACCGAAGAGCTTATTCAAATCAATCCGATTACGGTGATGTTGGCTTCAGTCAATTGGGGTCCCGGATTCACGATCATCCTAGGATTCACATTCCTACCTGTGTAAGGGTTCTCTTAGATTGATGAGATTGTACGTATAGATACCCATATTAAGCCACTGAGAACCCCATTTGCACCACGGATTCGCCTCTACTCATATTGCGTGCTTGGCGACCAGCACAGAGATAGGATGTCCATCAGCGGTTTCGTCCTTCTGAAGTTACCTACCTAGTCCTCGTGGCCAGGATAGGATGGTTCCGATCTTGCTTGCTGTACCTTTATCTCCAGCGGGCTCGAAGACGAATTCATAAAGCTGGATGAACGTGACCGCGGCTAATATCCCTCTCTACACGACCTAGGATAATAAGCCTATAAGTAAGGCGTGGGAATGCAACGACTAGGCCCCTGAGAAAAGAAAACGGTGAATCGAGGATATTCCCAATCTACACCAGGACTTTACTCTTGCTGTCGGACGCCCGTCGTTAACATCTAAGTTGGCGGTATAGGCACATGTATCAGGGACATCGCTGTCTACCACCCGGCGGCTGACGTGCAGCCGCACCAAGAGACTGCTACGATCTCGAGGGGGCTTAGAACTGACCCCGACGAAGAGAGGGAGCGTCTCCTTGGAGTGGCGTGATAGGGGGGGCTAGCACGTCGATCGGCACTCTTTTGGAATAATGCCGTCAAGTCTCATGGGAATGCGCCTCTCCGTCTGCCAGGTGGCACACTCGCGACTCTTCGGGCTCTACGATAGACTACGTACGTTTCTGTAACATAGATGCTAGGTAATTTATAGGTTGTGGTCTAGTACCTAATTTTGTCAACGTCTAATTTGCACCAGTTTCCAGATCCCTCCCCCTTGCCATGGGTTACACGACGACTCGGGCATCTACTCGTACATACAGACGTATGGGTTAGGGACACGAACTACTCTTCGGTGTAATTATCCTAGCCGGCATTGAATCTATATGTATGAGGCGTAGACAGCCGCCAATGCAGATTTTCTACCGAGTAATTCTGAGATTTGGGTACATTTTAGCCCTACATCCTTTCTTGTGTCGGAATTTCTGTCGGCAAAATGGCGTCGCCGACGGTAGGAGTCGGCTTCTTCAAGAGGGGTTATTGCCTTGGTCGACTTTCTACGTTGCAAACTTCTATTGATACCATATCTCTAGGGATAGGCGTGATGCCTAATTTAAAGCATGAATTGACCCCTGGCGGAGGTCCATTGAGATCACCAGACAGAGCATTATAGAACCCATTCATTACCTCCCTGCTTCGGGTTTCCATGGGCCAACCCCCCTTTCTTTTCTTTTCTTCCTTTATTTTTTCGGAGTTGAACCTGTAGCATTTTAATTCGAGCGCCGGCTAGTAGCGGGTTGCCTGAGGTCGGTGACGCCTCTCTGCTCCGTTGCAAGCGAGGCTACGTTGCTAGCTCTGAATCGCTGCACACCGTGTTCCGTAGGCTTATGCGGTTCTGTCGCTCTGTGGCCTGAAACTAGCATGTCTACTATCGATGCTCAGCCCTGACTACCTGCATGCACGTACAACTATAACCCCCGGCGTTGGCGGGCGAACTAGGAGGTTTTCGTTTCTAGTTACTACTATCGATACATTCAGACCCCTGTAATAGCGCTTCTGCGTTTAGGCATGGTGTTGATAGAGAGGAAAGACGGTAGGTTGGTATGTGCGGTTGTTTCAACCCCGGATCTCCTCGTCTTTCGTAAATGGATGAATGGGTGCCATTGTAGAGCTACGCATCCAATCGGTTTCCTTCTTCTTCATTATCGAGGCCACTGAAACAAAGCGTATCTAGAGAATGCCTAGGGGCCAATACGACTTTGAATATCCGACTATTCGGTATGGTGACCCTCTCATTGAAAAAAGGGGGAATCCAAGACGGTGGTTAGGGCTTATCGAGAGCGGTATTGCATGGATGATCCCAGGATGTGGCGAGAGCGGTGCGCAGATAAAGTTCTGATGATAGTGGTGTGGCTTTACGCCGGCCCGTCCGGGTCGGGGGTGGTGTTGCGACAACTCAATGCGTACCCTTTTGTATGCATACTTACCTACATCGACATATACCTCCTGCCTCTACACGAGGCAGGGTAGATAAATACGGGTGTGCCGTAGCGTGCGGGGATGAAATACAGCTCTTAAAATAGGGGTCGAGAGTCGCGATACGACATCGTAAGTCGAGAGACACGAGACGGGAGGAAGAAGGAAAAAAAGGAATTCGCGTATCCTGCGAACCCAGGACCGAGCGCGGATCGAACGCGCGACCTCGGGATGACAGCAAGTATGTGGACTGCAATCCTGCGCTGGAACGATTATTAGTTCTCGTTGCGCAAGAACAAGCTCCGACCCATCGGGTATCCTTACCTCTACCACTGAGCTATCGGTCCCCCAATTGCGGGAGTGGTTGGGCACGTGTAGCTTTCCAACTAAAAGGCTTCCTTTCCCCGTCTTCTGAAGGCTGGGCGTACACAGGTGGCGTCGGCTTTCCTTGGATGCAGCAACCATTGATGTCTCACAGCTGTTCCATCAGCCTGAATCGCCGGGGGAAATAAGCGCCGTGCCCCCCTATTTTTTTTTCTCTTTTCTTTTCACTATACTACGTAGGTATCTAAGATACAGAAGATGTACCTACACGTTGCCCCCCTACGCAGGGTGCATCATCATTGGGTGCTCGGGCATTAGGGGAGGGTATTTATAGCAAGGATGCTAGGTAGGTACCTACCTACCTACCTACGGGCATTCCATCTACTATACTACACACCTGCATAGGTATGTGGTAGGCAGGTATGTAAGTAAGGTAGGTCGACGAGCCAGGCAGGCCTGAGTAAGTACATACAGGCATCACTTCTCTCCTCCACCTGTAACGTGGGAATTGCGAAGGATCCATTCCAGAACAGCCACCAAGGGGTTCGAACAGCAGATAATTGCACGTACATACAGGTTACGCCGTGGAGAGCGCTAGCATCCCGCACCAGACCACCTTCATCCATGCTCACGATAAGTCGGCACAATGCGCCCTCTATATGAATACATCAGGTTAGGCACATTACAAGGTAAGGCGGGTTGGGCCTAGTAGACACCGCTCCACCCACCGGCGGACAACAAGTTCAGCGTATAGCGTGGAAGAAGGGGCGCGCCCCCAATGTAGGAGGCAAGGAGGTGCCTACCTATTTACCTATAGGATGTGCTTGTTATGCGGCGGTGCGCCTGGATGGATGGTCAGCGTAACGTGCTGATGCTCTCTTTGGGAGGTCTCACCTATGAGTGCAAGCCGTTCTCGATCGGGCGGTGCTGGCTGACTATTGGCTCTGAGGACGGCGATTAGGGAATCCAGGGGGGGTTTTCGCAGAATCCCATCCCGTTCCATTTCGGGTCCAGGGTCTGATTTGACACGCAAATGTTTCTTTCCATGCCTCTTCTGGCCCTCAACCTATCAGTTTTGTTTCTTTTGGGGGTTTCGGTCTCCCCCCCCCCTACATCTTAGTGGATTTCCACCCCCGGACTCCAGTTTCTAGCATTATACATATGTACAATACGTTAGGTAGGAGGTAGGTTAGGTACCTAGATACCTGTACGTCTCACTCTCGCCCTCACACTCGCGCATATACTGGGCACACTGTACATGTACATGCGCATTTACCAAGTTACATCTGCATACGCTGTACGTACATACTCCCGACACAGCAGGTTTCCTCATCTTTTGTACCTCGCTCCCTCCAAGCGTCCCTTTCCCAATCCCTCCTCTCCTCCTCCTCCCCCTACTCCCCCTGCTAGTCGGAACAATACAGACGAGACGGACAGGCACACACACCAGACCCTTTTCGCGCCCGCCGAAGATGCTCGAGGTGCTTGGCTCACCAACTCACACTTAAGTTTAGGCAATACCGAAGCGATGGCCGTGTAGCAGACCATGTCGCGGCCTCCGTCTGCTCCTCCATGTCCTCCCACTTCCTCTTCTCATCTCCATCGCCGACACTGCTCGCTTCCTGATCGAATTCCCGACTTTGCTCGGCCCGGTCGAGTCCCTTGCGGCGGTATCTCGTTGGATGCGAGTATGCGAAGGGCACAGGCGCGGCGCTGATCGAACCACCCCCACAACGGGTAGCCGAATTCCAATCGAGTCGAGATCGGCTAGACTCTTCTCTCTCTCGCGTGCGCTCGGGAGAATTGCCACATCCCACCTTCTATAGACGACGCTCTTATCGTCAGCCAGGTGTCCGGCTCGCGGGGATCCACGCGCGGCGGATCGGTCAGCCGCGACGATCACACCAAGCCACGATATTCGGCCGCTAAATGGCATCGGCCCAAATGGCGTTCCCCTATCTTTCGCGAACGAACACTAGTCAATCCCTCTCCAATGGCACCGCCGGCCACCACCGCTCCTCTCTCACCTCTTTTCTCTCCTCCCGCTCCGTCTCCCAGATGTCTCACAGCTCGCGGCCTCCACGATCCCCTCAGCCTCCCACGGTCGACGTCGACCGCACCTCCGACCCCAGTTCCAAGTCCAAGACCTCGTCGCTCGGGAGCCGCACCGCCGCGTCTTCCCAGCACTCCTCTCTCTCCGCCCCAAAGCGCCCTCCTAATCCCAATGCCCAGTCCTCGAGGAAGCTGCGCTCCCAGTATCCGCGCGAGTCCACTGAGAACCATGTCGAGTACATCCTCGTCGCCTCCTTCGACATCGACCGCGGCCCCGTCATGGAGCATCAGTATCCCGTCGCGATAACCGGAGACGAGCATATGTTGGCCGAGCTCATGCTGCCGGACCAGGCCCATTCGCGCACCCAGGATTGGACCATCTTCTTCTTGCACAAGGACACGAGCCAAGAGGAGGATGACGAAGAGCGCAAGGACAAGGACGAGCGACGGCGGCGGAGAAAGGAAAAACGGGAGAAGGCCGCCAAGAACGCCAACGATGGCGATGACACGAACGACGAGGGGAGCAAGGACGAGGATGACGAGGATGACGACCTGGACGACTCTGACTCCTCGACCGATTCCGAGCCGGAGGGTGGCGAGGGACCCCCGTTGATATACGTACTGAATCTGGTCTACACCAAACACGACAAATCCGTAAAAAGGGGTGCCGTAGTCAAGGCCATGGCCATATGTACGCGGCACCCGTTTTTGCACATCTACAAGGTTGGTCGCATACCCCCCTCAGATGTTTTTCTCCTCCGGCTCACTGATTCTTGTAGCCCCTCCTATTGCTTGCGCTCGAGGAATACTATAAATCGCCCGTGCCGGGGACGTTAGCGTTACTCTATGAGGCTGTCAATAATATGGATCTTTCCCTCATGCCAAGGCTGAGCCTCCTCGAGAGGCACCTCCTGCAAGCTAGTAATAATGCAGATCTCTTCGTCGAGAAATTCGAGAGGATGATCGAGATGCGCATTGCCGAGGACAAGAGCGAGGGCGTGACCGCCAGTGAGCCGTTAGACGCCAGCAAAAGCCCCCCGAGATCGCAGGGCATATCCCGCGCGGGCACTAAAGCCCACGTCGAAGGGCAATCTGCGTATTCGGTTCCCCGAGATACTCACGAATTTGAGAGCAGGGTCATGTACAAGGGCATACCAATTCCTGTCAAGATCCCGACGGCGATTATGCCCGAGACCGTCGGGGATTTCTCTCTAATCAAGTTGATTCAGATCTTTTCGGACCAGAAAGCTATCCAACAGTTTCCCATCCAACACCCCCACCTGACGACAAGTGGCGCCGGGACTCACCCCATAATAGTACTCGCTAATGCGCTCCTCACCCAGAAGAGGATTATCTTTGTCGGACACAACATGCCGTCGGGCGAGGTCGCGGAGGCGGTGCTGGCGGCATGCGCCCTCGCGTCGGGAGGCATATTACAGGGATTTACGAGACATGCATTCCCGTACACCGATCTCACCAAGGTTGACGATCTGCTCAAGGTCCCCGGGTTCATCGCCGGAGTGACGAACCCGACATTCGAGAACCATCCGGAGTGGTGGGACCTGCTTTGCGATCTAGCTTCCGGTAAGATGACGATCAGTAGCAAAATCGAGTCCGCGCAAATAACGGAGGGATTGGTCTACTTCCAACAGCAGAACCCAAATTTTGCCAACATGGTTGGCAGTTCGTCCCACGCGGTCACGGATCCGACCGGCGACATGGTGTTCATGAACGACATAATCAAAAGCATTACGGCCAGACGCGGCGAGCGGGTTATCCGCGCCAAGTGGCGAGACTGGGTCGTCAAGTTCACACGAATAGCTGCCGCCTTTGAGGAGAGCGTTTACGGTGCTAGCGCCTTGTATATCGGAGGCGACGAGTACGAAACTGTCACGGGTGGACACGGATACGTATGGCCAGACGAGAATGCCAAACAGAAGGAGCTCGCCGGTAACGTGTGCAGGATCGAGGGTTGGAGGAATACCCGAAGCTACTACAGCTATATCCAGGTAGGATCGCGCGCTCGGCTGGTGGCTGTTGAATCCTTTATTTTACTTACTGACGGGACAAAAAAAATAGGATCTCGCGAAACTGTACACTGTGCGGCCGCTGAAAGGGCTGGACCTGCACCACATGCACGACCGGTTACGGTCGCAGCGGCTAAGCCCGTCACAGAGCCGGGAGGTGTACCTGGCGTTGGCCAAGTACGTGCACTCGTACGACGAGATCAACCTGCTGCTGTCAGTGGCGCCCGAATCGCACGCGGGTCTGTTCTACATCGCGCTGGGCCTGTTCCACAAGGATCGGGAGGTGCGGCTGCGGGTATCGGAGCTCGTCGAGCGCATCAGTGAGCACGAGGCCGGGCAACACTGGTGGAAGGGCATGAGCCGGTTTGAGAAGCTCGCCTTCCACCGCATACGGCGCGAGGCCGATGCCGAGGCCAAGAACAAGCTCGAAAAGGACGGATCGATCGCCGGGCCCGGCCCGAGCGCGGAGAAGAGGATCAGCTAGCCCCCCCCCCAATCGGCCTAATCGGGTTGGCGGCGTCTCTCTCCCCTTAAGGAGAAGGATAGAAAGGGGGGGAGCCGAAGGGCGGAACGAACGAGCGAACGAGCGAACGAAGTACACACAACGCGGGAGAAGGAAGCGGGTGTAGAGTAGGAGGACACGAGAGGGCGAGGAAGAAAGAAGAGGAGGAGGTCCAGACCTGACGGGGTTATCTACCCTACCTAGTCAAACGGGGCAGGCAAAGCAGGCCAGGCTGGGGATGGGGTGGCAGAGGGTTACGTGCTTATTTTTTTGTCATTCTTGTCCCGTTCACGTTCAAAGATATCCGCAACCGCGACTGCGAAACCTACGAGTGTTACATAGCCCGATATATACCATCACGTAATGTAAATGAATGACCACCACGTTTTGTATACTCTTCTCCTCGCGCTCTAACGATCGCCCCTCCGGATATTCGACACACGGGTCTGTCTGGGGGGAAACCTAGCTTTAGTACATCTCGGTTGTGTGTCTGTTCCCTAGGAGGTGTTTACATGTTGTGTGATTTAAAAAAAAAAAGAACAAAAAGAACAAGAAACGAGATGGGTTTGCGCAGCGTGTATATTCAGTTGTCCCCCCCCCCCCCCTCGCTGGCTCCCTACGTCGATAGTTCTGCTGCCGCCGTCATGTCCGGTGTCTAGCAGTACACGAGATGTGGACTACATTCGACTCCTACTTCTCTCCCGCGGGGCCCCTCGGGCAAGTTTACCCTTGTGCCGCGGCGAGGGGGCGGGGCGACAAATGAAAGAAGCCATCATGCGCGATGGACTGGACGTGTTGCCATATCCTCCCTCCCTACATATTTATCCTGCGCACGCGCTCCCTTTCCTCCCTGCGCGAGGGCAGCACGAATTTCCTATGTGTTTTGTCCTATTTTTCTCTTCTTTTGCGTCTCCGACCTGCTTGAGCATCGTACCTAACACCACCCCCCCCCACCCCCACCCCGCTTCGAAGTGCCCCCCGCCCTACTCGAAGAGGTACTTGGCGGCGTGGTCGACGTGGTCCTGGGCGAAGGTCGACATGAAGTAGTACGAGTGGTCGTAGTCCTGCGCAGCACGTCAGCGGCCTGTTCGACATCTCGCTTCGGGGATCCCATTCGGTGAGTAGTTTGGCTCGTGGGGTTGACTCATCGCATGCAGCGGTGCACGGGCGAGGGAAGGGAAGGAGGGAAACTCACAGGCTGGTAACGCAGGGTCAGCCCCTGGACGCCGGCCTCCTTGACGGCCTTCTCGAAGTTCTCGGGCAGCAGCTGGCCCTGCTTGTAGAAGTTGTCGCCGGTGCCGACGTCGACGAGGGCGCGGAGGTCGCCGCCCTGCCAACCCTTGACGAGCTCGGTGGCGTCGTGGCGCTTCCAGGCGTCGCGGTCGTCGCCAAGGTAACCGGCGAAGGCCTTCTCGCCCCAGGGGCAGCGGGAGGGGTTGGCGATGGGGGCGAAGGCGCTGACGCTGCGGTACTGGCCGGGGTGCTTGAGGTAGAGGGTCAGGGCGCCGTGGCCGCCCATGCTGTGGCCGGTGATGCTGACGCGCGACCCGTCGAGCTGGGCGGCGAAGGCGGCGAACAGCGCCGCCGGCAGCTCCGACGCCACGTACGTCTCCATGCGGTAGTGCGGCCGCCACGGCTCGCGCGTCGCGTCGACGTAGAACCCGGCGCCCGCGCCGAAGTCCCAGCTCTCCGTCTCGCCTGGCAGGCCGAGCCCCCGCGGCGACGTATCCGGGTACACGACCGCGATGCCGCGCCGCGCCGCGGCCGCCTGGAAGAAGCCCTTCTCCGAGCAGTTCTCCGGCGTGCACGTCAGCCCCGACAGGTAGATCAGCACCGGCACCTTGGCGCCGCCCGACACCGCGGCCGGCGGCAGGTACAGGTTCACGTTCATCGGGGTGCCGGTGGCGGCGGACTGGTGGGTCAGCTTCAGCAGCTTGCCGCCGAAGGTGGTGATGGTGGCTCTGGTCTCGAAGGCCATCTTGGCGTCTGTGGAGGTGGGGGCGTGCGAGAAGATGGGAAGCGGATAAGGTGTATCTCGACGGAAATACCTAGATAGACCTGTCGGTGCTGGCAGGTATTTTGCGTATGGAATTGGCCGATAGGGAGCTGACTTGGTGGTTGTAAGGAAGCAAGTATGTCTCCGATCTGTGGTTTACGACGAGAAGGATGTTAGTAGTAGGAAAACCGGCTAAGCCTGGCTAGAGGCATCCCATCTCCCGCATTTTCTAATCGACACACCTCCCCTTTTTTCTCCCTTCCTCCCCCCTTTACTACTTACCTAGGCATCGCTGCTACTGCCCCTACCGCTACTCCTACTCGGCTTAGGGGGAGGTATTTAGGTAAAAGAGCAGCCCCTCGAAGCCCCTCATCCCGGCAGTTTTTCGACTTGTCGATCCGCCTAACAACCTTCGCTACCCCACACTGTGCCGGCCCGGAGCGACGTCATTGGCAGCTCGTCGCAGCCGTCCAATGCCAACAACAACTCCGAACGCCGACGCGCCTCCGGAATGCCTCGTTACTCGCATGTTGCGTTTACCTTACTGGCAAGTTCCCCGTCGTGTCGGCTTGAGTTTGTCAATTGGATGGATCTGATTTGCATAACGGCATACGGGCAGTTCTGCCTAGCCTATTCTTTCCTTCTACGAACTCGATGGTTCGTGTACACCCGTAGGTACCTTATGTACCTGGGCCTTAAGTACCTGTGCAGCTCCCACTAAAAGGTGTCTGACTTGAATCCAATGCACGCAAGGTTCGGTCCAACGAGTACTGAGGATGAGGCTGTTTTCTCTATGTAAGGGGCTTTCTACCTGTATGCGATAAATATGCCACGCAATATTTCTAGCCCCCTTTCTTTCTTGCTTCGAACCATACCCCGGCTACCTTCGTATCTCATGCACGCCAGCTCATATCGGATTGCGCAGGCCGTTGGTATCATCGATTCTTTTCCCATTACGATTACTTGTCGACACGCCGAACTCGATTCCTTCTCTCTGCCCGCGCCGGCCCTTATGCCGTCGTCGACGTCCGGTTCAGCTCGCAGTTGAACGACCCGAGTATGGTATCCCACTTGATGGTCGACAGGTCCCATATGGCGGGGTTGTAGAAGCTCAGGATATCGAAAGTGCAACCCGTGGGCGATCTGCAGATATCCGCGCATGTGCCCCTATTCGGAGAGATCAGCATGTGTTTGCTTCATCCAGGGAAAATGCACTCTTTGGGGCGGCGTGGGACGTGATGCGGGATGCGGGTGGACTTACGCTCTCGGCCAACAGAAGAAGCTATCGTCGTCCGGTGCAAAGGTCTTGGTATCCTGCGCGAAGCCCTCGGGCAGCTCGTAGCAGGTCCTCATGGCGTAGACCTCATGGTGGCACGGGCCCGTGCCGTAGGCGCCCTGGCAGATCAGGATCTACGGACGTAACTAGTTGTCAGCAAACCCGTGCCTCGTATGCTAGTGAAGCAGTACCCAGATGCGAGGCATGACTTACGCCTCCGACCTCTCTTTTCTCTACCGGATGCGCAGCGACGCAGCTCGCGGTCGCAATTATGCCGGTAACAGCCGATAGGAGCTTCATGGTGGTGAGTGGGTTGGAACTTGTTCCGGCGCTAAGGTGTCTTGAGAAATATGTTGTGTGGATGAGGCGAGGTGTTTTACTGTTGCCGTCTGGCCGTGAAGACGTGGATAGAGGCGGGAAGCAGAAAGGACGTTCGGGTCTGCCTGCCCTTCCTTATATAGGGAGACGATGAAGGGAGGTACGGGGACCAGCGGTGGTGGGCAAATAATAGAGGGAACGAAGCAATCGCAGCTGTGGGGTGCCCGGGTCGGTCTCGGTTGGATGCTGGCGAGTTGATCGACAGTACAGCTTCGCCTAGATCCGAGTTCACGTTGCCTTCCGTAAGTCTGGCCTGGTTAGATTCCCCGGTTCGTGAAGGGTCGGTCGGTCGAGTTGGTGTGCCTCAGAATAAATCGGCGCGTGAGACAGCTTGGCTGAGTGGTTTTTACCTGTTGGCTATCTTTGTCTACCTAGTTCCCGGCACTCCACCACACTGTACTGCTAGTCCTACACGTAAGCCTATATACACGCAGAGGCGATAACTCCAGGACGGAGCATCGGAGGCAGGCTGGCCCTACGAAGGAGACTCGTCAAACGAGCATCGTTCTACACGATCAAAGAGGTAACATGGTGTTGGAACCACTAACTACCGCCTTGTGACCAGTGTGGCTGAGGGTCGCTGCATACCTGCATGCTCTTCGGCTTCCCAGGGATCCTGTCACTCTACTCCAGGGGCAGGTTACGATGCACGTGTCTCCTCTGGTGATTCTAACGAGCCCGCCTAGGCCTCCGGCGCAATAGGCATACGTGTGTATAATAATACTGCCGGCAGTTGGGATGCCGATAGCACATGGGCCTGCACACCCAGGGCGACGAAGGCAGGGCAAAGCGTCATACTTCGTATCCGGCGATGCGGTCTTTCGATATCTCTCGCACTCAGCCCTTCTGACGTTAGGCGGGTCCTGCCACCTCGAGAAGGGAACACGAACTGAGGCTGCATGAATGGTCGACGGGTAGGCCCGAACGGTTGGCACGTCGGCAAGATGCGCACGATGCTGGCGGATTGGTCCGCCGGCTGGAATCCTACCTACCGGACCAAGAGGCACCCTACACTGCTACGTTGTATCCGCCTACATCACTATATAGTTGCACCGCATTGGGATGCCCTTCTGTTTTTGTCGAGTCCGCTTCCCCATTGCATCGCAATACGAGCTGCCCACCGCCATTTGCCAATCATGTGCCGTCAGGCTGTCTGAGAACGCTACATATATATAATATTTTCTATACTGCGTATTTTGGGTTACAAGTTGCCGTGGTCCCCTGAACGAGTCTGAGCCCTCCCAGCAGCAGTATGTGCGGAGTCACAGCGCCGACCGGGGAAAACAAGGGAGCCGAGTCCTGGCAAGATATCTCCTCATGCTCCACTCTCTGGGGTCATCGGATATCAGTGCGACGGCTTAGGCATCCATTTAACCAACAAGTCCGCAAACGCAGAGCCGAGCATGCACAAGTTTTAGTCAAAGTCGCTATTCACCGCTGACCACGCTGACCGCGCCGAGGGAGCCGCGCTTACTGCTTCCAGTCTCCTCTTTCTCAGCCTGAGCCCACATAGTGCAGATGAGACTCAGCCTTAGGATCGCTGGTTTTTGTGCAGAGAGCATCGCGAACAGCCAGCGGCCGCAAAGCGAGGCGGCTGGTTACCACGCGGCCGACGCGACTGCTCTCACATTCATGGCGCAGTACGCGGCTGTGCGGAACTTCCACCTCGGTGATTCTGGTATATTCCGAAAAGCAGCCACAACTCCACGCTCAATGCACGCCTGCCTAAACATTATCAAGTAAAACTTGCCCCTCCGCCGTCATATTACCCGCGGCAACACCAAGGACGGCCCAATATGCAGGGTCTTTGTGACGTATCGAGCTTCGTGCTCGAGGTTCGTTCTTCACTGGAGCAGCTCCTCACATGTCCAATCCTCGTAGCTGCATAACCATTAGTCCCGGTGGGGGCTTGGGGACGGTAAGGAGCAGGGAGAGAGCAGGTGGACATACTAGCCGTCGGGCATATAGCGGCGGACAATCATGGGGATCTTCTTCTCGCGCAGCTCCTTGATAGCAATCTGGAGCGGGTCTGACTCGCCTTCCAGGTCAACGAGGACGGGCGCATTCATACTGTGCGACACTCGGTTAGTCACCTAGCCAACCCAGATCCGCATCTCCGCTCCGCGCTGTGCCGTGTGTAGCTCTACCTGATCTGCAGTGCCCGAGTGCCCAGGACACGTGCTCGCTCGTACTTGGTCATGTAGGGCGTGGTGGCGCGCTCCTCGTTGGGGATCTTCTTGTCCTTGAGCGACTTGGTGGCCGGAGCCTTGCCTCGATTGGCCGAAGTGGAAGCGTCGCCAGAGATGATGACGTTTTCCTCTTCCTCGGCACCTCGTCGATTGAATTCCTCGTCTTCGCCTTCGGGGACTTCGGGGTCGAGTTCGTCGTCGAAAGGTTCTTCGTCCTCGTACATGGGCTCCTCCCTGCGACGCGTGTCAGGATGTTGACGCGACCAGAAAAAGCCACCTCACTCGCGCCCAGCGAGGTAGAAAGGGAGCAACTCACGGCCCTCCAACATCTCCATCATCGCCGTATTCAGACATGTTGGCTATCAACAATCAACAGTGAATCGAAGGCTGGAGGGACTGGAGATGACGATTTCTGTGTTTCCGGGGGCTGATGCGGTTGGTTGAAGGTGGGAGACTCCGGGAATGGAATGGGAAAAAAATTAAATGGGAGAAGAATTCTTTATTGAGGCCAGAGACGGGAGCGGCGAGGATTGGCTGCGCTTTGGCCACTTAGCCTGCCTTATGTAATCCACCTAGATCTAGAGAACGCAAATGTACATACACGGTACATAGGTACTTGGCTCGAAACGGGTAGAATGCAGGTACAGTGTGTCGCTAACCGCATAGGGTTTAGTTTGTAAACAAAAATGGACTATAAGTACTTAGTACCTATGCGGCTACGTGGTTTATCGATAAGAATTCAATGCACTGACTCGGCACACCTTTTTTTTTTTTATTCTTTGCTTACACTACCTACACTTAGCATCCGTCTTCAACCTGCCGACGGCTAGGTTCTCTTCCCTCTGTTGTGGCCAGCTTAACATGTTTTATAGCTACCACGTACAATAATGAAGAGGAAGACGGCAGAAGAGGCTGGCAGCCTCGGTCTGCCTGAGCCCAAGAGGGGCCGTTCTGAAGACTCGAGTCCTATCCATGGTAAGGTCATCCACCATTATTCCTGCCCCCCTCTGCCCAACTGCTGCTTGCTAGTTACTGATCCACAATTTTGGCGTGCTAGACGATTATAACTATGAGTCGAGCCAGGCTGAAGACGATCTTTCTGACGAGGAGTCGCAATATGCTCCGACCATCCCAGCTGCAGCAAACCATACTCCGCTAACCCCTCTATCACCGTCGCGCAAGTTCCCCTCCGACCTCAAGACGATCAGATGTACATTTCCAGATTGCCTGAAGACATTTAACCGGCCGGCTCGACTTGCTGCTCACTTGCGGTCTCACAACAAGGAACGGCCCTTCAAGTGTACCGTCCCTGGCTGCGACAAAGACTACATCGAGGAGAAGCATCTCAGGCAGCACATCAAGGGTTCTCACACCAGCGTGAGGGACCATATCTGCACTCAACCCAACTGTGGCAAGAGCTTCATGACCGCAACCCGTCTCAGACGACATCAGGCTGTCCATGAAGGCGAGGAGCGATTCCGGTGCCGAGACTACCCTCCTTGTGACCAGTCCTTCCGCAAGCATCAGACACTTCAACGCCATATCCGTTCTGAGCATCTTCGCCTGGCCCCCTTTCCTTGCGACTTTAAGCAAGGCGCATCTGGAACACCTTGCGGCGAGGGATTCGATAGTGCTGGCGCACTAAGGAGACACCAAGAACGGGAGCATGGCGAACTTCGCTTCTGGTGCGAAGAATGTAACCCACACCAGAACGGCAGCAATCAGCAACAGCAGAGGGTAGGATTCGCTACCATGGTCCAGCTACAGGCCCACATAAAACAGGCCCATGTCAATTGTATGTTCTGTGGGCTGGTATGTGACGGCAGAGCAGGTCTTGAACAACACATCGAGTCACAACACGCGAACCCACAAAGGCAAAGTCTTGAGGAGCGGAAGACTGTCCGATGCACCTGGCCGGGCTGTACTAAGATGTTCACAAAGAAGTCGAACCTGAACATGCACGTGCGAAGCTTCCACAATTGCCTCCGCTTTGTCTGCGGAGAAGTTGACTTAGGCGGCACAGCAGATCTGGTTTTGTGGCAGCAGTCCGAGGGCTGCGGGGAGAGCTTCTCCACCAAGGCCAGCTTGGAGAACCATGTCCGATACGTACATATGAAGCTCGAGCGGCCGGGGCAAGTCCAGGGGGCCTCGCCCAAACCCCGCCCCGCACCCGATGTCATGAGGGATCTGACGGGCGTGGGCGAAAAGTCCAGGCGCACGCTCGCCTGCACGATGTCTGGCTGCAAGGCTAAGTTCGTCCACGGCGGCGAGCTCGAGGCTCACCTACGGAGCCAGCACACCGTCGAGCAGGCGCTCCTGGAGCAGGTCGGAGCCGCGCCAGTGCCGGACCCGATGCTGCCGGAGCTGCCGGCGGAATTCGACGCCATGATTCCGGCAACGACGGCGACGACGACGGGCTGGGAGGGCAGTTACGGCGACAACGGCGAGTTCTGGATCGGAGCCGACACCGCCGGTACGGGAGCTCTGGGCGCGGCAGGGCCCGGAGACGACGAAGAGGAGTGGACCCGGGACGAGGCGGAGATGAAGCAGCTCATCGAGCCTAATGAGCTCGAGGGGCTCATCGATCCGGCACTCACCGGATTTCAGTAATGGACGGCGGAACATAATAGGTAGACAAAAGCTGCGATACCCCTTTGCTTTAGATATGCTTGAGACGAGACGATAAGAGCTTTTTAAAAAAAATTCTTTTTCACGAAGGGAAACCGGATGTGTTGCATATGTAAATATAGTAGTAGGGTATATTCAGGGCGGCTAAGGGTTAGGATTTCACGGCGTCGTCGTGTACTCTGCTGTACCCTGCGAATACGATACAATACGTGCCGTTTACGCCTATGATTTGCCTGGTCCGCGGATAACAGTGACTGTTAAGAGCGGGTGGGAATTTTAGGCGTGCCCTTCTCGTCACCGTCTCCTCCCTCTCCCCTGTTTTTCCTCATTTAGACAATAGAAACCCCAGCCGTCCCCCCTCTTTCTCGTTAGGGAAGGTCAGGCGTAGGCCTCTCTCTCTCTCGCGCGCGCGCTTGCTTTGGAAGGGCCGATAGGACCTGAAATAGGGGTCGATTACGTCCTAAGCAGCAGAAGAGAAAAAGGGGGGTAGGGGGTTTCGCCTACGGGAGCGGTCCCGACGCACCGCTTCGGGCGGTAGACGGCCACGGAAAGAAACATTGAGACAATTTAAGCTGTCTCGCCAGATCGGGGTTGGCCGTGTGGCGGTCAGAGAGCCGGGCCGCCTACCCAGTAAGGAAGGTAAGGCGAGAAGCCCTCCGCGCCAGCAGGACGCGCGCACACGCTCTCGAAGAGTGTGAATGAGTCTAGGGCGGGGTTCTGTCTGTCTATACACACTGGCGAAAGCCAGAAGGCGAATCACACGCGCACTACAGGTCTAGTCTGTCTCGTCAGAATATGGCATTGCTATAGCTATCTGCGATCTCACTTCTGAGCACGAACAAGCGCAATCGAAAGGGGGGTATCAGGGTCCGCTTACCCCTTTTCCTTCCCGCTTACTTGCCCGTTTCGCTTGCTCTCTCTTGACTCGCTCGCTCGCTCACTCACCACCATCCTCCTCCCCCGATTCGATCTCCTGCCAACCCTCCTGGATCTCCTTGCCCTCCTCTTTGACCTCCTGCCAGTCCTCCTCGATCGAGCGCTCGACGACGACGAAATCCTCGCCCCGCATCAGGGCCAGGAACTGGCGCTCGAGGAAGGCGGACAAGTCAGCACCCGCGATCAGCCCGTCGTCGTCGTCGTCGTCGTCGCCGTCGTCCCCTTCGCCGTCGCCGTCCCCGGCCGGTTCCATAAACGCGACCCCCTCCTCCCCGTCGGCCCCCTGGCGACGCAGCTCCTCCTCCTCGCCTATGGCGGCCGCAGCTGCGGAGACGGCGCGGTTGTGGGCCCGTATGCGCGCCAGCCGGCCCTCCAGTGTCCCCCACATCCCGATGAACTCGAGCAGCTCGGGGGAAAACCCGTCGGCCGCGGGCCGCGTGTTGCTGCCTGAGTCCGAGTCCGAGCTCGAGCTCGAGGTCATCGGGTCGTCGTACTCGCTGGACTCGCTTAGGCTGCTGTCGCGATCGCCATCGTTGCGGTTATCGCTACGTTCCCGAATCCGTCCCCGGGTCTCCGAGGCGCCGTCGATAGACAGGCTCTCGAGCCCCGTTGCGATTGCCCCCGCGATAGCCTCCACGATGGCGTTCCCCGCGTCCACTGGCGACGATCGTTGGCCCGACATGGTGGGTGGTTGTAGTTAGTTCAGTGTAATGACGGTAGCAAATAGTGAAAAGGTAACCTGCCTGGCTAGTCCTGTCAATCAAAAATGCGGTGCCAATAGATCGTACACTGATGTGTGTGTTTTGTGTGATCTCTCTCTATCTCCTTTTCTCAACTTCGATCTCGATATGTTCCTGTCGTCGTCGTTAGGATAAACGATTGTGTCTGCTCGATTCCGAGAAACCGATCTCCAGTTTGGAGCGATGGGCGACATGCTTTTATATACCGGCCGAACAGTCCAAACAATCGTATTTTTTCCGGTTCATCGTCGAAACGATTAAGACGAGTGCCCCGAACAATAGTCATTGCGAAAACACAGTATGCGCCCCCCCTTGGTTAAAGGGTTCCGCGCACAAAGCGACGGGTAACAGTACACCCAGCCAAACGAACGAGCCGCTGATGCTCTTTGAAGAGTCTCACTCCACTCCAAGCCGTGTGTTTGATCCGTGGATGACCTGCCCCGGAAAATCAAGACACGAGTGGGCGTTCCCCAGAGTGCTACCCTGGACGAATCACCGCAGGTAGAAATAGAGAAACATAATTAGCAATCGAAGGTAACAACTGAAATCCCACCCAGCCACGTAGTTGTAATTCGATTATTGTGAAGGTTTGGTCGTTACGAGAGATAAAACGGCGACGAACCATCTCCCAAGCAAGTCTCGGACATGAAAAGAACTCTTTTTTTTTATTCAGAGGAAAGAAAGGTGAGAGGTCGTCTAATCATCAGCATTTTTGTAGTCAGAAGGCTTCTTCTAACTAATAAGCCTCGTTGACCGACCCCAAGTGGCCCCGACGATACCTAGAGCATCATCCGGAGTTCGACCTACTTAACATACTCACACTTCATATGCTTAAAGAGAAGCTGTTTCAGGGGCCTAAGCACCCAGGCTGGGGAAAGCGTTGGGGTCCTGGCTGTTGAATGGGGCATTATCACGAGCGCCACCACGGCCGCTACGATCGCCACGTTCGCCACGGTATTCACCGCGGCCTTCACCGCGACCTTCGCCGCGACCCTCACCGCGGCCTTCGCCACGACCCTCGCCGCGGCCTTCGCCGCGACCTTCACCTCGGCCCTCGCCTCGCCCACGGCCACCACGACCGCGGCCCTCGCCCCTAGGAGCACCACGGCCGGCACCGCCGCGTCCACCGCGTCCGGCCCGAGGGCGTTCGGGCTCAACATATCGGTTGTCTATCTCAACGAGCTGCTTGGCCTTGCGCTCGCGCTCGCGCTTGACCTTACCGCCAGAGCCGGCGATAAACTCGTCGTCGTCATCCTTGACGAGAGCCTTGGCAGTGGCCCATTTCTTATCGAGCTTGCTGCCCTCGTTAGGCTTGCGGATATCGAGAGACTCGGCCAGAGCGAGCTTCTTCTCGGCCTGTTGGGCGAGATAGTCGGCGTAGGCCACGTGCTTGTCCTCAGGCTCGGCGAGAGCGGCCGAAGCTTCGGCATCTTCGGTGATGGCCTCCTTAAGTTCGGTCTGCGCGATCTCCTCTCCGGCCTGCTCGTCCTTCTGCTCGGCCTCGCCCTCGGTGGCGCCCCAAGATTGGGCGGCCTGCTTCTCGGAACCGCTAGATGCAAGTTAGATTACGTATAACGGTCGTTGCTTTTAATCTTGCGGGGAAAGCTAACCTGGGGGCCCCTTTAGTATGCCGATCATCACGGTCACGAGGGTATCGGCCACCACGGCCTATCACGCCGAGTTAGCACAAATTCATCCTGGATGAGGGCTGTGGTAATCGATCTCACCTCCTCGTCCACGGGCGTCGCGACCGCCTCGGAAACCTCCTCTAGGGGCCTCATCAGTGGGCCTGCGCTGATTGTTCGCGGAACCGGCGTTACGGTCGCGGAAAGCTAAGCGAACAGCAGGTTAGCGATGCCCAATCTACGAGCGCGGGGAAAATCGAAGCCGAGCTGAGCGGGGGTGAAGGGGAGAAGCGCTAGACCGAAGGACGCGCCGGGGTCTTCTCAGGCGACACTCACCTCCCTCGTTGCCTCCAGGACCAGAGCGACGAGCATCAGTGCCGGTAAAAGCGGGCTTCGCGGACGCTTGGGGCTCGACGTTGCGCTTGGAACTGCGCATGGTGATCTTGTCGACCGTCTTCACAGGGCCAGACGGCGGTTCTTCACCCTCGACATCGTTGCCTGCAGGCGACGGGCCGGGTCAGCTAACAGCGGTTCAGGGAGAACAATCTCCTCTCCTCTCTTCCTCTTGCTTCTGCCCCCGTCCTTCCGTGGGGAGCGGGTTATCCGACGAGGGGGGGGGGGGAGGCATACCGAGGACGTCGAACAAATTCTGGTCATCTCCAAGTTAGTTTTGCGAAAGAACCGACGCAAAGCTGCAGGTACGGCTATCTGTGCGAGAGGAACGAAAGGGGAGGAAGGGGGGAAGGGATAGAATACGATGCGCAGTGGGCGTCGCAAGAGAACGACTCTTCCGAAATACAGGCCGGTGCAGCCATAGATGCGGCGGGCGATGTCGAACAACGATAGCGCGAGGGCGCACGAGCGACACGGGTGCGTGTAATTACATGGGGACAGGTGCGTAGATAGATAGCTAGATGGATAGATAGAAGGATGTGTGGGCATACCTTGGAGGCGACCGACATGGTGTCGCCAATTGATTCGCCTTTCAGCAAGGCGGAGCTGTGGACACGGTCGAGTCAATAGGAGATGCGTGCAACGAGGGGGAAAAAGGATATGACCTAGCAGGACATATCCTTAATCTAGATCTCGAATCGGTCGGGAAGGTTGCCTATCCTCTCTGCGCTCCTCGCCTCGATGGGTGAGGGTTAAGGTTGGGTGAAGGGGATAAGGAGTTGTAGAGGTTGGGTTTTTTTCTCGGCGGTGATTTGAATTGGGTGGAAAGTGGGAGGGTGAAAAATCAGGCAGGCCGGGACATCGGGTGCGATCTTGTGTGTGATGCGTGCAAGAGGTACCCTACCTGCCTGCTACCTACGTCCCAGCGCTCCCCCAGCGCCCTCAGCGTCCCCAGCGCATGGCGCGACGAAGTTACCTCCTGGCTGGCTGCTGGCTACCTCGTGGGTACATGTGTGGTAGGCGGATTATACGCCCGCGCGGGTGTGAGGGCGAGTGTGCCCGAGGGTGTCCGGTTCGTACTCCGGTACGAGTCGTCGGTGCTATACGGTTGCCCGCCTGAGCTCCGAGGAGGAGGGGTCGTGTGCTCTGCTTCCCCTCCTCCCCCTCCCTCCAACCTGGCCACCTTACCTGCGCTGGCTCTGCCCGCTTTACCTACCTAAACCGGAGGTCATCAGAGGTCATCCAGCGAGCTTAGCTTAGGCTAGCTTAGGTAGTGGTAGTGGCTGGCGGGCGGGGCAGCCTGAACTCTACGCTGCGCTGCTCTCTACGTACGGTATGCGGTGCCTACCTTACCTGCCTACCTACCTAACTTGCCTGGCCTACATTCCCCAGCCAACCTTAGGTGCTACGGGCGGAAGAGATGGCTAGATGGGGTACGGCTGAAGCGAGTTCTCGTGCGAAAGAGAGCAGAAGTGGAATAGACACCGAGTCCCTCTCCCGCTCACAGCCAGGCCCTCGCTTAACACCAGGCGGCGAGGCAAGTTTAGCCCCTGCCGGTATTTTTGATCGATCTCGCACGTGCACATTTCGACCTTTTTTAATATTTATTTTACCCCTCCTTCGTTTTCGTGCGCCGTTGGTTAAGCGACCTCCTAACGCAGGTAGGGTTCGAAACATGCCATCTACCCCTCATCCTCCCCCATGCCCTCACCATTGGCCCGTCCTTGATATCCAGATCTCCCCATGTTCGTGCCAAGATGCTACGCATGATATGCACCTACACGGCATGTAGGTATTGCCTACCTGCGTAGCACGCCTAGGTACCTACCTAGGTGGGTAGGTAGGTGGTCGGTATTTCCCGTACATATGCATGTACGCACTTCGGATCCATAGTGCATGCTCATCGCCTCCACCCTACGTGGAATCCACCTAAGGTCGGTAGGCTACTTAGTAGGTGCCTGAGTGTGTGTGAGTGCGCCTACGCAATGCAGGCTTCTCTGCTCGGGTTTGTTGGCCTCCCGCCACATGGAAGCGGATTAGCATCTATAGGAGGTGCGTAGGTACTCACCAAGGATTGAACATAGATCATAGGCACCTAGGTAGGCAAGGCACCTGCTCCAGGTACCCGCGCTCTATCTAAATCGCCATACACGCCCGTATACTGCTGGGTGGACATTTAGTTGAGGGTAATAGTGATCTGACTTAGGTAAGTTAGGTGCCTGCCCAACGGACCTATACCTACCTTTAGATCTGCCTGTATCGTCGTAAGTAATGGATGACGTAAAGCGGGCCACGGAGCGCTGCGTCCGCCGCCCGCGGTTCCCACCCCGTGGATAACGCGCGCCGGCACTTGGGATAGTGCCACATACCTTCCATTACGTGCCTAACCTAAGGTACCTTGGGTACCTAACCTACCTTCTGTAGGTCAGTAAGGGTATCATAATCTATACCACCACTATAGTCTACCATGAACAGCTTTCACCCCCTTCCCCCCTCTCCGTCCTACCTTGGTGTGTGCAATTTGCGGTGTTGCGAATCCCGCCCGCTCCCGCCCGCCGTCAGTCTAGGCCCGAGACCCGGGACCACCGCCCCGCCTGTTTGCGCCCATCCCCTTACTTGGTAAACGGACCTGTCGCCGGCCTCTCGTACCTCTCGTCGCCAATCCACCGCCCGAGGGGCTCCCCATAGCCTACACACACGCACAGGTACATAAATATACGTACATATGCTCTTAATACTTGCTTACCTGGTGGATGGGCGACTGCGAATAAAACAGCCATACCATAGCTGGAATGCTAACCGCCGCCCTCGTGCCCATTCACTAGTATTGGAGGCTCGCTGGGGGGTAAGAATATCGAGTGATGGCATACTCGACCTCAGCTAACCTGTTCAAGAGATGTGGCTTATCCTATCTACCCCTAGGTACTTATATAGGTGCGAAGGAGAGCTCCATCTGAAGATAGATGTACGCGCATCCCCGCCATGTTTTGACACGCATACGTACACAATAATGTGGCCGAGAGCCTATGTATGAAGGTAAGTCTATGCGAGGCGGTATGCTTTCGGGTTACTCCTCGTGGCACAGTCGTTGTGGTGACTGCTCTACCGAAAGAAGGGATGGGCCAAGTGCGCTTATAGAGTATGTGCATTTCTACCCGGGGGGCAAAGCAAACATGCGCCCAGCCAAGTCAAAGTCAACCCGCCGGCCCACCCGAGCCTTTCTTTCCGCGTCACGTACTATGTCGCCGCCACTGCCAGCGCACAGTCGTCCGGAGGCATGGTCCCTCCTTTTATGTGTAGGCATTGTCTCAATCGAGAGAGCTGGCCACGACTTCGGGGAAAGGACTGTACCAAGTCTCCGTGTTTTCAAAGTTCCTCAACCGGTCGGACAACAGCCGTCAGTGTGCGAGACAATAATCCGATATTGATTCATCCGAAGATATGAACACGAGATGTGTATCCTTCATACAACTCTAATGGATACCCGGATACGTCTGAGAACATGATGGTCGCCGTGATGCTCTTCTCCACCTGCGCACCCCAAAGCTCAAACCACGGCTTGCTATCTATCTAGGTTAGGCAAGAAGACGGTACCTAGAGTCTCTTGGAAACTTACCCTACATCCCGTCCGAAGTCCTATGCCATGTAAAGCGTGTGGCTTTTCTCGAGGCTTAAGGCGGATAAGAAGGGACGTTTTCGCGGCCAAACCAATGCCCCTCCCCCTTTCCCCTGTGATGTGCAGACCCCGTCGGGATGAGAGCAAATCTGCACACTGATCGTCGACCTGGACCTCGGTCTGCCGCTGTGTACTTCCTACCTCCGTCGGAGGGGAAGGAGCGGACTGAGGGACGAAGCAAAAAGAGGCTCGGGGTGACTAGCTCCCGATCTTGTTCGTCTTCTTTCCGACCCCTGGAGGATGTATGTCAAAACACGACCAAAGATTGGTTGGGTGATGATTGGCAGCCGGGGAGCTGCGAGGAGGGTCCTAGCCAAGCCCTGCTTCCCCGAGGGCAATCACCGGTGCTTGGGGCTATGTGTGTATACACGTGAGACGCTGGATTCTGGGCGGAAGCTGGCCAGCTACCCAGAGTAGACAGACTAGAGTTGAGCGACGAGGGAGTCCGGTAGGCGATGCTACACCTGGTAATGCCCGAACGGTAGTGATACGGGGCGGGTGCGACATGGCTCGTACCGGATATACCTATCTTGCAAACATCTCGCCCGCAGTACGAGCAAGTTTTGCAGTGCTACGCCGTGAACTCGGAAGCATCAGTCCCAGCCCACGACACAGCCTATATCCAACCCCGTACGATTGGGGTACACCACGTCATAGTAGCAGCGGTGGTAGCTGGGCGTCGCGTTGTACTCCCCTCCTCCCCCTTGTCCCCGAGACGTTTATCGTACTATTTCACACCTGCCGAGATGTGCTCACCGTAACTATTAGGTAAACGGGTTTCCAGGAAATGGCAGGCGAATTTGCCCGAAAATGTCGTGATCTCTCCATCCTTACTAGTAGGATTGGAGTCGTACTATGTAGGGAGGCCTCGTCGAGGAGGGTGGGCGTCGCTATTCCAACCAGAGCGGGTTCGAAAACCTCTCCGTGACTAACCGGTCGTCACCACAGGTCGGGTGAGGGTGGCGGAGAAGATGGCGTGCATATGTGATGGCAGCCTCGAGAGACCGCAGCAGAAATAGACAGAGGGCTTTAACAGGGGAGACAAAAAGGAAAGGAGAGAAGAGGAAAAGAAGAAGAGAGGGCTAGGGAAAAAAATTAGTGGCGCCGTTGACATGGACAAACAGGTCCATGGGCATGCATTTGTAAGTGTAATAATGTACCTTGGCTATATCAGGGCAAGGTAGGGTCCAAAAAGAAATATATTTTACTTAACCTTTATGTAACGGGTTTTCTCGTGGTTCACGGCATTCGGGAGCGGAATGACGTATATCGAAAACGGGGCACCGGGAAAGTCGTCGCTACGCCTGAAAATAGAAACGAAAGATACCTCGTTTACAAGTAGATCGTGGGGTATCGTGGGAGGGATTCTGATTCTGTTAATAATGGCTTCCTTATCTGTGGTTCACCTATCATGGCACATAGCAAGACACGGACGCCAGAGATAAGAGGCCAGCCACGGGGCCACACCTCCCATCCAAATAAATACTCTGCGACGGAATCCCAGCGAACCGTGGCCATTGTGCTTCTTCCTCTCACGTCGGCCCCGCGGCTCCCCACGAGGCAAGGCCTCAAACTTCTCTCGAAGTCGATAGAAGTTATAGCACTAGGGGTTTGTGGCCGTCGCCTCGGACGGTCTCGTTCGAACCTCTTCTATCGCCTCACCAGACGAGGAACTTTTTCTTGATACCCAATTTCTGCTGATTAGCGCTCTAATTGGGAAAAAGACCGGTGCTGCTTGGCCATTCGCCTGTTATCTCTTGCTCGTCGTGGCTGGTCCATCATGGAGGCATAGTGACCTCGATGGCCCGGCTCGAGACGACCTCGCGCCTCAAGTGAGGTTTAGATCGTCAGGGACCTACGCACGACTTCTACGTCGAACACCGAGAGGCATCCTAACATAGGTTTCGTCCCACGGAGCAAACCATCGCGGATGGGTTGTGCGGACAAATTTGGCCGGTAGAGAACGGTTCTAATACTGCCGGACTGAGCCCCGGATCTCGTCGCTCTATGGGGTGGCGAGACAAACCCGGCTGGTTCGAAGTGCAATGCCGAAGGCAACCCGCACGCTTCTAGGTCCCGAAGAAGAAGAAATGTTCTTCAGGGACGAGGTAGTAGGGACGAGGGAAGAAGTGGGCTGGAAGAGCCGGAAGAAGGTCAAGTCGGAATCGCCGTGGCTGGTCCTCGAGTCCACGACAGCTTGGATGTGCCAGCGGTCTCTGGCGTTACTTGAGGGCCGCCGCCAAGCAGAGAGACCTGACGACGTCCAACTCCACGATGCCCGACACCTCCAGGTACACGCTTCCACGTCGAAGGAACGCGTCGTCAGGATCAGCAGAGGGCAGGCTGCCGGGGAACACGGGCGACGCTCCGTCTCGCATGCCGGTCAGGCCTTCTGGGAAAAGCGGCCGCGTGTTGGATCACGCGACGTTTTGTCCCGCCAAAGAATGCAGGCAATCCGTCTTCCGGAACCACATACGGCAGGATATGATGATGGCCCGTTCGCGCAAAAGCTTAGCTTGGACAGTTCCCGACTGGCCTTGGCCGTGTCGAATCGGCGGGCGGGCCTCCTCAATGCTGACGGCCTTGGCAGCGTTGGGTCTGGGCTAGGCTGGGCATGTGTCTTGGGTGGGATCAATTCCTGGGCAGGCGTGTGATGCTGAGCTCCACCTGTGGTGACCGATGCCGCATTCGCACATCAAACACACGAAGGAGCATCACCGCCTTTCGCCGACCAATAATGCCGCCCGAGGGAAGGGGAGGGGTGCGGGTGCTAGTAACACCTCTAGGATGCTCACTACGTTGATAGCCTAAGCAGGACTCGGAGCCGGCTTCTCACAACGGCAAAGCAGGCAGGCTTGAGCGCTCGAAAAACCCACCTGAGCTTCGTGGCAGTCTTCTAGGAAACCGAACCCTCGACGAACGCCTTCTCCCCACGACAACAAATAGGGCGGCCCACGAGACTACTCTGGTCTGGTCCCCGAGAGAAAGAGAGAGAATTAAGGGGGCTAGCTCGACCACGTCTCCGCCCCGCCAGACTAGGTGGTACGATCTAATCCGATATGACCCCCCTCCCCCCCATGCTGAGCCTGGGAAATCTAGCAGTGGCTGGCTGAACCTGGACGAGCGACGTCCGATGCGTCGATAAGCTTGGCCGGCACGGTGGCACGAACACGACACGAACAGTTGGGGCGAAACCGACCGCTCTTTGCGTCTTTTTGAGAATCGCACAGAAAGGATGGGGGGGGGCGTTGGCCGGGGTGGGTTGGGCTGGTTGGGACGGGCGGACAGATGGATGGGCGGATGGGAATGTGGACAATACCTGTGCAGGGCAGTCTGCTAGGTACCCTAAGGCACCCTAAGGCACCCGATTGAACCGCCCTAGCCTACCTGAGCACTGAGCACCGGCGGCTGCTTGGTTCCAAGGGCACGTCACATAGGCAGGTCCGCACAGTGCACTGCGGGTCCAGCGTCTTCAGGAGCCTTGGCAGCTCCGACTTTTTTTTTTTTTTTTTTTCCCTCGCTGGACCCCGAGTGGACCGACCAAGGAATGCGGCTGCCCCTCCTTCCCCTCTAGTAGGTCCTCGCCTCTTGTCCTCCTTGTCGACGAAACCACCGCGACCACCGTAAAGCGGGAAAGCTCACCGTTTAAAACGCCCTGTATCCCCACGTAATATTATGTGGGTCCGGGAAAGAGGCGGCAGAGAGCGAGAGAGAGAGGGGACAAGAGGGGGAAAAGAAAATCTGGATTAATCATTCCAACGGGGAGAATTAACCAACGCGGCAAACCTCCGATCGCGGATGACTTCTTCCCCCCCTCCCCCCCTAACCAGCTCCCCCCCTCCGCGGCCTTTGCCCGGGATTAGGTTTGTAGTAGTGCCGTGCCATGTCTCTATATTTTTTGACCGACCGACCGACCGTCATGGGCTCGGCCAACAAGATCAAACCCAGGGGGGAGGGGCAGGCAAGCGAGCGAGCCAGCAAGCGAGCAAAGCAAGCCGCCATCCGCCCATCCAACCCATGCTGTGCGCTCCTTCGCTAGCCGGATGGATGGCCCCCGTCTGCTTTTTCCCGTTCCTCGGGTGTTACACACCCTGCCAAGTCGACAAGACCGAGAGGGGGAACAGGGAAAAAAAAGTATGCTGCTACTATGCATGTAGTGAGACCGAGAGGGAAACAGGCGAGGCCCAGAGGACATTCGAGTCTTGTGTACCCGTAGTCTTGTCGATCTAATGTTACCGTCGCTTCGCGCGCAGGTGAGGCCAAGATGTAAGTTGATTTCAAGAGTTAGCAACTGTCCATCTGCTTTAACAGATCATCTACCTCTGTACAGCGAATTAGCTGGCCTAGATTCACACCCGGCCAGCTAATCCGCCCGTCCGTGCGAGTGCGCTCCACATGGCAATACACCGCCAAGCCCTCTCTAGCTAGTAGAAGTTATGTTGCAATACCACACTTTTCGCTCAAGTGCGTTCCCACGAGCCATCTCCGAGTAGAGACGTGAAAGACAGCTGGTTTCACGATGCTGACTCTGTAGCGAAGACGATAAGCCCCCGTGATAGCTACTGCTCTCTAAATCCACGCCGTTTTATATACAAGGACAGTCAACTAGCTGTGGACGCGGTAGGCTCGAAAACAGCCGGATTGATGAAGAGAAGAGACTCGTAACAACCCTCCCTTACCCACCCAAAGTGCAAACGAAACTGCCTCCCCGGTATTCGAAGAGGCACTCAGACCCCGTCCGGCCCAGAGAGGAAAGCTTGTAAATCCCTTAAAACTCCTGCCGTCGTGGATATCAGTGCACCGTACATATCGTCGAATAAGTCGCGTCAGTTGACCATCGTGTCGGATCGAAAATTCCGTCCTGGACTGCTGGGATGCTAAAATCGTCGTGGAAATTCGATGCTCCGTAGTTTGTTTATCGAAACTCGAAATCAACTGCCTGCCGTGGGTATAGTTCCGGTTGCCCCCCCTTATTGAATGTTTTGAAGCAAGCCTTCCACAAGATACAATGGAAAAACAACGTACGCCTTTTTCGTCATAACTTGACCATCACCATCACTCCATTTGTAAACCCATTATACACCGTCCTAATGGCCTCCGGGTTGAATCGTGTGATCCCCCCGGGATTGCCCTGTTTTTCTTGACCTTGACCATCCCATTGGTATATTGTAGCACCGGATCGCTTACAGGTATCTTTTTTTTTGTGACCCCTTCCCCCAGAACCCTCGCTTTCCATTCGCCATGTCGCGTTTCGGATACGGTCTTCCGCCACTACTGCACTAGTAGCTACCTCATGTTGCTCGTGTCGAAGGAAAATTGTGTTGGGAAGGCCATCGATGCGCTGAGACCAAATGGGTCCCAGTCCAAGGCGGGGTCGAGCAACTGCGTCATGCTGGGATAGCCTTGGCCTTGCGTTTGGCTTTGTGTATGACTGCCCTGCCCCCCCGATGCCATCGATGACTGCCCCGAGGGCCCTGCCGTCGTAGGCTGCACAGAAATACCATGTGGTTGAGTCACCTGGAATGTCGAAGGATAGGGGCCTGGTCCCGGGGTGTCCGGTTCGGGCTCGTCCATCATATCGGTCGGCGCGTCGTACTCTTGTTCTGTTCTCACGGATTAGACATAGGACGCCAAAGTTCTATTCAAACAAAGAAAACGGGTCAGCTTGCCGAGTTGTTGAAAATGGTTCTGGAATGACGATGTCGGATAGAAAGTGGGCGGCCGGGGACCAGCATGCTGTTGCATCAGCTGCTGGCGCGCGGCCGCCGCCATCCCAGGCATTGGCGCTAATTGTGGCTTCGTAGGAGGGGGAATTGTCGCGCGCAAGTTCGTATGATCTGACGACGCAGGTGAGGACGCAACTTGACTTCCAAAGGGCGGGGTGGGGTTAGTAGGAGACGTCGCATGGGAAGGGGGCGTGGGCCGAGTCTTAGGAGACGTCAGGGACTGCTGGACACCTGTAGGCTGTGACAGGGAAGCAATGCCGGGTTCGAGCTTCGGGGCGATGCTAGAACCGGACCTGCGCGAATGATGATGTCTGCTGAGGATCGTCCGCGGCATCGGCGGTGGCTGCACCATATTCTGGGGCATATGAGTTGGACCAAGATTTGGACTACCAGTTTTGGCGTGAAGCTCAGCTTGGACATCAATACCTACGTAACATCAGTTTCCGCCTCCGGGCAAGCAGGGAGGCGCGCGACAATTTACCTTTTTCGAGAAGGATACGCTCGAGAAGTGAGTTCTTGTACCGAAGCATCAGGCATTCGTCCGCGGCGCTTCGGTGGGCGGCCTGGAGGCTGGCTAAGTTCGATTCGTGCGCCTTGATGGTTTCTTCGAGCTGCTTGATGTATTCCGTTCGGCGTTCTCTAAATGCGGCTTGCGCCTGGCGGTTTCTCTGCTTGCGCTCCTCCGAAGTAGCATAGATCTTGTACCCGCAGGTTAGCCTCCCGATCCCACTCTCCCTCCCCGCACCCAGGCAACGGCGCAGGCTGCCGAGACCCAAGTTAGAGAAGTTGGGAGAAGGGGCCGACTTACCGGCTTTCGCCCACCTTTGCGTTTCGCCGGTTGGTTTTCTGGCGGAACTGACGGGCCAGGTTCATTCTCGGGGCTCGAGCCGATGGACTCTTCGGACTCGTCCTTGGATGGGTCTTTCTTGTCGATGGACATCTTGTCTGACATGACAATATCCACAGCAGGAGACGATTGCCGCTCGCCGGCAGACGCCTCTCGGACCGAAGTTTTGGTGAACGGAAAGGATATGGCGTACACGCCGGTCGCCGGTCCTCCTTGATAGGTTCGTCCGGTGTAGGGGTTGCTGACTGGAGCAGCAAGACAGTTTGGTACGTATGGCCCCCAAGATATTACCATATGGTAGGGGAGACCTTAGTATGAGAGGGGGGAGGAATAAAAGGCACAGAATAGTTCCTCGGCAACGAAGCGCGCGCACATACACGGTACTGACTAGGGCATAATCTGGGGAAAGGGGGATCTGACGAACGGGGACGGGAACCTCTGCTCAAGCTCGGGATATAGAGCGATCTAAGTGGCTGTAGGAAAGGTAGTTAGGTAGAGTGGCAGCGAAGATACAGAGAGATAACGGGTAGTATAGAGAGTATTGGCAGGCTGTGGTGAGGTGAAGGGAAGAGGAAAATGCTTGCTAGATTTTATGTAATTAAAATCGGGATGGGACCTGGGGCTGGGCTGGTTCGGGTGGTTCGCCGATTAAGAGGAAGCTCAGGTAGACGTACCAGTTCTCTTGGGAGGTGGGAAGACTTTTTTTTTTCTCCTCTTTCCTCAATCGTGGGAATTAGCGGTGCAGAATTCCAGTCTTACTAGCGAATGCTAGTTGCGATGGATTAGAGGACCGGACCCAGCAAGTAGACTGCCGTCGACTTTCAGTTCTTAGCGTCGTAGGCCTACACCCCCCCCCCCCCCCCCCTCGTCATGCGTCCGCCGCTGGTACCATCCAGAGTCGGCGGATTCATGCCCACGTATCTGGGTAAGACTCTTAGCCTCCCACACGACCTGAGCCCAGGAGACGCAACTCGCGAAGCGGGCCACAGATCGAGCCGTTCGGCGCTGCTACTTACGGCGGGGGGCCCGAGTATAGCTCCCCAGCGTGTACAGCACTCGCAATGCCGCCAGGTGCTCTGATAGTGATGCGGTACGCGTCGCAGCGGGACGAGAGGCAGAGACGGATAGATGATGTGTCTGTGGTGTGGTGTGGTGTGGCTGGATGGGACGGGTGGGCTTTACTGTTTGGGACCGTGCAGGACGGGACGTACGTAGTATAGCTAGCTGGCTGGCTGGCTGGCTTTGCTGCAACGCGGCGCGGGTGAGGAAGACCGGTGGGTGGACCAGCGCGGTCGATTCAACTGCGGCGAAATACACACAGGAAGCACAGCAATCTGTGGCAGGGTACGTGAATAGAAGTTCCTGGGGGAGGGAGAGTGGTGGTGGCGGCTCGATGGCCTGGAGAATTTCTGAGTCGATTCGTGAAGCCGGCCGGGGGGCTCCTCCAGCTGGAGCCCAGGTGGGAAGTGGACCAAACGTACCCAACATGGGCCGGCCACATACATCAGGTACATGACGATGATGCATGCACTGATGCATATGTACATACATGGGTGCAAGCAAGCACGGTAGGTACGCATGTACATACTCTAGGTATGTCACCCGGATGTGGTGGTGGTGGCCGTGTGCTCCACACCTGTCGTAGTTGCGGTTGCAGTTGCGGTTGCACAAAAGGGGAAGGGGGGGTGTGCGAGAATACCGGGGTGGAGGCAGCTAAAAAGCTACGTACCTCCTTAGGTACCTATGCGCCGTAATATCGTGGGAACACCAGGTACCCGCCTACCTACCACCCGTTGCCTACGTGAAGGGAAAGCAAGCTTCTCTGGCCTTCCATCGTCTCCGCCCAGCTTGTGAAGAGAGAATTATATAAGAGGCACCTTAGACCTTGCAGCCTTAGGTACCCGACTTTACCTTAGGTACCTACTTACGCTCGCGGCGAAGAGACTGTCTTTGCTTATAGTCAAGGCCCTTCGAAGTCTCTCGGTCTCGCATACTTAGGTACTGGAAACAAGCAGTTGACCCTTCGAGAACAGGCAGATACTCGGTATGATGTCTGTGGTGCTACAAGCCCTTTGGCTCCCCTGCTCAGCCTTTTCGCGGGTTCCACGGCGTGTGTCATGAAGGCCTCAGGAATATATATATATATATATATATATATAGAGAGAGAGAGAGAGAGAGAGAGAGAGAGAGAGAGAGAGAGAGAGAGAGAGAGAGAGAGAGAGAGAGAGAGAGAATAATCGACACTTGAGCTACGGAAGCGACGTGATTCGGCGGTTCGGGGGGCGGCATGAGACGGACACGGGTACGAAGTTGTGCGGGTGTGTATAATGTTGTTGCTACCTTGGGTGCTCCGTAAGACGAGTAAAGATCTCCACCCCTAGATAGGTAAAGAGGCAGAAGAAATCGCATCTCTGCGCCTCGAGATGAAATTGCATGCGTATGCAAGATTGGGGGGAGGGGGGGGGGCCTCTGGTATACCAGGCGGACAGCGAGCCCAACATTGAGTGTCCAAAAACAAGGGCATTTCTCTCCAGACAAGCTTCATTAGCTTATACATCCCGCAGCATAGCGTGAAGCCGGTTTGGTAAGAAGAGAAAAGAGGGGGAGGCCTGCATAGGGAGCTCCTTTTCTGGTGTTTACGTTAGGCTATCTGTCCCAGGCAATTTCCAAACTCGGTGTGCTGTGTCCCGCGCTATCGAGCGTATATCGGGTAGGATGACGCAGGACTCGAGTGGCATCGCAGTTGACTGCGGTTCCCTGTGTCGTGAATGTTGCATATCCCTAGGGTCTATAGCGTGGGTTTTCTCCCTATCTCTCTCTCTATCTCTCTCAATGCTACGTAGTATTCTTGCTATTTTGCTTTCTGGGAGTGGATTGTAGGGATAGGCGTCTTCGGGGCCTCTGGAAGGGGTGGTTAGGCGTTGTCCACAATCTGCAGACCCCACCTCCAATTGTCAGCAATCCCTCTTGTGATGTGGTAAAAATCCACAAGACTCGAAAGGTCTTGGACTTCCAAGTTACGACCAATATACATACCTACGTCTTTGCCCCTGCGGCTTGCATGAGGTAGGTGTCCGGTCATATGTGTATGTGTACTTGAAAAATCCGGGGAAGAACCCGCAGCGCCACAACATGGCGGCGGAGCACACGGCCGTGGTGTGTGGCCTGTGAGAGGCAGGTTTCTCAAAGGGACCATCCACGTGGTGAAACAAACTAGGCCTCCGACGGATTCTCCAGCGGTAGGTTCCCGTCCTCAATACTTTGCCGGCTTGTTGGGCCGAGGAGAGGAACAAGCAACAACTCTCTCCCCGGGCGGCCACTCAAACGCGGACAAATCAACAGATAGACCAGTTTACAAATACCAACAAGATTAATGGCGAGAAAGGATGGTAAGAAATGTCGGTGACCCCGGTGGAGGCTGCCAAGGGCAAGTGACGATGGAGACCGAGAACAACAGGCTTTTCCAGTCCGCTGGCATCGGTTTGGTTGGCCGGGTCTCCAGCACTTCTCTCCCGCATGCCAATCCAGCCCTACGAGCTAGCTGGCATCGAAGCAGCTGTGATGCTGCTCCGGTCAGCCCGACGTTTTTCTTTCTAGTCACCTGAGCAGCTCTACACCACTAGCGCGCGCAGTTGATTCTGGAGTCCGTGGATTGCGCATAACCCCTGTACAATCAGCGCCAGGTTGCATAGTAGCATATTGCGAAGCCTTGACAGCGCGGATGACCACCGTAAGCAGCCGCCGCAGCGATAGATTACGCTGTGCGAATAGCCTAGTACGTTGATATGAGAAAGACTTGGTCTTTATTTAAGTTCAACGTTTAGATACGTAGATAGATGTGGGTATGACATACCGCCTGTTTGGACTGGACAAACGTTACCCCATGATGAAAATAAGAAAGAATGAAACCTAAACTGGACGGCTCTTGCGAGGCTTTCGGTTCGTGGATTCTGAGCTCAAAGTATTTTGATGACGGGAACATCGGATTCTCGTAACGAGTTTTTTTTTTCTGAAAATACGGGCAAATCCACGGGGGGCATCCGGTAGTCGGAAAATCACGTTAGGAATTAGAGCACCCAGGATTGTGGGCGGCGTCGAGCTCACGACGGAGATATGCCAACTTTATTACGCAGAGCGAATCGCCACAACCTGAGCGCTTTTCGAAATCGTGACATGTAGGATGCCAACCTTTTGGTTTCCCTCAGGTTCGTCGCCGGGCAGGTTCCGCGTGCTACGTGGGACCGCATCAAACAGCAAGGAGGCTGAAAGATTTCCCAGGGGGGCGTCCCGCCTGTCGCCGTCCATCGAATGTTCTCCGGGGATCTCCATTGGATGTCTAGCGACTACGTTCGCCCACACCTGTAGTATGTCTGCAATAGCACCCCTCGCTGGGTCTTCGTAAACCTCGTAAGGGAGAGACACCCGGGCGGGTGATCTTCTCGAGGAGGATTGCAGAGCGATGTCTCGCCGTGACGTCGGCAATGCTCTACCTAGGCACCGACCTAGCGAGCCCGTCGACAGAAACAAAGCACATCCAGTTAAAGACTACCAAGTAGCGCTGTTAGGAATCGAACCCTATCCTCCTTTAAATAACCCACTGATCTCTACCTAGGTACCTTTCAGGTAGGTACCTACGTAGGTATGTACCCAATGGAGGCAAGACAGTTGTGCATGCTCTGGATGGGAGGTGTGTATGCGCCATGCGTAGTACGCGCTCTAGTACGTACAGAGGAGGCATTTCGGTGCATAACGTGTTGGCTATGCAGCAATTCCGTACCTCCTAGAGTCCGTAGGACCCAAGGTATGAAAGCACTACCTACCTTAGGTACAGAGTAGATCTGTTGGCCGTCATGGATGCGAACCCCCCGAGAGACACAAAGTACGTATGGAGATCACGGAGCTGTTCTTTAGCCAAGAAGAGGTGGTTAACTGTGGGGAAACGAAGAAGGACTGAAGATCGATGCACTCCTTCGTGGCATCTCCGAGGAGACAGGGATTCCCGACAATCTGCGTACGGAATGGGACGCGCTGCTACGTAGAACAGAAGAATACGCATCTACGTAGTATAGCGTATATTATAGGACAGGGCCGGCCCCCGGACGTGCGTGGTGCGGTGGTGGGAAGAGGGTAGGTACCTCCTAGGTACCTACCTGCCTACCACACGACCAAGTACCTAAAGTAGGTACCTACCGCCTATCACAGTACGTACTAACGTACCTAGGGGGTTGTGGTAGGTCCAGGCGAGCTGCGGACCAATGACCTCGTCGCTGCGCGAACCGGCCAGTTCCGCATTAGGCATTTTCTCGACCGGGTCGACCAACAGCATGGGTCGGTTTCGCACGGGCCACCACCACCGCAACAGCAGATGGAACAGGTACCAGGTATCTCCTCCGCCGGCGGCATCTTGGCAACCAACCCGGATGGTACGTGCTGTGTAGGTGCCTGTATACATGCGTTTAGGTACCTAAGGTAACTAATATAACCTTGGGTCGGTGGTCTCCGTGTAGAAATCCGGCATCGAACGCTACTAAGAGGGTGTTGTATTATATAGTATGCTACCTGTAATAGTTGGTATGCCTATCTATCCATCTAGGTAGGCTGGCGTCGGGTCGCCACGCCCTGGCGTTGTCTGAGATCCGAAACTAGTGTGTATCTGCGAGCTTCTAGGATCGAAGTCTCTCTCTCTCCTCTCTCTCTCGCTCTCTTACTGCCACTGTGCGTCGATGTGCGCGTGCGTTGCGTGTACTACATGGTATGTGTGTATGGTTATGGATGGGTGGGAGGCATGTATGGATGTGTGAGTGGGAGATTCGTGTTGTATGTATGTACGCCACACTCACAGAAACGGGGGATTGAAGGTGTCTGTTGACGGGGGGATATGCCTTCTGGAAAGCTTCTAGCTGACTTCTAGATGGCTTTGTCATGGGCCTTGCCAAGCTGCAAAATTTCACCTATCCTCTCAAGTGACGTGTTGCCCTCACACCGAGCTACGTATGCGGCAGCTTATCTCGCAACCATGTCCAATTCCGCGCCGATTTCGCTTCGCCGTTCCGACGGGCTCGCCCTATGAGACATCCTCATCTCCCCCTCCCCTTCAGCTCGCTAGCTGAGACAGCTTGTGCTCTCGCCTCGGCAGATTGCTCTGATTGATGTACCCAGATAGGAAACGTCGCTTGCCTTGTTCACTTCAGCCATGCTCCTTCGCCCGTCCGATTTTTGGCATTAGTACTACTAAGGCTGACCTGCTCGGGGACTGCGAAGTCTCTCGCCCCGTCATACGAGACATCCTTGCACCCCAGCGTGACGCTTTCGTGGTGTAAGCCCATGTAGTAATTCGCGCATCTATCATAATAAGTGAACTCCCTAACAGCACTAATGTGCTGCTCTAACTCATTACGCTCTATACATGTGCGCGTGCTTGTTAGACCAAGTGCATCGATGTGACCTCTTAACTTGGTACATTAGCGTCGACATGCCCTGTTAGTTCGTGAGGAACACCCCACGCCCAGGGAGAGGTCAGCACAGGCTGGGGGGGTTCGACCCCGCGTCCGCCGGCGCTGATTGGAATAGATATTATGTTCCCGAGTTCCAACTCTGCCTGGAAGGTAGCCATCGACGAGTCTACATACCTAGTACTGCCGATGCTGGTAACCCGTCGTTATAACGTTGCACTCACTCTGTTACCCTGTGGAGACCGGCCGGGGTCGGGGACGACAAAACAAGGTAGGATGAGCATTGGTGGGGGGCACCTATAATCTCTGAGGTATCAAGGCCGCTAGCTAGCCCTCGAAATCCCTGGCTTTCTTTTAAAAGTCGATGTTGCTGGCTCTCGCTGAGGCTCGGGACAGCTCGAAACCCATCAGTAAAAATGATCGGCGACAAGATGTAGCTCGCCGGCCTACTAATATCTCTTGCCAGATGACGCCCAATGGATTGTCTATATCACCGCTTAAGCTTCTGATCTGGTCTTGAAACGTGACCCGCACCAACGTTGGCGCCGTTTAGCGTAGGGTTGACTATTCTCAAGCTTCCGTTGTCAACGGCTTTTACTACCGCTATTTTCTCCATTCGATATACCTTAGCGAGGGATGGCAGAAATCCAAGCTTGAACCCAAAATCGGCCTCATATCCTATCGTCCGCGACTAGGTTTCCGTCTCAAACATCAGCCACAGTCTTTCGACGGCTTTCTATGTCAAGGCATCGTAGAATCGCATAGAAGCCCTAGTCAGGGCGAATCGCCGACTGGAGTGCACGTCCATCACGAAGTATACCCAGTAGCGCCCGTTACGACGCCGAATGCCCCGCCCCCTTTCCCAAACATCTCTCTGACGTCGGCGATGAGCTCGTCCGGGCGCTCCCAGGCAGCGAAGTGGCCGCCGCTATCGTGATCCTTCTCGTACACCACTTCGCCCAATGTGCGCACCCACATGCTAGGCAAAACCTGCAGGTCCATGGGGAAGTGGCTGAATCCTAGTTTCACGCCGGGAGACCACGCCCGTAGGGCCTGATGGTCTAATTTTCCAGACCTCCCGTCCACATTGTGCGTTATTTCGTAGTAGATCCGGACGCTGGCGGCGGGCCCTGCCGTGCTAAACCAGTAGATGCTCACCCAAGTGCAGATCTCGTCATCCGTCCACGGGTACGCGTCCGTCCAGTCGTGCAGCTTCTCCAAGATCCAGGCTAGGCAGGCCACTGGGCTGTCCGCCAGCCCGTATCCGAGCGTTTGCGGCTTGGTCGATTGCTCGAGGTTGTAACCTCTGCCCTCTGTCTCGAACCACTTGGTGCGCGTTACGCCACGTCGCTCCCGCGAGTTGTAAGGCGTCACGGCGTGCTGAAGAGCGAGGAGCGGGTGCTTAAAGTACTCAGGCGGGTTGGCGGAGTCGTAGTTGAGGTGCGTTGCCCGGCAGTATTTTGGGTAGAGGTGCGCAATGGCTCTGCTGATGTGACATCCCCAGTCGCCACCTTGCGTAACATATTCGTTGTAGCCCAACTTCAGCATGAGCTTATTCATAGTCTCTGCGTACTGCTCTATAGCAAAGCCGCGCGTCTTGGGCCCTTCGGAGAACCCAAAGTTAGGCAAAGAGGGTGCGACGACGTCGAAAGCAGGGCACTTCACCCCGTCGCCCTCTGTTAGGGGCTGCAGTATCTTGAGGACCTCCTCGAAGTGACCTGGCCAACCGTGAATAAAGAGCAAGGGGATGGCACCTTGGACCTTGCTGCGAACGTAGATAAAATGGATCGCTAGAGACTCGAAGCCTTCACACTGAACGTCGGTGACGAAGTGCGGTGCCTTATTCAGTTCCTTCTCCGCCTTCCTCCAATCGTACGACTCTCGCCAGTAGCTAGTCAGCCTCCTGATGTCTGCGAGAGGAGACCCCACTACGAACAGCTCGGGTCAGTTATAGCTATTCCACCTACGAAGGGCTGGAAGGTATTGGGGGTAGCACCGATTACACGAGGCTAGCTACATAAGATAGCCGGCTCGCGGCGCCCTGGTACGAGTAGAGAGAAGTTGATATGCTTCCGAATGCGAGGGCGCTGGTGCCTAAAGACGGGGGTGGAGGATTGGAGGTATACTCACTATCCCATCCTGCTTCGTCCAACTCATCTGGAAACCTGGCTAGAGATAGTCGGAGTTTGAGGTCCTCTAAGCGCTGGTCGTCGACGGCAATGGTATATGGCTGGATGTCTGTCATGATGAGTTTTACTGTGGACGGAAGCAATAGCTAGGTCGAGCCTCAAACTACTTGTATATTGGACAAACGACCAGATATCGACGACACCCCGCAACGATGTTGTAGTGCGATACAATGGAAATTCGGATGGAGACGTTTCTGTGTAATATGTGCTGCGGTCCTGGGGCATTCTTATATGCCCTCGGGTCAGATGTGCGGCTGGGCTGCAAGCGTCGCCTACCTAGACGTCGTTGAATAGGGGAGATGATAGGCGCTGGTGGCGTGCCGGTCGACGGCGAGGGTTTCTGGTCTCGACCGCGGAGGTTCCGTTACGTATGCAGACAACTCGCTGCCTATCTGGGGTAGGGCGTTCTCTTATGACATGGCGAAGGGCGTGAGAATATTCAGGTATGGAACCTTGCAATCGACCCCCCGACCCCAGATCGCGACTTAAGATGCCTACAGGCAAAGGTGGTACCCATTGAGCATCCCCGGTCGCATGCATGACGCATAGCCCGTCGCCCACCTCTCGAGACCCCATGCCGCGATGGCCCGGTAGAGATGATTGGTATTCGCGCCTATGCGGGTGGTAGTGAGTGCTTTGCGACACACCTAGACGAGCCATTTGGGCGCCGGGAGGTATTGCCAAAAGTTCTGGTCGTATACGGCTGCACATCCCGAAGTTGGTTTGTTTGCATGGTGCTCGAGGCCAACGAAAGAAGAACCGAGGTGAAGATTCTTTGTAGGAGTGTGGAGTGACCTCACTGGGGAAAACATGTCACATGGACAGCAACCAGTTTGAATCACGGGCGAGGAGATGCGGCTGGGCTGTCGGTGTTACGGGGGTACGGTTAGTAATATCCAACGTGCTCAGAGGAACATAGCGCGAGCGGGGTACCTGCGTGATTCGGACTGACGATATCGGATATCACTGTAAACAGTGGCATAGGTACCTAGATATCTTTAGTGGCGAGGCTTTTCCTGGTTGGCGATCGGTTGCTAGTTAGAATGAGGGGACGTCAAGGCCCGTAGTGCCTATCGCGAGCGACGGTACCAGCAGGTAGGTAGATTCACCATAGCGATGAATCGTTACAATTGTTACCGATGCACACCCGGGAGGGCGAGGCTAGATCGCCTTGCCGATTTGTGTATGACGATGCCTTACTGTAGGTACCTCTGAGTTCGGTACCGGCCTGTTGCCTATAATACAGGTATATAAGTCGGGTGCTTGAGGTACGTGAGGTACCTGTATAAGTACCTGATGGTAGGTACGTACGTACAAAAGGTACTTGGGTGATCGGCAGGCCGTCGCCCGTTTTCCGGCGCTACGGCCAAAACAATTTGTTGACTTTCCCCCCAAAGTAAACCAAAGTAAACAAGTCTAATGTCAGTCAGTCTCCTTTTTTTTCCCTCTCCACTGCCTTCTTTCCACTTCATCACCTTGACACTGCATATTAATCCCGTAGCACGAGCTTTCTGAGATACGAGAATCTTCTGAATCCACCCAAGAATCACTCCATATCTGCCCATTGAGGCTGCCAATACCGATCCCGCCATGGCGCGTCGCTCGGCTCGCATCGCGGGCGCTTGCAAGGTAAGTAAACAAACCCTCCTGTCTGCCTGCTTCCCCCTTTCCCATCTCCCTATCTTCATCTCGCATCTCGAATGCTATATCCCGCTTACTTTCCGGCACTGACCGCGCCTTTTTTAACATTAGAGAACTACGGCTTCGCCCGCCCCTAGAATGGGATCCGTCTTCGAGGACGGTGAGCCGTCCGAAACCCCGACTACCACGCGCCGTCTTGACACGATTGCCTCTTCCCCGATGGCTAAGCCCACCACCCCATCTTTAGCTACGCCAGTCAAGCTCCCCATGTCCGAAATGCACCCGAGCAAGGCCCACCCGACCACCGCAGCACCTTCGTCCGGCACTAAGCTTGGCTTCGTCGACATCGACTACACCAGAACGCCTGCCGAGCAGATCGCCCTGGCCCGCGATACCCCTTCCAAGACCCCGTCGCTCCTCCCGTCGTCTGCCTTCACCTTTCGGAAGACCCTCTCCACCGCCGACAATGCGTTGAGCCCCGAAACTAAAAAGATGATGGAAGCTATTCGCGACCACGGTGCCAGAATCAAAGCCGACCTTGTTGCTCAGAGTAACCAGGCGAGGCTTGATGGAGATGAGTCGTGCGACGCCCGCAAAATCCGACGAGCTAAAGGCAAGATGGACCGCTTCAGTGCTGTCCATATAGCCGAGTTTAAGAAGATGGATTCCATCGAGAACCATCCTTCCGTCCTTCGAAACGCTTCCAATCGCAACGCCCTCAAAGCAGGCGTAAAGCGGAGCCAGTCAAACGCTGACCTCGAAAATCCCGACTCAGTACAGTCTGCAGAGTCTTCTTCTCGCCCAGCGCCGGCCTTTTCCGAGACCCAGGATCGTCCCGATCCTGAGTCTGCCCCGGTGAAGCGTATGCGACAGAGAGCTGAGGATGATGCATCTGCCCTTCGACCTGTTTCACGCGACGGCGGTTCCATTCCCCAGCCGAAGAGCAGCGGCAACGATTCATTCCGTAGCGGCATTCCTCGATCACAGGCCCTTGCTAGCGCCATGACCCCAACCAAAGCATCCCTTGCGCGCGCAAAGAGTATCAAGACTCTTCCTACCACTAACCTGGCCAAGTCTGTTAGCAAACCTGATCTGAGCGGCCTCTTCAACGACGAAAGCAAGCCGGATCTCGCTGGCTTAATTAGATCTTCCAGTAAGAAGGCTTCCGGTGGTCTGAAAAAGTCGGTAACAGCCAGCGACTTGAGCGCCCCCACGCATGTTCAAACTCCCGGTCGATTTGATAAGGTCAAATCGCTGTTTAAGAAATTCACTGGACCTAAGCCCAAGTCCAACATCCCCCAGCTTACGGCTACCCCTTCTAAGACGTCTCTCCACCCGGGTGTCGACAACGAGCTGCCGCCTGTTCCACTTACTGCTCCGGCGCGAAAGCCGGAACGCCATGTGAACTTCACACCCCGAACCAAGCCGCCGCCGGAGTTGACGAATACTCCGTCTCCTGTCAAGTCGAGCCTCCCGCTCTCCAAGGCGATGGCGCAGCGGCTCCCGACTAGCGCTAGCGGCAAGCTCGCCGCCGTCGTTGGCAAGCCCGCGGGCGAGAAAGCGGCCCCGTCTAGCGATGAGGTAGCGTATCCAGACTTGTCCGCCTACTGCCGCAACATCGGCGAGAACGCGAGCGAGAGCCCAGAGAAGCCGGGTGAGAAGCCGGGTAAGGCGCACCTGCCGGCGTCGGTCCCCGGCACCTTCACCTTCCGCAGCGACCACACGATCCGGTTCGACTGCAGCTCGCCGCGGGGGTTCGGCGCCGCGGCGGGCCAGGCGAGCGTGCGCCAGGTGCGCCACTCGGTGCTGCCGGGGGCGTGCGCGCCGGTCCTGATGCCAGGGAGCTTCCCGCGGCTCGCCGCCGCGGCCGACGCGGCGTCGGCGTCGCCGAACAAGGAGAACCAGGACCCGGGGCTCGCGGGCGTCGGCGTCGGCATCCCCCACGGCATGTCGAACAAGAAGCGGCACCGGACCAGCTGGGCCGAGGAGGAGGCGGAGGCGGCGCAGCAGGAGCGCGGGCGCGAGCAGGACGAGGGCGGCGCCCGCGCCGCCAAGAAGGCCCGCAGGGAGGCGCCGCTCGAGGGCCACGCGGTCGTCGCGCCCCGCCTCGTCGCCGCCGGCGCCGCGGCCCTCTGCTCACCCGACAAGAAGAAGGTCCCCGCCCCCCTCGCCGCCACCCCGAGCCCTCTCAAGAAGAAGCGCACTGGCGGCCTCACGCGCAGCCGCCTGAACATGCTGGCCCGGCCGAAGATCCGCAAGTAGAGAAGGACAGAGAGCTGCCAGCCGGCGTCGAACACGCGCGCGTAGATGCCGCTTTGGACTGGCGGCGCTTTTTATGCCACGCGGGCGAGGGCTCTCCCTGCCGCTCTGATACATGGAAGCACTGACCTTTCTCTCCCGTTCTTTCCACGAGCTACTACTACCACCGCCGCCGCCGCCGCCGCTTGTGCTGCTTACCGCGCTACCGCTACTACGCCCCACTCCTCCTCCTCGGCTCTCGCATCGCATACGGTTGATTTCTGCACTGCATTCGGGGGGGAGAAAAACGGCACGGCGACACGGGGCGTCGTCGTCGTCGTCGTAGGACCACGGAGAAGCTTCTCTAGATGGAGACGGATGCTTCTCCGCTGCTTGTCTGTTCGGGGGTCTTGTTTTTTAACCCCCTCCCGCTCACTAGCACACTGTTGCTGTTTTCCTAAGGGTACCTGTTGTTTCGGCGTTGGTTTGCAAGGTATGGCGTGGTACTGCTGTTGCTCTTATAGCTGCTCCTAGGGGCCTGGGCGGGGATGGGAATGGATCAAAGGCTACGCTACGGCGCGCTCCCGCATTCAAGGTCTTTCTTCCCGTGTAGATACATAGGGTTAGGTACCAAACGATGGCATGAGAAATTTTATGGTTACGATCTTCTACAATGGTGAAATGTCGGGTTGGTATCCCGCTCGGCGTCGTGTGTTTCTGGGAATTGGTCCCCTCCCTTTTTCCACGCCCCGTCAGATATTACGTCGCAGTGATACATGCCCGTATCGTTTTAAGAGGAGTGGTTTTCCGTCATGCTGCGACCGGCTATAGGTATTTGAATAACTACTCGGAATATCCGGTATGGCTGGTAGTTAGCATCCTGTGCATCGTCTTATTCTTGTGTCCTTGTACAACTCGATGTTTTTATAGTTACTGCCGATGAGGAAGCTCGAACGTTTCTCGGCGTACTTGTTAACATGCTCGTAACTACCTCGAGGCGTACGCTGGGACGAAGCTGGCTTTTCAGATGCGCGTTGGGTGTCTCGTTCGAGGGTTGCGTACCTAGGCGGCTGATTAGATTTCGACACTACTTACCTACTACCTACCTATCTACCTACCCTAACCCATCTGAGTGTGAGATCTACGTTACCTTGTTTAAATAGTAGCTGCATCCCGCGGCTCTGTATATAGCAATGCCGGCTCTATAGCATGTATGGAGACGGACGGAAAAGTGTTATTATCGTGGACAGGAAGCATCTCGATAGACCTGCGGAAACGAGCGATTCTGGCGTCGAGCCTATTACCATGGCCGTAACCCGTGACGTCAGTCTTCCCAATCAGGAATGTGATGCCCGCTTTGATTGGCCCAGTTAGCATCGCTCAGTCGAAGTCGGGATACTTCCCACTCGTGCGCGCTGCGTGGATGCTGTAGAGACTTGCCTAGAGGGTGGAGATGGATGGATATCATTGTAAGTAGGCGTAAGAGCAACAATGGATTTAGAAACATTCACGGGTTATTGGAGGTCGTGTATGTTGCACCTTACCAGCCGGATGGGGATGGGGGTTCTGGCAGAGAGTGACAGACGACGCCTTTTCCACTCCGCTCACCCGATCCAACTTGTATAACCACATACCTCGCGCATTGATATAATAATCGTTTACTGTTTGGATCCGCTAGGATTAAAATCAACAAATAACCCCCAAAATGAAAACGCTGCAGCTGTTGGAGGGGAGTTTGATACGTATCGTTTAGGATTTCGAGTGAGGGAGGGTACCTATGGTAACCGGACCGAACGCCAGCAAGTAGCATGACCCCCTTGCATTTCGACATCTATGACGGATCGGGCCGGCCAGGTAGAGCAATAACGGGAAACACTGCCGTTACCCACAGTAACATCCCCTGCCCTGAGGGCATCCTTAGGCGCAGAGTTATAGACAGTATAGGTATGAGTACCTATACTTGGGTGCATCCTGATTGACCCCAGTTGATGTACGGGATTTGCACAGCGTGCCTGGCCGCGACGGGAAGGTTATAAGAGGTAAGACGAAGGGGAAAATGCGTGTAAATAGATACACACACACATAAAGACATATTAAATATACAAATATATGCCTGTACCTCGCATGCATGGCTCAGTGTAGGTCTGCCTCGCCGCGTGGAGCCCGCAATACCAACGTAACCCACCCGCAGACCCGCAGACCAGCGCGCCGTCGGGTCGGCGACGAGTACTAAGTACCGCAGGCCATACCTCCTGTACGTGTACCTACTGGTAGAACCGCACCTCGTACTCTCTTTCCACCTCCCTCCTTCCCTCACCTTCTCAGCACCCCCTCAAACAAAGACCGCCTTTTCCCCTCGAGCGTCGATACTCTCTCTCTCTCTCTCTTTTTCTCTCTCTGCCATTCTCTCTACCAGCAGCCAACCCGTGCCTCTTCTCCATCACACAGCCTCATCCTCACCTACCCCTCCCTCTCACGCCTCCGCGCGCCGCACGAGAAACCAGACGAACGCGCCGTCGAGCCGACCCGCCATGGCCCCGGTGGCGCGCGTCGACCACGATGCGCTCGAGCGTGAGCCGGCCCCGCCTGCCCCCCCCTCCCCCCTCCTCCGACCTGTCCGCTAACGCGCGCCGTCTCACCCCTCCGCAGAGCAGCTCAAGGACACGATCCAGACGCTCACCAACATCATGGTGCAGGTGACGAACTACGACGCGACGGGCTCCTCGGCGTCGAGCGCGGCCGGGGGCGGCAGCGCGCGGGGTGTGTCGTCGTCGTCGTCGCGCGACGTGATCGCGAGCGAGCTGCGGGCGCTGTCGGCGTCGCTGCAGGCGGTGCACCAGCGCTCGGCGGCGTCGCTCGCACCGTCGCCCGTGCCCGCCGCCGCCGCCCTCCCTCACATCCCCCCTGAGCTCATCCAGTACGTCGACAACGGCCGCAACCCCGACATCTACACCCGCGAGTTCGTCGAGCTCGTCCGCCGCGGCAACCAGCTCCTCCGCGGCAAGCAGGCCGCCTTCGCCGCCTTTCGCGACGTCCTCGCCGGCGAGATGGACCGCGCCCTCCCCGAGCTGCGCCGCGACACCGCCCGCGTCCTCGCCGCCACCGCCGGCCCCGCCAGCGGCACGGCCGCCGCGGCGGCGTCGAGGAGGACGTGAGCGCGAGAGTTGCCGTGGCTGAGGAGGCCGGAGAGGTGGGGTATAGGGAGGTGATGATGACAATGACGACGATAGAGGTCTCAGGCTAGGACGGGGCCTAGGGGAGATACACTGAAGAGAAGAGAGACGCGGAATGCCCATCAGATGCAAAGTTGGGGTCCTGGTTAGTTGGCTCTGTTCTGTTTTATTCCACCCTTTAAATTTTATTCGAGCGGTATTTGCAAAGCTGTTTTTATATACTAAGCCGCGGCCCGGCCCTTACGAATTTGCAGCATTTCCCATACTTGAAATCGCAGTACTTGGGCACGTCGTATATTAAATCTAGCCTTGCCTAGTTCCGCGGCCCCGCGTTGGCATCCGGTAGATGTTACCGCGGGACGCGGAACGAAGACCACTATACCGTGGCTCGTCACAACATAACTCCACGCACCGGCACCCCTTCCTTGCCGACCTGTGTAGCGCGTTTGCTCTCTACTTCTTGCCCACCCGATATTTGAAACGACCGCTTAACCGGCGTGCTCTCGCCGTTGCCATCGTCTCAGATCCCCTATTCACTCCACTTCCCCGCCTCTACTCTTGCGAGTGGCCCCTCCACTCAGACCAGAAAAGGGGGAACAAGGAAACGAGAAGAGAGACGGGAAGGGGAAAAAAACGAAAGGAGAAGGAGCGGCCATCGGCTATGCTCAAGCCTTTAGGATCTTGATAACCTCGGCGACGACGGCATCGCCGACCTCAGTGGTGCCCGCCGAGCCGCCGAGTTCCTTCGTCCTGATGCCGGCCTCGATGACGTTCTTCACGGCGGTCTCGACCGCGTCGGCCTCGCGCGGCAGCGCCAGCGAGTAGCGGAACATCATGGCGACAGACAGGATGGTGCCGAGAGGGTTCACGATGCCCTTGCCCGAGATGTCGGGCGCCGAGCCTGCGTAACACGGGAGACATTAGCTTAGGCCGCGGCCAGCCATCCTAGATAGAACCGTGATTTCTCTCGACTAACCGTGGATGGGCTCGTAGATGCCGTTGCAGCGCGCCTTCCCGTCGGGCAGGCCGGCAAGGCTCGCGCTGGGGCTGAGGCCGATGCTGCCGGGGATGGCGCTCGCCTGGTCGCTGATGATGTCGCCGAAGAGGTTCCCGGTGACGATGATGCCGTTGAGGGAGCGCGGGTTCTTGACGAGGAGGAGGGCGGCGCTGTCGATTAGCTGGTGGCGCAGCTCGAGCTGGGGGAACTCGCGGGCCATGGTCTCGGAGACGACGCGGCGCCAGAGCCGGCTCGACGCGAGCACGTTGGCCTTGTCGAGCGACCAGACGGGCGCCGGCGGCGTGCGCGCGAGGGCGAGGCGGGCCGCTAGCCGCGTCACGCGCTCGATCTCAGGGCGCGTGTACAGCTCCGTGTCCCAGGCAACGTCGGCGCCCTCAACGCCGTCCTTGCCGTCGGTGCCGGCGACCGGCTCCTTCCGCTCTCCGAAGTAGATGCCACCCGTCAGCTCGCGCACGATGGTGAAGTCGGTGCCGCGGCACACGTCGGCCTTGAGCGGCGAGTAGTCGACGAGCACGTCCGACGGGAAGAAGCACGGCCGCAGGTTGCCGTACGTGCCGAGCTCCTTACGCAGCTGCAGGATGCCCTGCTCTGGCCGCACGGCGCCCGTGCCCCACTCAGGCCCGCCGATGGCGCCCAGGAGCACCGCGTCGGCGGCCTTGGCTGCGGCGAGGGCTGCCTCGGTAAGCGGGGTGCCGTGGGCGTCGATAGAGCTCTGCGGTTTCTGGATTCAGCCTCGCCTCTCCTTTCTCACTCTCTCCCTCTTTCCCATGTGCATACGTGTAGGTGGCTATGTATCTAGAGAAGGGGCGAGAAGCAGGAGAAGGGGGTGGCTCTGGAGGGTGGGAGGAAGACGTACACCGCCGAGGGGGTGGTCTTGGAGGTTGAACTTGCCGGCCGATGGGCTCGCGGACTCGATTGCCTTGATGACCTGTTGGAGCGCTCGCCTCGCGTTAGCACGTCTATCACAGGTAGTTGCACGTCCGGAACAATTGGCCAATGGCTTGAGAGACGTGTAGAGATGCGACTCGCCTTGACGGCCTCGGCCACGACTTCGGGACCGCAGTGGTCTCCGCCGAAGACTACGATGTTGTGGGTGGACATTTTGACTGCGTCTCGTCCGTCGTCTCGCTTCAGAAGCCGCAAGAGCCCTGGTGCGGTGCGGGAACCAGTGTCAACGTCGAAGGTGAAGGGAGTGCCGCGTAGAACTGATTGGCTTGGTGGGTGGGATTGCGAGGTGACAGTGCTCGCTGGGACGACTTTGCCTGTGTACGTGCGTATGTAGAGGGGTGATCTATAGAGAGCCCACCTGTCTGTGTAGTATCCAGCAGCAGCAGGCAATAGTGGTGGGAGTAGTGGTAGTAGTAATAAATATATACACCTAAGGCACTCGAGTATGTTGGCACCGGCTTGTAATATTTAACAGCAAAATTCAACAACCCTCGCATTTCACCTCGATTCAACCGACCTCTTTAATGTCCCCATACTTTTTTTTTCCTCTTCCTCTCCTTCTTCTGGTCCTTCCTCCGGTCCGATCCCGGTTCGGCTCCCGAGTCGCTACGAGAAAAGAACATAGAGAGAGAGAAAGAAAAAAAAGAAGAGAAAAAGAAAGAAAAAGGCAAAGGTAGGGAGAAAAAAAAAAGAAAGAAAAGCGAAACGAAATGGGAAAAAAAAAAAAAACCTGGACCTATCCCCAGCAGAGCATCCGTGAAGGCCAGCCCCGCGTTCGTCAGCCGGTTCAAAGTCGTGCTTCTGTTCCCCTTCCCCACGTTGCCGAGATCGGCCGAGTCTGGGATACGTACCCCTCATCCCCTTCCCAGGTCCATCGCAACCAACCGATCTCATCATCCCAATCTTTGATATCCAGGCGCCTCTATGTAGAAGTCCTGGACACGGCGCCGCCTCCCTATTAAATTCCTCTGTACGCATGTTGCCAGGCTCGAATTAGCCCGAGTTTGCCGACACTTGCCGACCAGAGGTACCCCGGTATCACCCCACCTACCTTTATGTACTTAGGTACATAACGTGGGTTCAGGTCATAGCTCTATCATGTGGGTATCTCAAGTACCTAAGTACCTACTTATATTTAGATACTATAGCGGGAGGGGGGGGGGGGGGGGGGGTTATGGATAGTATATTTATAATATTACTACGGTATAGAAGTAATTTTTAAATAAAGTAATAATAACGAACGCTTTCATTAAGTATAAAGTACTTATAGTAAAAGTTACGATATAGATTTTATTATAGTTTAATATAAGTATTACGTTATAGTTATTTTAATAAAGTATGTATTTGTTATCTTCTCGATATTATATTAATTTAAATATATATTCTAACTTAATATAATTTTAGATAATTATTTTATTTTTAAAAGGAGCTACTAAATTAATATAACATTCGTATTATATCTATATCGTATCTTAAGTTTAATTCGCTTTAGTATTACAATAGAAATACTTTTAGCTATAGTGATCCTTTCTAAGAGTAGTAATAGTGCTAGACATACTGTCGATAGACCCCATCCTCCCGTATGGTAGGTAGGAAGTAGATTAGATACCGAAGGTACTAACCTACAGTAGCCCGAGATCGTTTTGCCCGAGTACATGCCCATATACACATTAAGGTACCTGTAGGTACCTACATACCTGTAGTTAGGTACATTAGGCACCTTCACCCCTTAGACGCATATCCCGGTCGCCGCCGTCATACCCCCGTCACCGTAGACACCTTCGCCCCGATGGCCCCGGTCGGCTTTCCGCTTCTTCCGTGTCCGGCGCAACTCGTCCCAATGCCGCAAAAGTACGTAGCCGCGACGAGAGTCGGTGGCGGCTATAGTTGTAGACCCACGCATACCGTCGTAGAGCTAGACTCAAGTCCGCTTCTCTACTCCGTCTTCGTCTTCAGAAGCCAACCTTCCTCATTGCCATTCCTTCGTCTTCCGCGGAAGCCCGGATTAGGGTAGGGTATCGTGTAGTATGCAACTGCTCCTAGCTTGTATTTGTACCCAAGCGGTCTATTTCCGTCTATCTTCAAGCGAACGCCGCCATCCACAGAAGCCCCCATGTATTAAGCCGTCCCTCGTCCGATCCATCCCACAGCGGATCGTACCCCGACGCGCGCCCGCCCCCCGAGATGCCTGCCGCGCACATCATTACCTAAATGATTTGAACGACCTATGCGCTAACGGGGACGTGATGGGCAGTCGAGGGTTCGACCCTCCCGTGGTCCTACGTATCTCGCGCCCTCGCATGCCGTGGGCGTTGGGCGTATTCGCGCAGAACGCGCACACGTATACACGCGGGTGCGTCTGGCGCGTGATGTTGGTGCACTTGCCGTGAAGCCACATTTCGCACGATTCGCTGCCACCGCATCAGCCGCTGTACTCGACAGGCCCTACGATATGCGTATACGTCGGCAAGGGGGAATGGGGAGAGGGGGTGGGACATACCACTGAACCATGTAGCCGTTGCCGTTGATATGGCTACTGGCAGTATTGCAGATGCATCGGATCTGGTAGCTCCGGTCAGCCGACGGAGTGTGGAGTTCGCTGGTCCTCAGAGAAACCGGAGAGACGGTCGAGCTGGCGCTATAGGCCGGTCGTGATCCGAAGTGCTCGCCCGTATTCAAACCTCTCTTTTGGCGGCTCTCGATAACCTTGCGCAGTTCGCTTGCCGCGTCACCACGGTCGCCACCGTCAGCCACATTCATCACCGTCTCCGCCTCGCTTTCGGCATCGTTGTCCGCCGGATCGTGGTCCGTGAAATAGATGCCTAAGCTACTCGTGCTTTGGTCGGCGATGCTTGTCTGCGACGTGTGGAAAGCCTGGGAGGACGGCATTCGCAGATCAGGAGCTGCAAACGACGTGTTTCTGCTCGGGATGATGATAGGCTCGTCGTCCGTGGAAGATTCGTCCTCTCCGGAGGATGTCCAACGCTGCTCCTGGCCACGTTGCTCCTCCCTCCGGCGCCGCGCGATGGCAGACGTCGGCTCCTCATCGTTTACAACTATGGTCGTCGTTTCTGCCCGCGCCCGACCTTTCGAGTCGATTGTGAACTTGACAGAGGTTTGAGTTCGAGGAGCCGGCGCCTCGGGAATAGAGCTCAGGCTAGGCAGCCGATGGTGGTAGTTCTTGAGCGGTGATATTCTCCCGCCTGTTCTGGGCCCCTGAGATACCGACCTCCGGGTACTCTGTGGTATAGGTCGCGCGGCCGGCGCAAGGCTCGGCAAACTAGGCATTTTGCCAGCGGGCTTTCGGGTTCCTTTCTCACTAACACTCCGCGACAGCCCGGGACGGTCGATAGGCTTGACTGGCGAGCTTGCCGAAGCACGATTCGCCTTCTTGCCGGTTGTCGCTCCTTTGCTGCCTGCCGTACGACGCACAGGACCGCGTTTTGGCTGTTTGGCGGGTACCGGCGCAGTTTCCAGTGGCGTCAAAGGCTGCATCAGGGTAGGCTGCGGCATGGGGTCAAAGGGCGCCGGTTCCATATCGGCAGAAGGTGGCCGAGTAAAGAGAAGGCCAGGATCTACGCCGCCACTATGGCTCATCATAACAAAAGAATCGTCAGCTGAGGCAGGGAAAGATGAACTGAACATGGACGAGTCCGCCGCGCTCGTGTCGAGGGGCGATGACACAGGCTTCGGCGCAAGCGCCCGTTCCTTCTTTGCCGGCGGGTGACCAGTTTCCTGAGTCTGCGATGGAACAACGCCGGTGTCCTGGAATACCTCGTTGGACTTGCCCCAATCCAGGGAGCCCATGGGTCGGTGGCTCGGTGGCGGGAATGCACTTCCGCTAGCAGTGGAGAAGTCGATATCCATCGGGGTCATATCGCTATCCCAAAATATGCGTGCATCCCCGAAGGCCGGGGCCGTGGCTGGCGCCGACATAGGATATCCAAAAAGGTCGGGAGCTGATATGAAGCCAGACATGTGCTGCTGTTGCGGCGTGCCAGGTACTAACTCTGGATCGAAACCCTCATTTTGCATGATGCCTGTCTGGAGCTTCGGAGCAAGCCGCCGCTTACCCTTGTGAGCCGACGGCGGTGGCGTGGCCGTCTGGGTCTTGGCTTCTTGCGGTGTATCCCGGTAGCCCTTCTTGGAAGACAGCTGCTGTAAGGCAGTCTGAAAGCTGGTCTCGGTTGGGCTGTGATCCGTCACTAGGGGCGCCGGAGAGGAGAGAAGTCGCCGAGACGGCTCGACGGCGGGCAGAGGCAGGTTTGGGTTGGGCAAGTAGTGGGTAACATGGGATGCAATATCAGCGGCGATCTCCTCGGCAGACAGGGGCCTCTTGTGGTGGGAAGACTGGTAGGGCGTGGGGACGGAGAAGTCGACAAAAGGAGGGTGGGAGCCGGTCAAGTTGCCGGGAGTGGAGTTGAAAACGGAGTATTCTTCGGCAAAGCGCGGTGTCCAGCCCGAGGACTCGTCGAACGAGGCCCGATGGTGGTGGTTGTTTTTGGGAGTTTCGAAGACAGAGCTCGGAAAGCCAGCAGAGGTTGGGGTTTGTTTAGGGGTGGGAGGTTGAGCGTTTGGATCACCAAAGCTGCAAGCCGGCTGTCAGCACCGAGACATGTGGGAAGGGAGACTGAAAATGTGTCTTGCCTGGAAATGGGTTCGTCTCCACTCATAGCAAAAGTCTCTGATACGCTCCGAGATGCCCAAGAAACCACAACAAGCGTTTGCTCTCGGCAGCCGTTTCTAGCTGGCTGCGGCTACGGGAGAGGGATGCGGACTCGGCAAGAAGATGCGGTGGGCGGAGGATTCTCCCGCGCAGCCAGAGGTCTCCAAAGACGAGGAGAGTGCCGGCAGCAGCTACGCCAGCATGAAAAGAACGCTTCTCTCAAATCGACGACGGCGCCGTTTTTGTTTTCGGCGTGCGTGCGTTCGTGTGTGCGCCTTCAGGGTCGTATATCATTGCACATTATCATAACTACAGTCGTCGACAAGAGGGAGGGCGACGGAAATCGTTTGCAACCATCAGACACAGACTGCGGGAGGCGGGAAACGAAGAGTTATGGTCAGCTCAGCTTCGAATTCTACGATAGTTAAAAGAGTACGACGTACGGAATTGGACAGAGGAAAAGATATCATACGTCGTTGCTCTAGGAGACGAGTGGATGGGAAGAGATAGAGCCAATAATAGCAGGCGCTGTCGTGGTCTAAGCGGTGGTAGTGTGTGTGTGTGTGTGTGCGTGGTGGAGGTGGTGGAGAGGTTTAGGAAGATGTAGGTAGGTAAAAGCTCAGATGGAGCCCTGAGGTACGACGAGGTATGGAGAGAAGCGCTGCGTTGTGGCAGGTCACGCCTGCGCTGGAGGGCAGCACAGATTGGTGGATAGATAGGCAGGTGGGAGTGGCTGCCTTGGATGTGGATGGGGATGTGGAGGTGGGATGGCCAATGTCATAACGTCCATAGTACCTTTGTGTACATCGGTATTAGTAGTATAAAGGCATCTGATGCTTGAAGTCTACTGCTAGGGTGAGGTACCTGCAGTACCTCGGAGGTTGGTAGAGGTACCTAGCTTCTAGTTCGGGTGAATGATCAGGTTAGCATAGGCTAACAGGTAGTACATACCTATATACGAAAGGCAAGATAGAACAGAAAAATAAGAGAAGAGGAAGAAAAGAGAGGCAAAGGCGAATAGGACGTGTGTATACTCTATGCACCGCTAATCGGACGAAGCTTCACCTCCAGCTTGACCAAAATTTTCAGCTCTCTTTCTTTTTTCCCCCCTCTCCCCTAGCCGCAGACCCATCCCGCGAAGGAGACGAGGGGCAGACAGACAGACAAACAGACAAGACAGACAGACAAGACAAGACAAGAGAGAGACGGCTACCTAGCCAATAGCCTCCGGCAAGGACGGAGGTGGCGATCATGCTGTGAAGGGAAAACCCCGTCGTTTTGCGTAATGGTGCGGCCGTCTACATGAACAATCAATTGGCTGCGGGCACTCTGCTGAGACAGGAAACACTACACTGCATAAGGTAGGTAGGGAAGCCGGATCTATGTAGGTACACGAGCAGCCCGCATAGACGAGCAGAATAACAGGTATCATTAAATGTAGGTATAAAACATCTCTAGAAGAGTTCTCGTACCCACATATAGAAGAAAGCAAAGCGAAGGGATGGTGCCATTCGCACAGGGAGCCCTAGGATAACCCCCGGAACCGCAACCCTCATCGCGGCTAGGGTGGTTAACTCTACATAGGTAGTATTAAGGCAGCCTCTGTAATAGCTACCTATAACATAACGTATAGCGATTAGGGTATCCATGACAACCCTTTAGTATGCGAAGAACATGTATGGTAGAAACAGCGATCCTACTCCTATCCACCTGAGGAGAACCGCATCGCGCCCTCGTCGGAGCTGACCGTCTTCTAGCGTCGAGTGCCGCCCGGGGGCGTGTGTCGGCCCAGTTTCAGTTGGCGGTTGGTAGGTACTTTCCCCGTCCAAGTGTCTGATCGAACAAATCTGCCTACATGTAGTATGATTACGACGATGATAATAGAGACTTGTTGTATACCTGCTCACCAAGCACGATGGCAATGCTACGGTTCCCGCAAGCTTCGAAAGGGGATTCGGGTCTCGCAGCCACGCACGTCCACTGTTAAGTAGGTACTACTACATAGGTAACTAACTACCTAACCTACTCTCCGCCAAGCAGGCAAACTATCGTGCTTACTAGCGGACCCAGCTGCCAGAAGGAATCGGCGCAGCAGCTTGACAATTCTTCTTCTAATGCAGGGTCATATTAGACGATGTCCGTCCGGGGTATCGCGGCCTTTCGGAGGGGGCCTCATAGATACTGCAACATACCTACGCAGCCGGTTACGTAGGGCATAGGCATACATACCTGGGTATAATTTCTGCTACAAGGCGATTACCTTAATGCCTGACCTGTAAGGGACTATGAAATGCACTATTGGCATCCCGTGCGTGCATAGGAACCGTAGGTAGCGCGTGCGTACCACGTAGGTACCTATATATGCCGTGATAAAAATAGGAACAGCCTCAAGAGCGAGCGGTTAAGCTCCGATATGCCGATATGGCAGACCGACCTAGGGGGTTTTTCTTCGAGGTCCGGTAGGAAAGTGGAAATCCCACCCACGAGGTGTCGAGCCGGCGGGTCGTACTACGATATTCTGAGGCTTGGTGCCTGCATTAGATGTGACGAGAATGAGTCACTTACTTACCCAAGCCAGCTTAAGCCCGTCCGCGGTGAGCCCACTTGAGGCAATTCCTAAGATGCATTACGAAGGGGGATAAATACTAGTAATAGCTCATTGGAACTCACCAAGCTCTGTGCAGCCGTCTGTTGTAGTATCGCACGGAGCAGCCATAAGACGTGGGACGGACGCAATGATATGGTAGCGTTGCATAAAAGTGATGAGCAACTTCGGGCGCCAAGACAGACCTAAGCAATGCCTCGCAGTAATTCAGCTGCCCGCAGGGTTAGGCAGGTGTTGGCCATAATATAAAGCATCTCGGGCGAGCTCGGTGGGACGTCCAGTAGGCATCATCTAACCTACATCGCAGCTCGGCCAGATCGTGGAACCGCACGGGAAAAAAAAAAGTCGAGAAAAAAAGAAAATAGGAAGAGGTGCCTCGTAGCGCCGGGCGTCGGCCTCGACACATTCGCCTATGTCGCCTACCTGCTTCGCCAGGCGCCGGAGTGTGACCACTCGAGGCGCGAAGCTATACCTACGCCGTGGACGTGCTCGTACCGCTGCCTGCATCCGCCTACAACCCCGAGCAGCAGGAAAGCGAGCGAGTAGACGCGGCACGGGGGCTCGGCTCAGGGAGAGCCGGAGGGGAGGATAGAAGCCCCAACCAACCGAGACTCTACGTCAATTTGCCGCAGCATGCAGGCTTAGGGGTGAGGAACACGAAGAGATCCCGGGTAGGCAATAAGCAGGTAAACTGCCCGTCGTCGCAAACGACAACCCACCTCAATTTAGAAGACCAGGAATACCCCAATACTGCCAACACCGGCACCGGACTTTTCTTGCGGCCCAACTACGTGGGCGCCTCTATGTATAGGCTGCCGACGTAAACATTAATATCGTCCCGTCGTGCCACCAACGCGCCACATGTTGCACGAGGCGGTAGGGAAGATCTATGAATAGGTAGGTAAATTGCCGAGTTGGAGAGAGTTTTGGCTGTTCACCTGGAAGGGTCGGAATAGGCGATACGACAACGTTTGGGTGAGCCGAAGTCACCGTCCCATCATTCGGAACGGCATCGTCCACCTCACCACCAACCAACGGCATAGCCCTTTTATTTAGCGGGCTAGGTTAGGTAGGTAGAGGTTTATTTTCGCTTTCTTTTCTTCCAGGTTGGCGGCCTAGATAGGTTAGGTACCTACCCACTACATGTAGGCACCTAAGGTACCTTAGGTACCTACATACAGGTGGAGGTAGGTACCTCGCAACCGCTAATAGAGGCACCCAAGGGGCTCTACGTTGGGGGGTGCATTATCTAGGTAGGTACATAGGTACCTACCCATCATGTGCATGCCTTATTAAGGCACTGGGCAGTTATCATAACAGGTACCTACCTAACGTAGTATCAGACCCACATGGGGCACTCTAAAATATCTGCCGCGTGATTGGCTGGCAACCCTCCCTGCCATTTCCCAAAATGGTCATCCTCAAAACCCTCCATATTTTTCAACTTCACCACGTCACCACTTGACAATCTCAGCCTCCTCGTCCCCCTATATTCACCCGTATCTTGAGCTATATTCCTCCTCTCTTGCGGTAAGATACATCACCACGCCAATATATGCGAGCGATAGACATATGACTTGAGTCATACGCCTATGACCCCCGAAGTTTATTGCGCTGGACCGTTACAGACCTAGATAGGTAGTCGAAATAGGCTGGGAGAGCCCAACGCAACGTCTTCCGAGCGCTACAACTAACCGAGCCTTGTGTCGATGGCGCCAGGCAGTCGCTTCGATCGTCCCGGACATATGCCTGACAACAATCAAGCAGAGAGCTCGTATCCCCGGCTTCTCATTCATCCCGGCCCCTCGGTCTAAGCGATCCAACCGACGGGTTTATCAACTGTCATGGCGAATTCCGCGCCACGTAACTAGGGAGATGCGTTGTTCGTGACAATTCCCGGCAGTCAGCTTATCCTATCGCACGTATGAGTGACATTCCAGTGGGGTGGGGGGCAGAGACTCGAGTACTTTTCGACATACGCGATGGTGAAATGTGCCACTCCATACCTGGGTGCCCGTCTTCGGCGAGGCTCTGCTGCCATGCAAATCCCGATATAGGTTGCGTAAAGCTAAAGTGTATTACTCGTCCTTCTCGTACCGCTGGACATCGCACTGAAAGTCTTAGGTATGAGCCATTCTTGGCAACCGTAAGACGAGCCACCACGGCGAGAAGTCGATCTTGCACATCAGAAGGAAATTCCGGGCGCCGAACAGGGGCACGGTCGTTGGGCCATACCGCGTCCACGACCTCGGATTTCTTCTTATCCGAGACTCGCCGTCGTAATCGGGGGCCCCCGGTTCACGGAGCCTTCCGAAGTCCTCGCGCATATAACACGACATCTCGGAAGTGGCTGTTGCGTACGTATCTAGCTCGGTAAGCTGGAGTCGAAAGCGCAAGTGGGTTAGGAGGAGAGGCGTTATTGAGGCACTCATGCAGCGAAAGGCGTATTCTTGGATTTGACAACGCAATGTGTAAATCTCGAGGGCCTAGGCTGCAAAGGATGAGGGTGAGCAAGCAAAAAACGACATTAATTTCACCATGACTACGGAAAAAAAGAACCCGTGGAGGCGATGTGACTTATCGTTCTGTCCAGCGGCCCTCCTGGTTAAGGAGTACTGAAGAGGCCACTATATGGGACCTCGCTAGAAAGGATACAGCATGCCGTATGGATACAAGCAACGAGGCTGGTGGAACTCGGACCTGCTAGACTAATAGTCCATCGCCATTCGGAAATACGGGGCAGAGCATCGTGTTTTTCTTGAAATGGCACGGGATTAGGCGTAGATCAGACGCCATGGTGAAAACCCCCCGGCGAGGGAAGATAAAGGAAAATTCACCTGCTACGGCTATCGGCGTCCTCTCTGACGCTAACACGAGTCTATATCGGGGGAGGTTGGCTAGACAAGATCCGAAATCGCGAGACACATCAAAGAGAACTAACTTACCTGCCCTACGAGCAAGAAGCTAGCCCCAACCAGAATATCCTTTCGAATGCGTATGGTACCCCAGCAACACGCGGGTTCTTTAGGGGCCCCATAGATTGTTATGAGGGAGGGGACGATATATTCTCTCCAAACACACTCTGGGTGAAATTATCAACGCTCTTCGCCGATCTCCCAACCTTTCATCTAAACGGCCTCGTACCCACGAGAAGTATATGTCCCGATCGAGCCGGGACACGGAGGGGAGGTCGGTGAGCAGAGGAGCAACCACAGCAGACGTTGCGTGCTCGGAATCTCACTCAATATATGCCGCCAAATCTGACCTCGCTCCAAGACCTCGCGCAATCTTACCGTTTTCCGGGCCGGGGGGGTATGCAACACCGGCTTCAGGCGCTCTCCAACTGCTCTCGCTCGCCCCCTCACGCTACCACCCTACACGTGGCAACGGCGAGCTCGCAGCGGCGGGCGCTCGCCTCGTCACCGTGCTACCGGACGCAAGCCACGGTCGCACGCGTATGCGGTAGGATCCGCGCTAGCAGACCGCTACGCTGTCCTCGGGAGAAGGGAGCGGCCAGTGAAGTCCGGCTTAAGTGACGTGGGGGATGGTTGGAGGAGCCGGTGAGCAGAGGAGAGGTTAAACGAGTAGGCGGAATGTAGAATGCCGGCGATGAGGAAGGAGGAGAAGCGTAATACCACGAAACAGGTGTCTTTCAAGTATCAGATTACCTATGCCTCGGTTGGGCCACTTACATGATAGCTGCTGTGCGGGTATTATCTGGCTTATGGCCCCCTTTATACCTAGGCCAGCCTAGGAGATAACATGATACCGCAAGGATCTGGAAGGATTCTTGGAGGTAGCTTAGCCGCCGTTTCTTCCCGCCCGCTCTCTTAAGTCCTCAAGATGTAGTCCAATACTCTGCTGCCTCTAGTGCCAGATCGGTCATTAGTAGCTCCCGGATAGTTTCGTTGATACGTCGCTCCTGTGGATGCATACCGAAACATGAAAGAATCAGGGGCGATGGTGAAAGCCAAGAAGAGATCCCGTGATAACTCCGCATCTGCTCCGTTACATAGAAGTGTATGTTTACCGGCAATAACGACAAATTGGAGGTCAACGATTTCGGCTTGCGGGATCCGGCGTATGGGAAGCTCGGGATCGAATCGCCTCGCGAACTCAGCCGGTGACTATCGTATATCTCTAACCCGGCTTACTAGTCAGCGCCTTGGGTAAGGGCCCGGGCCTCCCTCCCCGTGCCTGTTCCCGCGGGAGGTGTGAGGACTGAGACCTTCCCGTTCCAGGTATATTGGGCTGGCTTACCCGTAGCATTTTGGGGAACCTTCCGCATTTCTCAACTGCACCGGTTGGCACGCACACGTTATCATCTACCGAACTTCTTCTTCACGTCCGCGGGAGGCTACCAGCCTCGTCCGCGGAGGCAAGTAAACACCCCCAGAATAGAAACAAGCGGCCCCCAACCGACGGAACCGACTGGCTAGGCCGGGCGGAAGGCCACCCAGTTCTACAGGAATGGGACGCGGAGCCGCGGCTAGCAACGCTGGCCAGGCCCGTGCCAGCCTAGCCTTACAGCGCTTTTTGGCCCCCCCCCTTCCTCCCCTACGCCTCTTTTAGCCCAAGTCCGGCCGAGGCAGAAACGGCGTGAAGACATCGTGTGCTTATATGTGCCTTTTCATATACACATACGTTCGTAAACATACCGGGGGGAGGGGGAGGGAAAGGAGTCCCAGTGTACGTATATTCATGGCCGCCGATATACCTACCTTACGGCCATCCTCAAATCCTTGCGCCCGGCAAGTTTGACCTGGCTTACCGGATCGGCGATCCCTAGGGGGACGTACACCGAAGCTGGCTGCTGGGTATGCTCGGAGGAAGAGGGAAAGGGAGCAGGGATGCCGAGCGATATAGGCACCCACATATGTATGTAGATTTAGAGTGAAAGAACTGGGAGGGGGAGAGGGTGTAAATAGCAAAGACGAAACAAGACAACCGACTTCCCCCCCCCCCCAGTGTGGTGGCGACAATAGCACAATGTGTCGTCCTTGTCCGAGCCTCCAAGTGTCTCTGCTTCGTATACCTCCCCCCCCTTTCCCTGTCCCACTACCCCCCCCCCCCCCCCTTCGCTCCCATCTCACAATTGCGCCGGCCCAGATCTCAAGGAGACCCGGTTCACCCAGCCATCGATCCACCGATCCATCGATCCAGGGGGGGGGGGGGGGTGAAGCGGAGCGAAGAGGGGGTCTTCTGAGCGTCAGTCGTAGCAGCAGCGCCGGAGGGAAAACACCAGCCCCAGCCGACGTTCGCCCAACTTACGTGAGAGGGGGAGAGATGTACACAGACGCCTGCGATGACGAGGGGGAACGAAGATCCGGGGCCTTGACGCCGGCGCAACATACTACATGCGTTACGTGGGTGCGCGCCCTCGCACCCGCACACACCTATCTATACCACACATACATATACACAGGCACACACGGGGTTATACACACCTCCCTACCCAGTAGCCATATCACACCGCGTTATATCTATACCACGAGCTCGGTAAGCCGCCTCCGCCAGCGCACCCGGATAGGCTAAACTGCGCAGCGAGGGAGACCCCGAGGACCCGTCCTTTCCTCCTTCCTCATCCGCTTCCGCTTCCGCTGCCCCCCCCCCCCCCCCTCTTCTTCTTTCTTGTCCCTAAGATAAGCCTAGATGACTACCAGCGACGGGGCCAGCAAAACTCAGCCGAGGGCCTATTTCCTGCTCCGCGCCGTCTCTTCCGGCGGCTTCTAGCAGCGAGTCGCTTCGGGCCGCGCTCTGCGTAGAAACTCTTCCTCCCCCCCCCCCCCCCCTGGGTTACCGGGCGCGAGGGAGGCGAGGAACGGGGGACACATAGTGTACATGCGTACGTGGGCACATGCTAGGCCGGTACCTGGTAGGTCGGTATGTGGGCGATGGTGGGGAGCAGGAGCAGGGTGCGAGAGAAAGAGAGAGAGAGGATAGCGACGCGGATCTGCTGACCGAGCCGGGGTATGTGTGGTACATGTAGGTCATCATTCATGCGTTTCGCTCTCTCTGGCTCCCTCCCTCTCTCCCTTGGGGAGGGGAGGGGGGGGACACCGTTCCGCTCCAGCGTTTATACCGGCACGCCGTTTACCTTGGCCAGCGTGCGGGCTGTCCACCCCTCCACACCCACCCCAGCGCCCGTAGCCCTCGGGTGGCTCGTCACCGTCGTCGTCGTCGTCGTCGACCAGTGGCGGAGGAGGGACGACGAGGAACAAGGAGGTGGGCGCGAGCGCAGGGGGGGAGTGGCTGTAGACCCCGCGAGAGAGAGAGAGAGAGCAGGTCTGGGTCACCAAGGCAGAGGCAGCGCCAGAGGCGCGTACTCCCCCCTCCCACCCGCCTGTGTGTGTGCCTATCGAGGCGTGGGTGGGCGTAGCGTGGGCAGGCAGCCAGCCAGCTCCGTAATGCTGTGTAAGCGGCCTAGCTCGTCTGCGGAGAGAGAGGCACGCACACGCACACGCACGCTGGGACGATGGATCGATGGGATGGCGATGGGGTTGGACGGGTGGACGGGTGGACGGGGGGGGATGGGCGGCCCCCAAACGCGCTGAGAAACCCGGACATGGATGGGTTATAATAACCTGGCGTGCGGTCAGGTATCAAGTATAGCGCGGCAGGCAGGCAGGCAGGTAAGTTGACGTGTGTGTGTGTGTGTGTGTGTGTGCTTGCGGGCGTGAACGCTTCTTCCTCGGGTCTTCTGGACAGCGCAGCACTCTCTCCCTCCTCTCGCCCTGCTCATCCCCGAGGCTCGTCCTCCAGGCGGGCAGGCCCAGTCCTACGTTCCCCTTCCCCCTCCTCTACTGAACCTCCACCCACCTCACCCCATGTCCCACGTTATCTGCGTGGGCGTGACCTCGATTCGAAACCGCATCCGACCGCGCTGAGAAGCTGCCTGGATCGATCAGCGACCCTCTCTCTTTTTTTCAACTCTCCCCTTTCGTCTTTGAAACGTAAGTAGGTATCTGATCTGATCCGATCCGATCGTCATCGTCATCATCACGTAGATAGTAGTAGATAAAAACACCCATCCACACGCGCCCACACACACAACGCACGAAAAATGAAGCATACTTTTGAAACTCGTGAGACTTGGGAAATTTTGAAATCATTCATCGTCATCTAACTAGGTCTACGGATATCGCCGAGCAAAAAACCAAACACTTATCCAAAAAAAAAGTTGATAAAAACCATCCCGTGGTATCATGTTTCCTGATCCCTCACTCGTCCCAACTCCTTTACCGCTGCCCAGCAGGGCCTACTTTCTTTTTTCTTTTCGCTATTTCGACCAAAGAATTCCCCTCCGTACCTCGATAGCGAAGTATTCCCTCCGCTGTTATCCCCTCCTCCCGCCCCCCCTTCGCTCACCGTGCCTACGTCCCTTCCCTCTCCCCCATAGAGACTGCTGAGGGTATCACCTAAGTAACTATCTACATTACGTTGCAAGGAAAAGGAGAAAAAGAAAAAAGGTCATATGAGAAAAGGGGGGATTTTGTGGCGTATATAGACAGCGAAGGCTGTTGAACCGGCGATAAGAAGGAAAACGTAAGGTCTGCCGGCCGTATTGGCAAAACGCGATAGGAGCCAAGGGGGGTGGAAAAATAGCGCACAACGAAGCGAAGCAATCTGATTTCTTTTTGTCGTGAAAACCGCCGTAGTGTATCGCCCCGTTCCCGTCTATCCCATCCGTTCGTAAAACAAACCCGTAGCTTGCTCAATTCGTCGTAGCAGCATTGGTTGGCCAGAGACCTTTTTTTTCTGGTATTTCTTTCTGTTTGGTTGATATACCCCAGCTTGCAGTATCGCAAATCTGTGGAATTCGCCTGGCGACGGAGTGATGGAGGAGGAGGGGGTTGTGTGAGAGATGCGGCCAGGATAGTGCTACGTGCGCTACCTGACCTGGTGAAAAGTTCCATATGCCGTCTATAGATCATTCCGAAAATCGATGAGAAAAATCCAAGGAAATATTTCATTGCTCGTCCAAGATGTCAGGATCTAGACATGAAGATTGGTTGAAAAATTGTGCCTCGGGCAGAGTGTGGCGAGATTTAGATCATATTCGTTAGCCCACCGAGAGGGGGGAAAGCCTTGTGCGGTCGAGGTTGCTCCGGTTGCATGTTCTGCCCGTTGAGTCCGGGTGCGGGCGCCGACGTGGGGGTCGGTGTCGCGGCCTGCGAGACTGACCTAGAGGCCGGCTGAGGCGTCGTGGGCGGTTGTTGTTGCGGTTTGGTGATCTGAGAGGCTGCAATAGCCCGGGTATGGCTGCTCTCGCGTCGCCTTTTCGGCGCATCCTTGACTTTTTGGTGCGTATGGCACTGCAGTATATATTAGCACGCGACGGCCGTGTCGGAAGTTGTCTGTTTCCTCTCCTACCTTGTATGCATGCCTGAACCAGGTCGTGCCCTTCTTCTTGCTGCTCACCAGGGCAATCCAATCGTTGCAGCTACCGCACAGGCCTTCCCAGACGTCTGGGTTGCCATCCATTCGCCTCGTTTCTTGGGGCTCTTGGAAGGGATTGCCGGTGGCCGCGCTGATCCCGTGAGTAAAACTCTTATCGTACCAGAACGCTGAGTTCTTCAATACCAACCACCGGCCGGGCTTGCAAATGCCGCACCACCCTTCTCGCTTGTTGCCGTGACCACGGACCCACCTTGGCGTATACAGGTCGCCCTCGAATCGCAACTCCTGCTCGTGGGGGACGAGGTCTGGATCCGAAGGATTCATATCCTCGGGAGGGGGTGGGATCTGCTCCTCTTGAAGGGAAGCGTACAAATCCGGCGGGTCGGACAAGTCTGTGTAGTGGCCATGCAGGGAATGGGGGTCCGCGTTGCTTTGCAGCATCCTGAACAGCCCGTGGGATAGCAACGGTGGGGGGCTCTCGAAGTGATGGTGCTCCGGGTGGAACGCCTGAGACGGCAATTGGGATGGTAGCTGCGTCGGCAAAAGCATGCTATTGCGGAAAGCCGGCGGGTGCGACACGAGGAACGGATGCTGTTGCATAGCTTGAAGGTTGCCAAAGTTGAGGGGGAGCGGATTATTCGGCATCGTAGGCGACGAGTGCCTCGACGACATCCGGGGCCCGAAAGCGTCGTGCGTGTGGTGATAGACGAAAGGTGACGGGCGGCGGCTGGCAGCAGTGCCATAGGACCCAGTGGACCACCTCTTATTCCTTGCGCTGCTGTCGACGGTGTAAGGAGCAGATCTCATGCCGGGCCGGGGGGAGGGAGAGGCGCCTCGGCCGCGACTTTGGGTTCGGACCAGATCGGAGCGGCTCTGAGGTGTCATGCGAGGAGAGGCCACGGGCGACAGCTGCGTGGAAGACATGAGTGAATTGCGGTTAGAAGGTGGCGGGTAATCCGAAGTAAAAGACGGCGCTTCCGACAGCGCGGCCGAGAAATCCTCGTACGAAGGCATGTCAGACAGACCTGTCGTCGACACGGTGAAAGATGAGCCAGACATGCGACGGGGATGTAGGCCTGGCTCGAAGCCCGCCGAGTCGTTATCCATTTGCGCGCCCGGGTACCGAAGGTCGATGATGGGGATCGCCTCATCCGCGGTGTAAGCTTGTCCGATGTGCATGTCAACATCGAAGTTAGGCATCTCAAAGTGATCATCACACTGCTTGGTCGCCCACGGACCTACTCTCCTCGTTAGCGGCGGCCTTGCGAGCCAGTTCCACTGCCACTCACTGCTATCCATGGTCGTCACAGGGTAGAAGTCTTGATGCATCGAAACAGGCCGCGACATCGTATCGCTGGGCGTGTGGATTGTCAAGCCAGATGGCGTTTCCCAAGAAGGTAAAGTCCCGAATTCATCGCTCGTGCAGAATGAAAACCCTTCGTGAATAGTGGCGGGCCTCGGGCGGGCTTCCTGCGATACCGGCGTCGTCCACATCCCCGCCGGCGCCGCTTGGTTTTCCGTCTTGACAGGCATCTCGTTCCTGTTCATCATCGTGACCAACGGAGGCGGCGGCGGCGGCGGCCGGACGTCTCTGACGAATTTATCGTCGTTGGAGCCAAGCGTGAAAGCAGGTGCTTGAATCTGCTGGCACCTGTGGCTGTGTGAGTTCCTATCAAACATAGCTGATCCTGGTTGGGCATACAGCTGCCTCGGGTTCGAGTCCATGACTATACGGGCGGCAACAGCAAAAAAATGATCTGGAGGTAGTATTATAGATATGAGCTAAACAAGGGAGCATAGCGGTTAGCTAATAAACGGACGACAGCATGCCAGCAGATAGACGAGGGGCGCATCCCATAGGTAAGGGACAACAAAGACTGAAGCGATCATCGGCAGACTTACATTGGTTATAGCGGTAGGGACTATAGCTGGCCAACTAATTAATCTCCGGCGAGGCTAAGAAGAAAGCAAGCCGGGAAGGAGTGCGGAGAATTTAGATCTCTGTGGAACGGTAGAGAGCGTGCGTTTCACTTTGAGGATATATGTGTGTATAGAGTGTGAGCGAGTGTGTAAACCAGTGGTGGTAGCGGAGTTGAGTTCGAGGTGTCGATCAGAGGGTTGTTGTATGTATGTATGTATGTTCGTAAGGAACGTGGTGAGTTGGCCAGGGACCAGGAACAACTCGTGAGATTGGCTAGTCGTTGCTTGCCTGCTCACATAGACGGGCTGGTTCGGGTGGGAAGAGAGCCAGCTCCCAGCGTTATAGACCAGAGTGGCAATAATAGATGTTATAAGGGTTAGGAAAGAAAAAAAAAGGAGCGACTAGTGGTGGAATGGTTTGGTCAACGGAGGGTGAAGAAGGGCAGCGAGGCGAGAAGGGGAGGAAAAAGGCAGGTGAATGGAGGGGCGGTGCAGGCAACCAAGAGATATAAGGAAGCGCGCTTTCTGGACTCGTCCATGGACAGTCCGACTTCTGATCATTCAACAAGGTCAGGCTGGCTCAGGCTCGGATCGACGGTAGGAGCTAAGCCGGGCTTCTTGATACAAGCCTGGCCACGTCTGTGAACTGGACAGGAGAAATTTGGTGTGCGAGGTCCTTCTTGGCTTGCTGGAAAAGAGCCTGGCAAGACAGGGCCGACAGGGACCGGCGGGCAGGCTCTACTAGGATTTACCATTGCAGGGTTCGGAGGGTTACATCTGCTCGTCGATGATGTGTTGCGAGGAACAGTCAAGCCTTCGCGGCAAGGTACGACAGAGGTGAGCGTATGGGGGAGCAGCGGAGGTTTGGATGGGTCTCGGGTACATAGCATGTCAGAAGAGGTAGCCAGAAACCGATTAGACCAAGCGACTAGGGGAAGGGGACTGGCCCGAGCTAGAAGAGATCCATGGCCACACCAACTCTTTGGGAATAGTTGGGCAGGGGTCGTGATATAACAGGACGGACGTAATTTGATATAGACCAAGAAAAGAGAACACCTCCGAGTTTTGCCAGACTCGGCAGAAAAGAAGGCTCCTCGACCGGACGGTAGGCACACAGCACAGAGAACCGTTTTTCTTTTCCTTTTCTCTCCCCCCTCTTCCTCTTTTCCCACGTCGCCCGCTATTTTTAGTCGGCTCCCGTTCAGCCTCATAATACAGAAGCGTCGCAGACGAGGCGGCTGGCCTCATGTTCTCGTCGGAACGAGGTGCGAGAGACGTAAGAGGCTAGGCTTAGCCGGCCCACAGCGAGCCGGGAGAAGGAAAAAAAGGTTGAGGACATGGGGCGGTTTGCGAAGTCCCAAGAGCCGCAAAGGCGGCCTTCGGGGAAGAGATGGCTCGCCCATGTCGGCGAGCAGATGCGCAGACAAGACCATGGTGCCGTCGAGTCGTATGACACAGCCATTACACAGTCGTTGGCCGGATACGTCGATCTGGAGAAGACAGGCCTTTCTCAGGAAAACACCGCGGCCCCTTGCTAACCGGGGGGTGTGGGGGGGTAAAGGGGAGGGGAGGGGGGTGTCGGTTTGGAAACCCACTCCAGGGCGCGCCGTGGAGTCTTGCATGTGAGGGTATAAGAGTTATGTACACGCGTATGTATGTACCTGTATGAGTAACGGGAGGGAGTTCGAGCGGGAAATGCAGGCGTGCACACCTCTCCATGTGTGTACACATCTACATCCGTCCCCTCGCCGGCGACTGCATGCATACCTTAGGTACCTCATACCTACATAGGTAGGTAGGTATGTACACGCACACATGCGCGCACCACCCACACCCACACACACGCACGCACGCACACAACATGCTCCAATATGTATCATGTGTGTGTATACGTGTGTACGGGCATACCGAATGTATACATGTCCGCACCTACGCACACCACATCCACACACACATACGTATCGTACAATGCCTACGTACACGGTATGTAGCGCCGTGGTGGAGGGCTTTCGCTCGAGGTGGACAGGCCTGCCTAGCTTCGATAAAGCGGCGCCTCACACGATGCTCTTCGAGGCCATTTGACGATTTACGGTACTCGTAGCGCGGCCGAGGATATAATCCGCGAATATACGGCTGCGAGGCGACATATGTCCCTTCTATGTTGGGCACGGGGCGGTGGTATCGCCAACCTATCAGCTTCATCGGCGCAGCCAGTAGTATAGCATGTACAAGCCGTGCAAGGCGCGCTAGTCTGGAGGGTATGCGCCCGAGCGCTTCAGAGCCTAACGTCCATCGATAGCTAGAGTCCGTAGCCCTCCCCGATTTAGCCGACCCGGACGCCATCGTGGAGTACGGGCAGCTTCGATGGTTGGAGGCTGACGGGAGTAAGACGACGGCTTGGTCACGAAGAGAAGCGCAAGGAAGCACAGGTTGGCCCGTCTAGAAGGGCTAGACACCCAAGGATTACTGTGTAGGAGGAGGTCTGACTGAGGAAGCCGCGATATGGGGGGGGAGAGGAGAGGGGGCTCGGATGCCCGGCGGCAACCAATGGCGACGGCGAGGATGAGTTGGGTGGGTGAGGGGAGGCGGAGCGATGTGGTAGAGCAGCGCAGATGTGGTGGGATGGTTGGGCCGGCTCAGCGGGTGATACTTGGACCTCTCTAGGATGGCGATGGGGTGGACGATGGGATGGGATGGTAGCAACCGGGGTGCATTCAGATAAAACTCTGGCGCGATTCGGCGGGGGGGGAGGAGGGAGGGGAGGGAAGGGCATATTCGAAGGGGAGCGAAGTGGTACAATACTACCGTACGAGGATGGGGTCCGGCAGCGGGTTGCGAGAGGGACAGAGAAAGGCCGAAGGGGGAGATGGAAGTCTGCAGGCTCTCTATCTGGCCCGCAAGGCGCGTTCGAGATGGAGTTGGCTCGGCGACTGGCTGGTAGCCACGGTCTGGCGTGGTCGCGAGGTAGCACTGCCGGCTCGAAAGGGACAGGAATGGACTTGGCCGGATGGAGTAGTTGTGCGTGGGTGCGTTGCGTGGGTGCGTCGTGTACGTGCGCAGTCTCTCTCTCTCTCTCTTTTTCTCCTTCTCGTGCGTGTGTGTGTGTGTGTGTGGTTTGGATGGACTCAGGCGATTCCGGCCACGATGAGGAGTTGTCGTCTCGTTCGTCAGCGGAGTCGCGTTTGATGTTGAATTTCAGTTGCGTCGGCCAGTCTCGTGATTGGGCTGACGGAGAATAGTCTGCAGGCAAGGGGTGTCGGGGTCAGGGGTCGCATCCCTGGCTCTGTCTCAGGATCTGTAACAGAAGCCACAACCCTTGTCGTGCGTCCTTCCACCTTTCCCTCCCCTCCCCCTCTAGGTACCTAGGTATACTACCTAACGTGCCTAAGTGGGTACCTACCTCCTACCTGCACATAGGTAATTCCTCGGTGCCTACCTGCCTTATGTGCAGACGGGAGCTAGGGTGTGTACACGCTCCCCCCCCCTCCTCTCCCCGAAAGGTACCTATAGTGTAGACATGTACCTAATGTAACCCTCTGAGAAGGAGGCATGTACGACATGGACCATCCCCTAAGCGGTAAAGCAGCCTTCTCAGGCAGCTGGGCCCATATTCCAACGCGCTGTGTACCCAAGTACCTCATAGAGAGGTCCAGATTCACCACCGGCCTCCGCGGCCGGGCACAGCTCTGAAGGAATCCATCCGTCCTGTCCGCCGCTCTCCTCTCTACCCTTCCCCATCCTTCTCCCGAGCGCTCGGGATTTCTGCGCGGGAAGGATGTCGGAAAATCGAAGGCAGAGAGAGAAGACGCAGCAGGAATTGAATTCCTACGTGCTCCAGCGGATGATGACGGGGTGGGTGGGTGGATCGCGGGAGTGGATGGGGAGTTCCCAGATAGCCGCGCGCCCGCCGCTTTGACAGAATTGCCCGATGGTTAGAAACCGCGGGTCAAGCGATAGGTGGCAGTACCCAGCTGTCCTTCACCCATGATCCCATCGCATCTCCTCAGCATCTCCCTCCCTAGGCCCACTCCCCGGACTACATCTCTACATACGTACACACACGCCGTGATGTTGCCGGCATCGCTGCGTGCGGCTTTGCGGACGAGACGCGTCTACATACCTACACAGGCTATGCGTTGTGCGCAATACGCGGCCGGCGTACCTGAGTGATGTCCCACTCCGTGCTCCTATTTTGAGCTGAAGGCCATTTTTAGAAACCGGACACAGCCAGGCTGACCACATACATACCCTCTACTACTACTCAGGTAATGTAGGTGTGTGTGCATCTGCCTGCCGCCGTGCGTCCCGATGAGGAGTAGGGTTGTATGCACATACCTAGGTATATTATAGGTGGTTGTGCGCATGCGAGCCGGAGGCCCGTCGTCTTCGTACGTGCCATCTACCTTCCTACATATTTCCGTCGCGATGGTGCGTCTGGGGTAGGCGGTATACCTCCTGGGCGCGCACTCCGTAGTACTCCCGTAGTCTGTGCCGTCGTCCGGGGCGCGTATGAATACCTATGTCAATAGCAAGTAACTGCCCTTTGCTGCGCTTATCAGATTGCCGTAGGACCAGTATTGTCGCATTCGGCCCCAAGATGGATGGCGTTTGGCTGGGCTGCCTCTCGGCCCTGGCCTTTTTTTGGCTTCCTTCGCAGCGGCGCGATGTTACTCTTACACCCCTCCCTGTTTCGACAAAGCTTCGAGAAACACATCCCGCCGAGGCTGTTTTAAGTAGGTAGGTATTATGTAGCACCCATGCTCATACCGGTAACCACCAGATGGATAGGTACACCCAGGTATGAATACCTAAGGTATTTTGCGTCTATACTTCTGTCTCTCTCCGCGCTTTCTCCCCACCTCCTCTTCTCCCCTCCCTCTCGTCAGAAACCCTTCATATCACGGATGTTTTGCCTCGTCAGAGACTAATAAACAATGGAGGCGGCCAACCCACAACCCAAGGGGGAATATAGGTGATTTAGGTAGTTGATAAAATGTCTGACAACCTTGGCGCGTATAGGTACTGCGCAAGTATTGTCGTACCCTCTAATCCTCGGTCCCCTTGCCCGAGCCCTTCGATTTCTTGGTTGAGCTTTGACACCACGGCTATCACCGTAAGTTCTCGTGCTCATCGTCTGCAATTCGGTTCCTGAAATCGGTAACCGATCCTCACTTCGTGAAGGGAAAAAAAAATGATGCCTATCAGTATGCCCTTGAGCCTGCAGCGGTGTGCATGGCAATATTATATTTACACGACTTCCCTGCAAATCCACGCACTGGGCACGGCCTTGACTGGCTAACCGGTCTGCGGCCTGGCCGTGCTAATAACAATCGTCATATCACCGCCCGCGCGGGGGATGATCTGGGAGATGTTCCCAGCAGACCTTCTCGAGATTCCTGTATATATTGCCTGTGTGGAAGTCTTCTCTCCCTCCCCTTCTCTCTCCCCCCTCTTCTTCGCCCACCCATCCATCCCTTCATCCCTCCATCGGTGGCTTGCCTCGTCTAGCAGGTAGGTACCTCCTAGGTAGGCACGCATATATTTTACCAGCCCTACCACGCAGGTACTCCAGACCCGGTCGGTACGTATAGGCACGGTACTGTACAGGAATTAGTTAGGGTGTTCACATCCTGATCCTGGGTAACTTGGGGGCTTGGCCGCTCAGCATAAGACGCAGCGCACTGCAAGAGTCCTTCTAGTCACTGTAGTCATCCAGCTTGCATTGTGGTTCCTACGTACACACACGCCACCTGGACTTGGGACCTTGCAGCCGTTATCTCGGTTGTGGCCGCGCGGCCGTTGTGCGCGACGAAAATACTCGCAGCTTGGCCAACCCCGGTGGCTGACCCTACACCCGAACGCATGTAGGTACGCTCCGGCTGCAAGGCCCTTCGCCGTCACAGACAACTGGGCCGTGTGCGCCACCGTGTCTTGGCTGCGGCTCACGTCGCTTCTTCTATCCCAAACCCGTTGTCGCATGTGCCCACAAGCCCGCTCGCTACGTAGGTATGTCTACGTGTGCATACGCGTATGCGGACGGTAGTGGGAGGGTGAGGATGTCGGTGTGTGTATGGGGTTATCGCCCAATGGAGGGAGGATCGGCCTCGCATCCCATTACCGCGATGTCGAGTTGGGAGCCCGCTTTCAGCCCCCAAAGGGCCTGGTTTCGGAGTCACGTTGCCATGCCGTGCATCTCGAGAGCGTCATTTTAATTAGATCCCACCAGATCGCGCCGTAGAGGGTGGGTGGAGGGGGGACGGCTTCAAGCCCTTCTGCATGTTCTATGAACTGTTCTATGGGGCCGTTGGGCGCTCCATCCCGGCGAGCCCTGCCAGGATAGGCCCGGTCGATCGCATAACGTTTCCCGCTCCTTTGGGAAATTATTCAATGCTCGCTTTTACCCGTAGTTCACCTTAAATTTAGCAACTGTCGACTCCCGCCACGAAGATCGTAAGCTTAATGCTGATGTGATCGTTTCTTCCCCAGATGCCATAGCATCGACTGGTGGGAAGATCATGCCATGCGGACCCTAACCATGAAAGCGGAAGTTGGTGGCGAAATGCCACGCCGAGCCTGGTAAACGAGTACTGGGGACTCCGAAGAGTAGGCATATCCCTAGCTGGTTCTGGCATTAACCACGCCTCGTGATTTCTATTAAATGTCTCTATTCGGTAGTCTAGCCGATTCAGCTATCGCCATGTCCGTATTCGAGCCCGAGTTGCCGAAGAATTCTTGACAAGACCGGCGCAAAACAGGTCGCTAGCCAACCCCCCAGGTAGACGGAATCCATCGTGACCTCCCCCTCCCCACCCCCACCCCCACCAAGCTTCACCAAAATACGACGCATCTCGTGCGAGGAATACCTAACTCATAAACATTGCCGGAGAGGATGTTTTGTGGATCTACGAGAGGTGGTTTCTCGAAAGGCCGCTGGAACGGCGCTGAGCGATCAGTTCGGATCGTGGAGGGTTCGTAGGCAACTACGAATTTTTCAAAGGTACCTCCCGAAGTGCCATTAGTCTTTATTGATCTTCTTCCACACTTCAGCCTCGGCGCCGGCAAGCCTTTCTCCGGTCTGCTGGGCCCATTTCTTTGCTGCTTCCCACACGCCGCCGGAGTCGTCTGCCTGGGGCTCCAGCTCATTTTGTCGAATGGCTGATCTCTGATATCTATCAAGCTCGGACACGTTGGTATTTTGGTGATATCCCGGGGGGTGCTCTAAACTATGGGTCGGCGGGCTATTATAGGCCAGGGAACCTCGGGTGCTGTGGCCTGAAGTAGGGTCGGGAAGTGTGGACGTACCGCGTCGCTGCGAGGGGTAGGGCGTGGTTGGCGCAGGCATGGCCATCTGCTGGGGATATGGCACGCTCGCAGGCTGGGATACCGGCATTTGTTGGGACGGATGGTATTGTTCCCCCACCTTCGGTGGTGGCGGGATGGTCGCTCTGGCTGCTCCAGGGGGGACCGGCACGGCTCCCGGTTGAGGTGGCGGAGGGTGGTCGTGATCGAGCGTCCCGGTCGGCTCGAGAGGGGCATGGGCCTGAGGAGTAGCGGCCTGAGCGGTAACGGTCGGAGCTGGTAGGGACGGGGCAGCGCCAGGACGTGCGGACGGGTAAGCACCCTGGCTGGGCGAGGTCGGGGACGCGCTTATGGTAGGAGGCCCTGGAGAGGACGGCGACTCGGCAGTCTGCGGTGTCGCCCCAGATGGTTTCGAAGCAGCAATAGGGCTGTTGGTGTAGACTGGAATAGGGGCCATCGTGACACGCGAGGTAGAAGAGAAATGATGCGACGAATGCTATTTGGTGGTTGGCATACAGTTCTCCCTTTTCTCTTTTTCTCCCTCCCTTCCTGTCTCTCCAACTGCGGCTAGCCGGTGTGGCAAGAATGGTAGCTGGTGCAAGATGTTGTCTTCTAGGGTAGCAGGCAGGCAGGAAGAAGTAGAGGAAGAGGACAGGTTGTCGCATAGAGTAGGCGGTAAACTCAGCATCAACTTAGTACAGCACAGCATCCGTGGCAAGCGACTGTAGACAAGACGATGATAGGTAGGCAACACAGTTGACCTGTTCAAAGTTAAACCCGACGTCATAGGTGTCAGAGTATCAGGTGACCCCGCGCGATAACCTGGTGGCTCTTATTTTGGACCGGACCTTACCTTCGCATGTACCCGTCTGCTTGCCTGCGAGTTGGAAAATGGGGCTCCTAGAAAGAATGGAGGCTATGTATGTGACACACACGCGATAGTTGCCTGCCATGCCTAGATATGTGATAAAGCGAGCATCTACAAGGGCAAGATGCCGCATACACGGCAGCTGATGGTAGAGGAAGACAGCTGAAATGGATGAATCCAGGTGTGGGCATGTGGCTATTCACCTGTTCCTGGAAAGTTGGCATCTCACTTGCATACAAGCACTTTTAAAGTGCTTACAGGCCTTGCTGGGTAATTCATAAGTTTATGGATCCAGACGACTCCATCAGCCAGCCAGCCAGCCAGCCAGCCAGCTATCTCGGAAGCACGTACTGGCTTGATGAAGGTAGGCATCTAAGGTAAGAAGACCTCATGGGTGGAGGTCAGTACATTAGGTCCATAGATTGCTGGGTGAAGGGGGTTAGCAGATCGGATGGACGGTAGGAGAATACCTTGGATCTACCATAGCTACCTCAAGTCCCGTTGCTAATCCCAATGCGGCGAGGTACCTACTACGGACCCTGAGCTATTACCAGTGGACCTTACTAGAGTGGTCTTACGATACCCAAGGTTAGGTACGCTAGGAGGTACATAATGGGAGGTACGTTACAGCTAAGTGGGTTATATAATAGAGGACAGGTTCGATTCCTGACAGCGCTACTTGGTAGTCTCTATTATTTAGTCTATCTGGTGACTTCGTCCAGGCAGCAGGTACTGCGTACTTTAAACCCCAGAAGCTACTGGTTCGAGCCAGAGTGCCGCCTTTGTAATAAGGTCCTTTTAGGTGGTACGTATGTACTAGTGCAGGCTATACGATAGTAGTAGAGCGCATCTTATCCTTATAAGATCCTGTATTCCGACGTTACTGGAGCAGGCAGTGTTTGTAATAGCGCGCGGGGGCGCGTGCCTGTTATATGGGTCGAGCTAAGTGGGTTATATAATAGAGGACAGGTTCGATTCCTGACAGCGCTACTTGGTAGTCTCTATTATTTAGTCTATCTGTTACGTATATGTACGTACGTTACTCTAGGAGGCGGCCGTAGGTAGGTAGGGAGGAGGGCAGATTAAAGTAATGTCCGCATCAATAATACAAATCTCGGAACCTTGTATCTTCCCTCCTTGTTCTTCTCCTTCGTCCCCTACCGCCGTTACGGCGTCACCTCCCTTGTACTTGGGTTTGTAAATCTTAAGTACACCTAACCCTTACAGGCGGTGCACCTGCATTAGAAAGCGACTGAGGTACCTATATGGTAGGATATTGGGAATTGGAGATGGTCTGGGCCGCACCGCAGGGAGACGCGCCAGGAAAGTTGAAGCCAAAAAAAAAAAAATCATTGTAGACGAACATAATACAGGAGAGCCTTACGAAAGAGAACCCATAATAATATTCTTCTTCATCATCGTACCTTTTTCCCTCCCCCTCTTCCAACCAACATGTCTTCGCAACCGTGACCAATTCATCTACCCTCAATCCTCCCAGCTCAGCACCCGTAAACAGCATTGCCATCGTCATCACTTGCCCATCACCAGCCCTCTCCATTATCGCCGACATCCCCGTCAGATGCATCAGTCGTAGCACCACCACCGTTCATCATCGTCCGCCTGAGCCGCGACTATGGTTGGTAAAGTCAGCGAGAAAGTCCTTCTCAGGGAAGGGCTTGAACGCACCGACAATGGCATGAAACAGACGAGCTGGCCCGATGTCACACCCATCAACCAGAAGAACTACTACACGTACGCGTCTCCTTCCTCTGCACGGCGGAAGCGCCGCGAGCTAGCCAGGCTGACCTCTTCTCTGCAGCGATTACATGAAGCGCGATGACCAAGTCCTGGCCCTTCGATTGCAGACCGAGGCTAATAGAGAGCGGCTCGTCCAGACTGCAAAGGACCGGGATCGAGCCCTGGCTCGCAATGGCCACGCCGAAGTCCCGCTGCCGGTCGCCGACATCCAGCCGGACGATGGCACGCCTACCACCAACGAGGGCCTAGATCCGTCCAAGGTCATCATCATACATCCCGGCAGCCAAAATCTGCGCATAGGCTTCGCGAGCGATGCTCTGCCCAAGACTATACCGATGGCCATCGCCGCCAGATTCCCCCAGACCGAGTCCGAGATGCACGAGGCCCTTCCGCGTCGCCAATTCGAAGCCAAGACCATCGACCAACAATACGGCGAGGAGTGGTCCAAGAAGTATCAGAAGATGTGCAACGACTTGAAGGTTGACTTGCGCGCGCGCAAGCAAAAGGTCCTGCCCAATTCTAAGGAGCTTGTCGTGAACTTCAACCGGCGGGCCGAGCGGGAAGAGATACCCGTGCATAACGATCCTCTGCAGATCGAGTGGACCGACGTGAAGAGCATCGACGACCCCAACTCGGCAGCCTCGTGCTTCATCGGCCAACCCGCCCAGCGAATCCCTGACGATTCGAACCCCAAGTTCAAGTTATGGTGGCCCCTACAGAACGGCTGGCTCAACGAGGATGATTACACCACGGCCGAGCACCTGTACGACGACCTCGAGACGCTCCTCGACAAGGCTATCCGGCAGGAGCTCGGCTTGACTAGGAACAGCGCGTGGAAGAGCTACAGCTGCGTGTTTGTCATCCCCGACCTCTACGACAAACGATACGTGGAGCAAGTTCTCAAGTCCTGCATGACCTGGTTCGAGTTCAGCAGAATTTGCTTCGTGCAGGAGAGCATGGCGGCCACCTTCGGCGCCGGGTACACGCAGGCGTGCGTGGTCGACGTCGGCGCGCAGAAGACGTCGATAGCGTGCGTGGAGGACGGGTTATGCGTGGAGGAGTCTCGCATCAACCTCAAGTACGGCGGCTACGACGTGACGGAGACGTTCGTGAAGATGCTGCTCTACGACAACTTTCCCTACAAAGAGATCAACCTCCGGAGACGGTACGATTTCCTCCTGGCCGAGGAGCTCAAGATCAAGCACTGCACCCTGACTCAGGGCGAGATCCCGGTCCAGAACCTGAGCTTCCACCTCCGCGCTCCCAACCAGCCCACGTACCAGTACTACTTTAGGACTTACGACCAGGTCATCCTCGCCCCCATGGGCTTCTACGACCCCACCATCTTCGACAACTCGGCCAAGCTGCGCAGCCGGCGGAAGCTGGTCGACCGCTCGTACAACGCCTACGACGTCGACATGCCCGACGACCCCACCTCCGCGGCCCAGGTCGCCGTGCTCGCCCTCATCAAGCCCTCCGTCGTCTCCAACGCCAACGGCTTCCAGCAGCAGCAGCAGCAGCCGCCAGCATCGGCGCCGCAGCAGCAACAGCCCTCGTCCGCAGCCGCCTCGTTCTCCGAGAGCCATCTCGCAACCCCTATGAAGGAGAAGTCACAGCCCTTCAACTTCCTGAGGGGCGACCTCAACAACGGCACGCCGGGCGGCTCGGCGGCCGCGTCGCCTGCTCCAGAGGGCGCCGCGACCCCGGTGCCGCCCGTCTTCCACTTCGGCCGGGCGAACGGGACGGGCAGCCCGGCACCTAACGGCTCGGCGCGCAACGGGGTGTCGCCGGGGCCGGGCCCGCCGGCGGGAATGTTCGTGGACGCGGCAGCGCGGACGGCGCGGGCAATGGCGGCGGAGCGGGACGCGGTCCTACCGGTGGTGCCGCTGGACATCGCGATCCTGACGAGCATCCAGAACGCGGCGCGGGGCGACGAGAAGAAGCTGCGCGACTACCTCGGCAGCATCATGGTGGTGGGCGGCGGGTCCAAGACGCCGCACTTCACCGCCGTGCTCGAGGACAAGCTGCGCCGCCGCCGGCCCGAGCTCGCCGACCGCGTGCTCATCACGCACAGCGCGCGCGACATGGACGAGCAGGTGGTGGTGTGGAAGGGCGCCAGCGTCTTCGCCAAGCTGCCCGCCAACGACAGCTGGATCACCCCGTTCGAGTTCGAGCGCCTCGGCGCGAGAGTCCTGCACCACAAGGTCCTCTGGGCCTGGTGAAAGGGGCCTTGCCGGCTGCGAGAAAGCGGGTACGGCGCGGGGGAGCAGAGGGCATCGTTAGGGATACGGCCTGTGCCCTGTCGCATGCGTATGTTACCAGGTGTGCTATGCGGTGAGGGACGAGGCGCGGTGCGGCCGCAGCAGCTGCCGCCCTGCCGCCGCCGGGCCTTCGCGCCGGAGCTCTCTCGCCTCGTCTCCTCGCCCGCTTCCCATCCTTTTTTTACCTACTATCCCATCGACGTTTTCTTTCGGCTCTACTTCTACGCTCAACGTATACACGCGGTACAGACTATGGCCTCCAGCGTTCCGCGCTTGCACGCGGCATTCGGACGTCGGTCCGCGACGGGAAATGCGAGATTCATAGAGCAACACGACAGGGGAAAGAAAAGAAAAGAAGGAAAGGGTTTTTTTTTATAGAAAGAAACCCCCCTGCGGAGGGAGAAAGCACGGCGTGGCGCAGGGTACGGGGTTGAGATAGTTGAGCCTGTAGAACCTAGGGTCTAGGTTGGGGTTACGTCTTCGCACGACAAGCTTCTCTCCCTCTCTCCTTTTTGGGTGCAACTTCTCATCGCCGCTCTCGTCCTCTCGACCCTTTAAAAAGGGGGGGCGTGGGCAGGGGACGCAGACAAAGGAGCGGAAGGACAGTTAGTGCCGTGGGAGGCGTTTGGCATCGTTAGGCGTTGCCGGAGGACGGTTGCTTATTTTATTCTTCTAGAAACGCCACCGTTCCTCCCTTCCTCACTTTTCTTTCCTTCCCCCAGCTATAGACGATTCTACTTAAACTACCCCCTCCCTGCGGCTGTGTCTAGGCTGACCTAGATAGGACGGTGCGGAAGGGGACCGGGGGGAGGGGAGGACGGGCATGATATATAGCGGAACGAGAGGGAGCTAAATCGGATAATAGGTATTCAACTTACTCGAAATAGCGTGTACGCATATGCCAACCGGAGGAGGGAGAAGCCCCTGATGTGTATGTCGTCGATTGCTTCACTCACCTTTTACCCTTCCTCTTTACGTCTGGCTGGTTGTCGAGACTTTAGGCAGAGGAAAGACGGGGAGAAAAACTGAGAATAGATCATGACAGATGCTTGTGCGACCCGGTATATCATTATTCTCAACTTATACGCTCACTTAAGGGCCACGGGTTTCAAGGCCCGGCTGACGTTGGTAAGTCTCTCGCCACAGGCAACAACCACTTTAGCCTTCACATTAGGTTAAGGGCAAGCATTTGGATACTGGATATAATAACGTAGCTAGCTAGTCGATTTAGCCACTAGTAGGACACATATACATAATACACACGCACACGGCCGTTACAGCCAGTTGGGTATCTCTAACCGATTAAACCAGAGAGGAGACCGCCGAAGTCTCCCGAGATGTCCTAATCAAACAAACCCGTTTCTGGGTGCAAAAAATCGAGACCCAATCGCGACGGCTCATTGGAAAGGGGTTTTGGGAACGTGAGATGTCTTGGGTGTAGGAGCGTTAAGGGGAGGTACCGGGTAAGATACCTGGGAGGTCGATGCGGCTGACGGGGTTGATGGTGTCGTTCCACGCTCCGGTCTCTTGATCGCTTCAATAGCCCAGTCGGGCAGGTTGCCGTCATTTTGAGAAGATTGCTTGGCCCTCCTACGCTCCATAACAGCTTCTAGTGCCCTCTGGTCGTCTATCCGGCGAGGTTTACGTGGTTCGAACACGGGATCCCCCCTAGGAGTGACTGTTTTATGGGGAGTCGCCGAAGGTTGCTAAGGCCGGTATAGATTAGTTGATGAACGTGTTGAAGCCTAGTTCTCCTGGTGAGGTCTTTACCTGGGGGCCCTGGCCCATTGGACTCGTTGTCGGTCCGGTTTTGTTGGCCTCGGCGGCTCCGTTGGACTCGGAGTGTGCTCTCGCCATGATCTGAACTGCTTCCATCGTTTCAAGTTCGATCGGAGTAATATGACCGTCCAGGATGGCTTTAGCAAATGCCGGCTGTCCTAACGCAGTCAAGAGAGCCCATCTCCGGTTATACGACAAGGGCTGGGACCACATTCGCAATGAGATATCCTTAGCCAGCATACGCGCGTCTTGTTCTTGTTCTTTGCTTGAAAGTGGGAGTAGATAGTGTGTTAGGTGTGCATGAAAGGTCTCTTCATCGCGAACCCTCGCATCATTGTCTGATTGTTGTCGAACTTGAGTAGTAGCTCCGAAGATAGCTGACTGCGAGGCGCTATTCTGGCGAGGCGTAGAATTGTCCGGGAGTCTTCTATCCTGGGTAGTATCGGTGTGCGTACTCGTGTATTGCGCTGGGGGGTAATTACTTCCGAAGCCCGCGAGCCCAGGCAGCGGAAGAGCGACATCTAGAGGAACGTTAACATCCGATGGTCTCTCCACAGCAGGATTTGTGAACTGATTGACTCCGCCGGCAGGCCTATTTGCGGCAGGTAGATTTGCAACAGGCCCAGTTACAGTAGTCCCATTTTCGACAGGCCCATTTGTAGCAGAGACACTGCCAGCAAGGCTGTTTCCAGTAGGAACACCGCTAGCAGGCCCATTTGTGGCAGGTATATTCGCAGTGGGCAGTCCTAATCTACGGGCTTCGTTTTGTGCGATCAGTCGGTCGGCTTCTGCACGATCTTCAGCGGTCAGAACTGTATCCTCCAGCTCTTCTTCCTCGAAAGTGTCCATCAATGTAATGTCCCGAATGCTGGACCGATATTGCTCAATGACCTTGTCCAGAACGCTGTCCTGGCCGATATGCTGATCCAGGTTTCCCTGTCTGGGTTCTGTGGGCATCTCAAAGGTATGCCCAAACTTTTGTGACTTGGGAATTGGATTCTTCTGATCCACGACTCGGGAGGCTAACTGCATCTTCCAAATTGCCTGGTTCAACAGCTTTTCTTCGAAAGTGCCTCCACATATGAAACGATAGACAAATACCGGCTTTTTTTGTCCTAAGCGGTATGCACGTCCTACTGCTTGCTGCTCATTCTGGGGGTTGAACTGGCTATCGAAGAGGACGACACGGTTTGCACTGACAATGTTGAGGCCAAGACCACCTGCTCTGGTGGAAATGAGGAACACGTCTGCTTGGTTCCTGTTGAAATCCTTAACCATGCTCTGCCTCTTGGTTGTTACAGTTGACCCATCCAATCGCTGAAAGATGAATCTCTGTCTCCGGAGTATCTGCTCCAGGTAGTTGATTGTGCCGATCGAATGGCTGAAGATAAGCACCGAATCTCCTATGCGCTTGCACTCGTTAAGAATGGCCACAAGTATTGGGATCCTCCAGGAGAGGGAGAATTCATTAAGGTCTCGCTCTTTTCGCAAGAGAGTCATCTCGTTACTAACAAGCTGCTCAGGGAGAATAGCACTAGACTCTCCAGTCTTCTTGGCCTTCTGTTCCTCTAGCCTTTTCATGAAGGGAGAGGGATGAGCACAGAGAAGACCAAGTATGCTTATAGATGCAAAAGTCTTTGCGCCGGATGGGTGGTCTTGATGGTACTGGACATAGGTTTCATATGCTTCTTTCTGCACTCTAGTGAGAGGTAGGGTTAAGACGAACTCCTTTTTTGTCGGGATGTCATGCTTTAGTACTGCGATTGTCACCCGCTGCACCTTTGGCGCAACTTCTTCCTTAAGGACCCGTAACATCTTCAAAGCCATTCGGCGGTCAGCCATGGTGCTGTCTGCCGAGAGTCCAGAGTCTATAGGTATAACATACTCAGACCTAAACTCTCTTAGGTCAGATAAGTAGTTGGGAGCAATCCAGTTGATCATTGCATGATATTCTTCAACGTTATTTGCTAAGGGCGAGCCCGTGAGTGCGATACGGCTCTGAGTTCGGAAGTTTGCCGTGGTAACGTGTAGTTGGGAATTGGGGTTCTTCAGCATGTGCGCCTCGTCTGCTACGACAAGGTTGGGGCCTTGGGTTAACAACTTAAACACTTCCTCGTTATTGGAAAATATTTTGAAAAGTTGATAACCAGTAACAAGCACACCACCTCTCTTGTCCCAGGAACGAATGATTTCCTGGCGCTGTGATGTAGGAATCGTATGGTCCAGCTTGAAGAATTCACCGAGTTCGTGCCTTTCCGGTGTCCAGAACAGCATCTCGTCCAGCCAATTGTCGATAAGCATAGGGGGACAAAGTATAAGCGTCTTTGATTCCTTGAGTGTGTCCGGGATTTGGGAAGAAATCGACGGATCGTCAGATCGGGCAGCTTGGGCGATGGCTACTAACAGCGTGATGATTTGCATGGTCTTGCCTAGGCCCATAGTATGAGCCAGTAGGCAGCCTTGCCCTGTTGTAGAGCCTACAATCTGGTCCCACATGAACCTGACTCCTCCTACTTGGTGGTCTTTGATGCGCGATGCAATTTCCTCGTGGATATAGATGAGTCCCTGGTCATCACTTTTGCTCTCATTAATGATGTATTGGCTCCCTAGATCCATTGCGCCTGATGCTTCTAGCTGCTTTAACTTTGCACGAAGCATCCATCGTCGCTGGTCTTGTTCTGTCATGCGTATCCGATCGATCTCCCGAAGATCTGCTGCTTCTCTGTTGCGGGCGATTTTCTTGTGTTTCTTCTTAGCGTCTGGAGATGTAATATCTATAAGGTTATTGCCATCTTCAGCCGCCTTATCGTCCCCCCCATCTTCATCGTGCTGGGGTTCGGTAGTCATATTATTCCATTTCTCCACCATAGTTGGATTTATCTTCCAGTCGAAGCGGTCTGATAGTTGACGAAGGAAGCTGAGGAAACAATTAAATGTGTCCGCATTCTGCTCCGATTGGAGATCTTGCGGGCCAAACTTGCCCTCTCGGATCAGCCCCCTGAGCCGGTTGAGAGAGCAAGGTATCCCGCTTCTATATGTCTCAAACAATCGAAGTATCGTGTACGCGATAAGAAGATTTTTCTTCGCCGACGTATTATAAGGGGCCGCGGGGAGTTCTTGGTTTTTGGACAGGAGCAATTCTATGCTCCGCCGTATCTCCTCAGCGCGTAGTTTGTTTATTATCGTGAAGGCCATAGATAGGTAGAGGTCGTCTAATCTCGCCAGCGCCCGCGCTACTAGCTGTTCTGCCGGTTCTAAATCATCAATCGATAGATCGAGTGCCGATGCCGGATCCTCTCGCCGAGACGATTGTGTCTTCTTGCCTCCGGACCTCCTTGGCGTACCGGTCTGCTTACTAGTAGTGGCGAGGCTTTTGTCAACGTCTTGACCGGGTTCGGCTGGCATGTTAACGTCGGTACTTTGGCGGGGTTGGGGGAGGCTGGATGCGTCCCCATCTCCGGAATCCATGGGCGCCAGAGGCGCCAAACTCTTATTACGAACTGAGACGAAATGCTCCTGGGTATCTGGCACGTCATTATCCAGGTCCATGCGCGATAGCGACTCGCCGGGAGACATGGCAGATGGTAAAGGCTCGTCGTCGACGACGAAGTCGCCTAGGTCTTCGTCCGAGTCGCTTGTCAGGTCTTCCCCGCCGTCCGAAGAAATGGATTTCCGGGTTCGAGTCCTTTTACCGGATCTGCGTGGTTGCGGCGGGGGTTTTTCGGGCTCGGTTGACGACGTGACAACACCGAGACGCCATGAGTCGTATTCTCGGTCCTCTACGCTCGCCCTAAGAATGGAAGCGTCTTCTCTTAGCTTTGCCTTTTCCTTCCAGAATTGGGAAGATGCAATTTCCTCGCGAAGCTTGGCAATCCTCGAGTCATATCCCTTCAGGCGTTTATCGATTTTGTCTATCGACGTTTTCAGGCCCGCCCTCCGAGCCTCTTTCCACATCGCGTGAGCTTCAAACTCCAGCTTGGGGAGCTTGCGCCTGCCCCAGTCGGATGCGAGTTTCTCGATAACATCGTCGATCACCGAATACACCTCCTCTGTGCTCAGGCGTTTCTTCTCCTCCTCCTCCGCCCACTTCGCTAGTTCGACTCTCTCCTCCTCGATCTCTTCCTCAATCTCGGCCCATGTCTCTGAATCGCCTTCATCATCCGAGTCTCCGTACCTAGGTAAAATCTCATTATGGTCTGGGTTGTTAGCCCCGGGCACCATATCTGACTTGACCATGCGAGACACCCGGGAGATTCTTCCCCGCAGCATATGGCGTTTATAAAGTCGATGAACCTGTAGCCGCCGTCCATACGGTTCCTGGCGATCTCGGAAGAACGTAACCGGGGTTTCCTCGTCCAATCCTTCTCCTTCCGGTGAGTCACGATCATTAAAAATGTCAACCCTGGTAAAGGCGCCTTCTCCAAGATACGCTTGGGCAGAGTCAATTAAACTGTGGCCATCTTGACGTGGTTCTGTATCCCCCAATCCGTGCTCCATAATAACATCGGCTTCGGTGGGTATATTACGTCTGAGATTGACATCAACATCTGATGAAATGAGAGTAGGCCTCTGGCGTTTCGGCTTTCGGGGAGATCCTGGTTTCACAGCTTCCTTGTGGGTAGCGGTGGGGTCTTGTTGCGGCTGATCGGGAGCAGAGATAGTTGTCGCCCGGGGGGGGGGGTAAATAGCACTCGGGCCCGATGGCTCCGTCTCGTCACACAGGCTCATTTCCCCGCCGCCGACATCCGGTTCAGTCGTCTCACCTAGCGTAGTTGGGTTGGCATCGCGGCCCGAGGTATTACCGTCTACCGCACCCGAATTAAGGGATACAAGCTCGGTCCGTAGCCTCTCCCTCCGGTCATCTTCGCCATTCGGCCCTCTGTTCTGTTGAACTGGGAGTTCGGAGTATTCGCGGTGCTGATCAGCTTCATATTGAAGACTATGGGAGCGGAAAATGGAGATGGCATGCCTCAGTGTGGCCCTATGCTTTATTATCTTGAGGTTGAGCGCGCTAAACAGTTCGGCCTGATCGTATGTCATAAGGGTATGCCCGTCAACTTCCTGCTCTCGTAAGGAACGCTCAAGCTGCTTGAAAGGAGGGAACCGGGAGATGGCCGAACGTTCCCAAGACCGACTTTCGGAGCAGAGCTCCCGCACGACCCTGTCAACATCCCACTCCCAGGGGTCGTCCATCATAGTCTAGTACTTCATCGAACAAGTGGAAGAAACGGATGAACAGACGGGATCCTAAAGGCCTAGCAAATTAGAGGGGTAGATCTCTAGCATGAGTTAGAATTGCCTTAGGCAGTTTGCGCAAGTTGCTAGGCCTGAAAGAAGCCAGCAGCAGCTTGAATGTAGTGGCGGGACAGGTGTATGAGGATGGGGCCAGACGTTGACAGGGCGAGGAGGGGGGAGAGAAGTGGGAAAGAGAAAAAAAAGGGTGCAGATGTAGGTTGGTGTGGAAAGTACCAGTGAAGGTAAGAGGTTATGGGAAGTGGCGTCCAAGTTTGCAATGCGCCTGCCTGCAGATCTGGGTGAAAATGCGATAAGCAGATAAGCAGTCGAGAAGCAGCTCAAGCTGCAAAATTCTTCAGCCGAATCCCCTAGCTGAGCTGAATGTCCTGTCCTTCTTAAATACCATCAGGGTGATGTCTTCTTACGCGCCGGGGCTAGTGGTAAAGGCTCAAATATGTGCGGTAACTAAGGCACGGAGATGATACCATTGGTCAGTTACGAGAGGAAACCGCATAGAACAGAATGGCGCCGAGACTGCAGAGTAGGAGGTCTGTTAAGGACGGCCCAACAGACTTCGGTTCAAGGCACCATCAATATCAGCAATGGTGTCGGTGTGGACGCAATACTACTGTTGTTGGTGCAATTGTTCCCTAATGCAGAGAGCTGCAGTCTCCTGTACATGCAGACAGGGTTGCTTGCCTAGGTAGGTAGGTACCTATGTCTGGAGCTGTACGTCGTGATGATCTAGGTCGATAAGTTGGAGGGTAAGAATTGTCAAAGGTATCGGGCGCCCTGGTTGCTTAACTGGCCGATGGGCAGGTCGAGGGGGCGTGTGCTGAAAGGGGTGGGTGTGTCGAGAGAGAGACAGGCGGCAGAGGTAAGGGCGGAAGAGATCTCGAGTATGGTATGTGATTTAGACCACGTTGTTCTTGTCGCACTTTCTCTTTAATTTCCTTCTGCGTGGTGGAATGTTTCGGGAAGTTGAGAAACGAAGTTGAGTAGAGGGAACAAAGCGACGATAAATTCATCCACAACACAAGGAGGTGTGCGTTGGAATTGCTACGGGAACAATCAGCACACTGTGACTCAGGTAGGCACATGGAACATAAGAAGCTGTCTTCATGGATTTGGCTTACCTGCTCTGTAACTGTTTTGCTGGGCTAACAGTAGCTACCTCTTATGGAACTGAGGCAAGTCAGGGTTGCTCTGGCGATGTGGAATTTACGCGCTGGAGTCAAGTCCACACTGGAGGTAGGCGCGTTCTTAGCAGAGGGTTAATGGATGTGGAGATTTCATGTGACTTGGGCTTGGCAGTACGTATACATGCAGTAAATGCATCCCTACATGTTAAATGCATACAATCAGATAAGGAAGTTTAATACTTAACAGCAGTTAACATCAAGTGCGTTCACACTAGACATTAGGTGATATTATAATGCAGCTGGTTGGGATGATTAAAATGTAAACAATAGGTAACATATAATATAAATAAATAACGCTATTATACTTATATAGATTTATATATTTCAACTAAGTTGATATAAATTAGTACCTAGCTAAAAGTCTAAATATAAATACGTAAGCTATATATACTTTTATTAGCTTGAGGTAACTTAAGGCAAGCGAAAGCAGGTACCTACTTATAGCTATAGGTACTATATTCTAAGATGTACCTAGGCAGGTACCTAGGTTGTAGATCCTTAGGCATCCAGAATAGAGGCCTGTGATTAGTGAAATTGAAAAAAATACACAATAGCTAACTGTTCGTAAAACGCTATATTTAAGCCCTTTTAGCAGTTTAGTTTTTACACCTTTAATTAATTAACTAGGTTTACCTTTTAACTCGTTTTGCGTGCCTTATAATTAAGGCAGCGACGCCACGAGAGGAACCGCCTAAAACGCACCAGGTATCGTAGATGCAGCTACAGGTGCTTAGCAGCTTAATGAGTGTAGGGCTAAAAACACCTACCTAATCATACAAACTTCGAGTAAGGGAACACATAGGCGGGAATACTCAACCTCACACCTCTTAGTAGGTTACGGACATCCTGCCACGAGGCACCCAGATCACGTCACCTCCTGGATTACAACCCAATTGCTTCGACGTAACTAAGCCGGCCTCAGTTGGGCCAGGATGTGACAGGCATTCATTCCTCTTCTCGGCTTACCTGCTTTCTAGGCACAGTTCGCATATGTGGATGACGGAGGATGTAAACGGCCACGCGATATGTATGTACCTACCCCTCCTACCCTCCCCCACAGCTACATCCTAATGGATCCTATCCCTAACTACCTACATGCCTAGTCCTCTAAATATTATAAGTAGAGGTAGGTAGAGGTAGGCAAGTAGGTAGGATAACCAATACTACCGAAGATATACCTACCTAACCCGCTTCACATAATTCCGTACGTACAAGACATACTCTCTTCTTCCTTGCGTCAGGAAGCCATCGGCACTTGGGCACTTCATGCGAACCACAGTTTACACCTGTAGCTACTAAGGCGCAAGTAGAAACCGGCAGGGCCAGCTACATCCACCTATATCTGACCCTGAGGGGACCGTGCTGCCGAGGCCCTCCCTAGGCACACTGAGCCTCCATTCCTGGCAGACTCTGGCGGTTGGTTGTCTGCCGCCGAGAACGAGACATGTCCGAATACCCGCCCGAGACCACGCCCGGTGAGAGTGGAAGGTTGAAAGGGGTCATCAAGGACTGGGCGCTTGCCAATGGCTTGACTGTGCGACCCCCTCCGTCGCTTCATTCGGCGAATGCGGACCCTGCCGGGATCCTCGCAACACCGGTTTCGCTCACTCTGTTCCCGAGCCCCTTCCCCCGAGCCTGCTTCGACCAAGCGGCCACGTTCCAGAAGACGTACAACAAGCTCTATGCGTCTATCAGCCAGGATGAAGAGTTCCTGGCTCGGGTTGTGAAGGAGTATGTGCTGTCTCTCTGCTTCGGGGAGCTAGGTGGTTCTGTTCCCACAATGGGAGCTGACGAGTGATAGAATCGGTGATAGCGACGACTTCATAACTGAATTATGGAGGGTCCACCTTCGGGTCAAGGAAGAGGGTTATGTCCAGGTAGGCCAGTCGCCATCTCTCTCACCGTGGTACTTCTATAATAACCAAATCACTCGGCAGCACAAATGCCTCGGCCTCTTCAGGTCCGACTATATGGTCCACCAAGATGGGGCCGGATCCGCCCCCAAGATCAAGCAGGTCGAATTTAACACGATCGCCTCCTCATTCGGAGGCCTCTCGTCGCAGACGTCTCAACTCCATAAGTCAGTAGCCGTCGTCTAATACAGAGACATGCAGTGTTAAAAAGAATTCCCTTAGATATCTAGCCTCGACGGAGTATCCGCTCTTGGAGAAGTCGATTAAGAGGGGAACGTTACAGTTACCAGCGAACGGGAGCGCCGGCGGGTTGGCTGCGGGCATCCGGCACGCGTTCGTCGAATACGGGACGCCGTCTACCGGCTACCAGAAGTGTGTCATCTTCCTAGTGCAGGGGGGTGAGAGGAACATCTTCGACCAACGTCATCTTGAATATGAACTCCAAAAGTACGAAGAACCACAGGTGCCCGTTTTCCGGCTTCTGTTCTCGGAGATTTTGCAGTGCACGAGCCTCGCCGACGGCCTGAGGCGCCAACTGTTGTACCACCCCCCCGAGTTTCCCGCTCATACGTTCGAGGTTGCCGTCGTATATATGCGGTCGGGCTATGGACCGGGAGACTACCCGGACCAGTCAGCCTGGGAAGCTCGGTACCACCTAGAGAGATCGGCAGCCATCAAGTGCCCGACCGTGCTGACGCAGGTTGCCGGCACGAAGAAGGTCCAGCAGGTCCTGACCACACCCAAACCGCCGTCAAGCCCGTCGATACTCGGTCGCTACCTACCCGACGAGGACTCCGCATCGACATCCAGCGTGAGAAGCACCTTTACCAATATCTATCCCCTGGATGAGACGACAGCCGGCGTCAAGGCCCGGCAGATCGCGACCGACCCCGAGCTCTGCAAGGGCTATGTCCTCAAGCCGCAACGAGAGGGCGGCGGCAACAACATCTACCGCTCGGCGATACCGGCGTTTCTCAAGTCCATCCCTGAAGCTCACTGGCCGTCGTACATCCTAATGGAGCTGATCACGCCGCCAGCGGTCAAGAACACCATCCTGCGCAACGGCAACCTAGAGCGGGGCGGCGTCATCTGCGAGCTCGGCGTCTACGGAACCTGCGTCTGGGACCAGCAGTCTAAGAATATCCTGCACAACGCGCAGGCAGGCTATCTCTTGCGCACCAAGGGAGACCAGAGCGAGGAAGGCGGCGTCGCCGCTGGGTTCGGCTGCATGGACAGCTGTAACTTGGTCTGAGGGGAGGGAAGGGTGTGTGGCAAATTAAGTGTAAATACAGCAGGGAGCAGAGCAAACCACCAGTTTGCATAGACAATAGACCCCCCACATAATGGTTCTATCCAATTCCACATGAACGTTCCTCCATACACAATTCTAAATTACCAGAGAAAGGTATAAGCATTTCCCCTTTGAACAGCCTCCCTCCTCTTCTCCAGATGAATACATACCTGCCGGCTCCTCAAAGTTCGGTTGTTGTCATGTCCACTCTGCCACTGAATGGACCCCATTCCGACTCCATTTCGGTAAGCAAGCACTTCGAGTTCATGTCTTTATCAGCAGCACAACACACAACCACCAAGTAGTCTTTGGTCTCCCCCACATCTCTATATTCACTATCAACAACCCCCCTCTCAAATACGCACCCATCCATTCACCAGGACGACTAGAGACCTTCTCCCCCTTGACGCGGTGTCGACCGCTAGGTACCTAGGTATAACAGCAGCTCTCCCTCACTCCATCTCATGCTCTCCTTCCTCCCTAGTACCACACCCAAGCAACCTCTCAGCACCATGTCCAACCCACCCCCCAAAGACACACCCTCCTCCCCTCCACCTCGCCAGCAGCAGGCACCTAGCAGCCACCCTCCTCCGGCTCCTCCTCCGGCTCCTCCTTCGCCTCCCATCAACGCGCCAACCCCTCCCCCTTCCCCTCACACCTCCGGCTCCTCCTTCCCGACCCCCCACTCGCCACGCCCCACTACGCCGCCGCGCCGCGAGCCCTCGACCCCGCCACGCCCGAGCCGCTCGATCGCGTACCGCCGGCGCAAGCGGACCGGTCGCTTCGGCGCACGGGCCCCGCCGCCGCCGCCGCCGCCGCCGCTCGACTGGGAGCGGGAGCTGGCGCGCGTCGAGGGCCGCCGGCCGGCCGAGGATGAGCACGAGCACGCCGTGCAGGCCGTGGTCGAGGCGCTGGCGCTGGCGCGGCTCGGCGCCGAGGCTGTGGGGGAGAGGTGAGGGATGAAGGGGAAGTGGGGGAAGAGAAGAAAAGGAGAAAAGGAAGAAGAGAAGAGGAGGAAAGAAATGAAACAAAACAAGACAAGAAATGGTAAGCAGACGCGCCTGCACGAGAGAGAGTAATAATGGTTGTTGTTGACTAAGTCTATATTATCCCAGGGCAAGGCGATCTACTTTCCTCCCCTCGGCGCCCGGTACCCACCAGCATCGATACCACCGCGATTCGGGAAGGCCTACAAGGGCGTGGACGTTCATTGTTTGGGGACGGGGCGCAGACACGCGGCGGGGGCGTTGGTTTTTCGGCAGGACACGGAAGGGGGCACGTGGGAGAGCTTCCGCTTGCGCCTACGGGCGCGGCACGGCGAGAGCCCTCCGCAGGCTCCTCCGATCCGGCGGGGCCGGCGGCGAGAGACCCGCGGCAGAAAGAACGGCACGGTGGCAAGACATGGCGAGGGCGCCTGGGATACACGTCTGTGGTAGTCAAGTCTCTACGTAGTAATACAGCAGTACACCGGCATCCTCTAGCAGTAATTCCTATTACCAGACGCGCTGGAAAGTCATCGCAGTGGAGAAGCCCTGATCCATGAGCATGTTGTAAAAAGAGGTTGAAAAAAAAGTCGGTCAGGTCGTCGCCGCCTTCTAATTCTTCATCTTTTTTTCTTCTTCTTTTTACCCGGCCCAAATTCCCGCACGTTTGTCGTCTTCCCACTATTGTTCGGAGTCCGGGGGCGGAGTTGGCTTGCGGATGACATCGAGGTTCCCTATCGAGTGGGTTTCCCGACGTGTTAGCCGGCCTGATCGCCCTAACCAGTGCCCGGGGAGGGGAGGGGAGGACGGGGGCCTGCTTAGCTTACTTAGGACGATACTCAGACTAGTCCTCGGCTTCTCTTCGCCGTCGGTATACGTTCGCAGAGAAGCATCGCCCTCTACGTATACAAGAGCCCTACAAGCGGGTGGTCAGCTCGTTTCTGATTCGGACCTGTTCTACCTGGTCTGGATTGCGAAAACGTCGGTCGTCTGGGTATCTGCGGCGCATAGCTCACCGCTTGCAGCGTCGCCTCCTTCCTCCTTCACGCTCTCGGCTTGACCAATTTCTCCGTCTCCTCGTCGCTCGGAAACGGAGCCCAACCCGTCCAACACGGGGACAGGCGGAGAAGGGAGAAAACCGCGGCGCATTGGGTTGATTATACGTACCCCTTGGTCAGGCTGGTGAGGAAATCGCGGCGCGGTCCCTCCTCAACGAAGGCGGTGACGCGGAACCAGCTGGTCTTGCGGTCTTCGCCGCGGCCGGCGTTGCTCGCTACCAAATACTCGAGTATTTCGTGCCCAGTGCTGGTGGCGCGGGCCTGCGGCGGCCCGGCGAGGTTGCCGACGATGGTGATCTTGGCGATGTCGCGGCGCGCCGAGGCGCTGAAGGCGCGCGCTGTGGCGGCGGGAGCAGCGAGGCGGCTTAGCGAAGCCGGGGCGGTGAAGGCGCGGCGGGTAAAGAAGGACATGTTTTTCTGGCGACCTTTCGCGGCGAGTCTTCCGTCCGAGTTCTTGTGTGTTTTTTCTTCCTTTTTTGGGGATATGGGTGTGGACGTTTGTGGGCGCCGAGCGGAGACGTGTGATGAAAATTTTCTGCGATGTGGGGGGCGGGATGAAGAGAAGGTAACGGACCGGGGTGGTCTGTCGCGGACTGGAATTGAGGACTGGCGATGCGGGAATGGATACGGGAAACGGGCTGCCGGTCAGCGATAGAGGAGGATTTAGGCAGGAGGCAGTAGGAAAAGGAGAGCGAGAGGAGAGAGACGGAGGGGGGAGGGCGAGTGGGAAGGCCTGGGGTTGCGCTGCGTTTGCGATCTTCTTCGACGCGACCCGAAACGAAGCAACCCTTGATCTGCCCGCCGCCGATTGGCTGGTGGTCGAGAGGGAGATATCGCGGGGAGGTACCTTTACGCAGTACGCGTGCTATATAAGGTACCCTAACCTATCTCCTATTTACCTTAGGTAAGGCAATACATCCTTATCGTAGGGGGTAATGTGCCCTAGGAGGTACCGAAGTAGGTACACATTGCGCAATTGCATCTCCAACCTCCGCTACCTAGGTAGCTTGTCTTTTCCTCCTCTCTATACCTGGTCATAATGCACAGAACCAAAGCCTGTCTCACACGTATTGAGCTTGGTTCGACTCGTCGCTAAGAAGCCGAGAATTGCAAGTTGCCAACATCTCTCCCTCCCAGCTCTCCCTTCTCTTGTCCTTTCTACAAAAGACGTGCCCTATTCGCAGAGTTGCTACCCGTCGGGCCTGCTGGAGCTACTGCCAACGCACGGGTTCGAAGTTGGCTTAAAGTCATAGTTATAAATGCCTACAGCCTGCCTTACGTATATACCCGACACATCGTTGGCCTCGTCGAGTCCTCCGAATCCATGCCCACCGGTACGCACCTATAAACTTACAACAGCCAAACAAGGGAGTCTGGATGTCCTGCGCGGATAAGGTTAGGTAGATACCCGCAGGGCATATGCGGAGTCGATCGCGCCTCAGCTCGATGCCCCCCCTCTCTCTGCCCAGGCTTGAGTACCCAATTGCTTCGTGTGTCGATGGGCACGGGTGTCCCCAGCTCGGATTCCCATGGACCCTCTGCCAGCTGCCTCGTCTGGCCCCCGCCATCTGACATCGTCTTTGTCAATAATTGCGGACCTCAGCTGCGAAGGCATCACGCCTAGGGCGAACGTCATTGACTGTTGCCCGCACCATACCAAGGGTCACAACCCATCCCATTGCCGTTTCGTCTCGGAAATCTGTAATGGTGTCAATTATTTTCGTCCGGTAGCCGTCCCGATTTGAACAAGCGGAATTCCTTCTCCCCGAACACAATAATACGGAGTCCTACAGCACAACCGATATTGCCCTACTTACTGGCCACTTACCTACGTACAGCACAGACAATTCGCGGTTGAGGTTTCGGGTATATACTAAGCTATCACGTCACACTGCCCATCCAACGTGTTGGAAGTTGTTGCAAATTATTGTGGACCGAAGAGAACGAATTGATAACATCTAGCAGTCGAAAGGGGAGACGCGGCATCACGTCTCACATGTCAGAGTAGGGGCTTTTCCTTTACCAAATCTCAGAGTTGCTATAGGTGCCATTGTGAGACAATAAGCCAGTATTTACTTAGTTACTTGCTATTTTCTTTAACTCCCGAGAATGCCGTCCTAAATGACACTCTGAAATCCCGATATAACTACTGTCTATTGTTTAGACTACTTACGATTCGAGTAGCGCTGGTATCCGTCACCGTTTCATTGAACTAGATCGGGATAGAGAGTACAATCACGATAATAGAGAAAATGCCTACAGCATATGAATACCTACCAATACGAACTCTTTCAAGGAGCAGCGGCGTTGAAAATGCTGATTTTCATATCTTAACTCTCGTTGCCGTTGGAAGAGCGCGTGGTCGCACGCGACAACGGCTTGCGTCTCTTGATAAACCCCGTCACCTAGCCACCCAGTCCCCCTGGCCTTCATTAGGTTCCCATGCCCATCTCTGTCTAGATAAAAATAAAAACAAAAATAGGGCTGTTGGCGTTCCCGCGATATCATCAGAACTAACCCTGTCTTGGGGGTGAGCCTGAGGAATTCCTATAGGTATTACTAATGCCCCATGACTTTGAACCCGCACACTGCCCCCCTTAGCTTTCCAACCTTCGCTCCAAATCTTAAAAGGGGATCTCGAGCTTTTCTGAAAGGTAAGGTGCCCCTGGTATCCGTGCTCGCGGTGGCGGCGTCTCCCCCCCCATATTGACTCGCTCCCCAGTAGCCGTTGGCTGGGCACGACGCCAGATTCGCAAGTCAAGACGAGACGAGAGAAGAGAACATACAAAGGGCCATGGACGACGGCCGCTTTGCGCCGAACCCGAGCTTACGGGCGAACTTAGTGCTCCGGGTGTTCTTCGCCGTCCTAGCCGTCGCGCTGTGCTGGGTGCCGCTGCGGTTGTTCTGGCGCAAGAGGGATGTCGCGGCCGTCGCGCTGCTCGCGGCCCTCGTGTTGCTGGACCTGCTGGCGACCGTCAACGCGCTCCTCTGGCCTTCCGACGTCTGGGACGTCTGGTGGGACGGCGCCGGCCTCTGCGAGGTCGAGGTCTACTTGTGGATGCCGCTGCGCACCATCTACGCCGCCGCCATCTTCGCCATCGTCCGCGACCTCGCGTGCAAGGTCAGGGCCGTGCCCTCTGCTGCCCTGCTGCCGTCGCCCTCCCGCAGCCGCGGTTGCGGTTGCGCCGGGCGCATCTGGGTCCAGGCTGCCATCGTCTTTTCCGTCCCCCTCTTCCAGCTCCTCTTCACCTGGTTCGACCTCACACAACGCTACGAGATCGGCACCATCGTCGGGTGCATGCCCGTCTTCGACGACAGCTGGCCTCGTATCGTCGTATACGACCTCCCCATTCTGGTCTTCACCCTGGCATCTCTTCCGTACGCATGTAAGCAACGATCCTCTCCAGTCTGACGCGCTGAGTATCGACCACTAACGCCGCAATCATCACCCCCCGCAGTCCTGGCCTTCAAGCGCTACCATGCGACGTCCAAATCGACGCTGCCCTTTCTTCGCGCCAAGTCGCGTTCGCGATGGCGTCTCTACGGGGTCTCGCTCATGATCCTGCTTATCTACCTGCCCGTTTCGCTCTACTTCGTTGTCAGCAACATCGCTGACGTCGTGCGGTCCAATGACTTTCGACCGTACAGCTACGCCCGTGTTCACGCCCTTCCTAGACCCGGATCGGAACTAGGGGGATCGGGTGGGACGCACCCCTATCCCTGGGACGCCGTCTTCTTCGTGCCCTCGTGGGACCTGCCCTCCCACGTCGCAAACCAGGCGTGGTTCACGATCGCGACGACTGTCGGTGTCGCTGTCTTCTTCGGCAGCACCAAAGAGGCCCGCACCACGTACCGCGCCTATGCAGCCGCAGCGCGGGCCCGTTTCGTCCGTCACCGCGAGCTCCACGCTCGTGGGCACTCCGGACCCCGCCGCCACCGCCTCCACAGCAGCAGTCGGAGGATCTGGCCTCATTGGAACCTCCATCATGGTGGCCCACATCGCCGCGACATGTTAGATTTGGAGGCCGTCTACGGAGATGAGTACTACGCGAAGGCCGAGTAGTAAGTATCCTCCCCCCCCCCCCCTGGCTCAGAAGAAAAAGTTCCCCAGAAAGTAGGCATGTCCCTTAAGCCCTTAGCTAACCGCCGCTCTCGTCTCTTTCTCCCGCAGCCCCCGCGGTTCCAGATACCGCCGCTCTCCTTACTACTTCGACCTCGAGCCGGACTCAGACTCTGACCCGGACGGAGGTTGCGAATGGAACCCGGAGTTGATTCTTCCCATCGCAGAGCCTAGCGCGAACCCGTTCCGTTCCCTCTCCTTCCGGGTGCCCTTTGCCTCGGCGAATAGGACGGCCGCGGGGCCGTCAGCCATCCGAGCTCCTCCACGCGCCTTGCTTCTTGCGGCCCTGTGGCCCGGCGCCGCCGGCCGTCCGGGCCGTCCCGGCGCCGTCATCCCGCCCGTCGTCCCCGACCGCACCTCCTCCTTGTATCACGAGCGGAGCTTCATCCGCCGCGCCGCATCTCGCGTCGTCGCCCCGACCGCCGCGGCCCTCGCCAGCTTACGCGGCAGGACGGCAGCTAGAGAGGCGCGGAGCAAGAACAGCCGCAGCGGGGGTAGTAGTAATGCCGAGGCTATAGGAGCGACGACAACCCGCGCTGGCGGTAGCGGTGGAGGTACTAATAGTAGTCGTAGCAAGAAGCGACAGAAGAACGTAGGTCGGACCGAGACTGAGAACCCTACCAAGCAGCCGCTCGTCTCGCCGCCGCCGGAGGCCCTGCGCCCAACCAACTTCCGCAGCTTTGGGGCACTAAGACGGTCCTCATCTGCATACACTTACATCTCGACTACCATCTCACCCTCAAACTCCGCCTCTGCCTGCGCCTGCGGCCCGGCATCTGCGGGCGCATCCTTCCCCTCTTTCGCTAGCGGTCGCACTAACCTCCAGATCCCGCCTCTTCCTCCCCAGTATTCTGCACCGGCCACCACCCCGGTAGGCTGGCCGCTCACCGCCATCAGGGGAGGAGGCAACGAGGCCGAAGACGCCGGGAAAGGCTTCGTGCGCGTTCCCATCCTCAGTGCGAGGCTGTGTCCGCAGCGCCAGGTGTCGGAGAAGGAGAGCAGAAAGGTCTTCCGGACGGCACTGGCCGCCGCCGCCGCCGGCGCGACGAGGGAGACGTGGAGGAGTGCTCCGCTTTCGTCGTCATCTTACTCCGAGACGACTCGCTTGAGCTAAACGTGCTGACCTATGAGTTATGAGCTATTAGATACGAACCGTATGGTATGCCTGTGCTACGCTGTGCTCGAGGAGGGAAGCACCGGGACCGCCACATATCATGGCCTCCGTTGCGGTGAATGGTATGTGTACAGGGCAGCATGAGTTTATTGCTTTTCGCTTCGCCTTCAGACGATGAGCCGGGGCGTGATACAAGACATCGAGGCTCCGAGTTCTCTGTAACAAGAAAGGCGCTAGATTGGTTGGTTGGTTGGTCGGCAGCACTTATGTAGAGTCCTGTCTGATTGATATATTATAAAAAGGCTGTCGGGAAGACCTGTCGAGACGAGGTTAGGGACAATATGCCGTGACAGCTACAAAGGCCAGGGGGTGTAAGAAACATCGTGTTTTGTGCAAGCACGAATTCCACACCTTGAAACAAGAAACCGTCATGTAGGCAGTTCAGCACCCGGTCGGGTTCCTAAGAAATAAAAGAACAGGGCAAAATTATTGGCAACTGAACACAGTTTCCTTCTATCTTACGATCACTGCTGTTCCCCCTAGAGTGCCGTCGCAGGTGACATGTCTCATTGCTGCTTCTTATAGGCGGCAGTATTACACGATATGTTCGGCTTCTCTTATCCCCGAGTCTCCCTTGAGGGTTTTTAGTACGTTGGCTTAGTGTTCTTTTCTTCTTCTCAAGTCGTTCGAGAGCCCCTGGGGGAATTCAACCGTATAGGTACACCCGGAACGCCGCGCCATGCTACACCGCCATATAAAGGTGCTGAATCTAGTAGAAACCCCGTCCGTGAGATAAAGTGAAGGGCAGAGGCGCTGCTCTACCAATGAACGTAGAATTAAGGTAAGGGTGAGAATAATAGTGATGCTTGGGTATCTTCGTTATTCGTACAGCCTAGGACGACGGTCGAGTCCGATTAAAAAGACGTATGAAGTGAATAAGATGAATGGTTTATACAACAAGGAAGGAATGAGTGATGGCAGTTATGCCCTAATGGGCGATTCGGGCGATACTGCCGGGTTAGGCTCCGTCGGCGTAGTTGGGCCCATCCTCGAGCCCGATGGTTCGCTAGTAGCAGGCGCTATTTCCGGATCCGGGATTTGAAAATCGAGCTGGAGTGCCAGTTAGGGTCGCCGAGGACAGAAGACGTCGCTATCAGAAGGGCAAACTCACATTCATGTAACCCGTACGTCTCAATGGAACAATTCGGGGAGGGATGACGCCCTCATCCGAACCTGTCGCCTTTTCCATCTCAGCGTTCCATTTCTCGATCCAATTCTCTAAGTTGCGTAGCCTCGTTTTGGCATATGTGAAGCCTAGGTCGTCCCATATCCAGCCGGTCAGGAGGCCGAGAACACCATCTAGGATGTTCCGCCAATTGTAGGGGTTGAAGATGGGGATAAGTTCTCCGTTGAGCTTCTCGATGACTCGGCGGAACTCTTGTTCCGATACACCAGCTGGGTCCAGGATCTCAGGGTATAGGTTGGAAAAAGTAGGCGCCAAGTCTCCCTGTAGTAACCAATCTCTTCGGATACGTATTATACGCGTGCTCGAATACTCTGGGGAATTGATAGGCACATGAGGGTTAAGGTGCGGATAGCACGGGTGTTGCGGACCCCATTCCTCGCCCAGATCTGGCTGGTCAGGGTCGCCCATGATGGAGGAGTTGCTCGAGGATATAGCGGAACCAATGCCGCCCGGAAGTGATGCGTTGGACCCATTATGCCGACGGCTTAGCACGGAGGGTCCCCTCTCGAGGTCCTTGGAAAATGGCCCCGCCGGGTCTTCACTCGTCGTCTGCGGCATAACGGCCTTGCCCTTTCCTTTGTCAACCCTCTTAGGGGAGCCTTCAGAGGTATCCGGTTGGACGAGGCCGAAACTGACTGCCCGGGCCCGCTTTGTAACGCTTTGGCCGCGCTTCCTCAGACCGTAAACTCTAGGCTTCGCTCTAGGCTCCGACGGACCAGCCTCAGACTCTCCCGGAGGTGGTAGCGGGGTCGAAGCACGCTTGCCGTCGTAGGAATGTCGAAGTGAAGCGGGGAGGCTGATCCGCTTGTCCCCACTCGCCCTCCCTTCGATATGTAGACTCGCACGTTTCGATTCCGGCAGCGGGAGGAGCGGGAAGTCGCCTGCTCCGAAGCCGATTGGTTCTGCTGGGTCTGAAGAAATTTCAATGGTAGGATGGCTGACAGGCACGGAAGGTGGCGGCGGGGTGGAAGGACGACGTTTACGCCGCGATGACCGCGCGGGCTGGGATGTTTGAGACGGCACGGCTCTCGGGGTGGAATTGGTAGGATTCCAAAGACGGCCAGGGGCGAAGCGGCGCGGGAGGCGGTACAGGGGAACGGCTGTGGCGGCGGCGCGGTTGCGGAATGGGGTTTGTAAGGGATGATTGTAGGGGCCGGGGGGTCTCGTCGCCAGTAAATTCCTTCGGCCGCCGGTTGATTGTCGTGTCGGGGAGGCGATCACCGCAGGCTCTGGGGCGGTAACGGTGGGATACTCGGGCTGCTGAGAAGGCGAATGGATCGGGGCATTCGAGTGGGCATCTAGGGCGGACGATTGCGGGTTCGCAGTGTGGCTGTCTGCGTGCGAAGCCGTTTGTGACACGGTATCGAATTGGCCGCCTCGACGGCCGGACGAGCAATTGGGCAATCCCGTCGGCCGAACACGAGGGTCTCCTCCTTTTCCTCCTCTGATTGGACCGGGCCGCGAACTACGACGTCGCCGTCGTCGCTGTCGCTGCCGCTGCCGTCGTCAGAAAACAAATTCCACGATGGAGATTGGCGTCGCGATTGTGGAGGGCGATGGCGGACGCGACGAGATGGGGTTGGTGGAATGGGTGAAATGAGTGGAATGAGTGGAATGGGGGAGAGGGAAGAACCCGGGGAGGTGGCGGGCGGTGATGGTAGTGGCTGGTGCTGCTGGCGCTGGCGCTGGCGCTGGTGCTGATGCCGGTCGCAGCAGGAAGAAGAATAGTGGTTGCGGTAAGAACTCGGGCCTTCCAGCGCTGACAGAGAGGAAAACGGTCGCTGTAGGATGTTCATGCTGGCCCGGCAGGTCTGGCAGGTCTGGCAGGCCCGGCAGGTCTTGGTGACGCGGTGACACCAGCTGGCCGCCAGCTTCCGTGCAGTTGACACGGGGTGTCAGGTTGGGTAGAGCCTGGTAGAGGGATGGATGTGTTAGTGCATATCAATCACCACCGGAGGTAACAGATCCGACTCGACGTCCCAGTAAGCCAGGGGAAGGGAACCGACCCTTGACCGTTAGTACATATTGAGATGTATGTACTTATCCTCTTACTTAGCAGTTGGGGTATCTCTAAGCAGCAATATGGCTACGTTGACTCCACCTCATGCGTTCATGCCAACCATTCTACCATCTCTCTCTCGGCTTGGCAAACGGGTCCGGCAGCCAACGAAACCGTCCAGCTTGCCTGCGAGAGAATCGGCGTGTGTCGACAACCAAGTCTCACCCGTGCTCTCTCCGCCCCGGCTCGATCCTGCGTAGATGTTATATACGTAGTAGGTATGTACGCGTATGTACGTCGACAAGCTTCGACTCGGCTAACTCGGATGGGGCGGGGTGGGATGGTTTGTTTCTGTTTGTTGCATCAATCGTCTTCTAATGTCTTCGGACCAGTGTCAGCCATCTGCTGTTGATCCGCTGTGTCGAAACGCCGGCTCGCCGCCAACGTCACCCTAACCGTTTTGCGTCGTGGTAGTGGCAGCAGGAGTCGAGAGAGGGAGAGAAGAAGGAAAGGATAGAGGAGCCCCTTGTATCGGCAGTCAAGCTTCTACGTCGGTAGTCTGGGATTTCCCCGGAGGTAAGGAAGGGAGAGGGAGGAAGAGGAAAAGGCGGGAATCTAACAATTCAGGATATATCGAGAAGGCGTGCACACCTTTTTGGCGGTGTCGGCTGGGTTAATATTACGAAAAAGACTTAGACCAGCCTCGCTACAACGTATATAGGTCGGTATGCAAGGAGAGCCTCTTCTCGCCATCCGTCTTTCCCATCGCCCCAGGACAGCCCCCCCCCCCCCCCCCTCCAGGGTTATCGTCAGCGAGTCAGCTTCCAAGAAAAGATTCAGGGCTTTAAATTGCTTTATTTTGCGGCGCATTTTTCCATCCTCGAGTCGATCGCTGCCTATCAACGCCGAGCTGCGCGCGAGAGAGGGAGACGCTTGGATGTTATTCAGGGGCATCCTCGCCATCCGTTGTCCCACCCACGTTCTAGCGGAGTGTCATACGTGCTGGTCCTAGGCCCTGCTACTACTACTACTACTACTACTACTACGTAGGCAGGACCCGAGTGTGTGGTCTAGATGGGTCAAAAAGGCCCTTCGCAGCCTTGTTTTTTTCTTCCTCTTTTCCACACCGGCTACACATTTCAGCTCTCGCATCAGTGTCTTGGAACGCCTGGCCCCAATTTGCGGCTCCGCGCCGGCCACGAGCATGCTTATGTTTATATATATAATGTCTGTATATATAAATAAACAGAAAAAAAAGCAGAGGAGGGAGACAGCCCCGAACCTGCATGTTGCGCCGTGGCCCTGCGATATCCCGAACCTGCGTCGCGTGGTGAGAAATTGTCTTTCTGCTACGGGATACGTCGGAGTTGCCGTTACATCTCGCGAATTGGACATCTGTGCTCACCGTTGTACCGTTCGAGGAGCAAAAGCGAAAGGAAAAAAAAAAAAACGAAAAATCAATTCGACGGTACGATGGCCAATCTCCACCACCCCTGGGCGAAGTGCCATTTCGGCATAGTCGACCATAGCTTGGCGACATGTCAAAATAGCATTAGATAGCATGAGCGCTCCCGATGGCGTCGCAGGTACTTGCTACCGCGCACTACGCACAGGCAGCTGACTTCGTAGGCGTTAATGCGTCGTCTAACTAACGTGTCTACGATATCCGGGGGATCGTCTTTCTAGAAGGATCCCTAGATAACTCAATCGCCGTGAAACCCTTGGAGTCGGCCGCTTTGACTCGTCTGTGTGGCTCGCTTTATGCCACTCTCCTTTCCCTCCTCCCCGTGCTCTCTACGCTCCCCGTGAGCAGTCCGTCATCTTTCAGCTCGAGAGGCGCCTGGGCTATCGGGGATGGCATGGCGCACCGGAGTACGTAATACGGCCAAGACAAAGTGCGAGCCGGAAACTCGGCCAAGGCGAGATGCACCGTAACGGCGCGTATACGTTTATAGGGTTGGGGGGACCTGGGCCTGGTGAAATGGGGTCGGGGGCCGGGCTGGCGACGTGTTTCCTGGGACGTGTTTCCTTGTTTCCTCGCCCCACGGCTATTCTTGTGTGGCCTTATTCCGGCATTATATAAACACAACAGACTAGGAATCTAGGTTGGTAGGCAGGTAGGTTAGGTAGATAGCACATCGAGCTGGCCTCGCCAAGGCATGTGGTGGAGCGTGCCGGCGTCGGGTTCTCGACGAGGTTCCACGTTCCAGTCCACATCCTCGTATGATGGCCTAGTGTTGTGCTCTCCATCCGGACACCTTTTCTTGCTCGACTTCAGAGGTGGGGCCATATACTGAAGACCACCGGTCGGGGTGCATTGGCATTTCCCACCCTCGGTGCCGGTATGTATTGTGCAGTGATCTCGCTGTCTTCCTCTGGGTCTTGTCTCGCTTCCGCTGGGTCTTGTCTCGCTTCCTCTGTTTTTTCGGGTCCCAGCACGCACCCTCGAGAATAGAGACCGGTGGATGGGCCCGCAGACAGACAAGTACCAACCCCAATGCTGGGTTTGTTGCAGCTGTTCCCCAGCAGTGTAGGAGGTAAGGCATCCCCTCTGCGCGTACACAGGACACAATACAGTACTCACACCGAAGACGACAGAAAACCCTACTACCCTATAATTGCCTAACATTCCTTTGCCCTATGGCACTACCAGCCCGTCTAGCGGCCATAGGCACCACGTAGGTAAGGCCAGAGACGTCCGCAGTAGGGTAGGTCCCTACCGTAACCCGAGGTGCATTGGGCGCATGCCACCGACCTGAGCCGGCCTAGCCCAGCCTGGCCTATGGGCAGAGCTACCTCTCTGCGTACATGCTATGGCTGGGTATGGACGGGTATAAACGACCTAGTTCCCGCTGTGGTGTTGGAATCTTATTGGTGACGTAATGGGTCCGGTGCTGCAGCGTGGCGGAGGACACAGCGGAGGACTGGCGCAAGTCGTCGTCGTCCTCATCGTCCGGTAGGTTGGGAACGGCTAGAAAGCGTTCTCTTAACTCCACCACGACGCGCTTTTCCATCCGACCCCCGCCGCCGAACGGATTCCCCCATATATCTCTCATATACGTCTACCCAACATCCATCGTCAATAGGATTGGGCGGCCATTCCGGGTGCGCGCACAGCTACGTTACGCTTACCTGTATGTCTCCCACCCGCACTTCCTACATAACATGACAACCCGCCGGTGGCACGACCTAGCCATACTACGATCTAACATAGCATGCACGTACACGGCACACCAGGCACCCTTCGGCACACAATCCACGTCTACCATATCAATATATGTCGAGCAGGTGTTCCAGTAGGTGGTCGAGTAGAGCCTTCCCTGCCGTCCACCCGTCCACACGCCCAACGCAGCTGTCGTGTGCCATAGGATGGTAGTGCCCAGCAGTAGCATACACACCGTTCACATTACGAGCCGCTCCTCGCATCGCCACTAAAGCCCTACTCACAAACCCCGTAGGGCTAGACAGATCTCGCCACGTCCCCGTTCGCCCGATCCGACCGTATCACCGCGTGGACACGATAGCTTCGGCATGAGAGATTGCCGACGAACTCGTGGCTCTTCTCTCCCAGCCTGGCCCTGGTTATATACGCCCTGTCATGGCCGACAAGGGCTCTCCCTCCGTCTCGACCTCGCCGACCAACCCGGCTGGCCGGTCGTCGACCCTCTCTGACCATGCGCCGCCGGGTCTCAGTCGTCGTCGATCGGTCACGGCCGGCCAATCTACTCCCCTCCGCCGCCGCTCCACGGACAATTCCGGGTCGTCGCCCGTCGATCTTTCCTTTACGGAGGTCCGAAGACGTAGCTCTGCGTACTCTGAGTATAGCATGACGAGCTCGCGGAGGGACCCCGACGCTAGTGCCGACGGAACGTTCGACCCTAGCATAGCTAGCACCGAGGAGGATAGATCGCTCCTCGTCTACATCCCGCTTACCCTGGCTCTGCTGCCTGCGGTGGCCGGCGTGTTCTTTAAGAATGGCAGCGCCATCTGCACCGACTTGTCCTTGCTCAGCGTAGCCGCCGTCTTTCTCCACTGGTCTGTTACGCAGCCGTGGCACTGGTATTTCTCCACGCGGCAGGTCCGCATAGCGACGGGCGAGAGTATGCCAAACTCGGCCCTCGAGTCCGACAGCGACGGTGAACCCTCCCCCATAGCCTTGTCGTCCTCTTGTGATGCCCATGACGGCCCCGACGAGGTGGGGAAGCAGTGCGAAACCGAGGGGCTGGCTGACGGATTGTCGCCCGGTAAACAATGGGAAGGACAGCGAAATGGGGCACTCAGGGAGCTCTACTTCTACGAAGTCACGGCCTTGGCCTGGTGTTTTATTTTCCCTGCACTAGGCGCCTATCTGCTACATATGATCCGCGGTCAGCTGTCGCGGCCTTCAGGGGGTCTAGTGTCTGACTACAACCTCACCATTTTCGTCTGCGCCGCCGAGATTCGTCCCTTTTCACAGCTGTTCAAGATAATACAGGATCGAACCTTGAGGGTCCAGCAAATCGCGGCGATAAACCTGCACGAAGCGCGACTGGTCACGATAGGCCAGTTTCAGGAGCTTTCGAGCCGGCTAGAAGATTTGGAAACCCATGGCCCGAATGGTGACATGACGCAATCAAAGTTGGTAGAGACCGCCGTAGCTCAAGAAATCTCCAAGAAGATACGGCCAGAGATAGACGCGCTGAACCGTGCCATGCGTCGATACGAGAAGAAACTTGACATTCTGGCGTATCACATTGACAAACGGATCCAAACGGTGGATCGTAGAGTTGACGGTGCCGTCGCGGTGGCCGCCGTCCAGGGCCGGAGAGGCAACTCCTACAGGACGCTAGGCACCTGGTTCTTCGGGAAATTGATCATGATCGTCATCCTTCCGGTTCAGATCGTAGCCGCCATCGTCACCTTTCCTTTCCGGATGGCGTGGGACCTGTTCGGTCGCAAGAGCCCGCTTACGCTCAACAAGACACGGAAGGCAACGAAGGTGGAGAAAACGCCCATCCGAGCCGGCGGGAAAGGCCTTGGTCCCGATCGTGGGGTAGTAAAGACGCCCAGGAAGAAGGATTAGAATGCGTTACGAGATTACGAGTTATATTCAACGTAGGGCTACGGCCTCAACACGTTCCTTGGGTTATGACCCGCTGGCCGGCAGCGCAGAGGGGAAGGGGGGTTTTATCATGGAAATGGGCGTCGGTCGTTCGCAGCAGGAAGAGGGGGGGGGGGGGGACGGAAGGGGGATTTGTTGAGGATATCCTTCACTACGGCCGGTAGCGCGTCGTCTCCTATCATGGGGGCGCTCTCAACAGCGAAATACTTAGTAAAGAGTAGGCATGTCGCGCGCATCGCTCGAGACACGAGGATACCACAAGAGAGGCGAGAAGGAGGCGAGAGAGGACAGAAAATATTCAATGAGTCTCCTCTTGAGATGGGATGATTTTTTAAACACGCAACCGACTCCATCTCCGTTACCACCCCTTACCACGTACGCACGCACCCGTCTCGGTCGCCAAATTGCGTCTCGATCACGATGGATCTTGTGCAGACCGAAGTCTCCTTCCTGGGCAAGGCGACCTGCCGGCGGCAAATTGCCTTTTTTTTTATATTAATAAATATCTTTCAGCCCCCACGGAGCGGCGTGCTAATTCAACAAAACACACCACACGTCATTCACAAGCGCGCAAGCGCGCTCTTTCGTTCTCCAGCGGAAGAAACGTTACTACGTAGGGGCGAGACGGGTGTGGTATGGACGGGGAGGGGGGCGCCGTGGGGGTAGCGTAAAGGTAAGATGTAGCGAAATTGGACGGGTTCGACGATCTCGTGACAGGCGGAGAGAGATGAGATATGACAAGAGAGAGAGAGAGCTGGGATGGGATGGTGCAGCAAGCGGCCATTTAGGGGGCCCTGCCGCGCATCGCAATGTTTGGAGAAGGGGAAGAGAATCCCCTAGGTCTTTTTTCTTGTCTCTCTTCGCCTGCGAGAGGTGGGAATGTGGGTATATGTATGTATGCATCTACGTACATGGGGTGGAGGATCACAGGCGAGGAGTGTGCATTGTTGATAGCACCATTCTAGGTGATTGTATACGGTTGTGCGTGTAAGTGAGCAGATGCCTCCATAAGCAGGTATAGAGGCAACCTACCTACGTAGTAAAGGTAATTACCTAATCTATAGGCTATACTCATAGGCATTTAATCTGCCCCAGCCCAGCCCTGCCCAGCTGAGCCAAGCCGGGGGTGGGCTGCTGGTTCGTGGCATGCGATGCGGTGGGTATGGGTATAGATGTGGGTTACCTACCTATGTTATGTAGGTATGCACGCATGTCAGGGGAGGGAAGGATGGGATGGGGTGGATTACATGGGACGACAGATCATGGGCGAGAGGAGAGCCCTACGAGAACGACTCAAGCCGAGCCGGATGGGTAGCCAGTTCGCAACCCATGCCTGTATAGGGCGACTGTGCAGGCATGCAGACAGGCTAACTTGTTAGGTGGCCAGGGAGGCAGCAGATACTCTCCTTGCTCACCGGATGCCGCGTTCTCTTCCTTCCGTTCTTCTACATACCTATGAGTATATCACGAGGTGTCCCCTTGATCATAAGCCATGGCCTCCCTACCTACCTCGCTCAGCTCGTATCCATGTGTGAATGTATACCTACCTAGATGGGTGTTGAGGCAGAGGCAGCGCAGAGAGCAACGAGTACCCCAAGCTAACCCAGTTGGAAAGGTCAATACGGATATTCTCATAGTCACACGAATAAGATCAAGGGCGGCAGGGCAGAGAGAGGCTGGCAGCAGCCGAGACAGATTTGAGACATCTGTTGTTCGCGGGTCGAAACCAGCCTTTCCCTTGTCGGCACGCACACGGCATTTTTCATCTGCCGCGTACGTTCTTTGCACGTCGCGGACCCGAAGGTCGGACGAATGCGGGTAGACGAAATGTGCGGTAATTGCCTACCTACGTATATGGGTATCGTCTTCGTCCTCGCATGTATCCAAGCCTATGTGTTATATACACCAGTGGCGAGAGGGGATACGACGGCCGGTTAGGGCTGGAATCTGGGCCCTCCACCGCGCTCTATCGTCGAGACCACGCCCACATCACACACATACCTCTACTTGTCCGTTTACACGTAGCTGGTTGGCTCTTTACCCGACGGGGGCAGGCTGAGACGTTCGAGGGGAGGGGATTCTCAACACGCACGCAGTTCCGGCGTCGCACGCGACACATCCACGCTTCGTTCTGCATACCTAACCTACACACATACAATGGGATAGGAATGGGGCGAGATCAGATGGGACAGCATCGTATTGCGTCGTATTGCGTCAAATCGAATCGCGTGTCTCTCTTCGAAGCAGACTTCTTCTCGATACTGCGCATGCCGCACCGTGGGCGGCCAAGGTGCCCAACGAATATACGCGACGCAGGCGGACCAGCGGGTGGCGTGCTGGCGAGGCGTCTAAGTACGCAGAGCGGCAGGCTGGGTGAGTTGGCAGGTAATCTATCTCGCGACGGGCGCGGGCAGCGCCAGATAGACGAAGACCTGGACAGGCAGACGGCGGCAAGCCGGAGGAGAGCAGAGAGATGCGTAGGTACACACGTAGAGATGGCGGTGGTCTCATCGGAGGCGCAAGTCGCGGGATTGGTCGACGTGAAAATGGGAGGGAGAGGCCTCATTCGCTACCAACTCGAGGCGAGAAACTCGTACACATACCTACAAGTACATACAAGGGGAGGTCGGTGTGTGCTCTCTCCTCTCTGTTTTCCATCTACTCATTGTCTCTCCGCCCCCTTCTTCCCCCCTCCCCCCTTCTTGGCCTACATGGGTACGACGTCGTAACGCGGCAGAGTTGTGGCCAAGGCGGGCAGGGCGGCTCGCTACTGCAGGGGCGGCCTGGCATAATTTTACATATTGTTGCATGAGAGTGACAGACAGACACGCACGCACTGGCACGCAGACACGTACTGCCGCTCTCGCAAGCTCATTCTCTCCTGCGTGCGTCAAGGCATGTGGTAGTAATGGAGAAGCGACGAGGACGCTGTAGATGCTATGGCATCTAACCGTGTCAGCAGTAGTGGTAAGCGGGCAAGAACCGCCAAAAGTAGGTACCGAAAGGATCTGCGGAGTTCTCATGTCGGCGCCCACTCGTATGTTGTCTTGGCCGGGAAATTGTTGGGAGGTTGATGAGGCAGGTAGGTACCTATGCAGGTAGAGGGAGGGGAGACGGCGGCGTCACCAGCCATGTCAATTCTTTTTTTTTTTTACTTTTTTTTTAAAAAAAAAAATAAAAAACCCTCTCTCCGTTAACGAGTCGGTGAGACTCGCGAGCTAAGGATCGTCGTCGTTGATCGGGCAGCCGCTCAACAACACCCGACTACCCGCGAATACCAACGAATCGAGGTCGTATTCTGCGTGCGTATATGTAGGTAGGTATGTAGGTAGGTATGATGCGAGCTGCGTAGCTATGCGTGACCCGGCCTGCCTGTTGAGGACGGCATTGGACGACGATGACAACTACGTAGGTATGTATGAGTGTATCCATACCTACGTGCATCCATGCATCCATACATACCTACAGCCAGGAGGCTGGTCGTTATATGCGGCGTTGGCTGGATGCGGGATCAGCAGTAGCCAATGCCAGATGAGCGATCGTGAACAAGATGCTGGCTTGGGCGGGACCGGTGGATCGCCTCTCCAGCTCGACCCTTGTCCGGGGCAGAGAGAGGGAGGGTGGGTTTTGAGATCTTCGAACAAGTCTCTTTTTCTTTTTCGCTTCTCTGTTTTTCTTAGATTATATTGCTGCTTTTCGACGTATTATCCTGGTCTCCTCCTCTGCGCTCCCCGCCCATCCGTCATGCAGGTTCAAGGGAAGACATTGTGATACCTCATCTGGTCCAAGGGTGTGGCTCAGGTTTCTTGACCACGCCTTGCCCAGACTATCGAATCGGGCTTTGCACGTGTTGCCTCTCTCTGTCCCACGCACGCATACCCTCTCGCTCTCACTCGTCTCCGAGATTCGCGAGAGACATCCCGGGCTTTAGAGCAGCTCGCCCTCATCTTGTTTGCTCCGTATCCTACATAGCACGGCATGATCCTTGGCGAACCCCTAGCCAACTCCGCTATCGCCCTCCCGAGACAGGATAATATAGCGCCCTACCAGTCTCTAGAGCCGACGGATTCTTTTCCAGAGAATCACCCGGGGTCGAGTTTGGGCACAGATAGTCGAAGGAGAAGAAGACTACAAAATAAAGCCTGAAGCGGATCAGAAAAGAGCGAGAGCCTGGATCTTAGATCACCACCTCGATGAATCCAGTCTTCGTACACGCCACACCAGGGGCACTTGGGGCCTAAGGAGGAGTGCTAATCACATTGCACATCGGCCAATCACTAGCCCCCTGAAGCAACATTTCTTGCCGGATTGGGAACGGGTTCCCGTTCCCATTCCTCGCCGACGGGGTCTGGCCTTACTAAACCCCAGTTGCTTCGAGTTGGTTGGCGCCCCCTTCGCAAGTCGCAGCTCATTTTCTTCCGGAGGGCCAAGCATGGGAGAACCCCGTCTAAGCTCAGTCGCTCGCTCGTGCCTATCGCGCCCTGAACCGACCTGCCGCCTCGACGTCCAGTCATCGTCCAGCTTGCGCACGCCCAAATTTCCCACGGTCTCTTTCCCAAACCACCCATTGGGAAGGGCCATGTCATCGTCATACGCGCATCTCATCACACAGCGTCCCCCCCCCCTTCTCCCCCCAGCCTGCCAGCTTTCTTTTGTTCCTACGATAGGTCCGGCCGAGCGGTGTCGCCAGGCGGTGACCTGCTGGGCACGAGAAGCAAAGACATGGCCGTAGCTGGTAGGCTGACTGGTTGGGTTGTCGATTCCGCTTAGATTTGGTGGCCTGGGAGGTGAGCAGATCCCAGGAAACTGGATAGCCATTCAATAGTAGGATTCCCTTCTCGAGTTCCTCCCGCACCTTTATGTTCATTTGTGTCTCATAGTCGGGTCGGTTGGGACCCGTACAATAGTGTCTGCCCCCCCCCCCCCCCCCCCCCCCCCTTCCCCACAAGGGTTCATGCCGGGCTCTGACGCATGAATGAGAATGAGGCTCAGAGACTCCTCTTAATTGACCCTCGCCTGATCGCGGCTCTTGATAAGTTTCATCTACTCAACTGTGGTGTGCCCCTCGGTTGGCATGTTCGGCTCTAGACCGTGGTGAATCAATGAACGAATCCGGCTTCTGAATCCGATCGTATTCCAGAAGGACGCTCGCCTGACTCGCGGCCCCATCCGCCTGTCATATTCATTCCTCAGGTTTCCCTACCTACCTTGAGAGCTGCAAACCTCTTCAACTATCGTCGTCTTCGACGTTGCCCCTCGTTACGTTTCTTTTCGTTCCTTTCTCTCTCTCTGGGTGAATTCGCCTTCAGTCCCTTCTTTTACGGCCATACCGTTACAGCTGGCGCCATCAACGGATTCTCGTCGGCAATGTTTCTGAAGCAGTAGCGGGGCATCTAGAAATATTTGAGTAGTGATTTGCAGCGACTTTGCGCCACTGGTATAGAGTTGAAGGTTCGGGGTTATTTGTAGAGTTATCACGATGTTGCTTCCAAGGTGGTCCAGGGTCTGGGCGCTATTCTACCTGATCATCTGTCTGAATGTGGTGATCGCGGGCCCGTTGGGACCGAATCGAAGACAGGAGGACGCTCCGGCAACAGCCGAGCCTTTAACAACGACGACTCGAGAAGGCAATGAAGAACAGACGACGACCCCAACCGCTGCTTCAGAACCCACCACCGACCCGTTAGAGGAGACTACCACTACCGCCGAGGTCACGACTAGCGCAACAAGCACTCCGACCCTGACGCAGACTCCGGTTCCCTCGGCCATCAACGGGAATGATCCGAGCGATGAGAGTTTTGTCAACGACGGTAAGTTGACTCTAACCCACCGACCAGTGTTGCTCTAGAGCACACGTCTGACCCCGAACTTGCAGCTCCGATCGTGCCTGGGGAACTACCCCTACCAGCTCGACTAACTCCCGGATGGGGTGTCGCTGGTGCAATTCTGCTTATCACGGGCGCCGTGTACACTCTGGTCGGGATGAAGAATGCATGGTTGCAAACCTTTTTCTCCTCGGCGTGTCTCGTCGCTCTATGCATAACCGTCTTGATCCTATACGTCATGAATCTCCCTACGACGGATGCCATTCAAGGAGCATACGTTGTAGCAGTCGTGTGCAGTGGTGCCATCCTTGGCGGAGCTGCTACTGCTTTCAGGGAGCTCACAGAGGGTCTCGGGTGTCTTCTGGGCGGTTTCTGCCTTGCTATGTGGCTGCTGACACTGCGCGAGGGTGGCCTAATTCCCTCAACCGTCGGCAAGGTTGTTTTCATTGCTGTCTTAGCGGTGGTAGGCTTTGCGCTCTACTTTTCCCATTACACCAGGCCGTACGCTTTGATAGGACTGATGTCTTTCGCCGGCGCAACGGTTACCGTCTTGGGCATTGATTGTTACAGCAGAGCAGGGCTCAAGGAGTTCTGGGCGTACATCTGGAATTTAAACGACAGGCTATTCCCCCTGGATACCACCACATACCCGTTGACCAAAGGTATCAAGGTTGAAATCGCCGTCGTCGTCGTGCTCGCCATCATCGGCGTAGTATCTCAGATAAAACTATGGCGGGTGATCCAGGAACACCGTGCGAAACGAGCGGAGGAACAAGCCGAGTTCCGCAGGATGCGCGAAGAGGAGGAGGAAACCGTCGGGCGACGGGTCGAAGAAGACAACGAACGGGAGCGGAGACAATGGGAGACCGTATACGGAGAAGCACAGCCATCTAGCCCTACTGTTTCCCACGACTCGGGCGTTGGGGAGATGGATAATGAAAAGAGGACTCGTGTTAGCCATGCCGCCTTCCAACCCGTATCGCCGGCCGAGACCGTTGATGAGAACACCATCGAGATGGCACAGCTGTCGGAGTCCGGAGGCAATACATCGTCCGAAGCAGCGAAACAGGCTTGCGATGGTCTTGTCGTGGCAGAGAGCGACGAGGACAAACGAGTAACCATCAGAGTCTCGCGCGATGAACGTGATCACCACGATGACGACTCATCACCCATGCCGGAGCCCGACGAGAAGGCATGGATGGCCGGTGCTAGCGAGAAAACGAGATCCACGTCCCCGAAATCGCTTCGCAGCACTCAAAGGATTTCGAACATGCCGGCTCCCGAGGTGATACCGTTACCTTTTAAAGTGCCCGAGTCGCATGAAGCGAAGAATGTCGACGACGATGATCGATCGTCATTCGCAACATTTGCGGACGAAGATGAGCGATCCATTACGATGAACAAGCGAGCCTCGAGAGCCTCACTATCGAAGAGATTCTCGGCGGGATCAGCTAACCTACTAGAAAGCTTGTCTCGGCGTTCTAAACAATCACTGAGGTCTAAGCAGAAGACGGGAGAGGTTGAATTGCCCCAGCCGTCGTCAAGATGGGCGGAAAGCGGCGAGGAACTCATGCCCGCAGAGAGGAATGCCTTCGCGGACATTGGATCTGTCGCTGCTACCATCGACGGCTTGAGTGACGATGGGGAAGACAGGGCAGAGCCGAGCCAAGGCGAAGAATCGGGGCGGGCAATGGAAATCAAGGCAGAATTGGCGGGTGAGCCATCAAAATCGCAGCCCTCTTCCGATAATAAGACAGCAGCTCAATCAGAGCTGGTCGACACCCAGGATGAGGACGACAATCGCCCTTTCTCTCTGGTGGAAACCGTCGCAACAGATATTCTAAATACATCGCTCCCGGATGAGGCACTTGAACAGAAGCCAGAGCAGAACGGCACGTCGAATGTAACAGAGAATATAGAAGGGACAGATGGCGCGAGCCCGATAAGTGCCGCGGAGGCGAAGTCCCCTTCGGAGACATCAAAGCCCCCCAAGTCGACGTCTCCGTCAGTTGCTTCCTCAGCAAGCCTGACGAAGGAGCGTCTACCGTCTAGCCTGTCCCGCGTAGCGCTGTCTTACCGGACGAACGAGTGGGCCAAACATCTGAGCCTAGCCGAGAAGCCCGAGCTAGAGACACTGCAGTTGAACGAATACCCGGAACACGACGAGGCTTCGGGGGAACGGGAGGAGGAACTCCCAGTCCCCGTTAACGTCGATGAACTCAGGCAGACACCCGAGAGCGGCATCCCAGCGGCGCCTATATCCAGAACCCCCTCTACAATTTCGAACGCTCATTCGAACGCCCAGGGCTACCGTTCCTCGCCAAGGACCTCATTGGGGTCGGCACCGTTCATGTCTCCCGCAGGTGCGGCCCTAGACACCAGCGATCGGCTAGGCAACATGAAGGGCCCGGCCGCGCACGGTCACGGGACGCGCGCGAAGGGCCGCCGGCAGTCCGGCGACGTCGCTATCCAGCCGATCCTGGAGGAGAGGAGCGAGCAGCTCAGCGTGCGCAGCGAGCCCACCCCCGAAGAAGGCGAGGCAACGGTCTCGGCGCGGCCCCTGTCGGGCCCGAGCCGTCACGCGATCCCCGGCGTCGTGTCGTACTCGAGCCCGCAGACGCTCATCGGCAAGCGCGAGATGTTCCTGCGCCACAAGACGCTGGCGCTCTCGTCGTCAGCGGGCCCCGAGGCCAGCCCCCAGCACCACCAGGCGGAGGCGGCGGCGCTCGCGGGCCCGGACGCCGACGACCTGCCCCTCAGCCAGCGGCGCGAGCTCATGCGCAACAGCAGCTTCTTGTCTGCCACCTCGGCGACGGGCGGCGGCGCGAACACGCGGCCGAGCAGCGCGCTGCGCATGGCGTACTCGCCGGGCGCGAGCCCGACGGCGGCGGAGGGCAGCATGTCGTTCGACTCGCACCCGCCACAGTGGCGGGCGTCGGCGGCGTCGACGGGGCCGAGCGCGGCGCAGCGCGAGGCGCAGCTCTCGAGCTTCCGGCAGTCGGTGGCGGCGGAGCTGCGGACGGGAGCGGGGCGCGAGACGCCGCAGCGGACGGCGTCGGCGTCGTCGGCGGCGATGGCCGAGGCCTCCTACGGCCTGATGGAGCACCAGCGAACAGCGCTGCTCTCGCAACGGGACCAGGAGGCGCTGCGCCGCGAGATCGAGCGCCGCGACAAGGAGCGCAGCGAGCGCGCGTTCGAGGAGAGGATGCGCCGCGGCGACCTGATCGACGCGCACCGCGAGGCGATGCGCCGGATGCAGAGTAACGTCAGAGACCAGTGAGACTGGTGCGGACACGCGCGCACGTGGGATATGGTAACGGATACATATACATGGGTAGTCTGTTTCGCCGTTGCTCTTTTTTTCGTCGTTTTCAGCTCGGGGTTGGTCGGGGCAGGTCGGATCTGCGAATTGATACCCCTTTCTTTCCTTTCACTCGGGCTTGCGGCCCCTATTCTCGCTCACACTCCCTCGCCCTCCGGCGCACTGCCAACGGGACAACCGCCAACCGCAGCCACAGCTACGCAATTCCGCCAACATACCCACGGTGTTGGTGCTGTCACGGTTGGCGCTGATACCCTGTGTGGCTTACTCCTACGCCAGCAGGCGCAGACATCCGGACCATTTCGCGGTCCTTACAACCGGCCGGCAAACCGGCCTGGCCTCTCGAGTATTGTCTAATTCATAATGACTAGCACCGACTAAGGGTGGACGGGCGAAAAGAGGCAAAATCAAGCGAGGAGGGGGGGGGGGGGGGGCATATGAAATGGGCGGTACACGGAAAATATGCATATCACCAGGGCGATATTAGGTGCTATGATCGATTAACAGTACTTAGGTATCCAAATACGTAGTGTCTTCTATTGTAATTACAGCGGATATACGCATATGTTGAAGAGCGGGAAGTCCAAGTCCTGTGTTACTTCATCACTGGCAGGTTTTCTGCGATCACTACGGGATTTGTTCAAGCGGCCACCTGCATGCTTCGTCTAGGAGATATCGTTCCCACGGCGCATGAACAACGCAGAATAACAAGCCACATCATCACCACCTTGCTCAGCTGCACCAGAAAGGCCATGGCGAGTTGTCCTGCCTGTAAGCCACACTCGCGTGTGGCCACCGGTTGATGACCGGTCCATTTCCCGTGTCTTAGGTAGATGGCGGCCCGGCCCTACCCGCCTCCGTAGCTCGCCCTCGAGCCTCGATGACTTGCCCAGATAATATGTCTTACTGCCCACGCGTTGGATGCTCCGAAGCAGACCGGGTTGATCGCTTCCCTCGATGGGGATTGCTGCCCTCGCGTGGGCTTGGTAGTAGGTAGAGAAACGTCAGTCGAAAAGCGGCGGCCGACGATGTCTCGGCGGAAGACCTCGCCCGATACCTACGGAACATGGGCTCTATTGCAGGGCGAAATGGAGGTGAGCAGTATGCTTTGCAGTCGATCGCTCCTCTACGGAGTCCCATAGGTACATCTTGGGAAAAGACGATTTTTTTCAATACCTGGGTGAACTCTAAGGTAGCAAGGGGTATGATTGGCACGTATGATATATTTAATTAAACAGTCATAGATTCGTACCTTCGCACCTTTCTCCTTATCGGAAGGTACGTAGTTATTCATCGCAGCCTTCTTCTACCTAGGTACCTACCTACCTTCGGCCCTAACTATCTTTATTTACACTGTCTGCTTTATAAATAAATACGAAAAGACTGTATATTTTATCTAGTCCACTTTTCGTAATCCCACGATACTAATCCTATCTAGAGAATAATTATAAGACGTTAAACTCCTTATCATGCTAATAAATTATAAAAGTAAACAGCTTTATAAAAATACTATTGTAAATAGCTTTATAAATAGCCTTATGAATTTAGGAGAAACTTTATTTTTATTAGTTGAAAGTTTGTATACGCGTTTAAATTAGTTAAAAGTTTATATAATCTACTTAAAAAGATATATTTAATAAAACTATAGCATATATAACGGAATCTCTATTTATCTACTAACGTATCTTTTTCTATCTATTTTAATCTTATTTATATTTAAATTAATTAAGATTAGTTTTTTATTATTTAAAAGTTAATTATTAATCCTTTTCTGTAATTTAATTCTATTTATATATAGTAAGGAGGAGTAGAGCGTACGCGATACTGGAGTCTAGGATAAGTTTACTTAAAAGTATACTTTATCAAAGATTATAATACGTACGATAGTCTAAGATAAATAAAACTAATATTACTATACTAATCGAGATACGAGGAATCTAATATAGTTATCGTATCTTAGTTATATTCCTTAGTTATGGAGATGTAGTAGTTGCTAGCCCGAAGGTATAAGAGGTAAGGAGAGAAAAGGAGCTAAACGTAAAAGTCATTTATTCGGCTATAGCAGCGCGACGAAGCTACCGGAGCGTTTATAAATAAGATAGATATACTAATTGAAGAACGATAAATCTAATAGTAAAAATAAATCTTTAATTAAGGTAAAAATAGTAAAGATAGTAATCTGGTTAGGTAATAAACTAGTTGATAAGTATGGCATGGCCCGTACTGTAGTAGTGCGGTAAGACATGCCCTCCTGATACATCACGTGACATGCTACGATAGGCCTTATGCCTATATAGAGTAACTATAGCTCCCGTAAGTACGGGCTATGCTATACTTATCATCGAGTTTACTACCTAACTAGATTACTATCTTTATTATTTTTACCTTAATTAAAGATTCGTTTTTATTATTAGATTCGTCGTTCTCTGATTAGTATATCTATTTTAATTATAGGCGCTTAAGTTACTTTGTTATACCGCTATAGCCGAATAAGTAACTTTTACGTTTTACTCCTTTTTTCCCCTTACCTCTTATACCTTCGGGTTAGCGACTATTATATCTCTACGACCAAGGAATATAACTAAGATACGATAACTATATTAGATTCCTCGTATCTCGATTAGTATAGCGGTACTAGTTTTATCTATCTTAGACCATCGTACGTATTATAGTCTTCGATAGAGTGCACTTTCGAGTAAACCTATCCGGGCCTCTAGCATCGCGTACGCTCTGCTCCTCCTTAGTACTTACGGGAGCTGTGGTTATTCTATATAGACATAAGGCCTATCGTAGCGTATCACGTGATATATCAAGAGGGTATGTCTTATCACACTACTATAATAGAATAATTAAAGGTTAGTTTTTACTATTTAATCAAATTTAGTTTCTCTTTATTTAACTAAAAGTCGATTACTAATCGATTACTTTTCATAATTTAATCAAGCGTCGATTTCTACTTACTTTTTCTTTTTCAACGTTTGGTAAAATCTTAAGTTTTTAATATAAAAGCATGGAAAAGCGTAAAGTACTTCTATATATTTTAAGTAATTAATTAGTATATAAATCTTTAAGATATTAAAGTTATACCTAATTTATTAATGTAATAATTGAAAACAAATTATTAAGTAACAATTAACTACTCTATAATATATACGGCTTCTTTATAATATATTTTTTAAGGTACTGTTAATAATAAATAAAATAATTAATAAAGTAATAAATAAAATAACAGAGATTAATAAAGTAAAAAAATCTTTATAATTTAAATTTTTATTATGGTTTTACGAGCTGTTCGCTAAGTAAAAGCCGTATATTAATAAACTAAAGTTAAACGAAGAGAAAAAGGAGAAAAAGGTACGCTGTATAGGCCGTACCTATAATAGCTAGCCTTATTCTCTATAGATACTAAGAGCCTAATTACGTACTATATCCTAACACTAGCTAGGGCCTTATAATAAGTATAGCTCATTATAATATTTAAATTATTTTAATTATAATATTATAATATTAGTAATATATATTATAGTAGTGCGGTAGATCTAGGCCACGTAGCCTTTTCGATGTCTATTTATATAGGTCGCGTACTTATATTTTCATTAGTTAAACTTAGACCTATAAATATCACAGCCTATAGCCATTTATTCGTTTCTTACCATGCCTTTTCTCGCGATCCTCGTTACCCTTTTCTAGTCCCCTTTTCCAGCTACCGTTTTTAGCTAGCCGATCAACCGATTATAGCTATTTACAGCTATAATCTTAGTTAATCGGCACTAGGCTAGTTATTAGTAGTTAGGTAGCCGTTTTCGTGCCTCCGACGCTACTCCTGTTCAATAGCGACCACCTAGTAGCTCGTCCTCACCTCAGCCTTAGGAGCGACCTTTTGCGCCCGTTTTTACAGTCATTAGGTTCAGGATTCGTCGATCAGGAGATTCCCTAATTTTCAGTTAATCAGGAGCTATTTTCGTGGCTCCAGAGCCGTTTTCGTAGCTTTTGGTCTGAATTTTCAGGTGGCTGGATCAACAGGGAGGGCAGACAACCATGGCGACCATCTCAACAACCCACGCCCTCCCATCAGCTTTTGATCAGCTTACCTGAAAGCTCGTTCGCCGATCAGCAGGAACCCTTATCCTCGTTTCTCAGTTGTCTCTTTTAAAGGAGCTATACCCGTTTTTACCTAGTTTTGCCTCTGTCGTTTTTCAACAGTACCTAGATGGCCGTTTTCTCAGTTGATTTGACTCTGTCACCGCCACCCCCCCTTTTTACAACACGCGCTTAAAGGCATCCGTTCTTTACCGATCAGTTTATTTCAATTACAAGAGGCTTGCTATCCGATCGCCCTTATTTTATCCCTGCCAGCCAGTTACGGCACCTGGGAAGGTCTCTCCTTGCCTCCCTAACCGATAGGTGCCACGATGCCCTTAATTACCACACGAAGATACCGACAGACCTTATACCTACGAACCTAATCGGGACCTACCGATCAATGCGATAGACCTACAGACGATACCGCGATATACGAATTAAATAGATATTAAACAAGACAGCCCAGGAGATCAAGAACAGTCACAAGAACGGTCACAGGTTAATACCCAGAGACTCCTCTTATCGCCCTTACCGATATATAATTAGTAGAAAGAGCCAGAGCCCCTAGAACCACGTACAGGGGAGGGATCGAGGGTCAAAGGAAGCCCGGTAGATGCTACCGGACGAATAATAATCAGATACGAATTAGAAACGGAAACAGTCGGGCATGAACAGGATATATCAGTCAGTTTACAGGATCAGGAATCAGTTAAAAGGATCGGCAAAGCTAGTCATGGACGAGAAGGACGGGATTACGTTACATCGTATGGGATTATTTCTTTGTTTCTCACGGGAGCTACGCTTATTTTACCTACTCATTACAGTTCCTGTTTTCCGATTAATCCCTGTTATTTCTTAATGGCCCTAATAAACCTAGCTTGCTCCCAGTTAATTAGGGTTAATTAGGAACAGGTTAATTAGGTTAGTTTATAGGATATAGCTCCGCTAGCCTAGTTCTTATTATTAGATCTTTCCTATTTCTTATTAATCGTTAATTAAACTAGCTTAGCTCTTAGTTAGTAGCGATTGAATAGGTTCGGGATTGATTAGGAATCAGGTTCAGGATCAGGCACGGCTGCAGTCAGTCACCCACCCTACTACCCACTTATTACTATTGCGATCGTTCCTAGTTAACTTGTTTCCTAACTTATCCTGTTAGTCTTTAATTAAACTGGCTAGCTTTTAGTTAATCAGGGTTAATCGGGATTAAGTTAATTAGGTTTAATAGGAACGAGGGCTACCGTACCTATTACTATTAGGAGTTTAATTACTCCTTACGGATTAATTAAACTAAGGAGGCTGTAGTAGTACGGTAGATCTAGGCTACGTAGCCTTTTCGATATCTATTTATATAGGTCGCGTACTTATATTTTCATTAGTTAGACTTAGACCTATAAACATCACAGCCTATAGCCATTTACTCGTTTCTTACCATGCCTTTTCTCGCGATCTTCGTTACCCTTTTCTAGTCCCCTTTTCCAGCTACCGTTTTCAGCTAGCTGATTAACCGATTATAGCTATTTATAGCTGTAATCTTAGTTAATCGGTACTAGGCTAGTTATTAGTAGTTAGGTAGCCATTTTCGTGCCTCCGTTAGCGTGCCTACGCTGCTCCTATTCAATATTAAAATAGATATATCGTTTTATTAAAATGTATATCTATATATTAAAAAGGGGTATTCTACTTTAAAATCAAAGGTTTTCTAAATGTAGATATGCAACTCCGTATTTCTCTACCATATTACCGTTACCTTCTTACGCTATATTAAGCGGCCGTTGTGTTATTTGCTGATATTAAAACTGATCAACGTAGCTAATATAACTAGGTGCTACGTAGGTAGATAGGTATTACCTTTACTTACCTACCTTTACTTACCTTAGGGTCCACTATGGGTGCCTGCCTTGGTACAATGGCACAGTGGGTGCCTGGCAGGCAGGTACCCACTAACTTCCAGTAGGCTGTAGATTAGGTACCTAACCTACCTAAGGTGTCTGCGGTGAATGTATTAGGTTAGTACCTCCTTACCTAGGTATACGTTAAGTATGGAGTAGGTACCTACATATCGGGTCCCTCTATCGGCCAGGCAGGCTCCTACATAGGTAGGCACCTACCTTTCACTTAGGTACTTAGGTAGATACCTGCCTATGTAACCTTAAAAGCCCCGGCACTGTATGGTAGTAGGCACATAAGATACCTCCTAAGAGAATAAAAGCACTAGGTGCCTAGGTAAACTTGTCGAGTCATCCGCCTGCCTGGCAATGTACATACCTAATAGGTGAATGCTGGAGTCCCGACGATCTTCAACTCTGTAAATATATATACGTAGGTATAGGTACCTAAGGTACCTATACCGTCTCACCCTCTAATCTCCTCCAAGAAGGTTCTCTGACGATTCTTTTTTATTCTTTTTTATTTTTACTTTTTTCAGAGTTAGGCGCTAGGTTTTGGCATCCTCTCTCTTAGGCGTAGAAGCCACCCAGCTCAAGCGAATGCCGTATTCTAGATACTTAGGTACCCTTCTCTTTACTTGCCTTGGTACCTACTTCAGGAGGTACCTACCTCCTCCGTGAGATGTACCTGTCTACCTAAAGTCTATAGGGCTCCCCAGGTACATATGAGCAAGTCTCCTCATTCACTCATACGTATCGACCTACATACCCATACAGATTTGTCCATTCCTTTCTGTATAAGTCCGCCTTCCATCACTTGCTCAACCTACCATTTTCATCACCTTCTACTTAACCTCCTCTCTGCCAGACTGCAATTCTGCCTCGCCATCCGACATCACCAACACCAACTCCTTTTCCGACCGTAGCCAGGCAATCCAACCGACACCATGGTGGAGACCGAGACGCCTTTGGCCGCCGGCCATATTCGCCTGCAGTCCAACGACAATATTAAAATAGACGTCGGTGCGTCCTCCTTGCTGCCCTCCTAACGCTAGAGGCTGCTCACACGTCCCATAGAGAAGGCTGTCGCCGAGCGTTCCCTGCTCATCAAGAACATGCTCGACGATCTAGGCCAAGGCGCCGAGGGACAGACGATTCCCATCCCCAATGTATGACATCCCACCTCCGCCTCCCCCGCAGTATCGTCGCGCCTACGTACCCGTTACACCCGGTCATGCTAATGCAGACATCTCCAGGTGACCGAGCCCGTCCTGCGCAAGGTCATCGAGTGGTGCGAGCATCACCGCAACGACCCGCCTGCTTCCAATGAGGACGAATCTGACAGCCGAAAGAAGACCACCGATATTGATGAGTGGGATCAGAAGTTCATGCAAGTCGATCAGGAGATGCTGTTTGAGATCATTCTGGTACGCCTACCCCATCTCATCCGAGTTCGCCGCGCCCCGGGACACCATCTAACCACTAATCTGGGTTCCACGTAGGCATCCAACTACCTCGACATCAAGGCGCTGCTCGACGTGGGCTGCAAGACCGTTGCCAACATGATCAAGGGCAAGTCCCCCGAAGAGATCCGCAAGACCTTCAATATTACGAACGACTTCACCCCGGAGGAGGAGGAGCAGATCCGGCGCGAGAACGAGTGGGCCGAGGACCGATAGACGCGTTGGCTACCTAGCTCACCATCGGTCACCTACTCTACCTTGATCATCTACGCAACAAGTCCCACCTGTAGCGTCGTGGTGGTTAACGAGGAAATTTCCTCTCGTCTTGGTGGCATCGGGACGGGCTGACGGATCATACTCGGAGCGGTGTCGTCACGACTGATGTCACCTCAGCAGCTGGAGACTCCTCTTTGCATAGACTTCACTACACGGGTAGACGACTCGCATTTGCTTTACAGAACAGGAACTGGGACATGTTATAATGAATTCATCACGTTGACTTAATCTTGCCTGTGGCCTTCCCGTGCTTTATGTGAGATTTCTTCCATTTATTTGCCACCTTTTCGGAATGATCTGGATACGTACGGTCCAGGCTTATGATCCCTAGGCGCCTTATAATACCTAGGCGGCGTAGTACAGGTAGGCACCTACGGCCATGCGAACTTCGAACGCTCTGCTCAGGCGTGTGCATACACAACAGACCCGAAACCAGCGACCCCAAGTCATCCACGCCGGCAACATCGCGCCTCTCCTTTGGCCCTATTGGCGTGCTGCGTGTGTCTCCCTTGATCGGTGGATATCTACACCGGCGAGCACGTCTCTTCGGCCAATGCCCGCCTGCCTAGCCACCTAACGCAAGTATAAGTCCCGAGCCCTGGGTCTCTGGCCGTACGCGGCGGCCATACGCTCGGGTTTTCCTTTAATATCTGCCCCGAGCTCCTCCACCCTACCTACGGTACTCGTCGGTGTGGCCGTCGCTGTTAGCTTTTTTCTACGCGCTCCCTCTCTCGCAACCCACGCCCGGCAAATACGTAGCGCAGCCGGGGCAGGATCGCCCCCCTCCTCTTATTTTCCTCTGCTACCCTCTCGCTGCTGGCAAGAAAGGCTTTTGCTACCTAAGTTGGTGACGTAGACTGCGCCTCAGACTGCGACAACGCTCGGATTCGATTACGCAAACCCCTCCCACCCTCCTTTTTTAAGGGAAAAAAAAAGTCAAAAGGGACGGTCATGGAGAGTAAGTGGGGATCAGATCATGGATGGGTAGGAGGGGCAATCTGGAGCATACAAAGTTGCGACTTTCCTGCGTTTTGTAGTGGCGAGGACCGATTGCTCCAGAGAGATTTAAGCTACCCTCCCGAAAAAGATCCGTCGGCTTAGAGGAGGTAGGTGAGATAATTTGCAGTCACCGGTGTCAATCTCAGTATGCGTGTAGCCTTTCTCACGGCATCAGCGCCTCACGAGCACGCTTCTCCTTCCTTCGTTGTGTTCGCAAGCTTGCTGTTGTTCATTTCCCTATGACCAGTGTACCATGCAAATGAAGGAGACCTGAAAGAAAACCGAACTACCCCGTACCGTCATCCATCGTGATGATGATAGTGTGTCGTTCCTCATCCGCCTTCCTACCCACTATCACGGTTACCATTTTTCTTCCCCCTTCTCTTCTTCCCTCTTCCGTACCTCAGGGTTCCGCCGGGGCAATGTCAATATCTGGGATTGCGTAGCGTATCGCTTCTGCTGCGGCTGCGGCTGCTGCTCCAAAGGTATGTTCCTCTAAGCTCGCGAGTCGAATCGTACAATCTCAAACGGGAATAACTTGACGATGATAACTTGACAATTCGTCGGGCTTCCCTTTTCAGAGGGCGGACGTAACTGACGAGGATGGATGACGCGAGAGGAGAGCACGTCTAGATACCGAGGCGGGTCTTGCGCCAATGCCTCCGCTTGGCGTTGTATCTGCAAAGCCCAATTAGTTTGTTTTTCCGACTCTTCCCCCACTAGTCTCGCTGTTTTTGGTGCCTCGTATGTGAGCGTATTTGGGGATGCGTGTCGGGATCGATACGCCTCTTCGTGGGGCGACTTGGAGTCTAATCGTACCTGATGGTGTTACCCGTCCGGAGGCGAATCCATTGTGGGATGGGTCGGTTCTGCTTCTGCGCCTTGGCGAGCTTCTGCTTCGTTCGGAAGGACTTGTGGCTCTGTGGTTGTAGAATAACCGTTAGCTCGTCTGCGCAGCCAGCTAGTACTCGTGATGATGGTGCTCCGAATTGCGTCCTTCATTGTCTTGCTTCCTCTCGGCTGTGACTTCAACAATCCCTTGAGATACTGCATTCGTCGCCGACTACGAATCTGCAGCTAGAAACCTTTCGCAGAGGGGATAGAAACACGGGCTGTCTACGTACCGGCATTTTGACTGCTCGTGCTGGTCTAATGTCGAGGTTGTTGGTGACGATGCTGATGGTTGAGGGAGTGGAGTTTCGGTGGTTATGTCAAATCAATTGCGAGTAGAGAAATTTTGGCTTGACGGGGAGGGTTTCGCAGCCCCAATCCCAACTTGTGTGCGGCATGAGATGTACCTAGGTACCTGAGTACAATTAGTGGTGGAAAAGCGGAAGGTTATCATAAGATCACGTGATATGGAGGCGAACGGAAGGTAAACCACTCTTGTGGCTAACGATTGGCTGAAGGTCTTGCCGGCTGTGGCAATACAATTGAGAGTATACAGGCATAAATTAGCAGACGGGGCGGCGGAGGCTTTAGGTACGCCTCACTTAATCGAGCAGCGGTGGCCTCCGTATGTACCGGCACACAGGGTTGCAAAAAAAAGTTTATAAAAATGAAAACTTAACTTAACTTAAAAAAGTTATTGAAAACGGAAACTTAACTTAACTTAAGAAATTTTTCTAAAAACTTAACTTAACTTAAAAAACTTAAAAAAAACTTATTTTTTTTAAAAAATTTTTAATTACGTATTAGTAAGTTAAAAATAAAGAAGTTTTTATTTAATATTTATTAAATCTATAATTACGTAATTTAATTCTAAATTTAATATATTTACTAAAATTTTATATTTTTCTTTATATATTTTATAATAAGATTTTATAAATATATATTAAAGGTATATGAATTTAAAAAGAAAAAAAACTTAAAAAACTTAAAAACTTAAAAAATTTTTAAAACTTAACTTAAACTTAACTTGAAAATTTTTTCAAAAACTTAACTTAAAAAAACTTAACTTAAAAACTTAAACTTTTTTTCTTAACCCTGCCGGCACACATGATGTCTACCTAGATACCTAGGTACCTATATAATCTATTCCTTATACATATATATACGTCATGCACAGTGAGATAGTGCACATACTGTGCTATATAGATACTTGTCTATGTACCTAACTGGGTGATTTCGTCTACACGTGCATGTGCTAAATATGTACATATTGATGTATATACATATCTCCGGTATTTACATGCGTGGTACCGGCTCAAAGGCGCCTGGTCAACCCAACTAAGAACGCGAAGAGGAGAGACCCCTGCTTAGAAAGCCAGATCCCGTCAATATGCCTGCAGCAAAGCAAGATTTGAAATCGAAGCTCGACACGATCTATCCTAAGACAACAACCCCAGCAATTAACCTCCCTTCTCACGCGTCTGCAACCCTCATCTTTCCCTCCTCCAGCAAGGGCCTCGAAGACGAAGACGAAGCCTGGATACAACCATTATTGGTTAATTCATCAACGGCCTTGGACAACAGTGACCTAGACAGACCAACAACAGCATCGCATCAACGCCGCCCTCCTTAAATTTCCTGGCAGAGAGACAGCCTTGCCGGCCGGATTGCGAGTAACCATCAAGTAGACGGGTTAACAACACACAACATACCTAACCGCACACATCACCAATACACCCACCTACGCACACACCTACACACACTAGAGATGGGTCAAAGTGTGTCTTGGCTGTCTGGCCTCCTATGGGCGAAAAAAGAGATACGAATCCTGATCCTTGGTCTTGTACGAGCTTTGCCATAGCCCTTCCTTCCCCCTCCTTTCTGGAGCTCTTTGAACTCTCTTTCATATGGCTGGGAAACGGCATTCATGATGGTGGAAATACAGCTAACTCATCCTATTGTTGCGGTATAGGATAATGCCGGAAAGACGACTCTGCTGTACAGACTGAAGGTCAGTACGGTTATTCCATCGCGCCTCGTCGACATGGTGGCTTGCCTCCCTTTCAACCTCTTTCAACCCCCGAGTCAGCTGCAGGGGACCAGGCCAGGCTGACAGGATCGGGGCGCACATGCGAACAGATAGGCGAGGTGGTGACGACAATCCCCACGATTGGTTTCAACGTCGAATCCGTGACATACAAGAACCTCAATTTCAATGTGTGGGACCTGGGCGGGCAGACCTCGATCCGACCGTACTGGCGATGCTACTACGCTAACACCGCCGCTGTTATCTTCGTCGTCGACAGCACCGATATCGAGCGCCTGCAGACCGCCGCCGAGGAGCTTGCTGCCATGCTCAACGAGGAGGAGCTCCGCGACGCCGCCCTCCTTGTCTTTGCTAACAAGCAGGATCAGCCCGGCGCTAAGGGCGCCGGCGAAATCTCTGAGGCCCTCCGCCTCGGCGAGCTACGCGATCGCAACTGGAGCATTGTCGCCTGCTCGGCCGTCGATGGCAGCGGTGTCAGCGAGGGCATGGACTGGCTCGTGGTGAGTTTCAGCTACTATGTCTCGTTTAAATGCTCGTTCGGCGAGACCTCTGGTGGCCTGTGAGAGAACGGGTTCTGCCGTGCTGGATATCTAGCCGGACTAGTCGAAGCTGATCGTGTAAGAGCGTCAAAGTAGGCTAACACATTGCACAGCAAACCGTATCGCAAGATTAGGATCGGATCTTCCATCGCCTCACGCGACGAGCACGAGAGCGCGATTGTACAACACCCGCCATGGATCGGCTTGTCCCGAACCGTCTTATTCGTATAAATGCCACCGATTCCATCTCAGATATGCCGGTTTTCTCTCGAATCCATACCACCGTTATACGCCACGCACTCCCTTGGTAGATAGGGGCTAGGCACATATCGGCCCCAGAACGGTTGATAGCTAGGACCCAATCAACCCGTATCTGTTCTACCAATAGCAAGCCACATCGTCGCTGGCATTGCTAGAGGACTATTGCCACGAGTAAGGGCGAAGAATGAAAGTAATATAGCATTTCCTTTACAGGATTCATTGTTTTTTTTTTCGTCCAAACGAGGAAGAATGAGGGTACAGGGGGAGGGAGGCAGGCCGGAAGGGACGAGGAAGGGGGGATAATGTTGGGCGGAGGGAATATCCAGTTTGACGAATCAAGACAAGATTACGTGCGTGTGTATGTGTGTCAAGTCCGGGCGCCGACCTAATTATGATTCACAGGCGGGACCCCGGGTTCCCGTCATGACACATCGGGAATATACACACATACACACAAACATACACATACGCAACACGACACGAGGGCCTGGACGTCTGTATTGGGGGGGGAGGGGGGGGGCTACCCTATATATATGCGAGACGGCTCATACTAATGACGGGGGGGAAGGAAAGGGGAAACTGAGCTGCGACTAGGTATACTACCCAATGGGGTTTACTCTAGACTCCGTAGAGGTAGGATCTCTCGTGCGGTTTGCTAGAGACGTAGAGGGAGGAAGAGATCGTACTGCTCAGGGCGAGGAATACGCATTTCGCGGATCGAAATAGCCGATGACGACGCACCCTGCACCAAGCCAACCGTCTAATCTCTCTGCCTCATCCTCGGCGCTATTTAGCAGAGCGTACACGACTTTCAGCAACCCATTTACACACATACCTCTAGGTGGTAGCGCGCCGTGCAGGTACGCACGCGTGCCGGCCAGAAAAAAGAAGCCGACATACCTTACTCGTTGGCTGGCGGGAGTAAGACTTCCTGCGTACCGCTTGCTAACCGGCTAGGGGTGGTCTTACCCGACGGAGGAGCCGCGACGCGCGAGACGGGAGCGAAGGGAAGAGAAGGGGGGTTTGCGCTTGGGAGGGTATATAGATAGGTGGGCTTCTCGGAAGAGCTGGGAGGGGGGACGACGACGCCGATGTAAGGGGGGAGCGGCTGAGAGAAAAGCAAGGAAAAGGAGAAGGAGAAACAAGGAACCGTGCCCTGGCAGCGTTACCTGGCGACCTGCCTACGGATAGATAAGATAGATCTGGGCCGCCGCACGCGGATCGAATAGAACCATGAAGGGCGACAATAAGAAAAGAGTCGGGCGCGATGGTGGCTGGTTCGGATGGAATGGAGGACGGAGGGGTTAGGTAGGGTACCTCTAGGTGTGAGTTAAGTGCGTATAAAAGGTAGCAGCTCTGTTCCTGCTAGCGACGCAGCGATCTCGAGACGCTAACAGCTTCTAGACGCACCTGAAAAAGGATGGTGGGTACCATGGTCGGTTTAGCTCTCTTGCCCTTTTCGCTCTCCTCTAAACAAGTCGGCCCCACTCCCTGCGATTCGCCCCGATCATGAGGAGTCCACCAGGACCGGGATCGTGTGGGGAAGGCGAGTTCTCGAGGAGCCGGCCCAGCCAGAAAGCACGCACACATATGGACACTTACGCTTACGTGTGTGCGTGGGTGGGTGTGCCCCTGGAAGATGGAGGGATGGCGACGAACGACGACGATGACGACGACGGCGACCAGATCGCGTTGTCTGGTATGACCTCTCGCGCTTCATAACTTACTGTAGCAGGGGGGGTGTAGAGAATACATTATCGGTATTCTAAATTCCTTAAGGTCGGGTATTGCAGGCTTCTCGCTCGGTGCGCCATGGGTGGTGTAGCGTCGCATAGCATGGGGACGTAGCGTCGTAGAGGGTAGTAGAGGGTGCCAGCATGCCAGCGTCGTATGTGCCCAAGAGCAAGCGCGCAGCTCGAGCGAAATCCGTCGACGTGGCCGGGAACTGCACAGCGACTGGCGGGTGGTCGAGTCAGTAGATACGGCGACCGGGACAAAGCCCATCGATGCGACTCGCCCCTCCCGGGCTGTCTGGGTTCGCATAGGTCGAATTTCCGATGCATTGCGCAATGGACGCCAGTCTATTATTACAAGCGGCTGGACGAAAGAAACCGACGGCAGAGACGGTGTATGATGTCATGTAGGCCATTACTGCCCACGTATACCTCGTGAATTCGCGTGCCATGTACGCAAGAGCGTTAACTGGGTGCGGTGCTAACGGTATTGCGCGCAGAGTTCGCGTTTCCTGGGTCCGACTAGGTAGGTGTCTATAAGGAGTAAGCCGCATAGGGAAGGACGTGCCGTGTTGCCCAACATTTCCATGCCATGCCGCGCGCCCACCTTGTGCTCTAGCCTATCTGCCATTGGCATTGGAGGGGTTCCCTGGGCTGTCGGTGAGCTCATCGTTCGACCCAAGAGGAGAGGGAGCGCGATAGCTCACTCTCTGGCTCTCGGTTTCGCTACCATCTGCCGGTAAAATTCGCCGCCAGGTTGGACCTAACCCGCCCGGGTGCGGGGAATCCTACGCTGTCGATCCGTACCCGTAGATACTCGCCGACTCTGGTACCAACATCAGAAAAATGGGGGGGCCACCCTTCTGATCGACAGAAAGATGGATATCGGTGAGGCCTCGGGCGCTGGGTCGACTAACGAGACTCTGGCCATTACTAATGCAGAGGAGCGATGGGAGGTCAGATGACAGACGTGACGGTGGCGTGTCGAATTACTCCGCTGGCCCCCCTGCTTTGTTCCCAGGCGCGCGTCGCGAACAGACGGCAGGCAGGCAAGATGCATGGCCCCGAGGCATGCATAAACTGCTGCACGCATGTATCAAGCATTGTGGTCTTATAATATCCGCACATAGGTACGCCTGCGTGACCTCGTCGTGACTATCGCAGGCTCCTATCCGAGGAGCGAGGAGGAGGGAATAGAGAGAAGCAAAGACCGAAGGAGGCCGAGATATTTCCTAGCGGATTGGGCTGGTCGGGATGAGCATCATCGTTGGCCAAGAGGCGAGAGCAGCAAGTCCAAGCGACGAGGATTGCCATATGAGCGATGTCAGTTTGGAGTCCCATTTCTTCGTTAGGGGGGGCTGTAAAGGAGGTCGAGCACGGATTTCCGCCCCCGGCCTGGACAAGTTCACTGGCGTTGGAGAGATGCCGGCAAATGGCAAGGCAAGGACGAAGCTCACAATTAGCAATTTCCTGATTGGCCAGTCCCTCCACGCGACCTACCCCACTTTCTGGCCAAAGTACCCAGCAGGTCAGCGTTGTACCCATCGAGGTACCCAACTTAACCTAAGGTAAAAATGCCCAGAGATATCCGACTTACCGCGGCCTACCTACTACCTAGGTACCTACCTAGGTAACTTACCTATACATCAACCTCCAGCACCTACCTTAGGTACCTAAGGTAGGTGATTAACCTTCCAAGTCGGCAAAGCTGCAAACAACCTGACAAGAGAGAGTTGAATAACCATCCCGAGTGGACTCACACCCAGCGTACTAGCACGCCCGAACCGTCGTCGTCTTGTCCCAGCTCGAGCAACCGGTCCCCGCCTACGCACGTCGTCACGTCCTGCTTGCATGGGCCGTCTCGTCTCCACCTGCAGTCCATCATGCTTGGCTGCCCCGTTCTCCCCGTCTTCCCCGTTTTCCCCGTGTTTTACGCCTGCTTCTTCGTCCGGCCCATGCTCTCTTCTCTATCTTCTTCGCACGCACCTCGCACACAGCCTGTATGGGGATACACGACGATGCTACCGTAGGCACCGCAAACCCCCCCTGTTTCCCCGTGAACACTCGTTTGCGACCAGGGTAGCTATTCCGCGCACAGAATGCCGAGCCAGAGACCACGACGAGCCAGCCTACGCAAGCACCCGCCCGTGCTTACCAGCGTCTAGAGGGAGTGGTCGTTGAAGTTCCGCGAGCTGCGAGAGCAGAAGAGGGGGAGGGAACATCGACGAAGAATAAGTAGAAGAACAAGGGGACAGGGAGAGGGAGAGAGGTAGAGGGAGGGGGGTTTCGATTTTCCATCTGTACAGCGGTCGGTGGATGTCGAAACCCTCTCGCCCCCTCCCCCCCCTTCATCTGCTCTCTCTACGTGGTGTATCCCCGCGCCCGCTCCAAGGTGTACATGGCATATACATGGATGTCGGGGAAGAGGTACCTGGTATTGATACACCCATCCCGCATGATTCGGTCTTTGTTCTACCCGCCTGTCTAACTTGCAGAGGGCGGAGAGGCAATGTAGCTATGGCAGGCAATGCGATGCCTACTATGGTAGGTATTTATATCCGCTTATCCTCCCCCTTTTCCCGCCTCTCTCGCTCATCCGCTTCCTCCGGTCGCCCTGTTTTCATAGAGGATTTTCTTCCCTTTCCCTCTCTCTCTGTCTATCCAGGTAGCACATAAATCTTGAGACATACAAGACCCAAATATATACCATTTACGTCCACCGGTCTATCCGTCCATTACACAGAGCCCCCTGTCTTCCCAATCGTAACCATGGTCGCCAACGACGGGTCCGCGTCCACTTACAAATACAACGAGCAGCCCGTGTATACCACGTCCAATGGCTGTCCCGTCGAACATCCCTCCAAGTGGCAGCGTGTTGGCACCTACGGTCCCCTCCTGCTCCAGGATTTTTACCTGATCGACCTTCTCGCCCACTTCGATCGCGAGAGGATCCCTGAGCGTGTTGTCCACGCTAAGGGCGCAGGCGCCTACGGCGAGTTTGAGCTCACCGACGATATCAGTGATATCTCTTCCATTGATATGTTAACTGGCGTTGGCAAGAAGACGCCATGTATCGCCCGGTTCTCTACCGTCGGTGGTGAAAAGGGGTCGGCCGACAGCGCCAGAGATCCCCGAGGTACGAAATATCACCTCCCGTCACCGAGATGAGTCTTATAATAATAACCCCTCTCGTAGGATTCGCCATCAAGTTCTATACACAGGAGGGCAACTGGGACTGGGTCTACAACAACACTCCCATCTTCTTCCTCCGAGACCCCTCCAACTTCCCACTGTTCATCCATACCCAGAAGCGTCATCCTCAGACCAACCTGAAGGACGCCACCATGTTCTGGGATTACCTCGTAGGTTCTCATCTCTACCTCGCTGACTGCATTCTTCTCCCCCTCTGGTGCCTCGAGCTACAAGTGACTACTCGGGATTAGATTTCATATTCGAAGCTACGAATCGTAGATTCTAACCTTGATCGCTACAGTCTACCCATCCAGAGTCCGTCCATCAGGTCATGCACCTTTTCTCGGACAGGGGAACCCCATACTCCTATCGGTTCATGAACGGCTATTCCGGCCACACTCACAAGTTCGTGAAGCCCGATGGTAGTTTCGTCTACGTCCAGATCCACCTGAAGACGGATCAAGGAAGCAAGACCCTAACAAACGCGGAGGCGGGCAAGCTCGCCTCTGACAACCCCGACTTTGCCACTCAGGACCTGTTTGAGGCCATCCAGAGGGGTGAAAACCCGAGCTGGACAGTCTACGTACAGACCTTGACACCGGAGCAAGCCGAGAAGTTCAAGTGGAATATCTTCGACCTGACCAAGGTCTGGCCTCAAGCCGAGGTGCCGCTCCGGCGCTTCGGCAAGCTGACCCTCAACAAGAACGTAGAGAACTACTTCGCCGAGATCGAGCAGGTCGCCTTCTCGCCGTCGCACCTCGTCCCGGGCGTCGAGCCATCGGCGGATCCGGTGCTACAGTCGCGCCTATTCTCATACCCGGACACGCACCGGCACCGGCTTGGCGTCAACTATCAGCAGATCCCCGTGAACGCGCCGCTGCGGGCCTTCAATCCCTTCCAGCGCGACGGCGCCATGTCGGTGAACGGCAACTATGGCGCGAACCCGAACTACCCGAGCAGCTACCGGCAGCTGACGTACCGCCCCGTGAAGGTGACGAACGCGCACGAGAAGTGGACCGGCGTCGCCGTCCACGACCTCTTCGGCGAGGTGGGACCTGAGGACTACGAGCAGGCCAACGGCCTGTGGAAGGTCCTCGGCCGTACCCCGGGCCAGCAGGACAACTTCATCAACAACGTCGCCGTCCACCTCTGCGACGCCCACCGCGACACCCGAGCCCGCACCTACGCCATGTTCTCCCGCGTCAACCTCGAACTCGGCGCCGCCATCCAGACCGCCACCGAGAAGAACGTCAAGGAGACACCCAACTGAGGAGATGGCACGAAACAAAAAGAAATGTTCAAAAGAAATATCAGGAGCGGATTGTAAGCGACAGGGAGGAAAGCTTTGGCCTGGGGACGCGCGTCGGACTAGCTTACGATACAAAGTATGCAAGAACGAGTCTACAAAAATTATTTTTTTGCGTGAATCTAGTTGTCGTAGGCATGTAACTGAGTTAGAAACTTGTCGTCTGTTATTCCCCAAGTATATATATGTGTGTCCATCGGCATCCGCACCATCATGGCGTAACGACTTAACTCCCTCGCACGTACCTACTGATTACCCGCGATCCGATCGCTTCTCTGCCCGGCGGACTCTACACCCGCCGTCCTAGCGGATGAATTAAGAGGACCGTTGTTATAGCTTCCAACGGCGCACTAACACACGCGCGCGCACAAGTACGAGCACAACCTACTAGTATTCTATACGCTCTGTCTGTCTGTAAGTGGTAGTAGTTATTTATACACTAGCATTAACGCCTTCACGAGCTATTCCATTGCGGCGAGATATACTGTGGGAGTGGGTAGTATAAGTACAGTGGGAAGAGGAAGGACGTCTTTATATATAGGTAAAGTGAAAAGAAAAGAGCATGGCTTCCGCCGACTCGACGCTGCTTTCTTTCGTGTGTAGCACGGGAGAGGGGAGGGGGGGGGGCGTCTTCGGAGAAAGAAAGACGGAAAACTGAGAACGGAACCCGAACGCTCTCATTCGAACCCTTCTCTTCTTCTCCCCTCCCACTACTCCCTATGCATATCTGGCCTCTGTTCCTCGAGGAATGGTAATAGAACAGGTACCTACCTACCTACTGACTGCCTACCCATCTATAAAGTTCTACGGGGTGCTGGGTGGAGGAGGAGTAGGTAGTGACGGTTACTAATAATAGCGGTATACAAAGACATCTTGTTCCAAAAAAAAAAATCTCATAAGGCCTCGACTGAACTTAACCTAGCCCATGCTCGTTCGCCCATCCCGGCTCAGCGCGAAGTTACCAGCCGGTAAGGGCGGATCGAGGACCGCCACTATCGCGCCGAAACGATACACCGCCGCGAGACGGGTTGACGGGACGTTGTGGTAGACTGCTGCCGCTATGGTGTGACGATACGTCTTGACTGCGGTCAAGCGATAATAGATTGTCGCCGTAACGAGGCGGCATACTAGGGCAGCGGCGAGGCGAAGAGACGCCGTGAACGGGACTGGGAGGTATCTGCAGACTGCTACTACGGACTGACTGACGGAGTATTGGTAAGATGTCAGGAGAGGCTGGTTGTGGTCCACTGCCGCTGGGGGACGGCTGGCTACTCCCATAAGGAGAGGGCCGGTTACTACCGTCGCTGGACGTCCCGCGGCAGGCGAATATCGGCGGAATGCGGCACTTCTAAATATCAAGTTCCCGTGGGGTATCAATGATACCCCTCTTTCCCCCGTAACAGGCCCTCCTCTCCAACATCGTGTGCCGCTAATCGTGCTTCGGCATCTGGTTCGCTAGGTTCATGTGCATCAGTGCGTCGCGCTCCCAATCGTCGTCCCCTTTAGTGACGCGACCTAGGTCCTGCTCGCGCGCCCACATGTCGTCGCTTATAATTTCGCGTCCGTCGACACTTGGCAGGCGAATCTGCGGCGGCTGTAACTGACGCTGCTGACCTGACGGCCCGGGATCGTTGATGTAACGGTCAGCATCGGCTGGGCCGCCGCCGTGGCCATGAAGCTCGGCTGGTGGAGGTAAGGCCGACGACCTCCTGTTCATCTGATGGTCCAACTCCTCTTGCTCTAGGATCTGCGGTGCATGTTCCATATTTCGCAAGGAGCTAGCGCCGGGCACGCCGCTGCTGCGGACGCTACCGACACTAACCCGATTGTTATCCCCGGCGGCATCGCCGCCTTCCATGTCACTAGCGTCTGGATCACGGATTGCGAATTGAGCTACCGTGCGCATCTTACGCGTGACCCAGCCAGCCAAGATCTTACCGCGCTGCTTCTCGCCGAGACGGCTGCGAGGGAAGTCACCCCGGTTCACGAACGCCACTATGTCGACCACTATCTGGTGCTCGTTTAAGATGGCGTTTACGATGACCGGGACGATAGACGCGAGGTACGCCTTACGCGACACTTCGACGAGAACGACCACGAGGCCACCCGCTTGGAAGACGGCGCTAGGCTCACGTTAGCCACGATCGATGCCTTTAAGAGCATCTTTGAACTTACCAGCCGCCGGGCACGATATTTCGGTGAGATCTCTCTACGGAAGCCTCTATATCCATTGGGAAATGGCTCAGTCCGTTGATTTCGAAGGTCTCGCCGATATTTCCCAACACGAAGAGAACCTGCATGTCTACTTGGGCGCCGCCTGGTCCAATAGGCCGGCTGACGCTGTGTAGGAATCCGAGATCGCCAGTTCGAACGTAACTAATGGTAGGATCACCATCGTTGGTTCGCCCATCGAAGCGTTCGGCATCAAAGGGATCTCTGGACCCGTAGAACGCCTTGACGCAAGCTTCCGAGTCGACCCAGATCTCTCCGTACTCCCCATCTGCGCAGAGGAGACGGCTCTCGGGGTTGACAATGGCTATTTGAGTCGATACTGGTACCATGCCTGAGTCTTGCACCAGGAGTGCCTTCGGGTCGGAGTCTGGGTCCACGGTGAGGATAAGTCCTCTACGGAGAGCTCGCTGGTCGAGCCAAAGCTCGATGGGCTCGATGCACATGTATGACCGCGACGCGATCATCGGGTTCAGGACGTGCGAGTATACCGTGTTTATAGCCGTTCTATCGAGGCCGGTAGACGCAAAATGGAGCCGCACCTTCTGGAATACGTCCACACGCGGCCTCGACTCAGCCGAGATCATCATGTTCTTGAGTTCGTGCATGGCGAACCCCTTACCCGGCATCTGGTTCATAGCGTGGTCGAGCATTTGGGGTGTCGCATACGTATCTTTGATCTTATAACGACTTAGCGTCAAGAACAGAGAGATGGGATTCTGCGCGAACTCCACGGGCGACAGTAGGTATGTAGGTGTACCTATGTAGATACCCATTAGGCAGGAATGAATAAAGCCCAGCCCGGTGGTGCTTCTCACGCAGCCGAGCACCGGCCGCGAGCTCGTCATCTGACAGGTTTCCTTTTGGACCTTACACATTCCCAAGATAGTATCGTGGCCGAGTTGTACCGATATTCTGCGTTGATCCGGAGTCCAATACGCCCAGACGATGACCGGATATCCCGGCTGTATCCACGCGGGATCTATAGTAATACCGAGATCACGGAGCCCGTTGTTCTGCTTGGGAGGTTTGGAGGTGTTGAACACGGCCGGTGGGGCAATCTTCAGAACCTGCGCCGATTGCTTGATATGCTGGGAGACGGATTTCGATTTGAGCAGGTGGTCCACATCGTTATTAACCAGGACAGCCTTTATGCCGTAATCGTTTATGAGATGAAGGAAAGCCGGAACGTCTTCGTTCAGCCGGCGTTCGTCCATGGGCGCAGTCGGGATGATGACGGCGCCGAGATTGATACATGCGTGGACGGCGAAGACATAGTCTTCCGAGTGCGTATACATGAGCATGACGTGGTCACGCGGCCGTACCTTGGCCTTGTTACGGAGATACAGGGCGACCGCGGCGACTCTCGTATCGAACTTCCTCCACGTGATGCCTTTTCCTTCCTTGCCCTTGCCATCTATGGTGCAATATGCGAGCTCTTCGGGTTGGCGCGCCACTCTCCACTGGATTAGATCTGTGATGCTCGAGAAGTTGTTTAGGGGGGTAGATGTGCGGTCATCGATGACAACCTCGCGTCTATCGATACCAGAGTATTGCTTGTCCGAGGGTCCGAGAAAGTCAGTGCGAGCGTTGGACGCCATGTCCGACCAGATGCCACCCATGGGGTCTACACCGACAGGCAGGTTCAACACTGCATGTTCGACGCCAAATTTGACGTGGACGCAAGGTAGATTACCGAGGTCGAACTCCCTACGACACAACATGTTTCCTATCTCTCGTCGCCCGTTCTTAGTCACCCGGGGTAATGAGTTAGGAGCCGTAATCATAACACAATAGACCCTCAGGTGATGTTCCTGCATGAGGACTTCCATGCACCTCTCCGAAAGCGTGTCTAGCAACGCAGTGTCTAGCGGCCTAGGCGGAGCACCTGACGCTGCCGGCGCCGTCGATGCTGCGGACGACTCTAGCACCACTATCGGCAAATGCTCGTCGTTGACAAAGACATCAAATGCCGAACAGTCATATACCTGCTTGTTCAGATTCCGCAGGATGCTGACAACGAGGTGCTGTACGAAGAAATATCGGTGCTCGGTGACCTCGTGTCCGTGCTCAACCCACTCGACCTTTTGCCGGATGCGATCCTCGTACAGTCCAAGCACGAAGACTTTACCTTCGATGACTGTCCCGAGGAGGCCGGTCCGAAGGAATTCGGGCTCTACCGCAGTGGGCGTCGGCTCTCCCGGTTCGAATTTGTACGGTCTAGCGTGAAATATTTGCTCCGTGTGCTTGGGCAAGGCCCAGAATCCTCCGCTCAAGGACGGAGAGTCTACCCAGATTTCGCCTACGGAATGCGGCGAGGCTAGTAAGCCGGTCTCGGGGTCGACAATGGCTAGAGTGGCATCGGGAATAGGATACCCGAAGGCGCCGACACGGACGGTGCCGGGTTCGGTAGTGGCTTTCTTGCGCGCGTCTTCTCCTATGGCGACTACGACCACTTCATTTGTCTTCAGCGCCTCTCGGTCTAACAGTACTTCACCGAGGTCGTTCTTAGCGTCATGCTCTTTCATGGTTGTCGTGCCGCCACCTAGAAGGCTTCCGAAGCCACCCGACGGCGCCGACTTCTCCTCCTTCTCTTTTTCCTTTTCCTTCTCTTCGTCCTTACCAGCCTCTGACCCCGACTCGGAGTCGACGTCTAATTTGAGGGGACATCCCATACGTTCTTCACCGCCTAGCCAGTCTCGGACACTGATGACCATGCCTCCGTGCTCGGGTAGGCAAAGCATCGGGGCAACAACTTCTCTGGCCCTCGTATTTCGCAAAGGCCGCAGCCACCTGTCGGCCAAAACTTCGTGGAATTCGCTATCTACGGTGAGAGTATCGATCAGACAAAGCTTGACGTGCTGAAAGTTCGGCTCTGTTCCTTTCTTGAAATTTCGCGTCGTCATCGGATCCTGTTGGTAATTAAAGGCGGCAGTCTTCAGGCCGGGATAATCGGCAACCATGAGTGTGGCCTTGTATTTGGTGATGAGGTGGGCGTAAAGACCGGGAGATACTACCGCCTTGCTCTCTACCCATACCGTAGTGTGCCCGCTGTAGATATTGAGGAGCACACCCAAAATCATCCCTATGCCCTGTCGGGGGTCTAGGTAGGACAGGAGGATCTCGCTGCTAGCACCCCCCCCTATTAAGCGCCCATTCTTATCACGCAGTGCGTGATTGAAAGTGTCACCAGGTCCGTGACTGGGGACGCCTTGGACGATGGCACTGAGACAGGCCATCTGATGCATGATGGTACGGTGGCTTAACACCACACCTCGAACGTCCCCCGTCGGCGCCCTGGAAAATTCAATGTAAGCTAGATCCGGCACAGATAGGGCCGGCACGTCGTCCTTCTTCTTCGGGTGGTAACTCCCGAATTCGTTGGTTTTCCACCATTCGACCCCTTTCGGCCAGCTGAGCTTCTGAGTGGTGATATCTCGCTGGAAGGACTTCAAGTTGTTATCGGTAGTCAAGGCTAGGTGCGCTTGCGTGGACGTTAGGATAAGATTTAGCTTGGGGTAGTCTTGCAGGTCGTTGATGGGGACAGCTACGACGCCGGCAATGAAGCAGCCCAGGAGTGCTATCGCAAAGTCGATAATTTCTGAATCTCTGTACATGAGAGCAACCCGGTCTCCACGGTATAGGGAGCTCTTGTCCCTGATGACCTGAGACACCTTCTCTGCTCGGGCTGCCAGCTTGTCCCATGTTATCGATGCGATCTCCTTCCCCTTACTATCGAGTACCCAGTAGGCCGGGAGCTTGCCCGTAGTTCGTCCTCTGTGTCTTACCACGGCAGCGATATTGTCGAACGTCGACATGGCTGTATTCTCGTCATGCGGATCGTGGATCGCGAAGGGTACTTCCCGCGGCTCTAGAGGTAACTGATATTCCAGGGCTTCCGGAGGCGGGAGGTCGTTCGCGGTAAGCATGGGCGGAGCCATAGCGGCTGTCGGAGAGAACGCATCACTCGACGAATATCTGTGAACCCCCCCACCGTACCCTCCGGCACTGCCAGGCCCTTGATCATAAGACTGCTGTCCGGCAAAGTCAGAGAAATACGCCTGAGAGTCTAGCGTGGCTCCGGTTCGACCGTCGTAAGTATTTAGTGCTTGTGACCCGTAGCCTCCCTGAATTTCCGGCTTGAAGGCATAATCTCCCGATATCATAGTTCCCGAGCGCGTGGGAGAGTCGGATCCAGTGTTTTGGGAATAGTGAGTCGTGGTTGGGTTCAGGAAGATCGAATCGCGCTGGGACAACACCGGGTTGTGCTCAGCCAAAGGTCCGCCTGGGCGAAGTAAGCTAGGCAGATGCTCACTCCCATGGGAATAGCTAGGGGTCGGTGCTTCGAAAGACTGAGGTCGCCAATCGATGGGAGATGTGACGGTCGAGGGGGAGCATGGGTCGCCGCGGCCAAAGTTGCTATTTGTAGTGTTTAAGGCGGCGTCCGCAGCGTCCCTGTGCCCTTCGCTAGTAGTAGTGGGTTCATCATCGGGTGAGTGTATTCGCAATCCTCCGGTTGCGTCGGCTTGGGCGTCGGGGCTGAGATACTGCGCGAGCAGTTGAGTCCGTCGTTTCTGAAAGCTGCAACACGAGATGCGTTAACACGACAGGGTGCGACATCCGGAACGCGAAGGTAGAGAGCTAGGAGCGGAGATCCGATCACACACACACACACACACACACACACACACACACACACACACACACACACACACACACACACACACACACACACACACGCACGCACACGCACGCACACGCACACGCACACACACATGCAGATATGTACGCACGTTATACCGTACGGGAGGGAAACGAGAACTCACCCCTTTTCTGTGATATCGCCTTCCTACAGACACCAGCGTCAGTTTTCTTTCCTTCCATGGCCGGGTGTGTTCACATGTGGTGGTGTCCTCTCGTGTGTCGCACCCTCCCCCCCCGCCGGCTGATGGCGACGGGGTGGCGAACGGAGCGGGCGAACGGAGCGGGAGATGGAGCGAGAGAAGCGGAGGGACGAGAGCTTACCTCTAGCTCCCTCTGCAAGGCATCCAGCTTCTCCTGGAGATCCGAGTTCATTTGCGCCATGCTGAGCTGGTACGGGCAGGCGACGGGAGGGAGAATCGGCCGAGCATAAGACTAGGCGCACAAGTCCGCCTGATCATCAGATTGCCCAAAAGCAGAGGTCCAGCGCTGGCGGACAAGGGCCGTGACGTCAAATGGCTTCGAGGGGGGAGCGCCGGGGGGGAACAGGCTGCGGCATCTATCTGGGTATGTGTTCAGACCGGGCTGTCGCAACGGCAAAATGTAGGCCAACCAATCAGTCAGTCAGCGTGGGCAATAATTACAAGAATAAAAGGGGGAGGGGTATCGTGAAAACGGAACGGGTATAGGTATAATCGTCGGACCACAGCAACGCAGTGCTACGCATGAATAGATGATGTGCGGGCGTGGGTGCTTGTGCGTGTGGGCGTGTGGGCGCGTGAGAGGGTGGGATTTAGGGATTGGGGTCGTGTTAGAACTGGGAAAGATTGGGATGTCAACTCGAACCCGAGAAAGATTCAATGACAAATGGTTAAAGTGGGAAACCTGCCTATAAAGCACATAGGGTTGTAGGTATTTAGGGGGCACTCGCCTTCGTTAGTGGGTACATATAGGCTACTAAACCACCTGCCTGGGGAGATAGGTAGGTAGGTAGGTACCTAGGTAGGTACTAACCTGGGTAGGTGCCCATCAGGTGTTACTCCGGCCTGTAGTATCGCAACTCCGGCAGTGAGAATAAATACATGTGCCCCACCTTAGGTACCCCCTACGTACCTACACCTACCTAGGTACCTCTTAGGTAGGCACTTATATGAATTCTCGACCTTGCTACCGTGCCTGTACCTCAGAGCGACTTTGAATTATATCGAGGATTATATTAACAGGGTCCAAGGTAAATACCAAACAAGGCGCCAGCGGCAGGTTTGTGTGCACATGGCGGGGGCAACACAACCATGGCCTCATCGAGGCCAGCACCTAAATTCGTCATGTTATACTTCCACGGGTGGATGTTTGAAGAGGTACCTGCCTTATGTGCCTACCTAGAGGTATGTAGCATCGATAGGCAGGTGTGGCCTGAATGGAATAGAGCATACTCTTACTAAGCAGAAATGTTAGATAAGCCTGTGTGAGGCTGGATTAGATACCTACCGATGAACCCGACGGAATAAGGAAAAAAAAACCAATTCATCTCCCCTTCCCTTCGCACGCAATGTGCACACACAACCGGCCACACGCAATAAAGGAATCACCAACAATCCGGTGCTGGCAAGCCTTCAACTTACTGGGACGTGTTTGAGTTGGCCTATCCGAGGCAACTTATATACCTCAACAAGCCCCCGCCCCGGCTTACTATAATAGTCGTCCACGACACTGTCATTGCTATCTCTGGTCAAGACTTTGTCCGCGGGATCCCATGGCGACCCATCTTTAACGAGCCTCAAAGAACTGCCCTTTGGCACCTCTTTCGAGCCTCGACTGGGCTCGGGTATGTATTTATCGATGACCCGCCCCGGCCCGCCCTCGCGGTGCACTCCTCCCCCCGGGCAAGAACCGGCCGGCTGGCATCTCCTGACACGAGTAGACCTCTCTCGCCTTGTAAGTCGACATTTCCATTCAAACGCAAGCCCTTCCCAAATGTTCATCTGATGAAACCAGCGTATTTACAGACCTGTTCTGAACCCTCTTGTTGAGAAAAGGCATTGAGCTCTACTGATTATGCTTACCCCCAATTCGCTTCCCTGGCTCCTTCGTGTACGATCAGTCCTGACAGAAAGCTGTAGGCATACGATCTGGCCGTACTGGCAGGTCGGCCGGGGTTGATGCCGCTACTCAAGGGGGGCCGTCCCCTTTGAAAATCTCTCATCATCTTTGTTCTTGATCCATTCGTTTGTCTAGACAATACCTTGTTCTCGACTGGGGCTTGCGTCCCAGCGTTGTTCGCGAACAATACTCTTTGCTAGAGCGCAGTAACAAAAAGTCGTATATAGCATCATGGTTCGCGCCATCAGCCCGCTGTTGTGTGTTCCGCTCAACTTGCCAACATGCCCTTGGTTCGGTTGTGGCACCATCGCTGAACAATCTGCCTGGTAGTGTAGCAGTGCTAGCTTCCTCTCTCCAGTAGATGAGCCTTGCGGGCACGTGTTGTTCAGCGATAGAACCACCCCCATCCCGCAATGGATCGCCAGGGGACGCAGTATCCTAGCCTAGAGCCGTCGGCCGATTATCTTGACATACAAGACTTTATTGACGCTGCCGACTTCGACGCGCCAGAGATTACGGTGAATCTCTTTCCTCCCTTCGACCCCCCCTTTGATCCTCCCAAACCTGAAGCTGCCACTACCGAACCGCTCCATGGGCATCCTTACGTGTCTACTTCCAATGCGCAGAACTTTGGCATATCCCCCGGATTACTTACCACGGCCCCCCCAGAGTTTTTACATCCGACCACGATAAATACTCCTCAGGGCATGCCGGAAGCCTTGTTCCAGCAACAGCAAGGCCAAGCTACGGCTTATGCCGTTCCCAACAATGGAGGCACTGCTATGATGAATCTTTACACGCCCGCGTTGAGCCTCCCTTTCTCTGCTCCCGGAAGCCAGCCTTCACATCCCGTTTCACACCGTCCCCTCCAGGAGCCAGCGAGCGATTTGAATCTGTTGTCCGCAAAAGGCGTTCACAATATTTCTGACCCCCGCCGTAATAGCGGCAACACCTCGAGATTCAGTACTCCGTCCAATGCATCCAGTCAGAACTTGTATCGAACCACGATGAACCGTCCCCCGTCCCCCCACGTCTTGCTTCTCGAGCCACGACTGAAGCGTCCCGAGAAAGGACCCAATGACATCCCCCTCAAGAATGGCCGGATCCCCCGTGTTACGCGAAAGAACCAGCTTAAACCGGACCCGCGCGAGTGGTACGGCGCGCCGCCGCCCCAACCTGAGAGCTGGGGCCCCAAGGACAAGAACGGGCGTCCGCTCTTCAAGTATACGGAGCATGGCGAACTCGAGCGCGGTAAGGCGTACACTGTGCGCCAGCTGCGATGGTATTTGTACGGCCCCAACCGGCGGAAGGGCGAGGACTTCGAGCTGCCATCGCGGCTACCAGGCGTCCCTGAGGTCAGGGGCAAGGTGCGACAGGGCTTGACGCTGTGGATCGGGTGGGTGCCACCGCAGTCCAACGAGCGGTTCCCATTTGGGTCCCAGTCTCACAAGTGCCGGTTCGCTGACTGCGAGGACTCGAACCGCACGATTCGCACGGGGTTACCTCTCATCGCGTTTGACGAGCGTATGAACGAGGATGGTGACGCTATCGACGTCTTTCACAACGCCGGGTACGCCCATCTGTACTGTTTCGAACGCCACTTTGACCTTGTCGACGCCATGATCCGTCTCGATGTTCGCCCCGACGAGCGCAGCTTTAAGCGCGAGGACGCCAATCTTTACAAGCTCTCCCGCCAGTTCCCCGAGATCCATAACGAGATCGACTTGTGGTGGCGCGACGAATATCCCAAGTGGCTCCATTCTAGGGAAACCGGCGAGAAGCGGAGCCGCGAGCACAAATTCTCCCTCAACTATCGGCTAGTCTGTCACGCGATCGAAAACGGTCCCGAGGCGCGCGCCAAGATGCGCGATATGCGATGTGGAGCCGACATATCGAAGCACAAGGGGGACCTTCAAATATGGAGGTTCCTTAAGGAATGCAGACAATACAACTTAGTAGACGAGCATGGCGACCCAGTCCCCGGAGCTGAAACTAAGCTCACATTTATCAAAGAGTGCGCGCGATACGATCTACTAGACGATTACGGGGCGCCGGTCCCTGACGCTGAGGGGAAGCTCAAGCTACTCAAAGAAAAGGGTAACTCGAAGAAGATAGGACCAAAGAAGGCCAAGTATACCAAGCCGTCACCAAGGCAGCCAGGCCATGTCCCCGAACCTTATCATCACCCCCAACAGTACCGACAGGCTAACATTTACATGCCTAGTTACGACACGGCCTTTTATAACATACCACATAGCCCCCTCGCTCCGATGCCTTACATCCCTCAGACCTCTCATCTTCCCCAGCCTCTAATGTACCCAACTTTCAGCCCGCCCTACCATGCTAGCTATCCTACCCCGCCAGCACAACATGTAAACCAGCCAACACCATATCCTCCCTACGTGCAACAAAACTTCGGATCTCCTTTAGGAATGTCCTCGCAGAGGAAGCGAACTAGAGATGAACAGCCGGCCTCCGACCGGAAAATCGGCACGCGGCACTACGACGCCCAGATCGAGACCGGGGAAAGCCCAGCGAAAAAGCTGCGACAAGCGCCGCAGTCAGTTCCAAGCCCGCCCGCTTCGCTGGCGGATCGCCCATCGCCTGAAATCACGGCTGAGCCGAACATGGAGGGTTATAGTGACCTGGTAGACCCCTTCGGGAAGTTGGAAGAAAACGACCCCGCGCTCAACTTCTCACTGGCAGATTTTAGCCAGCCCCAACACATTGAGCTCGACGAGGATACCGCCTTTGAAATTATCGATAGGGAAGTCCCCGATGGTAAGTCTTCCGACGGTAAGAACATTGACGAGATTGCAGCGTCCGCCGCCGAATTAGGAGGCGAGGAGGGCGAGGGGGGGAAAGGGGGAGGGGTAGAGGAAGAGATAAGTTGGGATGCGCTTGACCTCGATCACGATGCGGATCTCTTTGGTGATGCACCCGAAGTAACAGAAAACGCCGGGAAGACAGGTGCGGACGAAGGATCCGCAGACCCAGCCACCCAGGAGGTGGCCGTTAAGGAAGCCGCAGCCAAGGACGAGTACCCGGCGACCGCCTCCTCAAAGCCGTAATCTCGGTGGAATTCGCCAAGGGGCCGACACCTGAGCCCGACCGGTTATGGCGGACTTGAAAGGTAGGTCGACTAAAAGAAGGCCGCGTAGAGCGGAGGGAGAAACGCAGTGACCTCTGGCCAATAGTTTTTGGCGTAGAAGATGGACGAGCGTAGAGAGGCGGTTATCTAGTAAGTGTTTGGTTTCTAGGTTCCCCTTCATGTTTAGGCCTACTAGGTGCGAAAGGATTTTTCTTCCACCTCTTCACCTTCGATGAATATATTCGACTTTACAATACGTGTGCTTGTGTATGGGTTATGTATGTCTCTGTCGACAGTCTCCGTTCGTGCAAGTTCTCTGGGAGGTGGGATGAAACGGGGCCGTAGGCAAGCAGCGAGATAGCTGCCAACTGGGGAGTGATGTGAGCATCTGCATTCTACATCGTTATACCAAAGGTCACAGGGTAAACACCGACCCTCCAGATATCTCTATAAAGAGGTAGATGAGTTGTACGTGTATAGGTGCCCTTGGATTGCCTACCTGGTTGGCAACCTGGTGAGCGCTACTATGGATGGGCTAGCTATGATGTATTTTTGCGCTGGCCGCCACCCGGTCTGGTCTAACAGCGAAGTGAGCTAAGACAAACAGAAATGGCAAACTGACAAGGAAGAATTCGACTAAAACGCCAGTCAAAGGAATCCGCAACTGTACATTTGAAGCCAGGATAGCGTATATAGCGCGGCAAGGGGGGGGACGGGGGGCCAAGATGACCCCGGATGGCCACCTAAACAACATGTATGAGTAGTTATCCAGGAAAAGAAAAAAAGAAAACCGCCCCCCCCCCCCAAAAAAAAAAATCGAGAGAGAGGATTTGGGAAGAAGACTACGATGATAGCTCCTCTGATTCCATGTTTGGTTTCCCCCGTGCATGGGGGCATGGGTGACCTCGTGAGTGGGTATACCGGCGTGGCCGAGAAGATAAACATAAGGTGGGGGCTGTCAAGCTGGCGGCGTACTGTCAGCCGTTTCTATCCTGCGTAGGTATTCTTTTCTCCCTCTCCCTCTCAAACGACCCTCCCGCTAGCGAGCTGAGAAGGCAAAAGGGAAGCCTGTCCCGTCCTATCCTGCCAGTCCCGCCAGGCGTGCCCAGCTCCAAGTATGCCCACAACGGAATTCGATGTACATATGGCAGTGGGGACTCCGATTCGCTGCGCCGTGCTGCATTCATCCTGGACGGAATACCTACCTCCACAAGGAACAGGCTAGGGCGGAACTGGGAAGCTCCAACTAGACGCAACCTAAGAGGGGCCGAGTTGCGTGTTGGGTTTGCACCGTCGTGGTATGCGTCGCATACCTAGGTACCCCGTGTTTTCCACCCTCCTGCCATCAGCCTTAAGATTCGAGGTTCCCCAGCTGTCGGGACGGGAGGAGGGACATCTCGAAGTTTTTTATTTTTATTTTTTTTTGTTTCCTTCTTCGTTTCGACTTGTTTCCCCTACTCTTGTTCTGTCATTATCTTCGTACCCGATTGTTCTCCTTCCCCTCTCGCTGTTGGGAGTTGGCCCCCCTTCAACATCGTAGAGCGTGCGCAGAGATTGCGAGCAGCTCAAACGGAAGGAAGATCGAGATAGGACCAGACAGTAGCCGGGGGGGGCGGGCCCTAGGATAACAGGGCGCTAGAGCTGGGGCGTCACGTCACGTGTGCGATACCGAGAGTTACCTATGTGGAAGAAAGACAACGAGAGGGAACGTTGAGCTGAACACGCAGCAACTATACCGTCCGGCAGGTTACCTAGTTACCTCTATTGGGGGCAGGAGAAAGGGACCAAAGGAGGGGAGTGAGAAACCAGGGAGGGAGAGAGAGAGAGAGGGAGAGGGAGAGGGAGAAAGAAAAAGGAAAGAAAGGAAAAAAGGAGAGAAAAGAAAGAAAAGAAAGGCAAGGTACCTAACAGTAAAGCCAAGCTAACGCAACGAGCGCTGCACGGCCATCGCATCGCATCTCGTACCTCGCTCGACCAGGCCACTCCTTTCTCATCCCAACCCCATTTGACACACCCGAGAGATACGGCATACATACACTTCGAGGGACAGACAGGTCAAAGTTGGGGGGATCCGACCGAGCGACGGCGAATGAAATCCACAGCATTGCCTACTGGATGCGACGAAAGCGCAACGGTCGCACTTACACCCCACGGGCGCGGAAGACGGCCATGGCAGGTCGGCACGATGGTGCAGACAATGCAAGTCAGCCTGCCCTGCAGGTCATTGTGCTGGTAAGCAATCGTGTTTCATTCCCATCTTGTCGGACTGTCGCTATTGTCAATTCTCCCCTCTCCCATCCCTCCCTCTGCAGCCAATCCAGCCTGCCAGAGCAAGTGCCCGCCGCGGTGCCGCCAGGTCTCTCTCCAAATTGGATATCGACATCGCGGATTCGCGCGCGCGCAAGGCGGGGATCAATGCTCTCCGGGTTGGAGTGGCCGCAAAACCGTGGAAATGCGACGGAGCGAAGGGCCCGGGATGGCGACGGACACTCGTCGATCAGCTTGTTGCATTCGCACCCATTGGTTTCGATGCGCCGACCGCGTGCGCCGCGCCCGCTTAACGATTGACCGCCGTCCTGGGACGTCGCCGAGTCTCACTTCTCGCTCGTCAATTGAGGAACGCCTCGGCCGGGGGAGCTGAGAGAGCAGGCTATATCTATCGATCGCTCTCTGCTTACGGACTGCATGTGGGCGGCCAACCCGGGGGAGGCGTTTGGCTGGCTAATTCCTGAGCGACCTTGCGCTTTATCTCAATCTCAGTGGTCAACTCGCGATGAAACAACCACGCAGACACCCGTGTCATTGGGATCCAATCCCAATCCAACGCAACGCATCCATCCCAGGCTAAGCCGAACCAACCAGCCCGTCGCATCTCACCCGCCATCAACCCCCCGAGTCAGCGTGTGTCGCGAAACTGTGCAGGATGTCGTGCCCGGAGGAGAAGACGCATCGGCACCGACGGGCGTATCTATCTGTCCACATGTACACATATACACGGGCATGGCATATGTATATTTATATATTATTCTATATGATATGGACACCACATGTCCATATATATATATAATATATATGTTATATACATATGTCCCCATCCAGGGTACGGCGCGTTGGGCGGCGTGGTCGAGATTTGCCTGGCTGCCGAATACGAAATACCTTATCTCGAATCTTATCTGGCTGGCATTTTTGGAGACGGTGACGTCACCGTCCTCCCGTCTCTGCCCGCCCGGCAGGCGCAACTATCCGACCCTTGCCTACCTTGGGAAACGTCGGGGTGATGACATCTGGCCTCTCTCCTCATTTTACTTACCTCCATTTACATCTGGATACGTTGAAGGCGTTGAGTATACCTAACTGACGTGTTCCATCTCAGGGCTCGGGCGGTGGTCCGCAAGAGAACAATGTTACCGCTTTTCTCGTGCGATCGGTCCGGTCCGGGTGGGCTCGGGGCTCCGTAGTGGCCCTGGATGCCGGCGTCCACCTCTCTGCCATCACCCGCATTCTCGAAGACACGCAGCCGCCCGGTCTGGGCTCGCGGACTAACCCCTTGCCGCATATCCTCGACTCCGGTCCCTTCGCTGGAATGGAGATTCGTTCGGCCTATGCGTCGACGAACGCGGCCCACGTGACACGCCATCTCATCGACACCTATCTCATCACTCATCCTCACCTCGACCACATCAGCGGTTTCGTCATCAACACCGCAGGGCTCCCGGGAACGAGACCGAAACGAATCGCCGGGTTGCCCTCCACCATCTCCGCGTTCAAGTCACACATCTTCAATAACGTAATTTGGCCAAACTTATCAGACGAGAACAACGGCGCCGGGCTCGTTACTTACACCCGCCTCGTCGAAGGGGGCAGCCCAGCCCTGGGCGAAGGAGACGGCAAGGGGTACCTAGAAATTAGCGACGACCTCACGGTCAAGGTCCTCAGCGTCAGCCACGGGCACTGCATGGAAAAGCACATCCACCGAGGTTCTGCCTGCTCGTCGCGCTTCGGCAGCGTGGACGTCTCATCCGTGGCGTCGCCACGAGTACCCCAAGTCGGCAACGCCGGCGCCGCCGCTAGCTCGGGCCCTTCGCCGTCGTCGCTCTTCCGGTCAACAGCGGGCATTGGTATCTCGTCGGCGCTGGGGCCGGAGCGGGAGTCGATGTGCGTGTATGACTCGAGCGCGTACTTTCTCCGTGACGCAGTGGGCGGGCGCGAGGTACTCATGTTCGGCGACGTCGAGCCCGATAGCTTGTCGCTGTCGCCGCGGAACCTGGGCGTGTGGCAGGAAGCGGCGCCGCGTGTCGCCGGCGGCAGCCTCACCGCCGTCTTCATCGAGTGCTCCTACGACGACGGCCAGGCCGACGACCGCCTCTTCGGCCACCTCACCCCGCGCTACGTCGTCCAGGAGCTCCGGGTTCTGGCCGCGGAGGTCGTGGCCGCCCGCGCCCAGGCTCAGGCGCAAGACTCTGTCCCGGTCGGCAAGAGGAAAGCTTCCGTTGCCGAGCCGAATAAGAAGCGCAAGAGAGGCCTAGATGAGGAGGACGAAGGAGCAAGGTACGCGGGCAGAAGGGCGGAATGGGGCTCCGCCAGACCCGTGAGGGTGGTGGTGACAGAGGCGACCGCTCTCGCCGACGATGACGACATGCCCGTGTCTCCGAAGTCGACGCAGCCCCAGCGGCGTAACTCCGGCGGCTCGGGCTCGGGCTCAGGCTCGGGTTCGTCGCCACTGCCGAGCGAGCACGAGGGCTGCTTCGACACGCACCACGCGGCGACGGCGGACCTGACGATCCGGGGCTACGAGTCGAGCACGACGGCGTCACCCCCTCCGCTAGCTACCGCTCTCCCGACCAACGCGGCGGTGCCCGCGGCGAAAGCCACCGCGGCGGAGGCGAGTGCCTACCCGCTGCGGGGGCTGACGGTGGTGGTGATCCACGTCAAGGACCGACTCGACGGCGACGACGGCGGCAGCGACGAGGACCCGGCGGCGGCGGGCGACGCGATTTTGGCGCAGCTGCGGGGACACGAGCGCGAGGCCAGCCTCGGCTGCGAGTTCGTCGTGTCGCGGCCCGGGCAGAGCTTCTTCTTCTGATACTTTTCTCTCCCCCCCCGGTCGATCCCGATTCCGATTTTACCGCCAACGCGGACGCCAACGCGCCGCTGGGAGGGTGATAGCGAGGGGGTTAGGAGGTGAAGGTTGGGCGCCTGGGTTGCTGGGTTTGCGGGGGACGCGGGTATAGGGAAGGGTCAGGGGGACAGGGCCAAGGACGGCGGGTAGGCGGGAGGTAGGGGTATCGGCTCGCGGGGAAAGCGGGGGGAGGGTCGTGGACGAATATACGGAACGGCATGTGGCATGCGGCGTGCGGAGTTTTCTATTTTTTTTATCTTTTTATGGCTCTTTTTGGTGCTTCTCGGGTCTTGAAGCAGTCGTGGTGCACGCCGATGCCGTGAGATATAGAAGCGTCGGGCGCGCCACGCACGCACACAGCCCGTTATTTGTTTTTCCTTTACTCTGCTTCGGTTTTCTTTTTAGGGGTATCTTCTATGGTCGTCTCTTCCCGGTTTATTTACCCGGGTCTGCCCGCTCAGGCCCCTTGTCGGGTACCGTATCGTCCGCGCGCGACGCCCTTTTTGCTCTCTTGTTCCGGCTACCTACGTGTATGATAAACGGTCGGGGTTTCGTCTTTTTTTTTCGCTTTGGGGAGGCGTTCAGGGGGGTAGCTAGGTAGGAGATAGCTAGCTCCCCGTCTACTTATACGTGCGCCGAGAGAGAGAGGGGTAGCCCGGCCAAAGTTAAGGCCCGGCAGAGGGGTGAGAGGGCGGAAGGGAGAGAGGTAGAGGTAGATGCATGTGTGAATGTACATGGGCGAGGTTGGATGTACATACATCATTATATCGCGCCCTAACCTAACTAAATATAAAGCAACTATTTTTTCTTCTTCAAAGTTGGTTGTTCGATAGTCAGTAAGCTGAACAGGATAGGCATACCTCGCCGCCATCGACGACGAGGTGCCTGTGTTCGTGTGCCCATCTAGCGAAAGTGGCGCGGAGCTAGAAAGAGGAACGGGGGGGGCGGGAGAAGAAGAAGAGGTGGTGGGAGAGTAGCAATGTGCCAGTCTCCGATTCCTGGTGATAACCAACTAGCTAGCTAGCTACCTCTTTGCCCCCGTGATACCCTCGCGCACCCTTGCCCCTTCTCTCTCCCTGGGCTCAACTCGGGCAAAGAGGCACCCCCCGTGCCATCACGCCCCGCCCGCCGACGACGGCTCCTCCCTAGCCCTGCTCGGTGTCGCGGTCTCCGCTGGACTCCTCCGTGCAGGTGAGCTGCAGCAGGCCGTTGTCCATGTTGCGGCACTCGTAGACGGGGGGCTTGCCGCTCGGGACGGTGACAGTGATGTTCTCGACGCGGATGTTGCGGCAGCGCTGTCGGAGGAGGGAGGACTTAGCACGATTTCTTTCGTTCCTGCTGTTTCTGTCTTACAGGGGGGGAGGCGACGTACGTCGGGTGCGCTGCACACCAGCGTGCCCGCCTGCGGGTCCAGCTTCGCCGAGGTCGTGCCCCAGACGTTCTTGATCGTGATGTCCTCAATAGTCAGGTTAGCCTAGGCGCGGCAGTGTTAGCGCGGTCGGCCGGCTAGGTGCTAGTTATCTGTTTCTGCTCTCCTCTCCCCCGAACGGCTCGGCGGCGGGGGGGCCAGACGTACCGGGAACTCGTTGCAGAGGGTCTTGTTGCTCTGGCCGTAGCACTGGGTGATGGTGATGGCGCGGTCGTTGTTGGCGCTGCGGAGCAGGTCGTAGGTGACGTTGCGGACGCGGCCGGAGCCGCCGCCGCCGGCGAGGTGCGTCTGGAAGCGGGTGTGGACGCCGGGCCAGACCTTGATGCGGGCGAAGTCGCTCGCGTCCGCCATCGACACGTTGTACACGTGCAGGTTCTCCACAATGTCCGTCTCGTTCGCGTACTGGCCTAGCGACCCGACGCTGATGCCGTGCGAGCCGACGCACTCCAGGTTCTGCACCACCACGTTGGTGCTGTTCGGCTTAAAGGACACGCAGTCTTGGGGCAGGGGGAGTAGTCAGCAGCGGGTTCCGCTCTGTGTTTCGTTCGGCCTGCGATGAGGCGCCGAATGCCACACGTACCGTCCGTGTTCAGGATATACGAGTCCTGAATCACCACCCGGTCCGAACGGTAGGTGTCCCAACCGTCCGAGTTGGCGATCTTGACATCGTTGAGCGACTGCGGATACGAAGGCGTCAGCAGCTGTCCGGTTGTTAACAGGGAGAATGCCCGGGCACCTGTGCGCGAAGGTCCATGTTGCTGATAATAATATCGGAGCTGTTGGCGATGATATTGAACCACTGGGGAATTGCTAGTTAGAGTGTTGCCCCCTTAGTCAGGAATGGTTGATATACGTATGTATATATCTTACGTGTGGCGGATTGCGCATTCGTAGGTTGGACATCGTAGCCCCTTTCATCCCGTCGAAAGCGAAGAGCATAGGCCGAAATAGCTGTCGTTTCGCAAGATCAGCTTGTTACATACCACCCACTCTCGCCGGAGATGCCCACTTACAGCCGTATTTGTCACGATCTCTTCCCAATAGGCCTGACCCCTCCCGTCGATGACGCTCTTGCCCTCCTCCAGGGTCAGATCGCCGTATATGTTCACATCCTCGCCGCCTAGCATCCAGAAGACGCTCTGGTTCTGGAACTTGTACTTGATGCTGTTATTGTTCCAGTAGTACACGTCGGAGTCGTCAAAGGCGATATCCCCTGTGATGACGACATCGATGTGCCGGAGGAACCTGAGGTCTAGGGGCGAGCCGATCACATACGACTTGTCGAACACAACCGTGCCGCCATTATTGCACTTCTTGAGGGCCCGAACAATATGCGGCGCATCGTCACGCTTCTTGTGGCATCCCGATCTCACATAACAGTAACGTCCTTCATCACGCGGCGGCGAGGGCGGCATGGCCCAGCCGGCATTGTAAGGGCCGGGCACGACATCGGGACGCGAGGGAATCCTGCTATGTCCCGTCGCCCACGCAGGTGAGAGGAGGGCGAAAGCTGCGGCGAGCGAACCTATTGAGTTGAGTCGCATACTCGGATTGGCATTCCAGGCTTTTCTATGTTCAAAACTCCGATGCAAAGCTGATGACACTTCAGCTGGCTCGATGAGGGCAAAATAGGGCCACCTGCTAAGTATGGCCGGCGAGGGAGAAGACCCCCCCGGCGGTGATATTTACGTGTTACTGGGGAAAAAAGCCCGACATCGAAGTTGGAGACTCTACATAGTCGAATACAGAACAGCACGAATCCGAGAACTCATCTTAGAATACTAGGAGGGAAAGGTTGCTGCGATAGGTGGATGATCTGTGGGGATCGCTGTTGGCTCCCGGAGTTTCCTGTCCAAGCCGGTCGATATTACAGCGATGCCGTCGACCCTCTTCACGAGGTAGTGTTCATCCAGGGTCCCATATGCAGGATGAACGACGCTTGAACGAGCTTGTCGTAACTCGGAGTGGACCCAAAGACGTTCCTAACTGGGTTCTCCCGCACTTAGGTAGTTGCTTGAACCTCGAACGGTTCCCCGCATGATCTGGGGTAAAACCATCTGGGGTTGCCACCCTCGCTCGCTGGCGCGTATAAATGCCCTTGGCCTGCTTAGGCCAATGCCTAGGGTAAGTCGGGCACATAGATGTCAAGTCCGCAGCGTAACGGTTCTAGTACCCTAAGATATGTCAATAAGTAAAGGAACAGTTTCTGAGGGGGCGGACTCCAGAGCTGCCGTCAGCCACCACGACGGTTTGCTCTAGCCATGGTAGGCTTTAGTAAAACACAATGCTGTGTATTAACTTCTCGAAATTCGTGTTAGGAGGAATCCCGCACCATACCTCTTGGTTTCTCTCATCCTGCTGGTGCTTTGGGGATACGCGTATCCCCTGTATAAATTTGGGCGTCACCATGAAAACCGGCGCTGTATTTAACGTTCCTATTATAATCGAGTTGCAAGATAGAGGGTTGGCTTATGCTACTCCGACCAACATTACAAATCCTGACTTATTACCAAGTGTATAGGTACTCTCATTTTAATGGCCTAATTATGTTAGGTACTATGCTCAGCACTCTGCCATACCTAATTATTATCTCGCTCGTGTGTTATTACACCCGAGAGGGCAATATGTCTCCATCCTGCTTATCGCATAACTATGGCACCTTGAAGCAATTTGCATAAGCATATTTGCTACCGATACCTATGCCTGGCTGGGTACCTATATAATCGCGTCCCGTTACCCCTTACTTTCTAATTGACTTACCGCTGAAAGACCGGCATTCACGGCGCATACCTTGATAAGAGTAAGTTGTATATACAGAGGTGATAATAGCGTCGTCTCGAACCTCCGACAATACCCGCGAGATGTCGTGGGTAGCCGCTCCGAGACTGGGCTCGCGACATCGTCGGAAAGTATTCCCTCAACAACTACAATATCCCATGTCTCGTATCTGGTTCCCCCCGGGCCCGTCAATCCGCGCATTAGGAAGAGCAATCACAAAGACACTCCGCATAGAAATTGAGAGAATGTCCGTCTCCACGAAGCAAGAGGCCGAGATCAAGCGCAACCCGCACCCGGACTTCAAGGAGGTCGAGGCTGCGCGACCGGACTGGGACCGGACGTCGCGCTTCCGGTATACCAAGACCGCCGCGCCATCTTGGTCCTTCGGCGACGGCGCCAACTCCCTGCGGGACGACGTCGACGGCGCCGCTCGGGACCACATCTGCATTGACCCGTACGCGCCGGGGCGCAGCGCGCCGCTCAACTACAAGCTCCTGATCAGCGGGATCGTGCCGCGGCCTATCGGCTTCGTGTCGACCCTGTACTACCCCCCCGCCCCCGCCGACGACCAGCCGGCGCCGGCGCCGCAAGAGAACTTGGCACCGTTCTCGTACTTCGCCATGGTGCACCACGACCCGCCGCTCTTCGTGCTGGGCCTCGTGTGCTCGCCGGCGCGGCCCAAGGACACGCTGCGCAACCTGCTCGCGACGCGGGAGTGCGTCGTCAGCGTCGTCGGCGAGGACCACGTCGAGGCGGCGAACGCCGCGGCGGTCGACCTGCCGACGGGCGTGTCGGAGTGGGCCGTGTGCGGGCTGACGCCAGCCCGTGACTGCGCCGACGTGCGCGCGCCGCGCGTGCGCGAGGCCGTCTTCAGCATCGAGTGCCGCGTCGACAGCGTCCGCGAGTTCGAGAGCCGTGCACGCCCCGGCACGACGTCCGGCTGCATGGTCATGCTCGAGGGCACGCGCTTCTGGGTCCGCGAGGACGCGCTCGACGCCGAGCACGGGGTCCTGCGTCCCGAGGTGCTGAGGCCCGTCGCGCGCGTTGGCGGCATCTCCTACGCGCGCATCGCCGAGGCCTTCGAGATTCCACGCCCGCGGTTCAAGGAGGATGTCGGCGGCATGGAGGGGTACGAGAAGTTGCGGGTCAAGTACGAGGAGAAGCTGCGGCAACAAAAAGAGAAGGAGGGGGAGGGAAAGGGGGAGAGCGGTGATGGGGTTGTGGATTCGTAAGGGTAAACCTGCTTATAGATAGGGTGAGTAGATCTCTTAACTGGATAGGAGAGGGCAAGGAACCGTGATGCGGGCAATTCGGTAGGGTTAGGGGGTCCATCAGGCGCGTTAACGTACCATTTTGCTCCCGGATAAACATCGACCGCGCGGCTATACTACCCTACTTACATGTCATGAGGGTAAACTCTTCGAGCAAAGAGCCCGAAATTAGGCCCGTCGATACTGTTCACCCAAGACACGTAGCACCATTAGAACGGCGCATGTGTCAAGAGTCTAGGCTTAGTAGAGGTATTTATTCTCCAGCATCTCCATGATCGACGTGCACTCCTCTTATTGGCATATTAAGGTGGTCTCCTCACGTGCTGCGAATCTTGTCTCTTTCTCACCGCCATAGTCATCGCCATCATGCATTTGGCGACAGCTAGTTCGCTGCTCCTCGCGGCCGCGGCTTGTGCGGGGGCCGTTCGGACGATGATTCCTAAGACGAGCTTTGACTCGCAGGCCAACTTCGACGTCGACTGGAACTACAACTACCCATGGGGGACCGACCACAACGGCGGGGCACGCATGGACAAGGGGCAGGTTAAGTTCTCGAGCGGAATGCTGACGCTGACGGCGAAGAAGGTGACCGGCCAGAAGGACGCGCAGCACGGGGGCAAGAGCATCAAGATCAACTACCTGTCGGGGGCGATCAGCGCCAAGGAGCACTTCAACGTGTCGCGCGGCGGCGGCTACGACTTCACGGGCGAGTTCCGGGCGACGACGACGCAGGGCACATGGCCGGCGTTCTGGCTGACGGCGGTGAATAGCTGGCCGCCCGAGATCGACATGGCGGAGTGGAAGGGCTCGGGCAAGATCTCGTTCAACACATTCAACACGTCCTCGGTCCTCTCCTGGAAGGACGTCACCTACTCGGACCCGGACAGGTTCCACTTGATCAAGTGCGAGGTCCGCGACATCAACCAGCGCGACGTCTCCGTCAAGTTCTACATGGACAGCCAGCCCATCGCCACGCACGTGGGCGGAAACTTCTTTGGGAAACCGATGTATCTGTAAGCCACGTTACCCAGAGTCCCCCTTCTGCTTCTTTTCTTCTTCGCTATAATGCGGAAGTGTCGCGGCTGATTACTATGGTGGCCTGCAGTATCATCAATCTGCAGATGGAGGGATCGTCTGGTTCGCCAGGTCCTAATAGCGGTAAGGCCTACTACTGTGTTGTCTGAAGGAAGAAAAAAAAGGGAAATAAACGAAGTCACGGATTTTGCTAATCGCGAGTGATTAGACACGCTCTATCAGGTGCGCAACTTAGAGGTCCTAACTTACAACCCGTAATAGAGAGGAGGAGGTGAGGTGAGGTAGGGAGTCGCGAGGATTGGGGGTTGCCGATCAACTCAGGCCGCTACCTTCAAGAGAAATGACCTCGCTATGGAGGTAATACTTCAAGATTGGAATACGGGCACCTCTGTGCGTTTTGGCTGGGCTCGCTTCCTGCTGCTTCGTAATCACTTAGTAGCCATCTAAGGGCATACGAAACGTAAGAAGCTAGGTAAACCTGAGCTGCTGATCAATCAGGAGGATATCCAGGTCCTAGAACTGCGAAATAACGAGCTTTTATAATATGGCTCAACTGTGATTAGACACAATGGGATGCCTAGGATCCACGCCTCTAAGGCGTATTCCCTGTGTGCCCAATATGGAATATTCTTATAAAAGAACCCGTGCCGGACCACCCACTAACCTACCCTAGAGAAATGACTGCTGGCCAACAGGTGCTAACCGGGTAGGTACCTGAATCGGCGGCTGGAAGTTAGTGAGTTGTATGTTAGGTACCTTAGATACCTAGGGTCTTTCGGTAAACTGCCAGCTGGGCAGACGGCTGACAGCGCCCGCTAAGCAGAGAGCGCCGATAAGATACCTAGGTAAGAGAAATAGTTGGCACTCGAAATTTCGCCAGACAGAAATTACCTACCTATGATTTATCCGCTTACATCTCTCACAGTCATACGGCCTGGGTTCTCGCAGGCTTCCCACCTGTAAAAATCTCCATGATAGGCCGATCGAGCCTTAAGTACGCTTCGAGAAGCCCTCCTCTCCTCGCGTTGAATGGCAACCCCCACCTCGTCTTCCCGTCGCACTTGAGACCGCCCCCCCAAACGTCCATCTTCAGAACGGCACCACTTCCCACTGCTCTCTTCGACGAACCTAACCTATCCGTGCTACGAGCCTCCCCCAAGGACAGGGTTTACGACGCCCGGTTTCTTCTGCTCCAGAGTGCCTCCTTCGAGACCCACGAGTTGGATGTGTTAGCCGCGAAGGCCTTCCCCCTCAGGATGTGGAACTGGGTCCAGATCGTGACGACGCCCACTGCCGATACCCATGGCACCTGCTTGTTGCTTCACTTCGACAACAAGCGCTACATTTTCGGGAACATTTGCGAGGGCACCCAGCGTACTCTAATGCAGCGGAAGATCGGGTTCACCAAGGTGGAAGATATCTTCGTGGCGGGCCCTGTCAACTGGCGGAATGCCGGCGGACTCCTCGGCACTGTCCTCTGCGTCGCCGACAGTCTGGCGGCGGCAAAAGAGAGCGCTAGATTGTCCACTAAGAGATCGAAGCGGAAGAAGATCGACGAAATCCAGTCAAAGCTTAGGGTACACGGGGGGAAGAACATCTCACACCTGCTGGCCACTGCTAGACGCTTCATATTCCGAAAGGGCCTCCCTTTGATTCCGCACGAGGTCCACAAGGACCCTCGCCCGACGGAACCAGCTTCGAAGCCGGATTGGCAGGATTCTAACATCAATGTGTGGTACATACCCCTCCAGCCCGCGTCAGATACACACGCTAGGCCTCAGAAGCGGACGCACGACGAGTTCGTGGAAGCCGCGGAGCCGTCGACATCCCCCTCCGACGATGAAGACAGCAGACGGCTGGTAGAGACTGTGGTGACTCAGATGTTCGACTCAAGCTGGAAGATGGATGCGCTCATAGAGACGACTCTGCACCAAGCAAAACTACCGGCCAAGCTGTTTTTCCGAGATGACAACGGCCACATCCAAGTTTATACGGGGCCGCTACCCGGGAGTGGTCGGGAAGTGCCCGACATACCCGTACTGGTGCACCAGCCGTGGCCCGGGACCATGGTTGCTTCCTTACCACGAACGTCGCCATCTTACCAATCCATGTGTTACATTGTCAAGAGCTACGACAGGCGGGGGAGGTTCAACCCCCAAGTGGCTACGGAGCACGGCGTAGACAGATGTGATTTCAAGCTCCTCACGAACGGGCAAAGCGTCGTAGGCAAAGACGGAGTAGTTGTGACTCCCGCCATGGTTTTGGGAGAGACCGTCTCTGGGAGTGGCTTTGCTATTGTCGATTTACCAGATACGTCTTACGTTGATTCGCTCGTGAATCGTGCCGAGTGGTCGGACGAAACGATAATGAAAGGTATCGAGGCCATTTTCTGGAATTTGGGCCATGAGGTTGAGAGTGACCCTCGGTTACAGTATTTCATGAAGACGCGGTCGTCAATAAAGCATATCGTCTGTTCGGCAGACATTTGTCCGAACATGATCGCGCTGGAGTCCGTTGCTACTCAATCCTATAAGTTGAGGTGTATTGATCCCGATCGATTTCGCATACCGGTGTTTAGCAACGAGCTTTCGCTCTCGAACACGCCAATCAACAAAGCTTCTGACATCTACGAGGCCGGTCGGGCCGGGAAAACGATCCAGTTCGCCCCCCAGTTCCTGTACCTGGATGACAAGATCGTCCCGTTCCCGGATATCCGAAAGCTGGCTGAGGCCGGTCGAAAACTAGAAGTGTTAGAGCTGGCCGCGCAGGCGAGAGCGAGAGTTTCGGACCCCGAGTTTCTTGCCAAAATAGAGAAGGTGGAATCGGACATACCGCATCGCGACGCGGAAGTAATCTCGCTGGGGACTGGCTCTGCTCAACCATCCAAGTATCGCAGCGTCTCTGCCACTCTCGTGTGCGTCCCAGGCTGCGGCAATTACCTATTCGACTGCGGCGAAAACACCCTTGGCCAGCTACGTCGAGTGTTCGGCGATGGCTTGCCCGAGGTCTTACGAAATTTGAAGGGCATATGGATCAGTCACCTTCACGCGGACCACCACTTGGGAACGGCCACCGTCATCAAAGCCTGGCATGAGGAAACGAGCCAGTCGAATCCCTCGGCGAAGCTGCTCGTCGCGTCTCATCGCCACATGATAGACTGGCTCCGAGAATATGCGGATATCGAGAATTACGGGTTTGATCGTCTTGTGAAAACTGCTTTCAGCTCCAGCTTTCCGGGTACGCGAATCTGCGCACCGCGTGTACTCACGGAAGAAGAGAGAGAATTGTTCGGTCTGGTGCGGATAGACGCCTGCTTCGTGAGCCATTGTTTTGGATCTCTCGCCACAGTGTTTACCTTCCCGTCGGGCCTGAAAGTATCGTATTCCGGCGATTGCAGGCCAAGCCCCGACTTCGTCCAGATCGGAAAGGGCACGACGCTATTGATTCACGAGAGCACGTTCGATGACGAGCTACAGGGCGACGCCATCGCGAAGAAGCACTCGACCATGTCGGAGGCGATCGACGTTGGTCGACGCATGGGGGCGAGGAGGATTCTACTGACGCATTTCTCGCAACGGTACCAGAAGGTGCCGATCATGAAGGAATCCATGGAAATACCAGTTGACTCTGAGGGCGACGAGAAGGCGGAGTTGGACACGGTCGTACTATTAGCCTTCGACTACATGCGCGTAAAGTTGGGAGACTTCAGAAAGGCACAGGCCTTCCTGCCAGCCATACAAAAGCTGTTCGAAGACATAGGAGACCAATGACAGCCCTAAGGGTGTGTGTACAGATAGGCGGTATGCCATCGACCTCTCTCCTCTAGGTGTCTTCTTTCGCCACATACCTGCCCTAAGTAATTATACTGCTGTCCTCTGCCCTCCCAGCTCGCATCTACTCCTGGAAACTAAGAAGTGGGGTGGTCCGGATTGCCAACTGCTCGTACTCGTTCTGCGGCCGAACCGGGTCCTTATATTCTACGAAGATAGCTAAGCCGGCTATATTCGCTCCATGAGAGGAACAAGGCGACTGTAGTGCCTAATATCGACTATGTAACATAGAGGTCGCCCGAACCCCTTCGAGTCTAATCACTCCCCGCTACATCTTGATCGCCAATAGGGGCTACTAGCTTTCGCCGAAGGAAATGGAGAAGAAGAAGAGGAAAAGAATGTTGATGGTGCCTAGGCGATGTAAGGATGTAAGCAAGCAGCGTCACGTCACCCAACTTAAGTCTCGTTGTTGCACCGGCATATACGAGCCTGCGAGGCTGGCACTGCATTCCATACATACCTACATATTATATATCACCGAAATACCAAAATGGGTATTCTAGATTTTCTGCTTTGATCTAGCTCGAGATCGGCTCCGAGCGTAGGGGTGTCATGCACTTCTCCCTTTTCTCTCTCGCGAAGCTTCGGGCCGCTGTGCGGCACCAGGGATCTTTGTAAGCGAGCAGGCGAGCCGCTCTGCCCATGTCGGCAAGTCTATATGAACTACCTCTCCACGCCACCGTACATTACTATCCTCACCGACTCTGGGGAAGTACAAGGGGCACGGGGGGAGCGGCCCGGCTCGCCAGGATCGAGTAGCAGTGTCCGCGTTACAGCATCTTGGGGAGATACAAGTCCTCGTGTCGGCCCATTCTTCGCCACCTTCGTGTTGGTCTCTAGGGCCTGCTTATCCGCCTATGCGAGTGAGCAGTTCGAAGGCTCTCGACGGGGCTACGAGCGGGGGAGGGTAGCTATGGTCTTTTCGATACGCCTGTGCAACTTGGGGTTCCTTTGTGGCGTATTGCATATGCCGGCGGGGGGTGGAGTTACTGGGAAGAGATGATATGATGCTGCCCTTCACTCGTCGGGGGCTGCGTGGGCCGATTCATCTGGCCCGGACTCGGAGGCTGGTACGGGGCAGTGAGAGAGGAGCATTCACACCGAACTACGTCGAACAAATAATCTACTGTTTCCATCCGCAGACGCTTCTCAGCACCAGGCTCTCACGTGTTTGCTGTACGTCATATGGACTCGGGGGGGGGGGGGGGGGGGGGCAGTATAGTTCGAGGGCGCATCGCTGTCAACCAGATGACAGCGGTGGACGTGGGAGCGATAGGGCATCCCTTCGACTCTTACCCACGATGACAGTATGATTGCGGCGAAGCTATCTGGGGTTGTATGTAGACACAGTAGCTTTTAATAATATTCTGGCTGCTCTGGCCGATGCTGTTGGGATAAGCGGCCAAGAGGCGCACGGTAGACTCGAGCCTTACATATATATGTGTGTCGTTGGCCTCTTCCCTCTGCCCCTGCCCCCTACTGGGGAGGAGTGTTCGATGTCGTTTGAGGTTGATGCATGCGCCTCTCTTCAAACTAGCAGGTTGCGGTATAAAAAAAAAAGCGAAGTGTCCGTTTGAATATCGAATATACAACTAACAGCCTGACCAAGATGCACGATGAAGCTGTCGAGCGCCTGTGAACCACCACGATTACATACCGAGTACGAACGCCGCGGGAGTCGGGTCGCGGCACGGCGAGTCAGGACGGCAGTCCCGGGAGAAGCGCCCGCCGTCCCCTATTAGGTTCGGGGGAAGGCGGCTGAGGAGACGTTACTTCGCAGGGCTTGCCATGCTGTTGGTCTTCACGATCTTCCTAGCAAACCCGTACCACCCATTCGTGATCTCTCGTCGACCCCACAGCGCCGCTCAGCCCTCGACTGAGACTGGCACCACCTCTACTGCTCCTCTCTACGACGGCCAGAAACTAGAGATGATCGCCCTACTAGATCTAACCGAAGCAACGGGAGAGAATGTGTCGAAGCCGCCGTGGCGGCTGAGAACAAATATAAAGACAATAGCGACGACCACAACGACGACGACGACGACGGCGGCGGCCGAGTTAGTACGGTCTGAGCCCGTGGAAACGTCCGTGTTCCAGAAGATAACCCGAAGGACGGGCCGGCGGACGTACTACGGGAGACACTAGAAAGACACCCGAGACACCTGCTGGGGGGTGTGGAGACGAGTCCGAAGAGCAGCCAGAGGAGAAGCCCAAAGAAGAACCGATGGGAGGGATGCAACCCGAGGACGAGTGCGCGGAGGAAACCAACGACGAGACGGAGCCTCCGACAGCGAGCGAAGAGCAGGAAGCAGCGGATCCGACGTCTTCGTCCGAGTTCTGCACAACGCGGCCGGCGTCGGCGGGGGCGCTGCGGCTGGCGAGCTACGGGCCGGCGGGGGTGTGGCGGAAGCTGGTGGGGGTGTGGGTGGTGGCGCCGGCGCCTTACGGGCGGCAGCACAACGTCGACGTGTTGGACTGCTACCTGCAGCGCAACCTGGCGGCGGCGGGCGGGTACCTCGACGAGGTGCGCTTCCTCGCGCACACGCGCGACGCAGCCGACTTCGCCTGGCTGCGCGCCCTCGTCCGCCGCCAGCGCCACCACGACTCCGATGCGTACCGCTTCGTCGACCTCGGCTCCTGCGCTGGCGAGGCCTACGGCTGCATGTGGGAGCACGCCGTCGAGGCCGACACTATCTACATCAAGATCGACGACAACATCGTAGGCTGTCCCTCCCCTCCCCCTAAACTCGCACTCGCACTCGGGCTAGAGCCCGATCCGCCGCCGCGCCTCGCTGACACCCGCGCAAAGCTCCACATCCACCACGACGCGATCCCGTAGCTCGTGCACACGCGCCTGGCGCAGCCGCGCCCGTACGTCGTGTCGGCGCAGCTCGTCAACAGCTTGGTGGCGGCGTTGCAGCAATACCACTACGGGGCGATCCACGCGTTTCTGCCGGACCCGGAGCCGCGGGGCGGCGACCCGGCCTCCCCCGACGCCGCCGACGCCCGGCGCCCCCAGTCCTGGCACCTACCCGAGTACGGCGCGTACCCGCCCAGCACGCGTCCGCCCGACGGCAACCCGCTCGACGCGCAGCCGCCGTACCGCGCCCTCGCCAACGAGCACGCTTGCGCTCTTGGCAACTAGAAGCGCCCTTGGGACCCTCGCTGTGATGGCTTTTGATCAACGCCCCGTCCTAGCGAGCGGCTTGCCCGCTTCCTATCACCCCCCCCGGCGCGCTTGTTCAATATCTGCACCTCACTATGGTCTGAGTAGTGAGGTATGCGGCGCTGGAAAGGTATGATATTCTATTCTACTAAGATTGCGCCTAGCGGCAGTAGCATTCTCCTAGGGAAACTGAACCGGGGGTGGATGGTTGTCTGCGCTCCGCTTAGCATTTACCTACTTGTCTTTTGATAGTAGATACCTACCTACCTATCCACGCATTGGGGAAAGAATAATAAGAGAGTAAGTGTTGGATAGCCGCAGCTACAGGCCAGCAGCTGCTTTGTAGGATCGCGTCGCTGGCGAAACGCCGGCCTTTGTCCGCGTTAGAAGACCACTTGCAAAACCCAAGCCATAGACTTGGTCCGGAAGGGTATGTTTGGAGACATCAGGCAAAACCCACAGGAAAGGCAATAAAGCTTGATGGGATGCGGTAAAGTCAGAACATGAGCACCTTACAAGCCTCGTCGACTAGCCTAAAGAGATTCATAGCTGTCGGACTCTCCGGCAATCGCGCCGTGTCTATACATCGCTCCTAGAGTGGTGAGTCAACCACCCGTAGGCTTGTATCTAAGGACCACATCGCCGGATACGAATAGCGAGAGTAGTCTTAGACGGCTTTCAGAATCCACGGTACTATCGTTGAGAAGTATTATGAAGCATTCGCTGCTTGTCAAGCACATGTCATCCCCATCAGGGGAATTTGCGTCTTCATCAGCATGGCGTGAATAAGAGTCGATCGTATGAGCGATACGAAATAGAACTACGAATCTACTGAATGGATGGAAGTCTATTGGAAATATAGAGAAGAAAATTCCACCTACCTTACTTGAGCCTCTAGTTCGAGTTCGAGCGATCGCATGTGCGACTCTTCCCGCCCTCATCCTTGTGGTGGCAACTTAGCGAAACTGGCCCAGGGCGTAATATTCTCCAGCCTCTCCCGCGCGCTGGGCCCAAGCTCCCGCCACGCAGCGTTGCTCAGCGAATCGTCAGGGCCAACGCCGTCGTCATCGTCGTCGGTCTCGGCATGTACACCCCAGCTCCGCCGCCACTCCTCCTCCTCCCGGAAAGCTGGAGCCTGGGCTGTGACGCGCTGAGAACACCCCGGGGTCGAGGGCACGGAGCTGGCTACAGTGTTTCCGTGAGACGAGGACAAAGATGGAACTCGCGTCGCAGTCCCCTTACTACCTCGAGCGGCGGTAGCCTGCCGTCTGTTAGTGCTCCTACTGCTCGTTCTACTTACCGCCCTATCCTCCGTGAATGGGTTGTTCTCCCGTGAATATGTCCTCATCCCTTGACGGCTGCGAAGATAGTTTCTCTGCTGCGCCGAAACGACAGAACCGGAATCGGAAGCGTCGTGAAAAATGTAGTTTCGGCTCGGGTTCCTCGAATTCGTAGGCGGCGACGGCCGATACGATCTCTGTGACGGCAAGGGTGAGCGCCTGGTGACGGTCTCGCTCGGTGCACACTGTTCAGAGTATACCGAAGAAGCTGCAATAGATTGAGGCATTGGCCTAGAAGTCCGGGCAGTCCTGTCCGCCGGCGCCCCCGGTCGACTTTCAGCGTCCCTATACCTCGAAGGCACCCTCGGTACGGGTGGTGCGTCTCTCGGGAGGTGAACAGAGCCGGCGCCATCGCTGTGCACGGAAACATCGGTCCAGACACTTGCGTTGGAGGGACCGGGCTGCGTAGGGGCGCGATCTTTCCGGACGTTGAGCGGCGAAGGCATAGCAGACAAATGGCTGAAGTCATTTGCGGGCTGGAACGCAGGGTGGACCATGGATAGGGCCGACTTGGTGTCGTCTGGAGTCATATCTGCGCGAGACTTCGTAAGGCGCGTCGCGTACCATTCGGTCACCTTACTACGACCCCGTTCCTCCTCCTCGATACCCCGCTGGAGCCCTGCACCCTCTTCCGTCTCGAAGTCGTCGTACGGATCCCAGTCGTCGTTATTGGCAGTTGCTTCTAGCTCGGCTAGTTCAGCAGCCGGGTCGTACGCAGCTTGCTGTCTTCGGCCGACCTGCGAATAGGCATTCATACTGTCTGGTCGATAGATGCTCGTTGCCGCATCGTCATGATTATCCATCGCGGCCCTCCTTTGCTCTTCCGCGTCCTCTCGGTCAATCATAGCTACCGGGATCCCATTTCTCGTCCGTCTCTTGCGCAGAGAATCACCTGGAACGTTGCTTAAGCGATGTTGGGAGCCATTTCTTCTCAACTCGGTATACGTCAGCCCCCTACGCTCATTTTGCTCCCTTCGCTGAGCTCTCCATTGCTTAAGTAGCGGTCGCACCACTTTTATCTCTGCGAGAACATCCTCGCTCATAGCTCGGCACCTGGCTGCCCTGTCTTGCTTGAGGTGGTCGATCCAGGTCTCGACGAAACGAAGGAGCCTAGGAGGCTTGCTCGGGCGCCCGTCGGGACGGGGCGGGCGTCTTTCGATACGGTCGACGAGGATGGATCGTATGTCCGCAAGAGCACGGGCGTTGGCGCCTACGGCACTCAAGATGCAGGCTTCACATTCAGATCTAACAAACACCATATGGCTATCGAAAGGGGGCACCCCGTAGCACTGGTGGTATAGTTCGGGCTCGGTCCAGAGGGCCGCAATGGCGTCGACTCGAGCGACGAAGGTGGAGAGAGCCGGAACGTCCTTCCTACCTGGCCATGAACGTAGCACATCGCTGTGGACAGTTACTTCGTACGCAACAGCCAAAAACAAGCGACGAATGAGCCAGGGGTTCAGGGCCGAGTGTGTCTTACAGAGAACGGCTCTCGGGTCCATGATGTTCGGATCAATACGATCGGCGATTTTGAGGAATAGGCGCTTCAGCGGATTCAACGTCATGAGCAGCTCTCCCGGGAGAGACTCCAGCTTCTGTTCCTGCCTGGAGAGCCACCTCCTCGAAGGAATGGCAATGCCATACTCTGGGCGCCGGGAGAGAAGCCTCGTAATTCGATCGACGCTGCCAGCTGCCACATCTTGAATGTCGACGCTCATATCGTTAACTATATCTCCTCCGAGCTGCTAAGATATCCAGTATCTATCGTGGCTCGAGTTAACGGTGGCTTGCTGGATGTGATGGGATATGATCAAGATGTAGGTGGGTTGCTTCAGGGTAGGAGTTTTTTAAGAAAGCAGGTAGCAAAACGAAATCACCAATGTATGTTCTGGTATCCTCAAGCTTTGTTCCCAAACACAACGAAACAACGAAAATCTGGACAAGACCCCGGCTAGGTTATACGTGATGGACCCATCAACATCTTTCTCCTACCACCTTTGTCACGGGCATTGAAGAATATTTTGTTTCTGTAACAAAGTTATTGTTCTCGGCCATATTCGCCTTTGACCCGCGTCGGAAAGGAAAGAAGTGGATGTCGTTGCTCTTAGTCTAAACGTGATGGATAGTAGTAAAATCTAGAAGTTGGGAGAGTAGACTTACTAGTAGCTAAGGTACCTCTAGCAGCTTGGTGCAGTGTTCATCGTCGGTGGCGGTCGCTCCAGATGCCAAAAGAATATGAAAAAAGCTCACTTGTCGGATGGGCGGAGGGGAACCCTGAGCAATCAAATCTCCCATCGACATGGAATTGCGTCCCATGGAGGTGGGCTATATATTGAGGAAACGTCGCAGGTCGTCCCGTCTACGGTGACCTTCAGAGGCTGTAGACATTTTTATGTTATGTTCAATGCCATGAAAACTACTCGCACAGGATGCTGCTGGCCGGAACGCCCGAATCCCCCGCCGTCATGTTCGCCCAAACCTAGGGCCCTGCATGGTATGAATGTAACGACTTTAATGCTAGGCCCGAGCCTCCTTCCTTCCCAAATATACAGATTTGCTGTGGTATCAAAGCCGGGTTTCGGTGTCCGGCGAAATCGTGATTATTCCGCGAGTCCACCTCCTAGCCTCTAGGAGGGTGGTACTCGTGCTCCCTCATACGTTCGACTCGAATCTTTGCAGCCTCGGTACCATCGTCAGGGACCGGCGGTTCACGGAACCATTCGTGTTCGAGCGCCTCCCGCGCAGTGATTCGCTTCGCAGGGTCGTAAACAAATATCTTCTGAAGAAGATCCAGAAAGGATTTAAGGAATGGGCTAGAGGACGGGATGATGTCCTGTATTCACGTTAATCCTCAACTTCCCTTATTCCCAGGTTGGCAGGATCTTACGCTTAGGCGCTTCATATTCTTCACGAAACGTCTCGATGCTCGTGTGGTTTCCGCAGTGGGATAGTCTAATTTCAACCGTTTGAAATACCTATGTTCGTTAGCATGAGAAAAGACACGCATCGACGGGGCTAGGCATACTTGGATGCAGCATTGGCGTTATTCCGAGAGGCCTGTTTGTTCACGGCCTGTACGAGGTGAGGATCGATCCGGCTATCACAAACATTCTCCATCATAGCAAGGTGCTCAAGGTTGTCGTGTGTTTGAAACAAAGCATCGCCGGTGAAGAACTCGACTAGGATACAGCCGATGCTCCATATATCGCAGGGGAAAGACCACCCCAACCCAAGGATGATCTCCGGAGCGCGATAGTGCCGTGTAGATACGACAGATGAGTGATATTCGTCCTGAAACGTCGCAGACCCGAAATCAATAAGCCGAATCTCGGTGTCGAGTAAAACTTTACGCTGCGTAGCTTGTCGGTTCACACTGGCTGATGATGACGGGATCCGACGGTTGTAGGTGAATGTTTGATAGGCGTTGTCGCAAAGCAGGATATTCTCCGGCTTCAAGTCAGTGTGAATGAGGTTTAGATCGTGTAAAACTGCCGAGGGTAGGTCAGTTAAACAAAAGTGAGCCAGTTACCAAAATATAGAGTGACTCACAGGCTACGCTAGTGAAGAGCTGGCGGGCAAAGCTCTGGATCTGACTGTTGGGAAAGGGAACGAAGTTGTTGCTCTTCAGGAAGTCGAAGACGCTTGAGCCAAGCAGGTCCATAACAATGCAGATGTGGCCCCGGAAATCGAAGCAGTCTCGAAGGTGTATGCATCGGTTCCGATTCTCCCCATCGTTGGCTTTTAGCGTCTGCAGGACACGGAGCTCGATCCTCGATGCATCACGATACTTTTGCACTGCTCTAATGATCTTAATAGCGACCAGCTTGTTATTTCTCTTGCGATCTCGGGCTTGGACGACTTTACCAAACGTTCCCTGCCCGAGAAGCTTGATCATTTGGTCTACTCATTTGTCAGCCGTGCTATAGTCGTAGGGCGAACAGGAGCAAGAGGACCTACATTGCGAGGTGAGGTCCGCATCAGGGACGACGATGTAGTGGCCATCCTCGTCGTCGACCCTCACGCTGCTCTGGACGGAACGCTAAAACGTGACAGTCAATACACAACCATACAAACCAAGGTTGATCAATCACTCACATCATTCACGACTCGAACCGTCACATCGCCAGCCTTCTTAACAGGCTTCTTTGGGGGGCGATAACTGACGAAGGTATCGCTGAGAACCTCAACCTCGCGCCTCTTCGCCTCTTGAGCGATCTGCTGCCGGGTGGTTCTCTTCCTCTTCTGGCCCGTGTGATGAGCGTCGTGGTCGTAATTACCGTTGGAGGAGAGAGAGCCTAGCGAGGTAGCAGCTGTGGTGTTGTGGGCTGAAGTGGTGCGATCGGTTGATGTTGAGCCACTGTTGGAGGTGTGTTGGTAAGAGCCGTTTACACTGCCCTCGTACGGGTCATCAGCGTGCGGGCCCTCATCCTTCCTTCTTCGCTTGGCAGCAGGGCGAGTTGTGGTAGTGGTAGTAGTAGTGGTGGTGGTAGTTCCGGTAGCCGAGCCATTTGCCGCCCCATTCGCATACGCTCGCGAAGCAGCGGCTGAATAATTCTGCTCGGGCTCGGGTGTGTCGTCAATGACGATGATCTCCTTGGGTAGGCCGTTCTTATAGAAACTGTTCCAATCAGGCTCTTTGGACCGTCGACGTTTTCTCGGCTGGGCATCGGCATACGGTTGAGAGACGGAAGCAGCCGAGGGAGGCATGTTGGCAAGAGTTGCGTCTAGGCGAGGAGTTGAATTGGTCCTTGCAGAGTCTCGAGTCGATCGTGTAGTAGCTACAGAGGCAGCTACTCCATTTGTGGATTGTTGAAGCGTCTGGCTCGAGGTGTAGGCGGGATTGGTGGTATAAGACGACGACGAAGAAACTCCTGGATGCCGGTTGGAAACGGTAGCAGTCGAGGCAGTCGAGGCGGAAGCGGGGAGGAGGGAATTTGCAGCCGTGGCGACCGAGGAGCCAACAGCAGATCGATAAGGCGAAGACGCACCAGTCTGCAAATGTGAATATGGCGGGTAATGATGGTGAGGAGGCGGGTGATGATGGTGGCGATAATGAGGAGGGAGTATTGCCGTGGCAGTTGTTGGCGTTGACATTTTATTGCAATGTCAACTGCGTAGAGGCTGGGAAAGAAGAGAGAACAACAGTGTGGGTGTGGGTAGAGAGAGAGGGAGAGAGGAGAGGGAGGTGAATAATTGAAGGCCTGTAGGTTTAGGATGGGGTTGGGAATTGTTTCGTGCACTGCCAAATGCTGGGTAGGAGGTACCTAAGCATACATGCAACGCAGTAACCGGTACCCGGAGTCCTTTTTTTTTCTCTCCCCTTGCCTGTTCCTCTCGCGGTGATTTTTTCCCTGTAGCCCAATACCGAAGGTACTGGCAGGTTGTGTGTGGTGCTTGTGTGTAATGGGGGGATGGATTATCTCTTTGGACTGGCTGATGTGCTGATTGAATGATTGATGGCTTGGGGCAAATGCGCCTCTCCTCTTCTCCAGTAAGTGAGTGAACCAGGTGTGTTGTAGGTGCGGCCGAAGGTTGGGATCAATGGCCCTAGAGATAACTCTTTAGGGGCGATTATCCCCTGTAAGCTCGACGGAGGGCTAGCGAGGAGTAGACCTAAGAGTGAGTTCTAGCGTGTGGGATAGGGCGTATTGGCGTCCTGTCCGGGTGTTCCGGTGGCTGTCGTCGTGAGCAAGTCGCTAACTCTTATCAGTAGCAGCCTGGAAACCCCCAGGGAAATTGCGGCAGCAATTTGTCCCAGCAATTCTCATGTAGCCAATTACACCTAGGAGCAGCAAGACGTGCAAGGCGTTACTTTCTTGCTCTGGATACGAAGCAGTCTCAGGTGTTACGGTCGCTGATGAAAAATCCCGTTACTGTCGATCTTGGCAGCATTCGATTCCCTTCTCCTCTTCCTCGTCCTCGTTTTCCTCGCTGGTTGGGTTCTATTCGATTTGCGTGTTTGGGAGTTCGGCAACTGAGGGTGATTAGGTCGGATTATTGCAGTGCAGTGTAAGCGTCGTAGGCATGTAGGGTAGGATTTGGTTAGGGAGCCGGTAGAAGTCACGTCACAGGGACTTGGGTGCTACAGCGGAAGCGTTTTCTGTCGACGTGTCGTGTGGGATGTTTTCAGTACGGAACTTCCAGTCGCGTTCGACCTCAGAGGATGACGGAGTGGCTCGGCGGAGAAGAATTAAGCTGTTGTCGGCTTTCCCCTGAAGATAAAACCATGCCCGCGATGAAGGCGGTTTGGTTAGAAGGCGCAGGGCATCTCTTGTATGTTGGCACAGCTGCAAAGTATGAGATCCCCTGATGTTGCAGAGGTTGCTAAATGGCCCAGGTTAACTCTGGGACGAAGGACTGGGGCAACATTCGTCTCGGGGTGGCAATTTTACAAGGAAGAGAGAGACAGCAGATGGAGAGAGGTTTGGCTTCGACGAGATTTGTAAATAGGCCAGCTCCCAGATTCACTCGTCAGGTTGCTGGCGAAAATGCAGGATGAGGTGGTGGCAGTCGACGAGCTCTTCTGGTCTTGGTCGGTTCGACAGCGGCACAACACACTGGATGGACTGTGTGATGGTAGCTGCGAAGGCGCATACAGTGTGCCGTTAAGGGATTCACAAGTCTACCGCCTGTTTCGGACGATTTCCCATCCCAGACCATCCAGCCCATGCTTATGTATGTACGTACATAGTAGTTGGCTCTTATTTGGCAGCGTGGTGAGAGTGATGAAGTAATTGGGTGGACCAACGTCTCGCTGCACCTTCTCTCACTCTGCCCGTTCTGACGAAGCCGACATGACCTACCTAAGCAACCTTGACCCAGTCTGTGCACGAGAGCCCAGCCTGACTAGCCTAGTGTGGATCTTGCCTACCTGGGTTGAGGCACGCACGCCTCGAGAATGCTACACTGCATGCATACCTAGGTACATGCATACTACGTGCTACCTACATATAAAAAGTTAGGTACCTCCTCAGCAAGGCCGCATCGCCTATTGCAAACCTGGGGGGGGAGGGAAGGGATGGGATGGGAAGAGGGGGATGGAATGGTATGGTATGGTATGGGACGGACTGTGGGAACTGAGTGCTAATAATAAAGAGGAGTAAATCAGTTGAGATAAACCGAAATACAAGTGTAAGAGCTAATGCCTATCCAGCACTATCCACCTACACGTAGAACCGGTATTGCCTCCGCACGCCCGCACGTAGTTCGGCCATAACGGACGGAGGAAACTAGAACAGAACACGCGCGGAGGTGACTCTGGGGCTGCTAACGATGACAGGAGCGGCTTCACGCAATCCAGCACACGGAGAAGGAAATACCTTCATTTATTCCACCACAGGTGTGCAGTAACCACAGCATAAGTATGTACCCAACTCGGTACTACTATGCATGCAGTCCATACAGTGTAGAATACCGCTTGACTCACCGGACACACACTGTCCATCTTTTTTCTGCCTCTGCCTCTGCCTCTCTCTTCTCTCTCTCTTCGCGCTCTAGGCGGGCAGCTTGCAATGCCTGTTGCCGCTGATAAGACCCAGGTGAAGCAGCCATGTGTGTACAGGTATAGGGCAAAATTTCCAAGCCGAAGACGATATATGTTCAGCAGGCATATTCGCTCCCGGATCGGACGAGTTCAAGGTTCACGGACAGAGGCGTCGAGAATTGCCTAGGTAGGTAGGTAGGTATGTGCTACACGTACACGTATAGGTAAGAGGTAGGCTCAAGCCCAGGGCTTGGACTTGTCTTAAAGGTATGTAGGTACTTTTGACGTATCATTGTGACGGCAAGTTCCCAGATGCCTGCAGTAGATGGATGATGCATGTACGCTGTACATTCTAGTATTTACATAGGTATGTAGGTACGTACTACATGTACATAGGCAGGTACAGCCAAACGGGCATGGGAGGAGAGACGCCTAAGAGGCAGAAGAAGAACCACCTGACATGAAATCAAATCTCATGTATCATAGCAACCGATATTATTATCCCCATCTAACCTACTACTGCTATTCATCCCTAGCCACTCCCGTCGGTCCGGCAACCTCCCCTATCGGTCTTGTTGCCCGGATGCCTTGCCCGTTTGTTGTATTCATCCCGCTTTCTTGTTGTCATTCCTGTCTCTACTGGCATATAAAAACCCCAGTGTTGTGTGCATCGTGGAGACGACAACAGATACCCTGATACCCTACCTTGGGCACTCTACTTACGGGCACAGCCATCCCTCCCCCGTTACAAAATATATAAGCATCCAGGTCTCACTGCAGACTGGGTATATGTACATTATATACATTAGCAATTCTTTCACCCAACAGAAACTTCTCAGTCACCCCCTTGACAACCAGGAATCTCCAGATATATTTCATTTCTCCCCCCTCTCCGCTCCCCGCAGCAACCCACGATTTCATTTTTTAAATTTAGTTCTCCGGCATCTCTACGCAACCTGCTCGGGCTCACGCTGTTACGAGCTGTCTCAACCCTTTTTCACCCTCGTAGGTCGTCACATTCCTCGCGTACCTCTCCTCTGCACCCCCTCGGCCCCGCGCGCTGAGGGCAGAGGGTGCAGGATGGGTGAGTGAGGCCGCGCCCGGCTCATTGACCCACCGCTGCTCAGCCAGTAACCCCCTCCGAGAGCTGCAGAGATACCACATTACATTGCACGCCGTTCCGTCAGGTCCCCATTCAGAGACCCCTAAAATCCTGTGCCAGCAGCACGCTATCGTCGTCAACGACACTCCGGGGGCGCAGACGGCAAATCCATATTGCCACATTCCCATTGGTGCTGGGGGGGGGTCGGGTCGCCCAGAGTCTGCCACCTTCCAACTCTTGTAGGTAGTGTTGCCTGTGCATCTCTTGCAGCATTAGTTTTCCCCTCACCTCCCAGTACAACACTTCGGCGGCCTCGTGTCGCTGCATCATATGTTATCGCCGTGGATTCCTCTCAGTTGCAGCCTTATCGGGTTCGGTCGCCCGCGTATTCCCGCTAGCCACCGGGAGGGAAGGGGAGAAGGGATTCTCCTCCTCCTCGGTAAACGAGGGGCGTTAAACGTCAAATAGCTCCCTTCGAAAGTCCATCACTCGGACAATTCAGACAACAGTAGTAATAATAACATTAATAATATCGGCCCCCTCCCGGTCAAGCAGGCCGGATTTCACCACCGCCAGCAGCTACCCTTATCTGTATGTATGTATGTACATGCTGCGTGTACATCATCATCCGCGTACCAGGCCTGGGGGCGTGTCCAAGATATGATGACACATGCCTAAGTAACCTCTGCTGATCGCAGTTAGGATCCGCCGTTCCTGCGCCTACGCAAGTCAGATTGGGCACCCGAATGCGATTCTCGCCTGGTGCCCGCATCCTAGTATACACGACTATAGGTTAAGTCTGCCTCCCTACCTGACTAGATGCATTCGAGTCCCCTCTTCGATCCGGCATGGCGCAGTTTACAGAGCCAAGGGCGAGCCAGCGCCGATCCCGCTCGTCAGGCGACGACCATCCCGCCTGCACCCTATTTCCCTAGAAATGCATCGCATGTCTACGCCGCGGATGCTGAGCTGACGATGATCGAGAGCCCCTTAGCAATGACGGTCCCCCCCCCCCGGCTGTGCTTGATATATATACATATAGGTATACCAAACCGAATATGCTGCGAGATGATGAATTCACTAGTAGGATCATGAAGCCTAATAGCCCTGAGGGCAGGCAGAGGCACATGTACCCAGAGCCCAAAGACTATTTCAGGGTGATGTTTTGTGAGCCTTGGACCATGTTAATAGGCGCCGTCAGCCGAGGGCTGAATTTATTACTTGTCTATCTGCTATAGGTAGCCTTCGCTCGACTCGAGCTATTTTTCCACCGACCCTTTTTCCCTTCAGCCATGGTTACTATTCGTTGTACGACGACACGGACACTGGCGGCAACGGGGAAGAAAAGTTGTGGATTTACTGAGGCGGTATCTACGCAAACTCTCCAGAGCCAACGACACGTTCGCTGCGTGCGGCCGATGATACGCTAGGACTGAGTACCCCGGACCCTTATAGGCGGCAAGCACCCTCGGATAAATCGACCTACGCGTATAAATAGCTACCTAAGCCTGCCAGTCTGAAGATTTTCAAGGCAAGTGTCCAAACGCAGCAGCGGCGCGCGCCCAAACGTCTACAATTTATCGATCGCATGTTACTCCCCGAGGTCCGATAACCCCGTACTGCGTGCCTGGGACGTCATCTAACTATACCTGGCCATATCGCTATACCTATCCCCGGCGGTGTCGCATGTGTAGGGTAAGGCTACTCCAGTAGCAATAGCAATGCCCACTAGCCCTAGCCGATCAATCCTGCACGGGGCTCCCATCGCTCATCTCATCTCTAAACTCTAGAAGCTCGAGGAATTCCACGCGAGTATTCTCCTGCTCTCCTACTTGTCCCGCCTTCGCCTCACCTTTACAATACATATCTACACCATGCATCATTACGCATAGGACGTGCCCCCCCTTTGCACTTTGAATTTAGCCCAACTATGCATGTACCTACTCAGTAATTTGTTGAAGGCGAACAAAAACGCCTAGGGTGTTCCCGCCAGTTTCTTTTTTCCTCCTGTCCTATTTCTTTCCCACGGACAGCATTACTACTATATCATGCAGGACATATAGCCGTCCTTAGGCATCCCTCCAGGTCGGATGCGTATATTAGGTGGGCAGTTGTTGTATATGTAGGTACGTCCCTGCACCGCACCTACGCACATTATCACGTCAAACGAACAGGACCTCGCAGGATTCTCGCGCAGGTTCCCTGCTTAGTTCCCAGTCAGCTAACCGTATATGTATGGGGGGGGGGGGGTGCGTGTTAATGTATGCATCCGTTCACGGCAAGATCACGGAACCTTTACGTAGCCCGCAGCCCCGTTGTAGGCAGTTATAGGTGGGTGACTTCTATAGGTAGGTACCTTAGGTACCTACCTACCTTGGGTACCTGCCTGCATCCTCTACTTCTATACGTGTAGTTGGGTATATTAGGTAGGTACATACCTTAAGTACGTCTATATTACATCTCACACACTCGCGTTATCACCCCTCTTCTTCCTCCTCCTCCTTCCGCTCGCCACAAGCCGGTTGCCCCTCAATTTGACTAACCGTCTTGTTACAACCCCCTCCCCCCCCTTTCTCCTCCTCCTCCCTGCCTCCCTCCATCTCACCCGTTTCCTTCTATTTCCCTCTATTTTCTTTCCTTTTCCAGGCAAGCCAAGGACACACGCCCTCCCCCCCTCCTCCGGAGCCAACCAAACGCGAAGCCCGTGCCGGATCACCGCGGACGAGACCCTGCTGTACCCCAGACACGTGTGAGGCAGCGTCTTGTATACTTTTAGACTCGTCAGGTGTTTTGACCACCCACGCTGAGACCTGACCGCCGGGCCCCCTTCCCTGCCTGAGGGAAATGAGTCGGCTCCTCACCAGGCAGCGTAAGTCCGTACGGGGAGATAGGATGGATGTCGTCGCCTCGTCGCGCGTATATATATAGGTATACTATAATTATATGTGGTGAGGCATCGGCCAGAGGTCCCTCCCTCTATCCGCCTACATACCTAAATATACCTCCCGCAATCCGGCATTAAATTATGCCACACGAAGGTATATAATGTGTCTGTTACTCGTCCTGTCTCTTTTCGCGTGATGAAACCGGCCGGCGTAGTTGGTGGATGATAGAGCCTGCCCTGGCAGCTCAACTTGAATCGCGTGAAGCAGCAGCCCAGTATCGCGGATCGCATCGCGAATCGCGGTGAGGGTGGACAAGTATGACGTGGACACGGGAATGCAATAAACCCTACTCTGCCTACCTTTTTCACGAGATCTTTCGATAGCACGGCCTTCCCCATTTCCTTCGGCCCCCCTTTTTGAGGGTTGGGAGGCTTGGGGCAAATTTCTCGGAGCATTGATTCATCGATCCGCAGCGCAGACATTCCTGAATTTTACCTCGAAACGCCTACCGGAACAAAGATTGGCGCGTGTAGCCGGTCCGGAGGTACACACATGCATACGGTCGCGGTCTAAGTCTTTCCCAACGGCCCGTTAGACGAAAAACGCCGAAAACGGTGCCGCTGCTACTGCTACTACTATGACTACCACTACGGCTGGCGCTGGTCCTCGAGAGCTGACCTAGGTAACTTACACTCTCGGTTACGACACTGCCGGCCGACTCGGCACCTCGCCCCTCCTCAGATCCCGCGATTAAACACAACCATCCCCTCGTCGCCGCCGCGGCCGTGGAACTCCTCCTCGAGACGGTCGGCGCGCACACGCTGACGCTGGGGGAACGCGGCGAGCGCGAACGGCAGGGCGAGGAAGCTCATGCCGAGGATGAGGCCGAGGTTGACGGGCAGGACGTAGCGGGGGTTGGCGCGCAGCCAGGCGGTGCGCTGCAGGCGCACGAGGAGCAGCGGCGGCACGACCATGATGGGGCTGCTGTTGAGCACGCGGCTCACGGCCGTCTCGGCGACCGCGAGCGTCGCTGCTTGCCGGCTCTTGCCGAGGCTCTGGGCGCTCTCGCCCTCGTCCCCGCCGGGGGACTGCGAGCGCACGGGGAACACGTCGATCCCCGTGCGCATCTCCTCGCCTCGCATGAGGAAGACGTTGAGCGCGCCGGCTGACGCGACCGCGACAAAGGGCACGAGCCGCCCGAGCACGAGCCGCGCCGACGGCGAGAACCGCTTCAGCCGCGGCACGAGCGCGTTCAGGCCCACGGCGACGGAGCAGGACGCGCCGACGGCGAGGGAGTAGGACTGCGCGATCTTGGCCGTCGATAGCGGCGTCGACTTGTTCGCGTTCGCGTAGTTGATGGCCACATTGAGCGACTGGTTCGCGATCTGCCAGAGGATGGTGCCGGTGGTCTGTCATCGCGAAATGGCGTCAGCGTTCTGCTTTCCTCACCGGAAGGATTACGTTCCCTTTTCTCTCTCTCTCTCTCATCCGCCCCTTTACCCCTAACCGAAACAATAGAGAATGAAGTAGCATACCCCTAAGCCCGGCGTGAGCATCCCGGCCGTGACGACCAGATTCGACAGCGCGAAACAGGACATGCGGAAGGGTAGGAGGACGGGCTCTCCAGTGTCTGGGAAAACCCGATTAGCTCGACCGCTCGCTGAACTGGGGGTGCGCACTATGAAACCCCAGCGTAGGCGCGCTGTGCCATACCGGGATGTAGTGTAGAGTCAACGATCTTCTTAGCCTTCCACAGCTCGGGTGTCATATCCTTGATGTCGCCCTTCTTGTACGCCACCAGCAGCTGCTTCGCCTGTTCGAGGCCATGCTGTCCAGTAAAGAGGGTCCTGTGCCCAGGGCAAAATCGCGTTAGAGAAGAGACGACGAACTGCCAGCAAAAGAGAGAGAGAGACGTAAAAGTCAAAACGACATAAGAACTAGGAGGCAGCCAGCGGGCAAAGCATCATCTCCTCTCCGTACCTGGGATCCGTGATGGTCGTCGTCTGCCTCACACGGCCCCAATATGTGTTTAGGTCGTACTGGGACTCGGGCAGCTCGCGATTGCCCGGGAGGGAGGCGGACATGGCGGGAGGAAGAGCGACGGAGGGATGACTCGTTCGAAGCCTCGTTCCTCGCTCCTGTCAGCTCCGCCACAGACTGCGCAAGTGCGAGGGTAGAAGCGGAAATGAGCGGACAGCTGGTGGCACCAGCCAACACAACGAAGCCTCCTAGGTGGAAATCAGGATTAGCGGTGGTACGCAGGCGGGCCGATGGTAAGCCAGCAGATACCTAGTTGCGCCCCGCCTCCCAGGGAGCCTCTGTGAAATTATATGAGTGTGCTCAGAGGGGCGACCTCAATCCTTTGTTACGACCCCTTCGGAGATGTTCTCCTTTTTCTTCCTGGTTTGATAGGTGTGCCGATCTCGGTCTCAGAGAGACAAAGGAAGCGGGGAGACGTTGATAGGCTGATCCAGTAGTCTGCCTCGTGTACCTAATACGAGAAGAACCACGAAAATGAAAAGAAGGAAAAACGAGAAGATAGGACGGCTGAAGGAATGGCTTATCTGTGGGCACCTTGCCTAGATACCGCAGGTACTACATGTAGGTATCAATTCAGTGTGATGCCTGACTCACTAGGTGAAAGTCGTCACAGGTTATCGAGTATTTAGTACTAGAAAGGGACGCAAAGCAACTTGATATTCCCCTACAGCGAACAAGACAAAAGAGATCGAGGGCAGAGAAGCCGTGATGTAAACGATGAAAAAAGAAGGCCGAGCACAGCAGGGATCGAACCTGCAATCTTCAGAGATCAGAAGGGGAGTTGCTATCCCGGGGCCGAAATCTGACGCCTTACCATTAGGCCATGCGCCCTGTTTGGTTGGACAGGAATGATTTAACAAATCCTATAGCGCGATCTGCTCGCCGTATGGGAATCCACCTTTCCCAAATTTACATCTACTTACCTCCTTACCACCCAGAGACAAGCACTAGCTCACCCAATATTCTCCGTCCCAGGCCAGCCAATCCAGAGGGTATCAAAAGACAGGCGTTTCTGATACTTATCTCTATTGGACGTCCCAGTTGGGTTCCGAATCCCTGCTCGCCCAACCCTCCCGTGTCGCGGCCACTCCTTTCCTAGCACGCGGCAAGCCAGAAAAACACCAGTGACAGGACAGACGGCCGGTCTGCTAACGCGCTCAGGAGCGTCTGCTACGTGATGCTATTTCTTGACGATACGAACTTACGACGTCCCCCCGTTTCCCGTCCCCCCTTACGTCCGATGCCTAGCAAGGGGCAAGATGATAATATACAATACGCCTATCGGGACAAGCGGCCAGCAGGAGGTGAATCCCCGCGCGCCGCGTGCCTCCATGCTGTTCCTCGGACGTCGCTATAATACTAAACATACCTATCGAGTCCGTCCCTTATTTAGGGCTACCCCCGAGTCTCAACCCCACCGCGTGTGGCGGCATAGAGTGCCACGGACGTAGGGGGGGGGCGTAGGCTGCGGACAACAGATGCCCCATTCCTGTGTTCCACGTCTCCCGGCAACGCCAGGGTCCAGCACGATAGGAGTCGCCTTGGTGCAAGCGCTTGCGCTTTTCAACGTCGCGAGGGCCGCCGCGGGAGCATCACTAGCTTAACAGCAGCATGGCACCCAAAGAGAAGGCCGTGGGTACGGTGGTTGCCGCCGTATTGGTGGCCCCCACAACGATGTCGATGACATGGGCGTGTCGCTCTCTAGAGCGGCCCAGAAAGCCACCGTGCTGCCTCAGGCTTTCCCGCGGCCACGAGCTGGTGATGACTGCGTTCCGCAGGTTCTGGGACCCGGCGTCAAGGATGGCTCCCCTAAACCATAGAAAGACTGTGTCCGTGTGTATCCAGCTCCAGCATGACTAGAGAACCGTCCTCTCCTGCTACTCAGCCCGATTCCTCTTTATCCTCAGTTCGGTGCCTCTCACCTTCTCTCTTTCTTCGTTTATCCCCCTTCACTTGATAATTGTGGTCGAGGGAGTCTCAGGGGCGCCGGACGCCAGGCTCTTGTGGGTAGAGAGCCGCCGTCACAGTGTAGATAGTCTAACGGGCGTAAACACGGAAGAGCTCTATCATTGATAGAGGTTACTCTGGGGATATCAAACGATGGGCTTAGCCGGCAAAGTGTTGGAGGAGTCAAGACATCTTCTTATTCATCTATCCGTGACCGAATTTCTATATTGTGTCGATTTCGTTTCTTGATGCAGATTACTGTAGAAGGCGATTTATCAACATATACAGGTCTTGAGTACCTTGAAGTGGAAGAGAGCACCTGTGCCGTTTACTGCTTCGGTCTGGTTAGTTAATACGAACTGGCCAGAGTTACGAATGACCGCACGTTTAACTCAGTTAGAACTAGAGCCATCCTCATAGAGCAAATCTCAAGAGGCGTTAATAGTAAGGAAGTGATGCCACAGGACACCATCCATGCCGTGGGGAAGCAAGATTCACCGCAAAAACATGCGTTATAAAGGTAGAGGCAGATTCTTAATAAAAGGTTAAAATTGTAAAACACTTTAGAACGTGAATCTCTTCGTTGAAGGCTTCCTCTTTAGTAAATGGGCCGGCGTTGCTGTTGCTGTAACCCCTGTAGCGGGTCTGTTAGACAGAGTTGCGGGATATTAGGTAGAGAACTGATATACAGCTTACCAGGTTGGGTTTCTGGACTAACGGCACAGAGGCTTGCTAGTTCAACCTCGTTTTTATTTTCACTTTCCTACCGGGGCGAAACGTCATGACTTACACCTGCCTCCATGTTCGCGTTGACCGATTGTTTGTTTTTTCCTTCTCTTTTTTACGCAAGGAAACGATTTCTCCGAGATCGTTCGGTCATGTCTCTGGAATAAATGGAAGCCACTAAGAATTATTTAATCCATGTTATCAAAATGTTTGTTCCGAGTTAATATGCACCTATTTCGGTCAGAGACATTGCAGATATCAATACAGCAACCTTTTCCTTCGTCTAACTCAACATTGGGCAGCCAGTTTCCGTCCGCTTTCACCATCTCCATCCATACCAAGACGCATATACTGAGATGCATCCAAATATGGATGACCCGATTCGACCCAGCGCTGAGACGTTCCGGAGCATCTATGAGGAAAGCTTTAGACTATGGTCAAGGCTCTACCTTCGCGCTGTCGAGGACTCCCGCCTCCCCGCCTCTTGTCTTTCCATTGAAAATGCGTTCCCACACCATCCGTCCTTTCCACGCAACCTGAGCCTGAAGCATGTCAAGGACCCCGAATACGGCTATGTCTGCGCCACTGGCTCCTCTACCTGGGGATCGCCACAGTCAAATTGCAACGATAAATTGTCCGTCAGGCAGCAGGTGAAAATGTATGTTACTACGAACGAACCTCTCTCGTTATCCATTGCCGAGACGCCAGATAGGCATTTCAATTTTGCGTCGTGGTTCCCCTGCCATGACCAGAACCACCTCGCTGTCCTCATCCTGGCCTGGGCATATGTTCTGTCGGCTCGGTGGGTCGACACAATGCCCGAGGGTTGCTCCCTCAAGTATACCAGCAGCCAGGCGGCGTGTTATCATGACGGGGAGGTTACGGGCCAGCAGGCAGACCAGAGCCTCGTGAAGGTAGACATCGGAGATGCCAGTTCGGAAGAGGTTCGATGGTGGGCCGCCATTCTGGCACCCGAGCAAGGCTGGCAAGCGACCATGACTCTGGACCAAGACGAGAAGGTGTCCCCCTGGTCCGTCCGCCTCCCGTCGAAGCCGCGGTTTCTGGTATCACGAAAACGGACTGCGTCACCTCCACCATCCCCGCCGCATTCTGCTCCGTCATTTGCGGACGCCGTCCGTTCTCTCGACAGCTTTTGCGTACGACACAACATCATGGACCAGAGCTATGCTGCACTAGCTGCTGTCCTCCTCTTTCCCACCTTGAGCGAGGAGGACGAAGTGCTGCAGCTGCCAGCTCCCACGGCCCATAGTTGGAGTCAATCGACCCAGATGGCATTGCCGTATACTTTGGAGCAGCGCGTGGACTCTACTCGTCAGCTGCAGCGTGGCTGGATGTACCAAGACAAGCACCTGGACAGATTGCTCACCATGAGCTGTCATATTTCTGGCATACGCCCTATGCTACTCAGCGTCTTCTATGAAGCTAGAATAGAATGCAATGTCGTGAGTCCTTGGCTACAGGGGGCACTAGCTGTTATCGATTCTCTGGCCGGAGAAAACCCCACCGTCCTCGCGCGCATGTTCATGGACCGGGTTCCCGAGGTTGGATTTCTGTGGCTTGGTAGTACCATTCTAGGGGTGCAGAAGACATTCCTCAACAATGTCAAATACGGAGAATTACCAGTAAACCTTCACTCTGCTGCGTGGTCAGGGACGATACAGTCATTCATACAGCAACCCGTGTCTAACCCTCTCGTGACAAACGGGTATGTAAGCCGGGCGGACGAGTGCCGGCTCCTCTCCCTTTCTCCGACGATAGGATTCCGCAGTTGGGTGCCCCTGTGCCAGTGGAGGCCATTCGGCGCAACACCGTTGGAAATTACCGACATCGAAATACGCCTTCATGAGAAATGCGGAGATCACAGGCTTCAATACCAGGGCTTCGCATGGAACTGCGTCAATGGCCAGGTAGAATCCCGACCGGTCGACAACGTGGATACGTACACGGCTCTGAGTCGTTCGCCAGCACATTATCCCCACGATGAGGTGCAAATTCCCATTGACTACGGAGCGATGAACCGCGAGAGAGAGTTCACATCGGTAGACGCAACGCTCATGATCATGCGCTGGCTACGCTCGGAGGGACATACACGACATGAAAGGGATATGTGGGAGCATAAATGGTTTGCTGTACTGAAGTCCAGCGACGGGAGCGAGCCCGGGGACTATGATTCTGAGAACAGTTCTTGTACTGGACCAAAGTCACCGTCGTATGTACGTTCGTGGATATCGGGATTAGAGGAGTGAATAACGTACGCCACGCTAGCCTTAGGCACTGCCTAGTTAAATAGGTAATACTGTCAATGTTATCAGGAAGAAAAATACCTATATCTAAACGAGGAGATGTAGACATCTACCTACGTTTTCACGTGGCAAATGTTTAGAGCCGTTCTGTATATCACATGCTGCCAATACGAGACAAGACAAAAGTAGGGGAGAGTTGGTCGATTTACTACGCTACGCGCAACACTCTTATGAGGTATCGGCATAACAATCCTGTGCCAGTGCAATAAGTAAGCACCGAGATATCTCCCAAACTAATAAGTGATACTCAGAAATACAGAATCGGATTGCCGGCTAAGCATAATGGTTGGGCCACGACGGCTTCTAGAGAGCCGTACTGCCGTGAACTGCATGCCGTGGGATCCCTGGAATCCCTAACGCATCCGCTTTATTTTGTATATGTCCACGGTGCTGCATGCGTATGGATGGTCTGGACACCATTCGCAGAGGACATATTTACCTTTCTTTACGCGATGGTGACAACCCGTCTGGCAGACCTTAAACACGTTCTCACAACCTGGTGCTTCGCAAGGCGGGAACCTGTGTGCATCATTGGTATGGCCGCAGACGTCGCACCATCCCTCAACTCCAGAGCTGGCAGACATTGTGAATCAGTCGATTGGTACGATACCTAGATCAGTTAGCCATGGGTGTCCAATTCTATCTCGGCGTGGGTAGGGATCTATGCCATTCGATTGACGACAGTCCTGTCTTTGGAGAATGGACACGACTGCCGGTGCTTCAACTGGTAGAGGGCACTCGAGGGGGGAGTAGAGACTTACCTGACGGGAACTTTATGCGAGGCCGTGTGATAGTAATAGAATTTCAAAGACCGCTGCAGTTGAATCGCTGTTATCGGTGCTCGTAAGGAGATGTCGACGTTGACCAGGTGGTTTGAGGGCTCAAGCGATAGAGAATAAGACTGTTAGAGATGTATGCTTGTGTGATAGAACTACGATATATCTCTCTAGGATTCAGAGAGAGGCTCGAGAATTATATTTATATCCCCCTTGAGAGAGTCTCGCTCCAGCTTTGGCTTCACAAGTCAAGTTTCTGATTCACTCCGGTAAGCCAGCAACCTGAATAGAACAATAGAGCCTACGAAGATAGCATACAGCCTCCTCAAAACGTGATTCACGGCGGCTAGCTCTGTAAATCGAATCTCGGAAGCTTTGCACCGAATAGCAGCTCAGTAAACCTGTGCGCAATCCAAACGGCTTAGGGGGCACACTGGTTGCCGGCCGTTTCTACCGACCCGACTATTCATCCCGGCAACACTCAGTAGAATGCCGCGGCCGTAGTCTTCTTTACACAAACAACTTCTAGAAGAGGTCATACACCTCTTCGCCGGATTATGGAGACACTTTTACATTTCTCCGTTCGGCTATGGAGGCTTATGTTGTTTCCTACCTGACTGAAGCGTTGCACTTTGTTGGCCCTACCGCGGATATCACCGTTACAGGATCTTGCTCATCACCATAAACAACTATGGGTATGGAGTCGTAGACGTAGTCAGATCCTGGAAGATGGTTACGGTATCATCTAAGCTCTTACTAGGAGAGTTCGGCCGCCTCTTCTCCCTCTCACCTACGACCCAGCCAATATCCTGTCCTACGATTTCCCTCTTGAAATCACACAAGTATCGTGACTAGCACGAACCCGATGGCTATTTTCAGTGTCAGAGCAACCTGGGGGTACTGTGGAGGGTAATTAGCAGCGCAACTATAGATACTGAGAGATTTGCCAGGAGCAAAAGCAGAAGAAAGAATGTATGTAATGTAGGGATATACAGCTGTCACTAACGGAACTGGGTAAGGCTACGAGCTACCATAACGGGCTAGCTAGTCAGAATATGCATAAAGAAACCACCAGAGACATATTCCAGCCGCAAGGTAACCCCCTGGCCCCATCGTTGTTTGCATCCAATGAGGTGTAAGGTAGATGTTGCGAGAATCCTGTGACCTTGGCGTGGCCATGTGTTTGCAGAAGCGATGCTGGCTTCGGGTGTTGAGTTTCGAATCACCCATTCTAACAGGGTAGCAACGCCAACTTCGCATATGAAACGAAAGAGTCAAGGACACGAAATATCAGGAGGTATTATTCACGAACAAACGCAGGTTGGACGATATGAAATGTCCTGTCACTACGGCGGGCACAGAATGATACGGCCGTGCCTTCGTACATGTTTGACTGCGAGGAAGATAAATGTCCTATTCAGCTGGGTCAAAGCTAAGAATATTACATCAATACCTAAAAGTACGCAACCTCTGGACTCCGGGCCGCAGTAGAACCGTGGGACCCGTGTGTATTTCGGTAGCTGGACCACCTCGATCATCCCCTTTGGGAGAAGCACCTCCCGTCTTTACAGAGTGAAAACGACCCTGGTTAGCTTGTCTACCTCGCGAGGTTGGCCGAGCAGAATCGGGGTTTCCGCAGCGGCCCGCAGCCAGCCAGCCAGCCAACCGCACGCTTAGTACGCGAGAGAGGCTGAGTGAGGGTGGGCGTCGTAAACCCTCCGATCCGTCGTGGTTATTCTCAGGCCCCTCAGCCACGATCGGGCGGGAGTCCTTCATCCGAAGCCGGAGAGTATCACTGCTTGGCAACGTTATCCGGCAAACCGGAATTCGGGAAACTAGTAGGTACTGACTTTCTATTCTGCGGAGGACACGAGATGAGAAGGTGTTTGCGCTGGTTGAATGGACCAGATGGGCCCCGCTGCGAGAATTCTGCATCCGGGCTCAGCGAGACAGCTGCCGCAAGTTTGCGCTTGGTAGAATAGAGGGTATGGCCGTGGTAGGAGCCGTTCGTGAAAAGACAGTGAATGGGCTGCCTCTGGGGTGCTGGCCCCGCTGTGTGCTGTCCCAATTGCAACCAAGAGTTGTCTTGGGCGTGAAGAAAGAGATCCATATCGCGACAGAGCAGGCGGGGGTCACTTCGGTTGCCGGCTACGGTGCATAAATGGCTCTACCCTCACCTGCAGGCTTAGATGCGCCGGCGATAAGACTGAATGCCGAGTTTATATTGATATACCTACCTACCTACCCTGACTGCGTAGTCAGCGGTCCCCCCGATTCCCCAACCTCGCTGAAAGGCCTGACCCGCACACGCGGTGTCAACATGAGTACCCTAGATGGAGCGGGACCGGGCGACTTCGAGAAGGTGTCGGAACAAAAGAGGAAGGTCGCTAATAACATTCCGAAAAGGAAGAGATGTGTCATGTGGGATGGTAGGAGGGCCGCCTGGGAAGGTCTCCACCGATGTCGAACAATTCGCGGACGGCGGTGAGATCTCGTCTGGAGACGCCACACGGAATCACCATCTTGTGTAACCGTTGCGTCCCCTGTAGGGAGTCTCCCGAGCTGTCCGTCCAGCGCTGACGGACAACACTGTTTACGGCGCGGTTGGGAAGACGAAGCAGCGGGTAAGCCGTCGTCCGCTCGCCGTGAATCTAATAGGTGCTAGGTATCTGATGAGGGAAGCGTCGGATTCGATAGAGAGCGAGAGGGAAAGACAGAGCCGGAAATGCCGGCTTTTGTCTGAATCCAGCGGAGCGACGACCACGTAAGACTCCGTCGAGGCTAATCACCTCCCGACAACATCCACCCTCTACGGAGATTAGACGGGGTCTCGGCCTGCGAAACTCGTCTCTTTCACCACGGCCTTTTGTACAGGGTATAGAGCTTCATAAAACGATTTGTCATCTCTGCATCGAACCGCCGGGGGGTGGGGAGGAGGGGGGGGTATTCTATCCTTCTGCGCAGCTCGGAGATTCTGGCCCCCTCACGTGGAAGAGGTATGAGAGGTATGATCTGACTCGCTCCCCAGGCTCGGAATGTCTACGCGGATGTCGTTACACGAACCCTTGACGCCACATATAGCCCGCCGGCGCGCAGGTTACTGCGGGCCTCGACGCTATGGCAACCCAGGTTTCCTCCGCGAACGGCTCGCGAAGCGCGTGCTAGACCACAGCGTAACGTAGATCAGCAGCGCCGCAATCCAGAATCCTAATACGGCAGACGACCCGAACTTCCCTCTCTCTCCCTCGTCCTCCCGAATTCCCCGCTGCGTACTCGACGGCGTCGACAGCGACGTAGGTGTTGATTAGGCAGTTTGCGAAGCGCCGTCGAAACCTGCCCTGCTGTCAGACAAATCCTGCCCAATGAACGACGGGCGAGGACTGTGAAGTAGCATGCGGTGGTACCCAATTCCAGGTCTCGAGGTAGGATATGCTGAGGACTTTTGATAGGCGTGTAAACTTAGGGTCATACAATCCTTCCTATTGGCTACCCGGCAGGAGGCTTTCTCAGTGCTTGGGTTACTAAGTGACACCGCGAAGGCTGTACCTGGAGAACGGAGGGGGGTCTATAGGACTGGCTCGCTCAAATGCCAAGGGGATGCGTCCAAGCGATAGGTAGGTAGGTATGTCTGATTTGTCCATCCGTGTCCCGTTTCGCGCCGGGCAGAGAGAGAGAGAGAGAGAGAGAGAGAGAGAGAGCAGCATGTAGGTATATTATAAGATCATTACAAGCGCATGGGGGAGCCCTGATCAGGATGGTCCCGATAATTGCGAATGTGCCGCGGGCCGCCCTGGGTGAGACCCCTCCCGAGACCGACTCACGCACACGTGTGCGGGTCGCCGATTCTACGGCATCTTCGTCGCGTCTGTCCACACGGGCACGCAATCTGCTGCTGCTCTGGGGTGGCGCTGCTCGAACCAGAGTCTCTCCTGCGTCGCCTGGGTTACGCCCCCTTTCTCGAGATTAGGCTCTCGACTCCTGACGGATTAGTAATGGTTACACAGGCCATCCTTGGAGAGGGGGAGGGGGGGAGGTTGATAGGGTTGCCGGGCGACTAGAACCCCCGAGGACGAGGAAGATATCCAGCTAGGGGTCGCGCAGTTCAGCCTTACACGCTCCTACGAGTCCGAGAACGAGCAGACGATGCTACGCCGAGATCCACCACCGCCAGGTCTGCTTCTCCACTGGCGAGCGTCACATCACCACATACCTGCCTACCTATGGGTGTGGATGGGCAGTTTTCAGGGGAGCCGTCGACGGGGCGCAGCGACACAGCCCCGGAATCCGGCCAGTCGCTGTCAACGCAGTGCCGCAATACCTATATTGCAGGTCGGTGCTGATTCGACGTACATCTCATGCGGCACGCCTGGGTGTTCCTGGTGTAATACCTACCGAATGCGACGGCCCCTCCCCCTTTTCCCTCCCTTCCTCAGAACCGGATCCCACGTGTCAAACGAGCAAATACTGTTCCAACCAGATGACTTGGAAGGCGACAAGAGGGGGGGATATGGGCACCGGCGAGGGGGGCCAGGGAGACTTGACGCGTCGGTGCCAGGATACACGTCACCCGCTCGCTGCGGCCGAGGGCGAGGTACGTTGGAGGAAGTGATGAAATAGGGAGGAGTTATGCTTATTTCTACCGTGTGGCCGGCGGATCGAAGGGGAGGGGGGGAGGAACCGGCGAGTAAGCGTCTCGTCACTGGAGGACTTCTCTACATAAGTACTTAAGCTGCCTCAGCAAGTCGAAACAAGAACCACAAAGGAACCGCACCCGACCTAGCATCGCCACGACCGCCGCCGATCCGAGTTGTGTTGCGTCGTACCAACTTACGACTCGAGGGGGGAGCACGCACGCCAGAATCCCGCACCAACTACCTAACCATACGAGCATACGTACACACGCCCGCACATCCGCTGGCCGATATACACATCGGAATAGATACCTACATACCCAACTCCCCGCCGCGCAGTTCCGACAGCACATCGCCCCTTTGGACCTCGACCATGACAGCCCCGTCTGTGCCCCGTATACGGGCTCGCAAGCCGAAAGTCCGCACAGGTAAGCCGCCTTCCCGCCGGTTTCCATCCCCTGCACCCAAATCCATCTCTGGCCCCTACCCCCTCCCCAAGCATCGTTCCCCGTTAACGGGTCCCGGAACGCCGCCCCGTTCCCCCCGGGACGAGCAGGTTGCGCCACGTGTAAGTCGCGCCGGATAAAGTGCGACGAGGGGCGGCCGACCTGCCGGCGGTGCCAGCGCGGCGGGCTGCCGTGCCGGTACGAGCGTGCAGGACCCGGGGTCGGCGGCGCGCGCGAGCCGGCCGCCCGGACCATCGTGCCGGCAGGCCACGCCACCACCACTACTCGACGCAGCGAGACGCCGCCGCCAGAGGACAGGGGCGCCTGGCTGTCCCGCGGCGCGCGCTACAGCGACCTCGACGCGGCCGAGGTGCTCTACTTCGACCTGTTCCGCAGCGCCGTCGTGACCAACCTGTGCCTCAACGGCTACACCAACCTGTGGTCACGCACGGTGCTGCGCGACAGCTTCCGCGACGAGTGCGTGCGGGAGTGCGTGCTGGCGATCGGGGCGCTGTGCCGCGCGCTCATGGATGAGAGCGAGGCGCGGTGCGCGCGCGCGCGCGCCGCCGGCACCGAGTCGGTCCTCCCCCCCGCGCCGCCCCTCTGGTCCCCGGTCCCGGCCAGCGACGGCCTCCCGCTCAGCCGCTACCGCCGCGACGCCATCCAACACTACACGCGGGCCATCTCGCGGTTCCGCGGGCGGCTGGCGCGCGACGGCGCCGCCACGCCACCGCGCTCCATCCTCATCCTCAGCATCCTGTTCGTCATGTTCGAGACCATCCAGGGCAACACCGACTCGGTCGACCGGCTGCTGCGCACCGCCATCCTCGCCCTCGAGGACTCCCTCCTCGCCCCCCTCTGGCAGGACGGCGACCGCGACGCCGCCACCGCCGCCCTCGACGACGAGGGCGTCCGCGAGGCCGAGTACCTCCTCACCCGCCTCTCCGGCTTCGGCGCCGTGCTCTCGCCCTTCTACCCCGAGCTGCGCCGCATCCGCGCGTACCGCGGCAGCCGGCCGCCGCGCGACTCGGTGCCGCCGGCCGACGCCGCGCCCCTCGCCGCCGAGGCCAGCTTCCGCCGCTACACCGCGTCGACGCTGGTGTGGAAGTTCCGGCGGATCCAGGAGTGCTTGTCGGGGCCCGCCGTTGCCGCCGTCGCCGGCGAGGACGAGGAAGACGAGGACGAGGCCCGCCTCCGCGGCGAGCAGCGCGACCTCGTCGCCCAGGCCGCCGGGTGGTGCGCGTGGCTGCGGGCGCGGCTCGCGCGCGAGCCCGACGCCGCGCGTCGCCGCGGCTGGCGCGTGATGCTCGTCGAGGCGACGGGGTTCCACCTGTACACGAGCTGCTGCGAGGCGAGCGGGGAGCGCGAGCTGTCGTGGGACGCGCACGCGGACGCGTGCCGGGAGGCGGTGGCGCTGGCGGAGAGGGTGGTGTGGGGCGGCGAGCGGGAGGACGAGGAGGAGCGGCGGCGGGTGCCGCCACTCTTCGAGGACAAGCTGCTGCCGCCGCTGCGATGCTTCGCGACCAAGTGCCGCGACTACGCGACGCGGACGCGGGCGCTGGCGCTGTGCGAGCGGCTCAGCGGGCCCTGGTGCGAGAACCGCGCGCTGCTCGTCGGCCTGCGCCTCATGATCGAGCGCGAGGAGCGCGGCCGCGACGCCCGCGGCTTCATCCCCCTCGCCGCCCGCTACCGCTGGACCCGCTCCGCCTGGAACGACGACCGCACCGAGCTGCGCATCGTCCTCACCGCCGTCGGCACCGGCCGAGACGAGACCTTCGCCGTCCGCTACGACGACCCCGCCATGCTGGCCACGCCGCTGCCCCGCGTCCCCGCCGCCAGCGCGAGCGGCCCCTCGAGCTACAGCGGCAGCGAGAGCCCCACCCCGACGGCGGCCTAGGCGGGTACCCGGTTTTTCGCCTTCATCGAGGCCTCCGGGGGCGAGAGAGACGGAGAGAAGAGAGACGGAGGAGATGGAGAGGAAGAATGAAAGAGAGAAGAGAGACTAGCGCGAGAGGAAAGAAGAAGCGAACGAGTGAGGAGAAAAAAGACGCTAATACCTTAGGTACTTGAAGAGTACAAAGACTATTATGTATGCACGCATGTATATATGTAGGTATATCGCAGCACGACACGACACGACACGACACGAAGAATTCTACGACGATACTTAGCGTGCTTGTATATGATCTTTGATTTTGTGCTATTTAGATGGGTGTTGATTAGACAGGTCAGATATCCCACCCGTTGGACTCAGCGACGTTTTCCCAAGCACTGTCCCCTCGTTAAGACTCTTGAGTGAGAACTAAGTTCTAGCCAATTTGTCTTTTCTGAGACGGCAGCGGCTTCAGAGCCCGCCTCATCCCCTTGCGTCTCGTCGAACAAAGCATAGTTGCGCATCTTGGGCGTTTCCCCAAGCGCCAGCGGTCTCCGGGTGCTCGGGGGAGGGGGGGGGGGGCTAGGCTTGAGCGTCTCGCCGGGGTTCCATGCGCGGTTCGCTTCCGTTCGTGCATCATTTCTCGTTTGTTCTTGGTTCTTGTTCCATGTGTCGTAGGGTGTAAGGTTTCTATGCATACTCCGGGATGGCACAAATTCGTGTGGTTCGGGGCCTGTTGTTGATGCCAGCAAGACCTTCGCGAAACAACAGGATGTGCTCTGTCTCCGGAGATGCGCGGTCTTAGCCAAGCCATCCCAGAACGGTAGTGTTCCATGTAGCTTTTATCCGGACATTTGTAATCTCAGGTAGGCGACCATTGCCAAAAATCTGGCGTTTCGGGAGGGTTAGTTACCTGTGTGTTCCTAACATTCACGACACGCGCTGCTGTGACTGTACCTTCTTCTCCTACCTACTACTCGTGCTACTCGTGCTACTCGTCCCTGTATAGTCATCCGTGTAGGGAAATCGGCCTAGTCGTAATGAGCCTTACGCTCCCGTGCCGGTGCGGCCCCGCCGCCTTTACGGCATGATTGCGTCCGGCTCGTGCTCAGACATTTGGAAAACTCCACTACCGTCGTCGGTGTTTAGGGAAAGCTCGTCGCCTTGGTAGGGCTCCTCACTGCTGTCGTGATTCTTGTCTAGCCAGTTGCGAGGCTCGGTGGTGGTGAAAGGGTGATGGTTAGCCTCGTCCTTGCCTTCCTCCTCTTCGTCGCTTTCTTGCTCTTCGTCGCTACCGGTCTCGCTGTCCTCGTCGGAGTCCTTCTGGTACAACACCATGGCCCAGCTAGAGGAGCCACCATCGGGCGTGGCGTCTCCGGCGTCTCCGACCGAGAACTCACCGCTCTGGTCGCGGGCGGCGTTGTCCCGCTCCTTCTGTCTAAAGGTGTCGAGCAACCCCCACATCCTGCGTCGCGCAACGGAATCCACGTAGTCGGTGCGGCATCTTTGACTTCTGGGCACGTGTTCGCCGGTTTCTAGGTCGCGTGCCACCTCGTCGAAGGTGACGATGAGTCTGGTCCCGTTGCTGGCGGGGCGACGTCTCTTAATTAACGTCGACTCGTGCTGGCCGCAATCGTGTCCTTGTTCGGCCTGGCTCTTGAGGATGCTCTTAGGGCGAGCGACGGCGCAAGAGCGGTGCGCAGGGTTGAAACCCATGTTGCCGTCTGTCGGTGCGTCGATGGGTGGACTGGTGAAAAAGAAAGAGCTTGTGTTCCTGGGGGGCAATTGTGGTGGATATTTTTGGCCGCGCGTGGGGAGGAAGAAGTGGTGGGTGGGAAAAGGGAGTGAGAGAGGCGCGGGAGGTGCGGGAGGTACGGGAGTTGGTTGGGGCCGGTCGGAAGGGATTGAAAAGGTGTGATTGCTCTGTCGCTCGAGCTGGCGCGGTCTAGGCGACGGACAACAACAAGACGTAAGAGGGGAGAAGAGAAGATGACATGGGGGAATGGGAAGAGGTTGAGAGGGCGGAAATGCTGGGAGAGAAAATAACGAGGGCGGAGGGTTTTTGTTGTGACTGAGGGCGGAAGGCGGAGAGCGGAGGGTGGAAGATGGAAGATTTCCAGGAAGATCGAGGACGAAGATGACGATGAGGATGACGACGGTAGCGGACCTTGGTCGGTTTGCTGTAGGTGGTTAGAGATAAGTTTAACTCGAGACAAGTTCAACGTCGTCGAGTTGACGCTCATCGAGTCGATGCTGATGTATCACGCTGATGTATTGATGTATGTACATCTGTATTAGTGATGAATAAGGCCCGCCGTATCTCCCCCCGTCTTTCTTTATCCCTAGGGATTCATACATTCATTTGGTCCTCGATACACTATGCCATTGTTCATCTGCGAACGCGATTTAACAAAAGCACCACCCCTCAATTGTCGGTCGCTTTTGCCTCTCTCCCCCTTCTTTTCTGTTCCCTTCCTTTCGTTTCTCCCCTTTCTTGCTCTTCTGCTACACGGGTTTGCCTACTAAGGTACCCAGCATGTTATACGATAACCATATCCCTAACGACCTAGCCTACAAAAAATAATAATGAATCATCGACTCATACCCCCTTCAATCCCCATTCCCTCCCGGGTTCTGCCAAATCCACGGTCCAACTCTCAGGCAATGACGTACTACGTAGTGGTGCTGTGTGAATAGAAAACTTATCGATCTCGTATCGGTGCTAACCGCCAACTCCAATCAAAACGAGAGGGAATGGCACCTAACCCTCCCAGCCCAACGTCTGGAACCAAGCGGATCACTTCTTTTTTTTTCCCCTGCTGTCGCACTAGATCCTACCCAACCAGCTCTTACTATTCATAGCATGTTGTCTCTCCGCTGGGGTATTGCTGGTGTTATTGAGATGGCTTACGTACAGAGTAATAGATACTACTGCTACCACTACTACCACCAAACTCCTACTCATCTACGTACAGTCTCTTCTTTGTTCGTCCTTCTCCACGAGCCAACTGCCCCCTCCCCTTGCTTTTTGGCCTCTAGCCTGCCGCACGGCAAGTATCGTCACCTATTCACCAATACATAGGCGGGTGCAAGGAAAACATACTAGACCCCGGAAATGAGGTTGGTTGCGTGGTTGGTATCGCCATCTCGCGAAGGCGAGCCGACAAAACAAAATGCCACAGATACACGTAATAAAACAAGTGGGTAAGAAGCCCTTCCCTAGCCCGTACGCGCGAGCATGGAAACACGGACACAGAAGCAGCCACGGCGGCAGCCGTCCAAAGGAGAATGGCACATTCAGGCCACGCGAATCTAAGAACACAAAGGGAAATGCAGCAACTGCGTTGTTGGTCCACACGATCGGGGGAGTGAGGAGAATTATATATATAGTAAAAAAAGAGGAGGCAATCGGGGGGTATCTGTCGTAATCAAGGAAAATTGCTGGTATTCGGCGTTAGGTACGGATATGGCAATGGCAATGCTGCTATTTATTGCCCGAATGCGCCGTGACTTTGGTACGCCTCTTGGAGAGCTACAGCAGCGCCAACACGTTAGTCGAGTGTGCCAAATATCGCGAGGGCGTCGCGCCGTCACCTACCTTGTAGCACGTTCATCTGTCCGGCCCGGTCGCCGCAGGCAATCTGCAGGCAAGACCCCTCCGTGAGGTCCAGCACGACGCTGTTCGGCAGCTCCTGTACTTCCACGTCCGGAATGTAGGGCTTGCGGAAATCGCCGAGGTGGTACCGCTTCACACCCGCGCCCATCGCCTTGTCCTTGCCGTTGGCCGCGACACCTTGGACGGCGCTCAGGATCAGGAAACCCTGCGCATCCAGGCACATGCTGCGACGCTTCCACAGCAGATTGTCCGGGAACTGCACGTTGACGTCGCCCATGTATGCCACGACCGCAAGCTGAGGGGAGGCGGCCACCTCCGTCACCGAAGCGGCCGCCACTTGGTCGGCATCTTCCTCCGCCACCGTGGGCGAGATGTGCGGGCTCGAATTCTTGCGGTTTCCGCCGCCGCCCAGCGAGTTTGACAGGCGTCGCATAAACCGGGTGGCCCGCTTCTTAGCCTTCTTTTCGCTGCCGTTCTTATCCTCCTCGCCCGACCCGCTGTCGCTCAAGACCACGGGCGAAGCGATAGACGTCGCCGAACCGTCTCGCTCACGGCTGACCGACGAGCGCCGGCTCGAGATCGATAGGCGCCGCGCGAAGGAGCTGGGGGTCTGGTGGGCAGAAGGAGGCCGGCTCGGCGACTTGGCCCCGGTCGACGCCGGAGACAGCATCGCCAGATTATCGGTCGACTTGCTAGCGGTCGAGGTACGACGGTCTTTGATGAAGTCTCGCACTATGCTTAAGGAGGATCGGCGACGCTTCTTATCGGTGTCGTCAGATATCGACTTCCTGTCGCGCCTCTCCTGAATAGTTGCCTTCGGCGATACGGCCGGCGCGGGTTGTTCGTCCGGCACGATGGATTCGGACGCATCTGCCCGCTGGAGGTCGACAACCAGCGGCGACTGTTTTAATTCAGTTTGCGGATACTCCCCGCTGCTATTCGCTTCTGACCTGTTAGGTGTAAGCGGACCAGAATCACGAATGATTCTCGCGGTTACTTGGACGGATTCTGGTCGGCCTCGGGGTAAACCCGGCAACAGTAGACCCTGCGATGGATTCTCGAACATGGAAAGCCTGTTGGCCACCGACCGGGATCGTTCTCGACCGACTATCCCCGGGGTCTCGGGCGTGGCCTCCCTCGAGGGCTCGGGCGTCGGCGTCTGCTGCGTCAAGGAAGTCGCACGGTTTACCACGGAGGGGGATTTCGACGGATCTCTGACGCTAGGCTTGCGGATACCGAAGAAGGATGACGACGGAGTCGCGGTTTTCGGGCGGCCATCCTCGGGGGCGGTGGCGCTGGAAAGCTTCTCCAGAGCTTTGATTCTTTGCGAGATACTCGACCCTAGGTTGCTCTTCTTAGCCTGGAGACCAGCGTTTGATGTCTGACGAGTAATCGTATGTAAAAATGCCGCACCACCCGCCGAGACACTCCTAGCAGTGCTCTGTGACACATCATTCGGTGTGAGAAGAGGACCGCGCATCGGATTCGAGACCGCGCGAGATAATGCCGAGGCCGGCCGAAGGGGGTTGGCGTTCGGAAAGACGGGCGTGATGGGCGACTTGGACACAAGCATAGGCTTGGCCTCCTCCACCGTCGCTGACTGTAGCTCGTCCATTAGGGCATCGTCGAGGAGAGGATCGGAGGCTTCAGGATGAGACGCCGTCTTGGTTAGGTCGGTTCGGATAGGACCGACCGCGTTCTTCCGCTTCTGAGGATGGGTCTCCGGGCTCGTCGTCTGGGGCAATTCGTCTTGGGTTAGCTTGCTTGCGGCGTCTGCAGAGGGCTCCACAGACACGTTGCCAGGCAGCGAAGGAACGGGCTCCGAAGTAACAGAAAGGTCTGGAATAGAAAACTTCGATCTGAGACTCGGAGTCGTTGGTGATTTCTGCGAGGACGAGCTCTTAGGGTCATTGGTGGAAAACTTCGAGATGGGCAATCCCCATGGCGACTTCGGCGCGTCGTCCTCACCCTGAGATTGGTCAATGCCTACTGCATCGATATGGGAGGCAGTGTTGGTAGAATCGGCTACGTCTATCGAGTCTTGGATGGCCGCGTCCGGTGGCGCGCCCGCTGCTACAGTGGTAGCAGCGATAGCAGCGGTTGTGGTGATGGCGGTAGTGGTAGAAGTGGTGGTGATGGTAGCAGTAGGTGGCGGGCAGTTGGGCTCTGGAATTTTGTGGGATTCCTCAACGTTGTTATTCTCCTCAATTGAGACAGCGGTGTCTTGTGCTGGAGATTGAGATCTTTCAGAGTGTTCGGACCCATTCTCCATTTCTCGAGGTCCTTTGGGTGCCCCCTGGGACACCGCTCTTTCGTGTTCCTCACCCGCGTCCCCGGTCGCGTGGATGGTCTCGCCCGTCGATTCAGAGAGAGACGAGGCCCTAGTGGATATACCTATTTCCGACGAAGTGGCAGCAGTCGGGGAACCCGGGCGAGAATCCGACACTGTGTCTTCGGTGTGGATCGTCATTGGCGTGGGTGGGTCAATGGCAATGCCTGAATCCGCTTTGGACACTGCACGATGACCGACATCCCCTTGGACAGGCAGAGAAGCATCGGATTCGCGACTTTCGTCGTCTTCCTTCCCATTCGTCAAAGCGACATCCGCAGCCGTCGGCTCTGGTACTACTATCCTGTTTGCCGCGTTCATCTTCTTCTCTCTCAGCTTCATAGCCTTCATCAACCGTGCCTTCTCAGCTGTCATCTTAGTTTCTTTTGTCGCAGCATTCGGCGACGCAGTGGTCGACTTTGCGGACGCCCCCGAGCTCGTAGCTGGTCGTTGCGGCAATTCGTGTGCGTCTTCCTGCGCAGGTTTTGGGACGGGCGCGGACGGCACAAGATGGATGTCCGGGGTGTCCTGCACAGCTTCTTCCACCTTCTCGGCCTTCTCTGGATTTCCTTTCTTAGACCCCCTCGAGAACTTGAACCGCGCCGGGATGGCCGCGATGGGCCGGAAGTTTCCTGCCGTGGAGGGTCTCTTATTGACGTCTAAAGACGGCCGCGGCCCGAGTTTCACCTTGGGCTTGCCGTAGGTGTAACCTGTATAGTGGTATGATTCGGCACGTGTAGACTGGGATGACAAGCGCGGAGCAGCTTCGGATCTTGCAGACGAAGTCGGCCTCTCGGCCCCCGTAAATTCCGGAACGTCGCTCGTCGACGCAAAGTTGGTTTCTTGTGGGGTGGATAGCTGCTCACGGTTGAGAATCGCGGCACGCTCGGGGGACGTAGGCGTACGAGGTGCCGAGTCTGGTGATCCAGTCTTCTCCTCCTCCTTCACTACCGACTGTCTTTTCCTCTCCCTTTCCTCTTCCTCCTCTTCCTCGGCGATCTCGTTCAGTCGCCGCCGACGTAGAGAACTCGTCGACGACGATGCCGACCCCGAAGCGGCATGCAGCGAGCATGCAGCCGAGAGCTTACTGTCCTTGAGATCCTTGGCCGTCGAGATTTCGAAGGTAGTGTCGTATGGCGCAAACCGCTCACAGACTGCATTAAAATGCACTGCCGTACGAGCTAAATGCGGGTGAAATTCCCGTCCCGTTAGTGACCTTCCCTTCCTTCGTCGTCACCGAATCCGCATGGATAGTAGCACAGGCCGAGGGAGGGGCGGGAGGGGCGACAGCAAGTCGAGTCGCGTACCTTGAACAAGCCTCGAGCATTCTTCAGGCAAGTACTTCAATATGACATTCCTCCGCCTGTACCTGAGGAAGCCATACAGTGGCGATACCTCGTCGTATTTCGCAATTAACCCGCGAATATCAACTATGCCGCCGGTGCCACGGCCGAGGAGCTCGACCTCGTCGCGACTCGCATACTTGAGGAGGAACCTATTTTAACCCAAACCCAAGTCAGTGGCGTAAGCCGAAATATGGGCACTGGAGAGGAAGAGAAGGGGAAATGAGGATGGAGCCCGCCAATTTGCACGGCCAGGAGCCACGGCACGATCGCCGCAAAGTACACGAAGTGTAGAAAGTCAGGGAACGATAGAGAGAAGGGACAATCCGTACCATCCTCCAGGCTCGGCGACGGCGGCCTCGTGGGCCTCTTTTACTTTCGCATCGTCCAACCCATTTAAAGACATCCTTCCAGCAAAATGTCGCCCTCGACGACGACGAACCTAGGAGGATCTCTGCGCTGAGCTGGACCGAGCTCTAAGGCTTGGTCTTTATACGAAATGCTGAAGCTTCGTCTCGGTTACAAGGCCGTTGATGGCAAGTCGAGATACAGGAATGATCAAGAGGGTCGCCCGAGACCAGAACCAGAGCCAACTCAAGGGACCAGCAGTCTGGCTCGACATCGAGACAACACCATGCGTACCCAAGGAGGTGGGCGGGTGGTTTCTTACGGAGCTTTACCAGCGAATATCGTTGCAACCGATGCGCGCACAACAACTTGTGCTGGACCTGTCGAGGAAAAGTCGAGGCGGCCAAAACGAAAGAGAGCGGGATGGCAGTACGGGGCTTGACCAGGGGGGGGGAGAGGAAATTTCGATTAGGGGGGCGGAAGAATAAAATAATGTGTACTCCTGCGGACTAACTGCAGAGGGGGAGGGAAGCGCCAGTAGTGTAGGTATAGCGCGCGCGCGTTGGGCAGGTGGTGAGAGTGGGAGGAGGAATAGGGAGAAGAAAGAGTGGTCAGGATCAGGGATCAGGGGTCATAGCCGGCGCGGAAGCCCAAGCACTTAGCGGAATAGAAGGAGGAAGAGCTCGCATGTAATGTATATGTGTATAATACGTAGGTAGGTATGTACGTATGAATGGACAAATAGGTCGAGGTCGGTCGATATTACCAGCATAGAGTCGACGTGCACACCGAGACGACGACGACGACGCCTACGACAGCAGAGGTAATACAAGCAGCAGAATGAATAGGGGATGAGTATTGTACAACGCGGTGGGCCCTGGGAGGAGACTGGGGGGCGATTGATATGCCGAAGATGAATAAACGGAGCCTGTGCAAAAAGTAGACTGGTAGATAGAAATTACAAGATGAGACAGACAAGATAAGAGAGCGACGGTTTCCCAGGCAAGGCCGAAGGACCACCTGGCAGTAAACAGACCGGCTTACTAGTCCAAGAAGGGGGAAGAATTGGCAGAGAGGATCGGAGGAGAGGAGGAAGGCGAGCAGGCAGATCAGCTCCTCTCAAGGCAGGCAAAATAATAATTTAACAGATTGGAGAGAGAGAGAGAGGGAGAGACGTAATGAGACAGGGAAAGGGAAAAAAAAAGGCAGAGAGAGAGAGAGAGAGTGAGAAGAGAGGTGGTTGTGACATGAGGGTGGTTCACTACGACTGTCTCGCTCTTTCTCTCGAGCGTGCACTCTCTTCCCTCGAACCCAATCAGCACGTAGATGGATGTACCCGGGGGAGCTTAGCATAAAAGGGATTGGATAACAATTCAAGGTTTAAGGAACGCACCGGGAAGTATCTGGGGCGTACAGGCCGGTACCTGGCTAGTCGATTAAAGGGGTACCGACGCAGAAAAAGTCGCGGACCTGCGTTGGGCATTGTATGGTTCAATGTAGGCAGACACGGGGCACACTAGGTACATTAGGAACATTGGCCGTGGAGCGCCTGTGTACAAGAGGTGATACACCTTGAGTACTTTCCAACGCTACCCCCCATACGTCTGACGGAAATGTACCTAAGGTATGTAACCTGGCCGCACAAGTACGTGACCTGCGTACCTACATAATGTAGGTACCGGGAAGAGGACGTATGTAACGCAACAGCCCCCCCATAGTGGAATGGGCACACACATAGCCGTACGTAGGTGTGGATGGGCGATATGATGTGCTATATACCTACCCGGGTATGTATGGAAGGTTCCATGCTAAGTTCCAGCCCTTCATGCTTTTCTTTAATACCTAACCCGACTCTCCTTCTGCCAATGAACAGTATTGACGTATGGTACGAGTACAGGACCCTGGGTAGAGACGGGGTATATGAGGCTAGGAGGTACCTAGGTACCTAGGTAGGTGCAAGATGCTAGGGGGGTAGGGGGTACATACCCTAATGTATAGGAGGTAGATATGCCCGTATATATACGTATAACCCAAGGTAACCTACAGGTCCCCATTTGACTGCCTCCTACAGAAGTTAAAGCCTCTTTTCCTCCCTAGTCTCAACACCTTGCCACCCCCTCTCCTTGCCGAAGCAACCACCGAAGAATCGATGCGACGATCATGCAATGGTGAGAGAGAAGAAGAGAGAGGAGAGAACCCAGAATCAGACCAGCCTAAAATGCCTTATACTCTACGCGTAGCTCGGTACCTCCTAACCTACATCTGAACCTAATGCACGAATTAGGTACCTACCGCTAATATAGAGGCAAGGTACCTGGCATACGCGCCTGACATGCAAACAATACCTGCCTTACATGCCATTCGCATGAGGTAGGTACCCGCACACATATGTACACAATACATGGCGCACCTTGCCTGCGCGGCTGGCCGCTCTCTCGCTCTGTAATGTAAATGACAGGGAGACGCTAGGTCTTTCTCACCTGCATTAGATCAGCCCTCGGAGCATTCTAACAGCCTATTGGAAGGGGCTCTCCCGCGTCGGTGGCACGTCGTAATTCAGCACAGTTGGCGCACGGGCCACGCAAGCCATTCGACCTGCGCCCAGCCAATGGCAGGTTTCGGGCGCTGCTATATTGAAATAAGTGGTAATTATACTGTGTCCGTATATTGTGTCCGCACACACACGCCTTATAACCTAAAGAGTCTCGCAGCATTTCCTTTCTCTCTCTTTTTCTAACCCTGTTTCTCGGGGGAATACTCACCTGTCTGCTTCCGTACGTAATATACCTTAGGTGCCCAGGTACCTATCTACGTTAGGTATGCTCCAACGGAACCATGTCCGCCTCAGGCACATGTATAGGTATATAGGTAGGTACTTAGGTAGGTACCTAGGTAAGTGTTAACCCACTCTCTCAAGTGTTTTGCGTCTCTAGGTATTTCGCCTCCTACCGTTAGGTGTCCCTCCCTTGACACAGTACCTACCTACTGTGCCTACACATTATATACCACACACTCACATCTCTCTCAACTTCCCAACGGCAGCGCACGATGGGTGCTTCACACACCTACCTCACACTTACACGTCTACATAGGTAGGGCTCCCCTTCGCAACCCAACCCGGGCCAGTGGAAAACGGAATCCATCCTAATCGCCGGGCTACCGAATGGCGAGATTGCAAGAAACGCAGTCTCCTCTTTCGCGTGCCTACCCTACTGCGTAGTATGGGATCGGCGTATTATTAGGTGACATCGTCGTGCCCCGGAACAACCCGCCCTAGGGTCTACGCATCCAGATATGGTACATAGCTGCCTGCCTACCTACATACATGCATATTACATACACTCACACACACCGCTCACACACCACACACACACACACATCAAACGCAGCCGTAAGACATCGATCCCGTCCAGGCGCATGCATATACACCTACCTACCTACCTACGCCATATGCTGCCGCTGCCACCGCCGCCGCCTCTCCACCTGGCTACCTCCTAGTAATCGGCCGGCCGTCTCTACCTTCATCGGGCAAGCTGTCGTGCCTGCACGTACGTTTCTTGGCGGATTTCGGGGTGGCCGCGGACGCTCGTACATGCCTGCGGGACTCACCGCGCCGAGGCGGACACTCGCGGAGACGAACGAAGGCCTCTCCTGCATATGCACGCCCGGCACATGCGCAGGCTGCATCCCATCTCCCCATGTGCTCAGGGAGACTGGGACATTCCGTGACCGCGCACGTTCTGCAGACAAAAAACCCTATCGGAGATGACTGGCCCCTCTCCCCCTCACCCCCTTATCCCGGCGCGGAGAAGGAGGAGGAGAGGCAGAGAGGCAGGAAAGCAAAACATCGCCGACAGCCCGCTCGGCCCTTGGATCCGTCCAATAATGGCTGCGAGGCCGTCGCCTCAACCTATCACCCACCACCACACTGCCGGCGTTCGTTTCGTTTCGTCCGTTCAAACGAGACGGGATGCAGCTGGGCAGGTAAGTCACCTCATTAGCCAAGACTCCCTTTCTCTCCTCCGCGCCCGCCTCCTAGTTCGTTCGTTCGTTCGCAACCGCAGCAGCCGCAAGCTTGAGGGACCCCTCCCCCCCGGTCCCCCCTCCAAGAAATACGCTTTGACCCGTCTTGTCACGCACATGAGCGCGACGATCCGATCGCTCAGGATTGGCTGAGGAGGTGCGGTCGATGTCCGCTACCACCTAATACCTCCCTGCTTTGCGCGACCCGTAGGTATTTTCCGCGCTCGCACTTTTCTCTCCTCCTCCTCCTCCTCCTCCTCCTCTCACCGTCATTCCCATCGTAAACCTGGACACTATCCGCGCCTACGTGCATACACCCAGCAGCCGCGCGCACGTCCCGGTCTTCTCATAACCCCTCCCCGCACACGACGCGACCAGCCCATTCGCGATAGCCAAGTCTGGAAGGGGGGGGAACGAGGGCGGCGAGGGGCAAGGGGTGGCCGCGGCCAAGGAGGGGATGCCATTCCGGCCTTGACCCCGTCGGCGGGGTCAAACCCATCCCACGGCGTGCCACCACGCGCAACCCAACGTAGAGCCCCCGGCGCGAGCGCGATGCCGGGGCTCTCTCACCCCACTTGATAAGCAAGGTACCCATGCCTTCACGCCTGCGCGCTACACATGGCTACACGTAAGTAGGCACGAGATGATGTAAACCCTCTCGCGTGAACGCCGCTGCGCCCATTGGCATACTTCAAGCCAACATATACCTATACCTACAGCTGTCATAGCCGTGACAGGAGGGCCGATTGCGAGGGGCCAGGTCCTGGAAAGCAGACGGTTCCCGCGCCGCGCACATCACCTCCGCGTATGCACGCGGCGGGCAAAGTAGATGGATACCTTCTCACCTAGACGCCGCGAGGAGAGAGACGCGCGACCTGCCCCCCTTCCCCCCCGCGTGCCAAACCTTACCTGTCTACCTACCCGGTACGTAGGAGACGAACACGCCTTGCTCACGTAATCGCAACACCCCTCCTGGACGTATAATGGGGGGGGAAGAAGGGGGGGAGCTGCTTCACCGCTTTCTCCCAGACCGCAGCAAAGAAAGCCGCTCCTTGCGTAGGACGCGTGCCGGGGGCTCTCGGCGGGCTACGTGCCGCGGCCAGCCGCAGCCGGCACGTGTGCCCGCTTGCGAGGCCGCGGGCGACGACAGGGAAACTAGGTACCTTGGGCGCCCAACGTCCGCAAGCGAGGCGTAGGTATCTCGCAGCCCTCGCGGGCGGCCGCCGCTCCACGTCCGGACACGGGGCCGGGTAGATAAGACAGGTAGATAGATAGATAGGTAATGCAGACGCGCTACCGTACGCATACGCAGGACGGGCGGACGGTCGGTCGGTGGGTGATGTGCGCCGTCGCGTCTCTCGGATCCTTAGCTAGCAAGAAAGATCCCCAGCTCTGCCGCGTGAGAGCCGCGACGTAAGCCCGTAGGCTGCAACAGGGACGTGCGTTCGTTTCTCGCGGCCTCCGGTCTCGGTGCTGTCGCCGCCCGGATATCCACAGGAGGAATAGAAGAAGCAAAGAAGGAAGAAGACGACGACGACGAAGAAGAAGAAGAGAGCAGAATTCCGTATGGAGCATGTGACCGATAATGACCGGCGGATTCCATAGCCTGCCTTAGTTTACCAACTTCAAAAACGTACATACAGCCGGCGAGACGTCGCAACAAGAAAAAAGACAACACCCCTTTCATGCAAAAGCCTACAGCCCGTCGACTCCGTTCGTCGTCCGTTTCCGTCGCGTTCGCGCCCGTCCCGTACATCTTTTCGGGGCCTCTCTCCTGGCCTCGCTCCAGCAATTCGACCTTGTCTCCTTTTCGGCACGGGAACAGCCTCGCCGTCGGCGCCGACGCGAATCAGCTCGACTCGCACGCTATCACCCAATCCATCCGTACACGGCACGATGGCTTTCATGCCACCATCTACCGACCCCCTTCTAACTCTCGTAGGCGATGCCGCGCAAAGAGGCATGCGCTATGACAGGCTGCCGTCATCCAACTCGCCAAAACACGCTCCGCTCGCGAGGTAATCATCGGGCTGCGCGATGAATCGACTAACGAATACTAGTATAGCACACAAGTAACGCCGCGGGCCCAACCGTATCGATGGCGAATATTTCGACGAATTAGGGCTTCGGCGGCGACCTGGAGACTTTGGGGGATGTGCCTTCCGGCGAGGCTAGTCCACCGGGCTTGGGAATCGCGTCGGTAGTGATCTCTGGAGCGTCGCTTTCCTCTAAAGAGGGAGGTTCTTCTTCGACGGATCCCTCGATGACAGTTGGTTTGAAAGTCTCCCCATCATCAACTGCGATGATGTCGTGGCCCTTGCCACCGTTGCTAGCAGATATGCCGATGGCTGGGGCTTCGCCGTCGGCAATCTTTTGCTTCGTGGCGTTGACGATCTTGTCAGCTTCGCTGACTCTGCCACTCGCGCCCGTACTATCTCCCTCCACGCCGATAAGATTGTCCTTGTTATTCTGGTGGCCTAATAGGGCGGCCCTGTCAAATCGGACAATCATGCACGACAAGTTATCCGTGCTAAACGAAGCCAGCGCATAGTCAACAAGTCTCTTGGAGGCGATCACGGGATCTTGTTCATCGCGGACTAGGTCCACCGCGTCCTGATCGCTGCAGACGTCCCAGAGCTAAGCGCCAGTTAGCAACCACCTGTCTCGATACTAGCACGCTAACGCTCGGTTCAGACACTTACCCCATCGCAAGCGATGATGAAGAATTCATCTGCTTCCGGTTGGATGACGGTTTCGGTAGTGTATGGATGTCCCGTCACGAGATCCTTCATATAGGTATCTCCGAGGGCTCTGGTAACAGCCAGCACCCCGTTCACGCGGTTGTTGAGGATCAGCCCTCCGGCATTCGCGATGCGCTTTCCCTCGTTCTCGTCGCTGCCCTTGTGGTCGTAAGAGAGACGCAAGGCTTTGCCGGCTCGGCAGAGCACGATGCGAGCGTCGCCCACGTTTGCGGTGTAGAGAACCCGTTGCCGCACTGCAGCGCTCCTTAGTTTCGCGTGTGTCGACTCAAGGATGGAATTGCCACCGGTATCGTCCTCGAGCTTACCGTCTTTGAACTTGGATGAGTCCGCTACTTTCGAAGCCGCCGCCGCAGCCGGAGCAATAGCCTGAGAGCCAGTCGCCGACGTTGAGCTGGGCACCCTATCTTCCCAGCGTAGAACGGCAATCGCCGCCGTGCACCCGCTGTTCTTGAGAGGCAGCTTTTCTAGTTGGGCATCGACATCGGTGAAGGTCTGGTCGAGCAGCTCGGGAATAGGGACATTGGGGTTTCGTCGAATGGTGTCCTCGAGAATGAGATGCAGCTTCTTGCCGCACCAATCCGCGGCGAAGCTACCGGCATGCCCGTCGAATATGGCAAAGTATCCATTGTCGGTCTCGATCATATCTTGCGAATTCGCATCAGACTGATGATCGCTGCCCTCGGTGGAAGACTTCTGAGACTTGGAGCCTTTCCCGCCAGAATCGGGGGCGAGGAGGGGCGCCGGAGTATGCAGAAAGTTGTAGAGGAACGCATGCGTATCTTCCATAGTACGTCGACATTTCTTGTTCCTATCCTCCCAAACTCCGACGCGGAAAGTGGAGCGTGGCCCGGGGACGGAATCGCCGGCCGAGTTGTTGTGCTGCCCCTGGGGCACCGCGAGCGATTGGTCCTGCTTTCCTAACTTTTGTAGAGGACTTTGATTGCTTACATCACTATTTGATCTGCCGACTTGGCCAAAATTCAAGCTATTCTTAGCGCTGGCTATGAGGCTGCTAGCTTTGCTCCCGACCCCAGAACTCCTGCGCTTCTTCTCCGAGTTGCCTGTGTCAGAATTATGTCGCCCAGGAGGGCTGCTATTCCCACTGCGCTTCTCGCCACTGGTAGCATGGTCGGGAGATTTCGTCGGGGCGGCAGTAGGAGCGGATTCGTGTTTTCGGTCTGGCGACGATAGCTTCTTGTCCGATTTGCCAGATTCGGAGACCGCGGGCTCAGATCTTGCCGCGGCAGAGCTGGACCCGCCCCCGAACATCCTATTAAGCAGACCTCCCTGGGAGGAGAGACTGCGGCGCTTATTCCCTGCCAGATTTTCGAAAGATGGGCCTTTTCGATGGAGAGAGCAGGCACGACAAGCCGGTGTGTGAGGATGCGCCAGAGTTGTCCAAGCTGGTGCGGAGAAAGGCGTAGGTCCCTCGGTACTTGCAAGGGGCGGACGTCGCGGAAATCCGAAGGGCTTCACGTACAGGTCGATGGAGATCGTCTTCAGAGGGCAAAGCTGTTCAAGGAATGAAAGGGGCACTTCGCCGTGGTGGTATACGAAAAGCGACGCGAGGTCTGGCGATGTGTCGAATAGCCCAAGTGAGAGACTGCATTAATTAGAATATACTAGGTTATAAGAGTCGTAGGGTTGGGGGCCTTTCGGGCACGGAACATGAACACAAGGGCCGTAGCTGTAACAACATTTGAATGAAACAGAGAAGAATGCCTCAGACGATCAAGATTGGTCTGGATCAGCAGCAGGCAAAGCGGTACGTGTGGTGTATGGAGAAGATAGGGCGAGGAGAATTAAGAAGAGGTTATGATAGGGCAGTCGGATGGAAGTGATCGGGATTGGGCGCCATACACAAGAGGTAGTAACTAGGCGCAAGACACCTACGTCAGGTATGTACGGACGGATGTAGCATGTATCGAGGCAGGGAAGACGATTATAGGTGAAGTTACCAAGTCAGGACCAGGCCAAGCCAGACCGGCCAGGGAGGGAGACAGAGCGCGTGGGCGACGAGTGAGGGAGGGAGAGGGCCGTTCGAGGGCGGGGAGGGGGAGGGAGGCGAGAGGGATGGACGGAGAGTTGAGCGAGAGAGAGTGTTGTGTGTGTATGTGTGTATGTGCGCCTATGCGTGCGCGCGCACAGGGAGCAACTCGAGCCGGACTCACCTACTGTACGTAGCGTAGGTATGTTGCGGATGGACGTATTTAGGAGCGCATTCGGTGCTCGTCGTGAAATACAGAGGGTTACTCAGGTCGAGGGGGAGGGAGGGAGAGACGCCGTGGGTGTCTATGATGTCCACACGTAGCCCTGATAGTGGCACCGCGAGAAAAGCGAACGTTGCGAGAGCTGCTGCGACCTGGAAGCGGTTTAGGGTGACTGGCTGAAAAAATCGTGGGGCGTGAGTGATGCAACGCAACGGCTTGGAGATGAGATGAGAACGAGGGGATGGTGGAAAAGGGCGAGTGAGAGGTGCGGAAGGGGTGGGGAGAGGGCCGGTGTTGATGTTGGGTGGGGAGAAATTGGAAGCCGGTCAATCAATTGGCGAGAGACGAGTCTAAGGGATGGGAACGGGAGGAACCTGTTAGAGGTGCTGCTAACCGCCAACCCCGGGTAGCCGACCGAGGACAGGTACTGCGCATGTATGAGTACATCGGGACCGCCTCCACGAAGCTGGACGATTGGCTTGTGGAGGGAAGCAGACGGGGAGAGGCCGTGCCCAGCAAGTCGGGGTCGGGTAGACTGGAACATCTAGGTACAATACCCAGGTACGCAGGTAGTACCTAGGAGGTAGGTCCATACTGCACAATAGAGACCTAACGTGCCAGTAAGGTACACCCAGCAGGGCATACAGATGTACCCTATAAATGGGGGTCTTATGTGCCGAAGCCCAGTTCACCAGTGCCAAGTGGGGGAGGGGGCTTAAGGCCCACGTAGGGAGGCTACGTACCCTACCTACCTCCTACCTCCTGTACACGTAGATGAGGTTCCTATGAGTAGAATCAATACCAAAGGGTTAGGTACCCAAGAGGCAGCCAAGGTAGATACCTAACATACATAGGTACATAAGGTCCCAGTTATCTACCTAGCCACCGGGAAGGTTGTGATGTAATGTCTCAGCTGCGATGTTAGACAGATACATGCCGTAGCCGACCTTGGGATGGGGTCGGTTCCATCCGGGTTGGTGTCTGACTGGGAGGAGGTAATCTTACATGGAGGTCCGCAGAAGCAGAGGGAGGGAGAGCTCTATTACTCCGCTGGGACCTACGTCAGGTACCCATTACTACGTGCCTACTTACCTAGCAGTGGATATCAGTAGGTGCCGCACAGATACAATGCCTTCCATAGTACGCACCTTTAAACCTCGTTTCGTCGATCGGTACCGAATGCAAAACCTGTCAACAGCCATCGAAACCAACCCTCTGCATGTGTGCATCGCTTCCGCCCCTTGGCCATCTAGCAACTGGCCCCAGAGCTGTGAGAAAGGGCCGCGGAGGAGAACCCGAAGGGGTTGCAGATGAGTTGCGCCAGCTTATCGATCACACCATGTGGCGATCACATTGCACCCCTCCCCCGCGTATACACAGCCTATGTGCCTTACGATGATGGGCGGCTTTCGGGGGCCTTCTCTGAGTGCCGCATCTTCGGGGTTATGAACTCAGAACAGGTAAGTATGTAAGGTACCCAGGTGTGTTGCCCTACCTAGGTACCTCTATGTAAGGTACCTACCGCCTACCTGACGGTGTATGTAGGAGGCATCATGCTGCCAATAAAGGTGCGTAAGGCCCACGCAATGCTACCTGCCTCTCACTGAGTTCCCTACTGATACCTCTTAGCTCTCAGGATGCCCTACGCAGGTAGGAGGTAGGTATCTAGGTAAGGTATCTACGTGTACCTACCTAACCTACCGCTCACCTAGAATATTGGTGTGAGAAACGATGCTATTAGTAATGGCCCCGGGTAACTGGATCCATTTGTAATCCGGCAACCCGCGAAGGAGGCCTGTCCCGCCTAGAGATATAAAGGGGGAGAGGGTGGCCTCCCTCCGATGGTGCTGGTTTCGAGGCTACGCGCTTAGATTTCGACCCAGCATTTCGCTCTCGCCGACGCCGCGAACGATCGATGGTTGCGATCGTGCCAGATCCGTGAGATATTATACCACCGCCACCCCACGCCGGCCATGTCAGAAACGTTCGTCCCCGCTTTCCCGGACCGGGACCGGCCGCTCGTCAGCTACGGCCTCCCCTTCGTCCAATCGCTCCCGCGCCACGTCGACCACCTTTTCCACGCATCGAGAATCTACGTCATCAGCTCCCGATCCCTCGCCGCGAATACCACCTATCTCGATGGCCTGAAGGAGGCGCTGGGCGGCAAGCTCGCCGGGGTCAGGATTGGCATGAAGCCGCATTCTCACTGGTCTGAGATCCTGGAGGTTGTCGCGGAGGCGAAGAGGCACGATGCAGACCTGCTTGTCACGCTCGGAGCCGGGAGCCTGACGGATGCGGCCAAGATAATATCATTCGTACGCCGGCCCACCTCCACTACCTAGCTAGCAGCCTATACACGCCCTATAGGCCATAGCCAGGGGGGTTACGCTCGTGATGCTAAACGCTGTATGCGATTAGGCCCTGGCAAATGACGTCTCGACGCACGAGGGGCTTAGCGGCCTCCTCCCTGAGAGCCCGCAGAAACGCGACAATATCAAGCCGGCCACGGTGCCGATCGTGTGCATCCCCACCTCTCTCTCGGGCGGGGAGTACTCGTCCTTCGCCGGAGGCACCGACGATAGGACGGGACAGAAGCACATCTTTGCGGGCGAGGCTCTAAAACCCCCCGCATTGGTTATCCTCGACCCCGAGCTGACCACCACCACCCCCGATAAGGTCTGGTTGAGTACCGGCATCAAGGCCGTCGACCACTGCGTCGAAACCCTCTGCTCGCTCGGGAGCGACGACTTGGCCGATGCCGCCGCCAGGGACGGGCTTACTAAACTGATCCCAGGCCTCCTCAAGACCAAGCAGAACCCCAAGGACCTCGAAGCACGCCTAGAGACCCAACTCGGTGCCAAAGATGCCATGGCCGCGTGCAGTCGAGGTGTGCCGCTAGGGGCAAGCCGTAGGTCTATTTTGTGACTCCTTTTTCTTTCTCTTCGAAATGGCACGTATATCACTAACTCAAGGTGCCGTAGACGGTATCGGCCACCAGCTGGGTCCGGCAGGCGTAAGCCACGGAGAAACCAGCTGCATCCTCAACCCTGCGGTATGCAAGTACAATTACAAGAAGGGCGCCAATGTCGAGCGGCAAGACGCCATCGCGCAGCTGTTGTGGGACGAGCCGCAGGCTCGAGCGATCTTCAGCCAGAGAGGGCTGAATAAGGAGACCGCAGATCTCGGTGATCTCGTGGACGCTATCGTCCGCGCCCTCGACCTCCCGAGGACACTGAAAGAGTTTGGCATCGGCGAAGACAAGCTCGATGGCATCGCCGAGCGTAGCTTGCGCAATCGGTGGGTGCAGAGCAACCCGGCAGGTCTGGATAAGGACGGCGTGCTCGAGATCTTGAAAATGGTGCTCGGATAATATATGTTCGTAGTTGGCAGCACTCCATGGTACAGAAAAAGACGGAAGCAGAAACACCCTCCAAGAATGCCTACACTCCATGCTCAGAAGCCACATGCACAAATCCTACACCAAACCCGATTCTAGCGAATTTATAGTTGCCGCAAATGCACCCCGGTCCCGACCAAGATCCTGATAAGGTTCTGGCCGGGGCCTACTTCCTTAGACTATCAAGACGAGCCTGGAGGTCATCATCACCAGGGTCTCCGCCGCCGCCGCCGCCACCACCACCACTGGGCCCGCCGATAGCCTGGGCGACCCGGCTTTCGGTAACCTTGTCGGACTGGAGACCAGTCGGTGTCTCTCCAAACTGTGCTAGGGTTAAACAAGAGGGTTGACTGGCCTGGGGGAGGGAGGCGACTCACGGCTTGGTTCAGATCAACACCGATCTCCTCCAGGACCTGCTCTACCACTTCGTCACCCTCCTCTTCTAGACCCACGTCCATGGCGTCGTCTATGGCGTCGTCCATCATCTCCTGTCGCTGCTCCATTATATCATTCTCCCGTTCAAATTCCATGGCGATGCGTTGCAGTGCCGGTAGGTTCATCGACTTGTTCATGCTCCCTAGGGCCACGGTGGCTCCCTTCATGGCTTGCATCATCTGCTCGTTCGTTCGGTGGGTCTGTAGCATCTCTCCCGTCAGTACATGTAGCACGGTAGGAGATGATTCCCTAAGGGTGACTGACCTGTAGTCGCAGGGAGATCTTCTGCAGTTGGCTCCTCATTCCGTAAAACTTCTCGACGTATCTGTAGACAGGACCAGCAGACATCAGCCAGGCCCCTCAGCTAGATGTCGGCTGGGAGGGGTACGCGTGGTCTTACCTCCTCGTACGCACGAGGTCCTTCGCTTGGATTTTGGCCGCACCCATCTGTCCCTTTTGCGCACTCTGTTTGATCTGGCCGACGAGGGTCTTCTCCTGCTTCTCGAGTTTCACGCGGACTTGATCCAGCTCTCGGATCGCCTTGTCGAGCATTCGCTGGTTCTTGCGTAGACGCTCGGCGGGCGTCATACGCTTGCCGAAGGCCCATTCGAGGATCTAGCCATTGACCATCAGCACCTTAGAACCACCCAGCCACTTTGAGAAGCCGAGATGTCGTGGCTCACATTCATAGCTGTAGGGTTCGGTGCAATCGGCACAGGAGGAGGCTACACACGAGCACGCTGTCGACGTTCGGGGTGCCAACTATCGGGCTCAACTCGGCGTAGTCGGGTGAATGTGTGGATGCGGACAGAGGGTTTCCGGCCGAACGAGGGGTCTAAGGTGGTTGGAAATCTAGCGTCCAGGCTCGATCAGTTACGCGTCAGGGGTTATGCGAATTCTACGACAGGGAGCTCGCGATCGGGCGGGATTGCGCTCGATTGTGGTTGTCATCAGGAGAACATGTGCCAGCTTCGTCAACAGCGGTAATTGTAGTGTTAAAACAGGTTGCCTAGTAAGTCGAAGTTGAGACTCTGCCCCTTCCAATCACCTGGAGAGAAGGAGGCGCCAGGTGGCGATCGATTTCGCCGATAATGCGGTACCTATGTACATGTACCTCCTTATCGTCTGCCTGAGGACCCGCTTAAAGTCACCTGACGACGAGGAGGGTCTGCTTATGTAACAGAGTGTCTAGGCGGTTAGATGCCCGCTACCAGTAGAGGTACCTAAGGTAGTAGCTTACTACTTAGGTACCTGTACGATAAGATAGGTAGGTATTACCTTCTATGAGTATGGTGCCTGACGAAGAAGTACAGACGCCTTACCCTAGGAGGTAGGGTACGGAGGTGGGCACTGCACGTACACGTAGAAAGCTGAACAATTGATCGACCGATGGTGACTGAAGAATGCCACGTGACTGTGAGTTGGGTACCGAACACATTCCTTTCGTCGGGCACGGTCTGACCAGGTCAGGTCTGCGAGTCATTTGGTGGTTGCGCCGCGTACCTTCGCAAGGCCAAGCCCCAGCTTTTTCCCCCGATCTACACACAGGTACATAGAAATATGTACGTAATGGGCCGAACCCGCTAATATCAACTACCACGGCCAATCAACGTAGGCATTTCCACCTCAACGGACCGTCATTTTAGCCGGCCAAGGCGGGAAGAAAAGAGAGCTAGAAGAAAAAAAGACGGAGACGAGGAGAGGAAAAAAAGAGCTAGCCCACCACTACCACCACCGCCACTACCACTGGTCTCTTTACACCTCACCACCACTTCCATTACCACCTCACCTACCTGTCCCGCCCGACCCCAACATTCGATCGCCAAACCATCAGACCGACAAACAAACCCGACAGCTCGACGCGCGTACGCAATCACTCCTGCTCCCGTCGATCCCGACCCTGGGTTATGTCTACGGAATCGAGCCATTAAACCGCAGCCATGAGCCAGGACTACCTCCCCTCTAAGAAAGGGAAGGGTAAGTCCCGCGGGGGGCGAAACCGCGAGCGAGACCTCGAGCGGGACCTCTCGCCATCGCCATCCGCTCCCGAGAGGCCGGGCTACATGACCGTCGGCAACGGGTCGTCGCAACATGCCGCGAGACTGCAATCTCTTATTGACGATGACTCCGGCTACGGCGGTAGCATAGCCGGCGACGACTTCAGCTCCGCCTCCTCGAAGCGGCCTACCGGTACCCCTCGAACCGATCCTTCCGTATCGAGGGACATGCCGCTATCACGTCGGTCTTCCGGCGATCCCAGCACCGACCGCCGGAACCAGGCCGCCGCCGTCCATCAGCTGTGGTACAACCAGCATCGAGCGGCTCTCAATCGATCCATCAGCAAAGTCGTCGAGCTTCTCAAGACCCTCCAGGAGATCAACGTCACCTGGCCCGCACACTACCCCTCCGTCCAGCGAGCACAAGCATCCTCACCTGAACGATCGCCATTCTCGCGTCCGGGGCGGCAGCATAGTTTCCCTGTCGGCGGGAGCTCGCCTCCTCCACCCCCGCGACACTTGCGGCGGTCGGTGACGAACGTCGATGACTACGTCGCTGCCGAGTCTAGCCGAGATGCCGAAAACAAGAGTGCGGCCGAGAGCCCCCGATTAGTCACCCCACAAATTGCCCAGGAGTTTTCTATCCTCAAGTTAGACCTCAAGCTCGGCGCCTTGCACCAGGTCGAGCTTGTCCATTCCCTCGAGAAGGGCTCCGTCGCTGCATTGCTCGATGGGAAGATCAGCTCGAGCATCAAGCACTTGCTCTTGCTGCGCGAGAGAATCGAGGACACCTCCAGCAAGGTCCTGGTGACCGGAGACCTTAACGCCGGAAAGTCGACATTCTGCAATGCTCTATTGCGGCGCAAGGTCCTGCCGGAGGACCAGCAGCCATGCACGAGCATCTTCTGCGAGGTCCTCGACGCGAGGGAGAACGCCGGCGTTGAGGAAGTCCACGCCGTCCACAGGGACACGGTGTACAACCGACACGACGAATCAACCTACGATGTCTTTTCCCTGCGCGAGCTTGAAATGATCGTGCTCGAAAATGAAACCTACATCCAGTGCAAGGTTTATATCAAGGATGTGCGGACGATTGACGAGTCGCTACTCAACAACGGCGTAGTAGACATTGCGTTGATCGACGCCCCCGGGCTCAACTCCGACACGACAAAGACGACGGCGGTGTTCGCGCGGCAGGAGGAGATAGATGTCGTTGTTTTTGTGGTCTCCGCTGCCAACCACTTCACTCAATCCGCCACGGAGTTTATCCGGGCCGCGGCAGCGGAGAAAGCCTACATCTTTATGGTCGTTAACGGTTATGATATGATCAGAGACAAGGAACGTTGCCAGAAGATGATACTGGATCAGGTTTATGGCCTTAGCCCCCGCACCTTCAAGGAGTCTAGCGAACTTGTCCACTTCGTATCCAGCAATGCCATTCCGACTGTGCCGTCCCCCTCGAGCGGCCCGGATGGCGGTGGCGATGATCCCAGCGACGATCCCAAAGGGAAGGGCAAGGAGAAGGAAAAAGTTCGGGACTTCGAGAAACTAGAACAGTCCCTCAGGCGATTCGTCCTCGAAAAGCGAGCGCGGTCTAAGCTTGCCCCGGCGAAGACATATCTCCTCAACATCCTCAATGACCTGAACGTTCTTGCTACCGTCAATTCTGACGTAGCCCAATTCGAACTAGATAGGGTGACGAATGACCTTCGCGAGATCGAGCCGCTTCTCGAGTCTTCTAAGAAGGCAAAGGCTGAAGTCAGTGATGACGTTGACAAAAACATCGAGGAGACTTGCAAGGAAATATATGAGCACACCCGGACTAGCCTCAACTCGGTGATCGCTAGCGCTGGCGATGGGGATCTCGGCATCCCTTATCCAGGACTGTTTCAGGCCTTCCAGTATGCTGAGGACATAAAGGAAGCGATACTATCCGAGATCTCAGAATCGGTGACGTCCTGCGAGGACTATGCCCGAACAAAGACCGTGAGCGGAGTGAATATCATCAAGCAGCTTGGAATCCTGCACCTCGGCGACGAATATAATGACCTCAACTTCCGCTCCGATGTCATGTTCCGCAGGCGGCGTGACGTGTTGGCGAAGCAGGTCGACATACCTACTGAGTTCTGGGACTTTGTCGACTGGTCTTCGCTCATCCAGCGCCAAGAGAAGGTCGCCGGCACCGGCATGGCCTTGACCGTCGCCACTGCCATCGGTGGGCGCCTACTCGGGGGTATGGGATGGATGGACCATACCGTCACCGCGATGAAGCTTATCGGGAACGACAATCTGCGAAAGCTGATCATCCCCGGCGTAGTTCTAGCAGGTATGTTTCCATTACGATGTGCTGCTCCTGAGCGGGCGCTGACCCTTCTTGTCTCTAGTCGTCTCAGCTACGGCCTATGTGATTCAACAGATCCCACATTCGCTTCCTCACCGCTTGTCCGAAAAGATATCGATGAGGCTAGCTGCAATCGATTACGTCCACACCAACAGCACCCGTATATCGAGCTCCGTGCGCAAGGTTCTCCGCTACCCCGCTGACAATCTTCGAGTTGGTTTGGCGCGCTCGGTAGAACAACTCGACTCGCGCCGGGAGGAGACGCTCAAGGTTCGCGGTGAAAGCGAGGTGGCGCTTAAGTACTTTGGAAATCTCGTACGAGAAAGTTCCCATCAGCGAAGCCTGGTTGAGGACATCGATCTTGACGCGCACCCTCAAGGCTCCTCTGGTATGAACATTGCGTAGACTACGTACTCACGAAAAGGAGAAGAAAAAAGACGTGGCATGGAGAGGCGTTTAGGGAAGCAGGCCCGGAATCAACGACATTATTCCATTTGTTCTCGAACTCGATCGTCGTAACCTTTAGATGTTCATGATGGATGACGAAAAAAAAAAGAAAAAGACTCGTGCGAAGAGCAACGTAGAATGGCAAGTGAAGTTGCACAGACAGGAAAAAGCTCTACTCTCCCACATGACCTATACATTGCACCCCCTTCCCAATTCCGTGTACCTAGTCCATAGTCTTCCTAGCATGCGAACCAGATATTTGTTACAAGTCCCTGTACCGATATCCGTACGCTAGTGATTATGTGCTCCTAGGCCAACGCTTCGAAGACGAAAGATATATCAAGTTGGTTCCATGTATATATGTAATAGACCTATAGAGGTATGTTCATGGGTTACCTGCCTACTCACCATGCTATGCATGCCCAACTTACAGGAACGATTCAGGGGTGATCGACACTCGAGCCCTGTCTACATATATTGATAGATATGCAAATGGCTAGGAATAATATGCATGTATACCGTCTACCTTGATGTATAGGTAGGCAGGTATGCTTGCCGCTCTTTGATGGGCATCGAAATGAAGATATATAACACCCAGCACCGAAGGAAGAATATCAGCTGATTAGTGGCCCTATGTGCGCCGTATGTACCTAGATATATCGTCCCAAATAGGCCAGCATAACCGGTTAGAGTATTATTATTCGTGTTAACTTATTGTTTATCGAATCGTTCACCGTTCGATTTATTGAATCCGGTGGAAGGGGATAAGAGTAGGGGGGAGAGAGAGAGATTCGGCCAAATACTACGAGACAGTAGCATCACAATTCCGTGAGGTTGGATCGCTTTGCCATTGATAGGACCCCTTGCCACAGATCACCGCACAAATGCCTATCTGCGAGTGGGTCTATGACGACCGGTGTTGCTGTCGCTGGGCATTGCTATGACCTGTTCCGTGGATATATGTGTGGGTGCGTCGCACCGCAGTAGTAGTCAAGGAGACGACGCATGTCTGCTACCAACACAACTTTTGACGATCCGAGCAGGCAGGGCTGGTAGGTAGGCATCAGAATGAAGCTGCAGGTCCAATGTACTCTGCCCAATCGCGTCAGACTCGCTTAGCCGTCTGGCCAATGCCACCAGTTGCCTTCGCCGCCGCTCCCACGACGGCTCGTCATTAATGCATGTTGGACGACCTTGGGATGATCCAGACCAGCCAAGTGAACGAGCCGCAGAATTAAGCACAGGCCCGCACAACGGCTGGCCTGCACATTCGGTCCGCTGTTCCATCGAGGAGAAAGCGGTGCGGCCCGTGGCGAATTCGGCCCAAGGGGGAAAGGGTTAATGGCGGACAGAAATTTTCGTGGGATCGGAGATGAGATGTTACCTAGACTCACATTTGTCCCATATACTGAGGAGAGAGGAGCGAGTTTGGTACTCGTATGGAATAAAATGAGTGTAACATTTCACCGTATACACAAACCACCAGCTCTTGGATAGCATCGCCTTCCAGAGCTCACAACGTAAGTTGACCCATCTTCGCTCTACTCCAATACCCACGCATATTACCGAAATTAGCAGTCTGCACGACTCTGCACGAACGTTTCTAGAAAGGCGATCAGTCCCATCCACGCGTCGAAGGACGAGAGCGTACGACTCTACGTAACCCAGCTTTCCGTCCCGCAGAAGGCTGTTTCAGGTCCAAGGGGAGGCAGAGGCGTAGTAGTAGATAATAGGAGAGGCAATCCAGACTTGCCACACGGCGCTCCACGGTCTCAGGGGAAAGGGAGTCTAAGATAGGGGCAACACGTAATAGAAGAGGCCCTCGCGAGGAGAATGGCAGAAGTGTTCGTGGTGGGCCTTTGATCAACCTGATGAGTAATATAGAGGACAAAAAGATCTCCGAGATAGCAGATCCCTGTGTACCCCTGTAGCAATATGAGCAAGTTCGTCATCGTCACCACCGTCGTCGCCATCGTATTGTTATCATCATTATTCTCCGCGGCGTGGGTACTGTCTGCTCTGGTACGCGGTTATCACCGTCGGCCAGGAGAAAAAAAAAAAAGGAGGTGAGAGGGGGAGAGAAACATGTTCTCTCAATCTCCCTCGGACTTTTTGCATGCAAGTCTGCTGCTGCCTGGCGAAGATCGGCAGGTTCTCGGCTCCAGAAGAGACAGCACGCCGGGTTCTCAGAACAGCTCGCAGTTCGACGGGCGGAGCAGAGTAGCAGGCTGTTATTACGACTCTCGTCGTGATGCTTAGAAATGCCAGGCGAACAGTCCAAATGCACCCTGATAATATCTGTCAATATGGAGTGTGCGAGTTCCAACGCTCCTCAGATGAGTGAGGCAACCCTCGACGGGACGATGCCCTCACTCATGAATTTCGGAAGTAGGCAAAAATAAGGTGTAGCATTCTTCTGTGCGAGAAGACTGCTTTCCGAGGCTCGACTATACGTACGCACCGAGAATTCGAGAGTTATCGTCAGGCTTGGAGACGGCAGGAGGTATTATAGGTATATTATAGATTTAAATCATATCGATCTGAGAATCTTGATTTGCATGATCACTTGATCCTTATTCGTATATCCTAGCTTGGGGTAATATCATTGATATACCTTGATCTCACATTATTTTGTCCTTTCCTTCACCCCGATTCTGGCAGTATTAGTTATTTCTTGTTGCAGAATCTATTAGTCCAGAAAATAAATGTTCTGCCACCTTATTATTACGCACAAAAAAGAAAAAAGAATTTTTTTTCGGGCAAACTCCCTTCTTCACCTTCCTCCACCAATTCGTCTACAGGCATTTTTTTTTTCTCCCTGCCGCTGGCCACGTAGAAAATGTTCGGATATCTCCACACACACACGACACATACACATATGGAGATAAACATTTGTTGGCATGCATACACACTTGGAGCTCGCCGTCGGGAGCTAGCCAACTTTCTCCCTGTAGTTTTCCTTATCGTTGCTGTTGCTTTTAGCACAAAGGCCAAGAATCTCCCAGTGGCCCTCGATGGGTCTAGGCCACCAGTCGTCGGGTTTCGGCCATCCTAAGAAGTCTATGAGCAACTTCACATGCGCCGTTGTCGGATTGCCAACTCCCGAGTATAACGGCCCAATCCCCGGTCTTATTCCCACAAAATCATGATGGGGGAGGGCGGGCTCTGACGTATTATACGAACCTGGTCACACTCTTAGACTTAGGCTATGCATTAGTATCGCGCTCTTGGTAGCGCTATCGAGATTCTATAGGCATCTTCTCGAGACTGAAAGAAACAAGCCACAAAACGACAATATAGTAAGCAGACGTTTCCGACGGAGAGGGAGAGGGCTCGTAAAGTGCTGGCCTATATGTTGGAGAGTGTGGTATGTTAGCCGCTTGCCGTTTGGTTCCTTCCTGCGGTCATCATGGGGACTATGGAGAAGACTTCCGGGCCTGGGCCGTGGGGTGAACTCTGGGAGCGAGGATCCGAACCGTTTCCTTTCTCTTTCTCTCTGCCTTTCTCGAGGAGAGGCCGCCCCTCACATGCTGATCCGGTTCTCGTCTGCACTTTAGTAGTTAGCCCGCACACCAAACCTAGTGGATGTTCAGCTCCCTATAATAACGCACTCGATCTGCAGTCCTAGGTAGGCTAACAACGCCAGCAGTTCACGAAGACGGCTGAGTAGGATCGGGGGAATCGCATCATCGGCTATGCGCCATTGGTCACATCACCTTACTACTGCCCCTCCGACATGGTGTCCCACACATCTGGGGTATATTGACGAGAACGGGCTCGCAGCCGTGTGTGGGTAAGGCATTGCTACTTACGGAGGACGTCACATACTAATGTGTATCTGAGCCAGGGTTGACGCGTTAGCTTTTTACCTATATGGAGAACGCAGCACGGCCAATTCTGAAATCGGACAGGCTCTCGACGACTCGTGACTTGATAAGATCCTTGCTCGGAGAAGGTATAATAGAGATAGACGGCGGGGGGGCGTCGAGCCCGTCCCAAGTCCCTACGCGACTTCAGCTGTCTTGGTTCCTCTTTTCGTCTTCTTTTGCACACCACAAGATTACGTGCCTCGAACCACGTAGGTTTGCCTGAGCCGATATCCACAGGCTTGCCACATGGTGGACGTATTAGCTACCTGGCCTGGATCGGAGTATGTTCCCCTCTTGCAGCAATTGACACCCCTACACGGCGCCGCGACATCCCTACGACCCCGAGATATTAATAAACACGAGTCGAGTCGACGGTTAGGACCTACATGTATGCACGTATTGTAGGTTACATACTCAATGGAGACGGAGAGATGGACCCATACATATATAGATACATACGTATACTATGCGCAGGCATACGAAATCCGTATGGTATGCATGCCTTGCAACGGCGTGATTCGAACCAGGGACCCATTCCATCGGCATCCATGCAACCTCGCTTGTTGGTCTGGTCTGCTTGATGAGAGAACATGCCGGGTCGGCAAACCCCCTCTTTCGTCCCATCCTGTGCCTTGGGAACAGGGACAACCCAGGCACACAACCATGCATGTGAGCGAAGATTTCTGCTACGACGTAGCGTATAGTAGCGTAACGCATCGACAAAACCCGGCCCGGCCCGGTCCTGGACGACCTCGAATTCGGACCACAGCATCGGTAGCGGACGACGCGCTCGGCCAGGAAGGATTGCTTTGGCCAGGTTGGATCAGGGATTGCACGGCGAGCGTGAGATTGCGCCGCGCGGGTGCAACCGTACGTCGAATAAGCAATATGTCAGATATCAGATTGCGAAGCCCACACTAGAATGCTAGGCGCGTCTATGCGCACGTACGCACATAATATTATACATACATACTCACACATGCGTACGCGCATGAAGCGTGGTGGGCGCGACGGGGAGACGGGGAGACGAGTAGGGGAGTCAGCCGGGTTGCTCGCAACAAAGAAGTCAGATCACTCTGCGTCTGTTGGTGCTACCCTTGCAATTCTCTTCTCTCTGTTTCTCTCAATCTTCTTTCGCTTCCGCCCCTGCCAGGCCCCAGACTGGATCGCAACTTGATACCGAGGACCCGCTCGACGGCAAGAGACGAAGAAGAGCTAGGCAGAAGAGAGAGAGAGCGCGCGCGAGGCAAGGAAGTAGATGCCCCCTACCTACCTACACGGATACATACATGTGATGAACATGGTTTGTGGCATGAGGAAATGGTACGTGGCGCGCTTATGAATGGAATCAAAGCGCACTCCCCACACCGGGCGATCCGTTCTTCCTTTTGGACTAGGGATAAGCCACGTGGGCTTCGCCTCCGACACTCACATATGTGCGGGCGGACATTCTCATGAAACACGCGGAGCCCATTACAGATGTGTGTACGTGTATGTGTGCGTAGAGAATGGGGACCGGCTCGCTAGTCTGCATTATTATTGTTACCTACATATTATACTATCATGACATTAAGTACGAAGGGAATCCGGGTATCGAACGGGGGGATGGGGGGAAGACCAAGGGAAAGGGGCCGTGTGTCGGCATGCATATGTAGGTATCCGTACACGTTCGTGTATAGTACACGGACAATGGGACTAGTCTAGGAAGGTGAGCGAGGAACCGGAGGGGAAAAGCCGGAGGAGGGAGAGGACAACGAGGACGAGGACGAGGCCAACAAGGAGGAGTAGGGGGAGGGTCCCGTCAGGGGGCAGGCGGGGCTTCAAAAAAATCTCGTTCCCATTTATTAAAAAAAAAAAAAAGATGTGCCATAATATATTTTTCTAAACGGCGGTGTAAACAAGAAGGAAAAATAGATAGTCTGAAAAAAGAGAGCCGCACGACCCAATCCGATCCCGATGCCTAGTATTCCCGTCCACACATTCCATGTATACACCAGACATATCCTAGACCAAAGTATGCGGGGGTGTGAAACTAAATGTGTAAATGTGACAATGTGACAATGTGAGGGGCGGAGAGAGAGGAAGAGTGAGCCGTAACAATGTGTTGTGGTACGGGTGTGTTCGTGTAGTAGATGGATGCAGAGTAGTATGTTAGAGAAAACGCGAAAAGAGTGTAAACAATGCCGATGCTGATGCCGATGGTAACGATGTTGTGCACATTTCCTCCTCGTCCTTCCCAGTCCAACTCCGTACGCCCCCCCGCGCTTCCCTGTCCTCGCTTGCTCTCTCTCTGAACGTCTCCCTCCTTGCTCCCCCCGCGCGGTCATAGCACGATCTCGAGCGACCCGTCCTCACGTACGCACTTCGCCATCCCGTACCGCTGCGACTCGAGGCTCCACTGCAGCACGCCCGTGGTGAAGTACCGACACCACCGGACGAAGCGGCGCGCGTCTTCGTTGACTTTGGCGTCGCCCGCCGTCTCGGCGTCGAGCGCTGCCGCCGCCGTCTCAAACCCCCGCATCGACCCCCGCAGCGTCTCCTCGATCTGCCGGGTCACCGTGTCGAGGTTCTGCGTCTCCGGACTGCAGTTCTTGTACATCACCGGTACGAGGTTGAAGAGCGAGCCTTGGGCCTATTCGTAGCAGTCAGTAAAAAAAAAAAGATCCGCTGGCGAGGGGAGAGAAGGGGCCGGGGGGGGGGCCGGGAAAACTTACGATCTCCTTCTGTACCGAGTAGATGTCGTTGAGGATGAGACATATCAGCACGGTCTCCTTCCATAGCTCCTTCATGGCCGCACAGTCCATTATGGACTCGGGAAGCCTTATCTTGAGCATGGAGCTAGTGGGGAAGCGGCAGCGTTAGCAGGCGGATGCGCATGATGAAGTACGGTACTATAGGGAGGGGGTGCCACCACCAGGATCAGGGGTATGAACCATCTCACTTACTCCGTAATGGCTATCTGGGGGGCGCATCCAACCGATCCGGAGCGGATCTCGAGGTACCTGGCCACGGTCGGGATGGCCCCTCGCATGCGTAAGCTGTGCTCAACGCCGACGTTGATCATGAAGTTCTCGAGCTCGCGGTAGAAGCGCTCGCGCTGGAGCTTGTCCGTAGTCGGGCGCATCCCGCTGCCTACGTCGACGAACAGGTCCATGTTGCTGCGCAGCACCAGGCTGCCCGAGAGGTCCAGCGCGCCCTCCTCGTTGCCCGGCACGAGGCCGAGCAGGTTGCGGATCACGTCCAGCGACTTCTGGTAGTAAGCCCGCGCGAGCTCCTCGTCCGTCGACACCTCGGTATCGCCAGCGTCCACCTCGTCATCCCAGCTTCAGCGCGCAAAGAATCTAGAGTCAGCCGTGGGTGTTCTGCTAGCGTGGTTTTTGGATACAAGACGTGACAGGGAGTTTAGAAGGAGAGGGAGAGAGGAATAAAAGTGACGGAGACGCTTGCCGAGGATGGTGAAAAAGAGTCGAGGTACTTACACAAAAATCCACACCGAGTAGGCTGTGGCTATTACGAGCTCATCCCACTCTGAGTCGGGGTACCAGCTGTGATCGCTCGAGGTTAGCGAGAGGGGGTTTCCCTGCGAGACTCGAAGGAGCGCGAGAACTTACAGGGAGAGGAGGCGGGCGAAGTCTGCGCGCTTCAGGGCCTTGAGCTTCCTCTCGTCTGTCGTGATCCTCTCCAGCATCTCGTTGACGAGGATCTCGAGGCGCTCAGCGTGCGGGCTCGCAGCCATCGGCCAGTCGGCAAAGATCTTCCATAGGTCCGGGAGGTGGAACGTCTGGCCGTGGAGCTGAGTAGCCAAAGTTAGGGCCTCGCCGCAGAGGCCTTGTTGGTCGCTGGGTTGGGTCTCCTCGGGAGGGGGGAGGGGGGAAGCAGCTTTAGTAGGTCTGGAGGAGAGGAACATAGACAGGAGCTTGGAGCGTAACCGCCGCGTCAGCCCGAGAAGGGTTTCCATCTTCCTGGACTCCATGGTTCCGTGTGTGAAGGTAGGCAGTATATGCGAGTTTCTTTGCGGTGTTTCGGCCCGGGTTTGACTTCGGAGTGCTCTGGCTTATCACGATTGCCGGTATGGGACGGGATAGGAGAGTCTAGGGAGAGAGGAGGGAGGAGGGAGGTTGTCTTGGATGGGAGCTAGACGGACGGTGCTACTCGGTATGTATACTTAGACCTCGCCCCCTTTTTATACTTGGACGGAACAGTCGATGGAGCGGGTGGTAGATGAGGTCAACCAACCCGTTGGCTGAGACTGTTGGATCGAGAGGATGGCTTGATTGCAGTTGCATGCTGGGTAATAGCAACGGATTGCTATCAATCACAATACACGAAACTGCATATCACCAGGCGCAAAGGCCGAAGGGTCACGACCACATGACGCAGTATCAAGTCCCGAAACAGTAAGTTTCTACGCCACTCCCCTAGAATAAAGAGGCTTATTACGTGTGATCGACTAGATGAAAAGGAATGCTTAAGATAAGTAGCGCAGATGTGTGTAAGATCTGGTTCGTGAGGAGCCTCTCGGGGTGGGTTTGGTGTGACGGCCCGCAGGATTTCGCAAGCTATTACTTCCGTTATTTGTTTAGCGACAGGCATTATTGGATGCCGTCGTGATGGGTAACTCACGAGGGCTCTCTATTGGGCCTGTCGCCTGCTTCGGCTGGGAGTTATGTATGTTGGTTACACGTCTTCTGCTTCCTCGCATTTCGTGGGTTTTCTGCAACGGTGTAAGTCGTATGAATAAGATTGGCGACCAGAGCTCACGTTAGAACGGTTGTGGAACGGCATGTTTATGCTAGCGTTGGCCGTGGACATCGTCCGACATAGGCAATGGGGACGTTGGCTCGCTTCTTTTCTTCTTTCTTTCTTTCTCCCGGTTCTTCCCTTTTTCTTTCTGGGAGGGGTTCTCGCTCTGGTTCTCCCTTCCCACCTCACCCGATGGCGGAGTCTTCCAGGGTCGAAAGGAATGGAAGACGCGCGAGAACCTCCACTTCTTCCAGACTACTACGTATTACCAACCGCTGTTACGTCGCGGTACCTGCGGGCCGCCAGGGTGTTGGGATCCGCCAAGTTGGACGGCTACGAGAAGCAGAGAAGGAGAGAGAGAGAGGAGAGAGAGGGGAGGCTTGGGAGAGATCATCGGTCGCCAACAACACAGCAGATCAACTAGCTTCATCGGTCATGGGTTAGAAAACGCACATTGCGTGGTATGGGACTACTAACTAGTATAGTACCGTTGATGCCTCTCGGGACGAGTCTAGCCTAAGCACATATTTGTGGAAGCGTAGATGTAGGCGTAGGGACCGGGAGTAATACGTAGGGAGGTAGCACTCGACGTCGAAAGACTGGCAAATAAGGTCGGCCCTGGTTCGTCGACTCTCCCTGGGTTGGCCCCAGCTAGCCCTGGCTGGCCGAATTGCCCGCATCACTTGGCTTGCATACTTCTGAACGCCGGGCTTAGATGCAACACGCGGTACCATAACGTGTGTAAATGCGTCACTTGTCCGGTCGTTGCTGTACGTATACACATGTAGCGTAGGCGGATGCATGCATGTCTACGTACATATACGTACGTTGCCTCCGAATCCGCCGGTGTCTATATCGAAACGTATGTAGGCTATCTATCTACCTTAGGTAGACAGGTCCTTGTACAGGGAAAGACATATCTCTATATAGATTGGTTTTGTGTGTGCAGGACATATATACAGAAGATAAAGAGAGAAGATAAATAGGAATTGCCGACCTGGTAATATCCGAGGCGCCGCGCGGGGGGCATGCCTACCCACGTCTCTGTAGAATATGTGACGGAAGATGGATTATGGACACCACCAACTATGTAGGCAGGCTGGCAAGTATGTATATGCAGACACCCAAGTCCATAGCGACATAGAGATATATAGGTATGTGGGAGACGTCGCTGCGGCGCTCAACATATGATTTGATTGGCAAAGTGACGACATTCTAATAAGCATATATCTTCTTATCTAAGAACGCGAGAAATTGGCGTATCGGCCTCTATCTGTAACACATTTCGCCATGTCTCAGCAGAGGAACATACTTATATGTGCGTCTCCGTACTCCACGCCTTAGGCGGCGTCTTATTACCCTACGCTATCCGCTCTATATATACCTACGTAGTTAGGCATACCCTTACAGACTTGGATGGACCTGGGTACGCTTAAGAAAAAAAGGAAAAAAGAAGAAAGAAGGGGGCAAAAAGGTATGTACAATACAATAATACACTAGGCATACGGCATTTATACATATACGTATGTACATGCATATATACGTGCGTGTATAATAGAAGATCATGCACATATCCAGATTGCTGATGCTCATATGTGCCGATGTTGTGGAGGGGAGACCTCTAAAGCCATGTGCGCACGTACATACGTAGATAGGTAAGCTGCTGCGGTCAGCGAGGGCATGCCGAGGTTAGGTGCCTAAGTTGTAACGTGGTCGATACCCTGCCCCGGCTAGCCCGGGCCTCACCACGACGGTTCCCTGCCCTGTCGACAAGGGCTCCCGGCGACTTACATAACAACCTCGGCCGGGGTTGTTTGATGATAACCGGGGCTTCGTGGGGTCCCGGATACTGCGGGATGAAGGTACCAATGGCAGAGCCCTTTGCGGCCCGAACTTTCGTCCTCGCCTAATTTCTCGTTAATCGTATCGCCTCCCGTTGGCAAAAGGACCTACAGCGGTATGTACCCGCCTCCGTGCCGTAGAGCGCGGGGAACGTTTCGTACAAGGCGCGGCGTCTTTCGGTGTGTCCTCGCCAACGGCATGTGGGACATGGGCATGTGTGAGTGGACACGACCATGTCTGTGTGTTCTGGGTTGTGTCCACACGTATGATACAGAGACTATTATAATCCCCTAATCCGGAAATCCTCTCACTTTGTCTCCCCCCCTACTCCCTACCCACTCTCTATCCACTACCACCTTACTAACTCATCTACCCATGTTGACCCCCCTAACCCGTCTCCGTATACGTGTGTATGCCTTCCGTAGATGTACATAGGTACCTACGAAAGGTAGGTGTGTATCCTACCTACGTATTACCTATTCCTATGCATGCATACGCCCGTCGATGGACTGTTTCTGGCTCCGAGAACGTATTGGCTGCGTACCTAGGTAGGGCATGGCCCTGGGCATGTACTATATGTAGATGCAGATGAGGTTCCAATGAGCGGCCTGCCCTAGCTGCTTGCCTTAAGGGGACTGGGTCCTGTCCCTAGGGTCGGCCTAAGGCTCCATCCCTAACCTAGGTAAGAAAGCCTACTGCACGTCGTGCTGCTTTAGGCTTCTAAATGCACCCGTCGTAGTAGTATTATATCTAGCAGCTCTACATATACGTACGCAGAGACACACGAAAAAAAACTATTGAGTAAAGCGAGACATAGATACCGTCCCGCGGCGAAGTGCTATCGGAACATCGGGAGATCATATGATGGTGTCTTAGGAAATGGGTTCCGATACCTTCAGTCAGAAGTCGTGCCGCCTCGTCCAGATGGGTAGGTAAGGTGGCAGGGCGGCCGCCTCTTTACGGCCGACTGGGGATGGGTAATGAAATATAGTCTCGGGGAAGCGATATAACTTGCCGGTGCTGGGTTGTGGACTGGGGTGCGGTGAGAGAAGGCCCCTGTTTCACCACGGCTGGACCTCCCAACTACTCATACCTTTACCTGGGTAGAATTGTGTAGAGAGGCATATGCACCTGTGAAATAACGGCATGAGGATATATAAGGCGCATACTCGTAGGTAAATATGTATGCACTTGTGTGTAAGCCTACCTCTCCAACCTGCTATGCAGTGATAGACGGATTAGGACATCCATATAGCCAACATACCTACCTCTATAATCTACCGTAATTGCATTTACGTACGTATTACGTAGAATATAGTGTACCGGAATAACTACCTAATATGGAGACGTGAGAATATACTCATAGGCACCCAAGGGGCAGCAAGCCGAAGGCGTGAGTAGTGGGTAGATACGTGTATATATTGTAGAACCGCACACATGCATATTGTTGAACCATACACATACGGGACGCGTCCGCGACGGAGGTTGACGACACCCATACTTGCCCGTAGGGACTCTACGCGTAGCCACAGGTACGGGTGATGCAATCTCTGGGGGGGCAATGAACCGCCACCAGAGGATCGCCACCAGAGGATCACGAGTACCTTGGTCCTCTTACCCAGGTACCCAAGGTAGTATCTTGGGATGGAATATTGAATAATTATAAGGCAATTCCGATAATAGGCCATCGCGAATGACGATGTAGGTATTGCTATCATTAATGCCATTATTATCACCATCAGTCTCATTATCGTCATCACCAATTTCACAGGCGTATATCCGCCGAGTCGCTGCCTGAGGCACGCAGACTGTGGTTTACATGGAGAGTAGTATAGTTGGTAATGTCCACATAATACACCGCCTAATGTACTCTATGCAGATATCCTGTGGATGAAAGGTACCCAGTAGGCACACCAGCACGTAGATAACACGTAGCAGGCATATAGATATATATATGTACTGCATATATGTGTCTAGGAGGTATGTATCCCCCACCTCATGCTCCTCCCGCCACTAGTGTAGAAATGCGGTTATCCCGATGTGCTGCCGCCGCGAAAGAAGAATATTATGTGATAAGCAGGGCATTGGCAGCTCGCGGCGGGTTAGCTGCCTATAGGATCGTTCCGGCGCGCCAGCCCGGACCTGGCCACCCGACCCATCTACATAACACCTTCGAACAACCCATGCCCGCCGCCACCGTCCCATCCCACCCACGCACCACACGGAGGCCACATGCCTCTCCCACCCTTTCCAGCCCACTGGACGCGGTAAGGGGCCGGGCGAATGCCACCGTCTCACCCGAGCGTACGTGGTAGATATGGGATGACCTGCAGGTGTGAATGCAGCTACACGGCGTGATGCCGTTGTTGTTGCACGTATGTACGCACAAATGTGTACGGGCCAATCCACATCGGCGCCAGGAGACGCTTCGCTCTGCTGGGCCCTTTCCAGGGTAAGGGTAGGGGCTTGGAGAGTCTGAACAGGCCCTGTCCGTGGCCGGGCATGGAGACCAGGGGGGGATATGGGAACTCGCTGTGTGGTGTTGACATCGCTTTGGGTCTCGAGAGGCTCCGCCGAGACACGAATCCCAGTGAGCACGTCCGTCTTTTCCCCCCATGCTGGGTGGCTACGTACCACGCCCTGCTCACCTGCTCAGCACTCTCGAGTCGCAACCCAGGCAGGTTTGTGGACGGCGGCTGCGACGGATGGCTTCCGCTAGCTGCTATGATGGGCGCCCTACGATTCGGCACGGGTCGATGACAATTCCCACAGCTAACGTCTGTGAACGCTCGTCAGATGTTTCAAAACACCAAGGGAAAAAAAATTCACTGCCTTTCCCCCCCCTTCTTCTCTCCTTCTTCTACTTCCTTTTCGCCTCCGTCACACCTCCGCAGACCTATTGTCTCCGGCCATGCTGAGGAAGAGTGGGAGGAACTTAAGGAACGATGAACAGGATCAAAGAGACACTAGCTAGACTAGCCCGTGTCGCTCGCGGCTCGCGCGACCCGTCGACCTCTTCTAGCCTGCGGCTAGACCGCGTTGGTCGGTCGAGCAGCTCGACGCTGGACTCGCGGGATAAGGTTCTCGTGCGTGCCGACGGTCGGGGCCCGCTCATCCTTTTCGACTCGACGCAAGATGGCGAAGATGGCACCGATATCGTCTTCGTCCACGGATTGTTTGGCAGCCGGTCGGGCAGCTGGACCAAAGGGGGCGTCTGCTACCCACGTGATTTTCTCGGGCAGGATATCCCGGGCGTCAGGATAATCGCGTGGGGATGGACCGGTGCCCTGAGCAGCAGCGGCACCTTCGCCGAACAGGCGGAGGCCTTGTTGACCGACATCACCCGCGTCCGCAGCGGCACAACTCGGCCCATCATCTTCGTCGGCCACGGTCTCGGCGGCCTTATCATCAAGGAGGCTCTCGTCACCGCCGCCATGTCGCGTATTTACGGTGCCCATGTCGAGCTTGGCAATGTGTACCCGCGGACGATCGGCTGTGTCTTCTTGGGCACGCCTCATGTCCGGAGCGGAAAGCGTTCTCTGGGCGAATGCATCGCCGCCACCGCTTTGCTCTCGCCTACCATGCCCAGCCCTCAACTTCTGCGATCATTCAAGGAGAGCGACAAGGCCTTCGAGAACCAGCACAGCACCTGGCTGATGATTTCGAGAGACACCAGAGTGGTGTGTATCCGAGAAAAGTTCCCCTCGACCATCGCGGCCTCCAGCGAGCTGATGAGGGACGTCGACGGCCTGGACCTGGGCAAGGGAGCGATGCAAATCATGGTCCCGAGAGAGTCGGCGGCCTACGATGGCTTCAACGTAACCAGGCACGAGATGGCGGCAAACCACCTTGACCTCGCGAGGTTCAAAAGCAGAGACGAGCCCGGATACTCGCAGATGATCACGTATGTCACCAAAACATCGTCCGGTCCGACGCCCGCCGAGATTGAGGCTCGGGAGCCTCGAAACCAAGGTATGTGCCCTGTGACGTCGTCGTGCGCCATGTGCGATTTGAGAATAACCGGCATTCAACATATGAAGAAATTCTTAACGCCCTTTATTTCGACACTATGACCGAACGCGAGTCGCGCATCGACCCAGCCTACGGTCAAACTTGCGAATGGGTGCTGTCGCCCAGTCTGTCTAATTTCCCTCAATTTCTCAAGTCTAAGGATCCTGTCCTAGTAAGTATTATTTCCTTTCCGCAACCTCTGTCTGCCCCGAGGCTCTCGCGTAAGCCAGGCCGTGGTGCGTTGTGACTCGCGCAACCCGCAATCGAGGCGAACGCATGCCGCGCTCCGTCCATCTTCGAGATATGCTACCGAGGGAAGTCATTAACTGTGTCCGTCTTAGTGGATCAGCGGTAACGCCGGTTCGGGCAAATCAACGCTCATGAAGCACATATGGAACTCGCCGAAGATGCAACAACTTCTCCTCGACGGGTGGGCGAGCGGGGGCGATTTACACAAGGCCTGCTTCTTCATGTTCGAAGGAGGCAACCGAATCCAGAAATCTTACGAAGGATTCCTCAGGAGTGTCCTGTACCAGATTTTGTCTACGAGGCGAGATCTCATCCGTGTTGCTTTCCCCAGCTTCTTTGACTGCCCTTGGCCGCCCCCGGTACTATTCACGAGCACCAATAACTTGAACCAGGGCTTCTACTCCCTCTTCGCTCACATGTCTCAGACCCTCCGTCTCTTCGTTTTCATCGACGGACTCGACGAATATCGTATCATGGAAAGGAAGGACCACTACGAGCAGAAGGAGTTGGACGTTACTTACGACAAAGACACTGGTGACGAGTCCTGGGGGTTAAGCAAGTGGGCCTCGGATTCGCACGTCGAAATCGCCAAGCTGGTAGTTAGTATGGCGAATAAGGATGTCATTAAGTTCGTTGTCACCTCCCGCGAGCTCCCTGTGTTTGACGAAGCATTCGCCGAGTTCCCCAGGATCAAGCTCCAGGATCACACCGAGCGGTCGATCACGCAGTACGTTGCAGGCCGACTCGAAGACGAAGCGCCGGGCCTGCCTGACAGCAAAAACCTCTGCAAGGAAGTGGCTCAAAAAAGTCGCGGCGATATACTGTGGGCAAGGTTAGCCATCGACATGGTGGTCGGCTGTAGTCTTCGCACCTTGAGAGCAACGCTTGATTCTCTACCGGCACATTTAGGTGGCCCTGACGGCTTGTACATGCGCATGCTGGAGAATCTGTCACCAGATCAGCAGCAGAGTGCGTCTAGGATTTTCCACCTCGTTCTTCGAGCGCAGCAGCCACCTACTTTGGTGACCCTCGCTCTTGCAGACGAGGGGTATTTACACGCTGCTACGCAGGATCTACGAATCGTCCACGACAACGCACGTCCTTACGACAACGCATCCATCCAACGTCTATCGGATAACATGCAACGCCGCTTGCATAGCTGCTGCGCCGGGCTCCTCGTTGCCGAGACTGGCCCATCGGCCAATGCTAATTCTACCGAGACAGGCCATCGGGTGGTTTTCGTACACCAAACTGCTAAGGAGTGGGTACGTCGTAAGGACATCTGGTTGCGGCTGCCGGGCTGCGCGCCTCTCGATACCGTCGAGCTCGATTTCTCGCTGCTGAGCGGATGCGCAAGGCACATAAAGGCCTTCGATGTGATGCGACCGCCCGTCCTGGCGTGGCCCAACTGGCGGTTCCGACCGGATGCTTGGTTGCTGATCGCGAACGCGCTGCGGTACGCCGAGAGGATTGACGGCGAGGTCTCCGACATAAAGAGATACTGCGAATTGCTGGACGAATTGGACAGCGCCTGCCAATCAGCCTGGGTCACGGCGCTCAAGAACCACAAGCCCCTTCACGAGGATCCCGACTGGTACGAGAGTAGGCTGCCGAGCTTCTGCCGGAAGCACTGGGCAAGCTACGAGCCGATGGACGCTGGCAAGCCGCCAAAGCGAAAGGACTTCCTGTCCCTCGCCATGCAGGCTAATCTTGTTCGATATGTTAGTGCGAAGTTGAAGCAGATGGACAAGGATAAGAGGGCCAAGAAGGCTCACGACCTGCTGCCGTACCTGGTCTGCCCCAAAGCCGAGGGCTTCAGCGCCTGCGCCAGTCTCAGCGGAGATTACCTCGATTTCCACCACGACATGCCGGACTCCCGATTTCTAGAAATTCTTTTCGACTCGGGCGCATCCCCGCGGGACGAAGACCGGATATTCCAGAAAGCCCTGAAGGCGGGGCGTCACTACTTCTCGCGGGGCAGCGTGACAATGACGCATCTTATGGAGACGTCGTCTAGCGCGCGGCTGATGGAGAACCGGCAGCGGTGGGTGGCGGCCATCAAGTCGATGCTGATGCACGGCGCAGACCCCAACGTCGAGATACAGGTTTCCAACGGGTCCGGAGAGAACCAATCGACGACGACGGTAGCGGCGGTGGACCTGATCCGGGAGACGCTCGAAGGCGAGCCCGAGTACGCAGTGGAGCTCGTCGAGATGGAAGCCCTGATGGGCAGAAGAGGGAGTGTCGGCATCGCCAGGTGAGGACGACAGCCATCGAGAATCCACGTGGAAACCACATTCTAAGCATCGACTAGCAGACAGAATGGAAAGTAGAACGAGGCGCGGTGCATAGGGAGGCCGGTTTTTTTTTTTTTTGCACGGTAAGGGAAAGGATGATGGACCGGGCGATGATTTAATCGAGGAAGCTAGGGAGGGGAGGCGAAAGGGGGGGGGAGAGGAGAAGGTCCGATTCCAGGCGAAGGACCGAGCAGAATCTGCCATCTGAAAACCCCAAGTCAACGGACGAAGAGGAGGGTTTTCTTTCGCGGTGGCGAGGGATGCTGGGTATTGCTACTGCCACTACTACTAACTCCATTGCATTTCATACTTACGAGACCAACAGAAACGAGAAGAAGAGCATCATCATCAACAAGGACAAGGACACGGATACCTCATCGCGCACGTCTGAGCCGGGGGGGGAGGGAGCAGGCATATATATTTATATATGTGTGGGCGAACAGCAGAGGGAAGCTGGGCCAGGACATGCATATGTTATAGCGTTACCTACACATATTACACCACTACACGATATATATACACCATAGAGCTGGATACCGGAAATTATAGAGTGCGTAGTATGTGCGCCTTCATGTTTTATTTTTTCCCTCCTCTTCTTTTCTTTGTCAATTATTATTTTAGATGTCGTGGCTAGCGCTTTAATAATACCTGCATTCTATACCCTGCCACCTGTTGTCTGATGCAAAGGATGCCCAGGGAAAACTTGCGTGGTCCGTGACTTTTTTGTGTGGAACGCCTGTAGGGTTTAGTTTTGAATGGGAAAATAGTGCCGTAGAGAATACGCACTTTTTCTTTCTACGAGAATGTTGTTATCTGCGGCTAGGGAGGGAAGAGGAAAGCCGTGTTCCTTTTCTCTTCCCTTTGTCTATTTTTTTTTTCCTTTTCTTTTTCTTATCTTTTCTTTTCTGACGGGCAGCGAAAACGTACCTAAGGCACTTGTTGGAGGGTTATAGAATTGAGGTGTGCGGATGCATGCATGTAGGTATGTGTCCTGGCGTGACTACCCATACCTTAGTTACTCGTATGAATATTTTCTTCTCTAACATCTCGCTCTCTCCGCCCCGCCGCCCCCTCGGAGCGTCCGGGGCAGCTAATTGTTCTCCCTCCGGACGCGGCATGTCAGCCTGCCTCCGCCCCCCCCTTTTATTTATCTCCATGTGCTCCCTCCGCCTCTCCCCTCCGATTCGATACCAGAGTCGGCAGCCGATGCAGGTGCGCGCAGATTCGGCGCACACGCACGCACACAGCGCCGCACACGCACACCGCATACCACCAGCACGCGAAGTAAGAATCTGCCGGGCTGGGCCTAAGTCTATTTGGCGTGGGGGGGGGCCGGCTTAGCGCTTCCTGCTCACCCATGGGTAAGGTGTATTGGGGCCAAGGAAGAGAGAGAGAGAGAGGAGGAAAAACAAATACGTGTATGACTTACCTAAGGTATCCAGGTACGTGCATTAGGGTAGGTACCTAACGCTAGGCGCCCCCTCCTTTAGGTACCTATGCGTGCCTAACCGAACCTAAGCTTACCTGCCCAAGGCCGCTAATATCTCTGCCGGGGTGAGCTACAAGGGATTAACAGGTAGCTGCGGATCTTTATTCTCTAGCAGCAAGTAGGTACCTCTACTAGCCTACCTTAGGTACCTAACCTACCTGGTAAGGGTAACTACCAGTAAATGCATATAGTAATATCTCCCCGCCCCAGGTTCGCATCGCGTGGTCAGGGCCTGTAAGCGCCCGGCTCGACCGCTGCCGGGGTTTCCCCCGTCCGCCTAAAAACGTGCCGCCGGTTCATGCACGAAGCACGAAACGAGCGAGCGTCCTTCGTCGTCTTCTTCCTCTCCTCCTCCTTGCGTCGCCCCCCCTCCGCGCCGTCCGTCAGCCCTATTTTTTTTTTCTTCTCTCCGGTCGCGACCGTCGCGGGACGCCCTCTCTGGCGCCCACCTGCTATCGAACCCTACGTTCTGCGCCCACTCCGCATTCACCTGTCAGCTACATCTCTAATACCTTACCTATCTATTACCCGATGCGGAACCTCGATGCCGAACTTCCTCTTCCTCTGGCTCGAGGCCCGGGACTACTACATGTCCGGGAGATAAGACCCTAAACGAAAAAAAACTACAAAGGGAAACCACCGCTATAGACCCAATACGTGGGACCGCAACAATTATAAAATAAAAAAATAAAAAAAAGACAATCGTCAGGGCTCTCTTTGATCCGCATCCGACCCCGCCCACCTCCTCCCGCGCAGATACGAGATGAGGGGGGAGGGTTAGTTCAGGGCGCAGTCCGCGCTCGAGCGCCCGCGCCGCCCGGTTATCTACTCGCCCGGCGAGGAGCGGAAGAGCAAGAAACGCGGGGGGCACGGGTTCTCTGAGTCATCGTGCGTCGAGGTCTTCATCATCCGATTGTCGCATGCGCCCAGATAGATAGCGGGGAGAGAAGGGAGGGGGAGGGAAGGTGGCCCGCTAGCCACCTAAGCTAGTACGCACACATCTTGGTGCTAAAACGAGACAGGGCCCCAGATCCTCGCGTCACTTACTCCGTTCCCGTTTGCCTTCTACTGTTTGACAGGGAAGAAGCTAGGATTTCTAGCACTAGCTGGCCGGCTCTAACTGGCAGGCAGGCGGGCGGGCGGGCTGGATCAAGCATCCGGCCCGACATATTGGCAGGAAGAACTCTTGGCAGGCCGTATCGCCGGTGTTCCATGAGGAGCCGGAGGTAATCATGACCTTTTTCTTCTTTTTTCTCTCTTTACTCTCTATGCCTTTCGTCTACCTGTTCTTCCTCGACGTGGTAGTTACGAGCCGCTTCTTGACATGCTTGGGCATCTTCTCCTTCCGCTTCTCCGCCTTCGCTTCCTTGACCGCTTGCTTGCGCAGCTTCTTGTCGTCTTTGTCTTCGAATCGCTTACCGCGGGGAGGCCCCTTCGAGAATAGGCTCTCGTCCTCGTCCTCGCTCTCGCCCGAGCCGTCGCTGTCGAGCGCAGCCCCGTCGCCCGATTCGTCCTCATCCTCGCTCGCTCCCCCCTCGGCGGCCGGGAATACCACCTGGTCGGCCAGGAGGTTTCGATAGACGAGCTTGTCTCCGTCGCCGCCTCCGATCACCCGCGCGTCCTTCTCGATATCGTATACTTGCTCCAGAGTCTGGGGTATGTATTGGTTTCGGAAGACTTCGTTGGCAACCTCCAGCTCAGCTGCGGCCGCGTCGTCGCTGGCGGACGGCAACCTAGAGGCGTATAATTTTTCGATCGCTTCCGACAGGCCAGGCTCTTCAACAGCCCCCTCTGGACCGGTAACAAAGTCGAAGATGGTCCGATCAGCCAGGGTATCGACGCCTTGTCTGCGGAAGAAATCACCCGTATTTTTAATATCTATACGTAGGAACTCGAGCGATCGAGGGTGGTCGTGCTCGACGCTCTGAGATACATCGATGATGTAGAGTTGCCTGTCGTTGTATAGAATATTGTATTCGCTTAGATCCGCGTGCACCAGCCGGCACACTTGGTACAGGCGCCGCATGATCCCCAGGAGCTGGGTGTAGAGCTGTCGCCATAGCTTGTCGGCGTCGTCGCCCGCAATGTTGGCATCTCGCAGTCGAGGGTAGGCGTAACCCTTCTTGTCGCCTAAGAGGCCCATGACGAGGACGTGAAGTTTGAGCTGGATAGGCTCGGGGCAAGGAATCCCCGCAGAATGAATTCTCCTCAGGTTGCGAAACTCCTTTTCTGCCCATAACTTGACCATCTTGCGGTTGTTTCCCCTGTCAGCGCCCGACTTGAACCGGTGCTCGCCGGCGATGTACCTTTCCCTGTCCTTGAAACTTAGCATGACCGTCTTGTAGACCTTGACAGCTCGATGGATGGGGGGCCCGTCGTCGTCTGGGTAGGCGATGGCGCTGTACACGTTGGCCTCCTTCCCCGTACTGATGGCGCCGTGGATCTCGCTGACCACGCCACGGTTGATCATCTGGTAGAGGATCATGCGCGTCCGTTGATCGAGCACCCGCTCGCTGGTGGCCCTGTCGGCTTTGTCTTTTTCGCGGTCCTGTCCCTCCTTGACATCGTCCAGTCGAACTTTGGCCGCGTGTTTCGAAAGGGCGGCCATCTGGTCGTCTACACTGGCGAAGGTGTTGGCCGTGGGCTTTTGCTGGTTGGAGCGTAAAGGCCATTGCCGGTTGTGATTTTTGACGATATCTAGTTCTCCTTCGTCGCCGCTCTCTTCGAAGATGTCATCGAGACTAGAATCGTCATCTTCGTCTCCGCCGACCACGTCCGGGGTCTCGTCGGGGAGATTCCGCGGCGTTTCCCGTTCTGCTGACTCGTCGTGATGGTTCTGGGCTGAATATTGGAGCGGCAGGGCCGGGATTTCCGTCGAAGACGGGTTGGTGGCCATGATGGGCGCGCACTCGAAATTTTCTCGTTTTGTGGTTTCTTGGTGTTGTGCGCTCGAAGGGGCCCCCTTTCGCTTCGATGGGCTAAGAGGCACCAGGCGGTAAAGCGTGTATAGGTTATAGGTATGTGCAGGATTATGTGAGTGGTGTAGCGGTGGGCCTGTAGATGCTGATCTCAATCCTGTCGGCCGCTCCAGTTATGCAGTTGAACGATGCCAAGAGGGTTATCTGTGGTGAGGTCAGGTAAGCCTGTGAATTGAGAGGCGGAAATGATTTTCGGACAGTGGGGGCAAGAAATCAAAAAGGGACGATTACAGTAATTCAAATCGGATTTGGGGTGACGGGTGTCCGCCGGCTGGCTACAGGCCTGGTATTATGCGTTTTAGCCGGCTCCCTTCCTGTTGCTCCGTAATCACCTAGTCATACGAAACGTAAGTGCTGATCAATTAGGAGGATAACTAGGTCCGAGAACTGCGAAATAACGAGCCTTTATATGGCTCCTTTTACAGTGAATATTGGCTTATCTCCTAAGGTGCCGTTGGCAGTGAGATAGGCAAACGTTGCGAGGTGAGTCAACAACTGTGAGCCAACAGCTTGTGAGCCAACAACTATGAGTCAACGAGGCTGACCAACAGGATGCCTAGGATCCATAGTATTTATTCCTCACCAGTGAGGTTGCTTATCTTATCGTGAACTGCACGTAGATAGGGGGGCATAACGTCACAGCTCACGGCGTCACACTCTCACGGCGTCACAACGTACCTGACATCATCACGAGTTAAGTTGCTGGCCCTGCTGTCCTCTCGACTCCCGCGAACCCCCGCTAGCCCTAACTACTGGTAAACTCCTACCCAAATCTCCGCCCTTCTCCGGCTCTCCAGGGCAAGGTCAGGAGAGAAGGAGGTTGCCTAAGCAGTGTGCATAGCGGAGTAGCAGCCGTAGTGGGGATCTCCGGCATCTCCTCCTCCATCTCCTCCTCCATCTCCTCCTCCATCTCCTCCTCCTCCTCCTCCTCCTCCTCCTCCTCCCACCGTCTCAACCGTCGAGATTGCCTATCGGGCGGGAGAGAGGGTACGGGTCGGAACATACATTCCCAACCTCGACGCCACCGCCGCCCTCATACAGGTTTATCGCTGCAGCCACCCCCGCTCCGCCAACGTTACATGCGTTACATAGACATAGACATAGACATAGACATAGACATACTCGGACGCCTCCGTCTCTCGTCTTCCCCGGCTCTGCTTCCCTGCTTCTGCTCTCCTTCCGAATCCTCTCGCCGTAGTTGTTTCTCTGGTTGCTTCCCTAGTCCGGCCGCGGCCAAGACGGCGAGGGCAGACGCGCCTCCTGCTGTTCCAGCATCGCCTGCGCCAGGGGTACAGATAAAGATCACACCTACCTAAAGCGTATATATATACTTACGAACAAACACCAGGCAGGTATCGTAAATAGGTATATAAAGCGATGTGCATACCTTAGGTACTACCTTCCTACTGCTACTGCTGATCTACCATTGCATCGGATTCTGCTCCTCTGGTCTCCATTTTCTGCTTTCCTCCCCTTTCTCTATTCCCCCCTCCCGGTTTATGCTCGGTAGAGGTGGTAGGCAGGGATATCCAGTCACCAATCATATTTAGTTGCCGTTACAATGAGGCCTCTCTCCACGTCCGTCTTCTTAATCGCATTGTCAAATGGTCTGTGTATGTCGGGTAGTGATTCTCCAGGCCGCCTCGTAAGACTGACAACCCTTCTCCAGCGGCTTTCGCGGCCTCGAGGTTCGCCGGAATCCCCGTGGCCCCCTTTACTCCTTCGAATGGTGGGACCTACAAGATCTCTTCGCTCAGGGCCCTAGTGGTGGACTCCAAGTTCGCCCAGAGCCGCGACGAGACCGGCGAGACTCTGATCCCCCCGACTCTTCGGGAGTTCGCTGAGACTTTTGCCGACGACCTGCGCGGCACCCTGGCCGCCGATATCGACGTCTCCGATGCCGAAAAGCCCCCATGGGATACCATCTTCCTCACGCTAGGAGATGCCAGCAAGTATACCGACGCCGCCGGCGCCCAGACTTCCGAAGGGTACACGCTCTCGGTAGATTCGTCCGGCATCGTCATCTCGGGCGCCAGTCCGCTCGGTGTATGGTGGGGGACGCGGACCGTCTTGCAGCAGGCCATTCTCTTTAACGGCTCGGTGCCGTATGGAGTGGGAGATGACGCCCCCGGCTGGAAAACTCGCGGTATGATGCTCGACGTTGCTCGGCATTTCTACCCGCCCGAGGTACGTGTCCATGAACCGGAGCAGGCTGACTGCGCTGCCGGTAGGTGTCCTTCCCTTGTGATTGGCGCTAACGGGGAGGGCCGAGTAGTTTGTGATTGAGTTATGCTCGTACATGAGCTTTTTCAAGCAGAATACCTTCCAGATACATCTGAGCGATAACTTGTACAATAACGTCGGGCTCTACTCCAGAGAGGAGTCTCTGCAGCTGTACGCTCGGTTTCGCCTGTGGTCTGATTCTCCGGACGTGGCTGGTCTGAATAAGTACAAGAACGAGTCGTACACTAGGGAGCAATATGAGGAGATGGAAACTGCCTGCGCTTCGCGGGGGGTAACCGTCATCCCCGAGATCGAGGCCCCGGGACACGCCCTCGTGATCGTGCAGTGGAAGCCCGAGCTGGCTCTCAGTAACGACATCGCGCTGCTGAACATCTCCCATCCGGACACTATACCCACGGTGAAAACCATCTGGAGCACTTTCTTGGACTGGTTCCATTCCAAGACGGTCCACATTGGCGCGGACGAGTACCGCGGCGACGTGAGCGACTACAACCGATTCGTCAACGAGATGGCCGATTACATATATCGGGAGTCTGGCAAAGCCATCCGCATCTGGGGCACGTTTCCTCCGAAGCCGGAATACGACAACATCAGCCGGAACGTCTCGATCCAACACTGGGCCTTCTTCGAGGACAACCCGTACCACGACTACATCCTGAATAACTACACCGTGCTCAACTCGGACGACGCCTACTACGTGGTTAACAAGTGGTCGAGGAGCTACCCGCCGGTCCTGCCCTTCGGCTGCACCTTCGGCGGAAACCCGGCGACGGGCGGTGCGTGGCAGCCGCACGTCTTTGACCTGAAGAACGCTAGTAACAACGCTGAGAGGGCGAACCCGCTCGTGCGCGGCGCCGTGACGCCGCTGTGGAACGACTACGGCGCCAACGCGACCGTGTTTTCGGAAGCGTATTACGCGTGGAGGGAGGGGATCCCCGCGCTCGCCGACAAGCAGTGGGGCGGCGACCTGGCCGCGGCCGAGTTCGCGTCGTCGTTCGCCGCCCTGCACCCGTTCGTGCCCGGCCAGAACCTCGACCGCGCCATCCCGTCGGCGGGCCCCACCATCTTCAACTACACGGCGGGCTCGGTCGCTGCGGCGGCGGCGGCGGCGCACCGCGGCACCCCCGCGCTCGCGCGCACCGACGTGGTCACCGTCGAGGACCTCTCCGGCAACGGCTACGACGCGTCGACCGACTGCCCGCTCGCGGACGACGAGGAGGACGGCGGGGCGCCGGCGCTGCGCGTCGGCGAGGCGTGCGCGCTCGACACGCCGCTCGCCTCCAAGGGCCGCGACTACACGCTGACGCTGCGGCTGCGCGTGGACGCGGCGGCGGCGCCGGGCGCCGACGCGACGCTGCTGCAGGGCGCCGACTCGGCGCTGCTGCTGACGCCGGGACTCACGCTGTTCGCGTCGGGCTCGCACTACCGGCTCAACCTGACGCTGCCGCTCGGCGCGTGGGTCGACGTCAGCGTCGCCGGCCGCGGCAACCAGACGTTCGGCCGCGTGCGGCCCGCCGCGCTCGGCGAGCCGCTGCCGCGCCCCGGGTCCCCGCCCGCCGCCGGGGAGCGCGAGGAGGAGTTCCTCGCCACCCTCGGCGTCAACGGCGAGTTCCTCGTCTGGGCCCCCGTCGCCATCGAGGCCCCCATCCGCCGCCTCGGCGGCCCCGGCGCCGCCTGGGAAGGCCGCCTCGCCGCCATGAGCCTCAGCTCGGTCGCGTGAGAGCGACGCGGGGAGGGGGAAGAAGGACGGGCACGGAGGGCGAGGGGGAGGGCGGTGAGCGGGCGAGCGTATGGATGCGCGCGGTCGCTACATAGGTAGTTAGGTGATATGCATACGTATTGAACAGAGAAGCCTTTAGCAGAGTAATTCAGCGCGTTCTTGCCGCGCGACGTGACAGGTGACCTGGGGTAGATAATCGTGTTAGGCTAGGGGGGCGTAACGTCTACGCGGGCTGCGTCTTGGTAGGGAGCGGGTGCGGTATTCCCAATTCCCACACTTGATTAGCGCCGATTCCCCGACCCCTTTACTCGCGCAACAACACGCTCTCGCCTCGAAGACGGCACGGCGGGCAAAATACACGGAAATGTTATCATTAACCTAAGCGTCATCGACAGCGTGAGCTACCTACGTCTCGTCTTCCGCAACACGGCGGCGGTTCCGGCTAGGGCTGCCGCTTGCGTGCTGGCCCGTCTGTCTGTCTGGTCTTATCTGCCAGCATTCGTCCGACCGGTCGCGCCGCCATTAATGCCGCCTCTCCCGTCTTCCCCCTCCCTGCTCGAGCTGTGTTTCCTCCCCTCCTCCTCACAATGGTATAAGGCACATACAAGGTTTTAGTACAGCGTTGACTAACCAAGCAAGCAGGCAAATAAGCAATCGTGAAGCTTCTCCCGCGCGATCCGAAAGAAACCGGAAGCAGGAGTGGAGAGGTGGGAGAGATCTCCCGTTTCGAGTACGCGCACACGTACATACTGACCTACGTACGCACGTCCACGTGCGCGGAGGACTACACACACACAACCTCCCGCCGCTCTGAACCTCCGAGCTGAGAGGGGCCCGGACACCGTGTAATCTCGCCTCGCCTCACCGGGGGGCTTGGCCCTCGACGAAGTCGAGCGCCTGGTCGCGGCTGACGCAGTTGATGGTGCTGTTCTTGTTGCGGAAGAGCACGCCGTAGCAGCGGTCGGCGACGTGCACGATCTCGGGCCGGAACGTCGTGCAGATGAACTGGGTGCCCGCCTCCGTCGAGATGGACTGCAGCAGCCCCGCCACCGCCGTCCGGTACTGCGCGTCGAGGTTCGCGTCCACCTCGTCGAAGATCACCATCGGGCTCGACTCCGTCTGCTGCAGCGCGAAGATTAGGCACAGCGCGCACAGACCTAAGGGGCATCAATTTTTTTTTTGGGTCAGCGTTCTGTCGACTGGAGCGTGATACGGGAAAGGGGAAAAGAAGAGAGAGGAGGATAGATGATAAACGGGACTGACTCTTCTGTCCGCCAGAGAGCTGCTGGATGCGCTGCTGCTCGTCTGCCGTCTTGGAATTGAAAGATACGCTGATGCCGACGCCTGTGTAGTTCTCTACGCTGCTGCGCTGCTCTTCGTCCGAGTCGTCCGGGTCGGCTCGTCGGTCGGTTCTGCGTTGGATGACTAGACGGCCATGTCCGGCGGGCACTAGCCGTTGGAAGATGGTGGCGAACTCCTTGGATACCTGCTTGAATGTCCGCTCGATTGCCTCGTCCTTGCGCTGGTCGAGATGGGCCACTAACTCCTCAATCGACGCCTGCGACTGGTCGAGTTCCTTGCGGCGTTTGAGGAGCTGGTCTTGTTGGTTGGTGAAGCTATTGTACTGCTCGAAAGCCTTCTTGTTGACGTGCTTGTATTTCTTGAGGGCGTCGTTGACCTTCTTGAGGCGCGAAACGACCTGTGATCCGGGGATAATTAGCCGATGATAGATACCATAGCCGCCCGGAATCGGAACCTACCGTCTTGTGCTCGAGCCTCTCGTATTTCTCAAAGGCTTCTTCCGGCAGAACGCCAAGGTCGCGGATATTTTTGGCCAATTCCGTGGCTCTCGTCGTCAGGAGAGCCTTCATCTGCCTATTCTTGTCCATCCTCTTCTCCTGCTTTTTGATCTCCCTTGCAATCTCCTGCTGCCTGGCTTCTTTCTCGCTCTTCTGCTTCTCTAGACTCGCAACTTTGGATTCGGCGGCTTCGATCTGTTCATCGTTCGCTTCGAGCTTGCTGTGGACGGAAGCCGCTGTCGCTTGAGCTTTCTTGAGCTCTCGCTTGGCCGCGCTCAAGTTGCTGCTACCGCCGGAAGCAGTCTCGGACGCCTGGCTCGTAAGCTGGTCAAGCTTGAGCAAGAGGTTGGTTCGCAAGTCCAGCTCCAGCTTTCGCTTGCGACTTTCCAACTCCCGCCGTCTGCTGCTCACTTCGTTCCATTCCTTCTGTAGTTCTTGCACGGCAGCGCCTAGGCTCTCGAGCTGTTTCTCCTCGTTGGCAGTCAGTACCTTCTTAAAGTCCGAAGCCAGCTCGGCTTGGTGGGCACTCAGATTGTCCTGGAATTGCTTCATATTTCTTTCGACGATATCCCGCCGCTTGATTGCGGATTCTAGGCGATCCCTTTCGCGGTCCGCTTGGTTGTTTTTAGCATTCAATTCGGCTCGGAGCGGGCCATAGCTATCCTCCATATGACGGAGTCTTTGTGCCAACCTGCGCTCTTCACCTAGTGCATTGGTGATCTCCTGGTCTTTCTGCTCTATGCGCCTTCGGATGTCGGTCGCCCTCGACCTCAGCTCTTCGTACTCTTCTCTCCACTTGTTCACGGCACGAACAGCCTCCAAGCGCGATTTCCGGGTGTCGATATAACCGCCCGTCATCGCGCCGCGCTTATTGGAAGTATCGCCGTCAGGAGTTACGCCGTGCACACCATGGCTTCGCGCGTATTGGCTAGCAACCGTCAGGTTGGGGCAGACGATAGTGTTGCCGAAAACTTGCTGGAACGCCTTCTCGTACTCGAGGTTGTACTGGATCTTGCTAAGCAGCGGAAGAGCGTCATTGGCCCTAGGGAGGTTCCCGATCCGAGGCTTCAGCCTCGAGAGTGGCATAAATGTTATCCTACCCCCGTACGACTTTTGAAGGGCGTTGGCTAGATATGTCGCCGTGTCGTCGTTGTCGACAACGTAGTGGAACAAACTAGCACCGGCAACCTGCTCAACGGGCAATCGGTACGCTTCGCTGACCTCGAGGAGCTCTGCTAACGTACCATACGCACCGGGGATATCCTGTTCTTGCTTCAACCGCTGTATGGTCCCTAACCCTCGGGAAGTAACTCGGTCCATCGTGTGAGACAATTCTCGCTCGGCACTATCTAGCTCGCCCCGGGCGTTTGCAATGATCGTCTCTAGCTTGTCGTCTTCCCGGCGGAGCAGTTTTCGTTCGTCATTGAGCTTGTCGAGGGCATCTTTAGCGTTGGTAACTTGTTCAGCCAGGGCTTGCCGATCGTCGCCGAACCCTTCGTTTCTCTGCCGCAAGGCCGAGATCTCGTTCTCCACCTGCTGAATATCGGCTTGGACGGCCTTGACTTCTTCATCCGTGTCGAGGCGGTTTGCCCTCTGCTGGCTTAATGTCACGTTGAGGTCGTCTATCTCCCTTTTCAACCAGGCGTCCCGCTCCGCCTTGTTTTTAAACTGACTGCCTCGGGTCTGCTTCGTGAAGAGGCGCTGTCGATTAGCCTCCGCCGAGTCTAGAGCCTGTTTTATTTCTGCCTCCTTCTGTTTCGCCTTCTCGAAGTCGGGGTTCAGCTTCTTGAGCTCGGCCTCCCTTTGGGCAATCGCGGTCTTAACCTCGCCCAACTCGGCGTCGTGCTGCTGCCGGGCCTGGTCCCGGGCTGCCATGCTGTCCGTCAGGCTTTTGACCGCGAGCTCGGCGTTGGCTATCGCCTTGGCACTTTCGCGACGGTCTTCGTCGAGCTGTCGGCGGTCTATGCGAAGCAGTTCCATCTGCTGCTGGAGCTTATGTATCTCAGCTTCGAGGTTGGCGATAACCTTGACGCTCGAGTTGTAGGCTTCGCGGTTCTCGTCTGTGTCCTCGATACCTCCCTGGCGCGACTCTTCCAACTCCTCGAGAGCCTCCTGTGTGGCAACTTGATCCTTGTGGTAGTATGCGTATTCCAAGCACCTGCGCTCCTTGTCCTTTTCCTGGTAGCCGCGCAGCTCCTCCTTTTCTTCCTCTAGCTCGCTTAGACGTTCCTTGATGTAGTCGAGCAACTCGTCGATCTTCTCCCTCTTGTTGTTGGTTTCTGTCATGATCTTGAGCGACTCGGCGCGGCGAGACTCGTAGACCTGGGTGCCGGCGACCTCTTTGAGCAGGTTCAGCCGGTCCGACTCTTTCATGTTAGTGAGGGCGGTAACGCGTCCTTGCGGGACGATGTAGTAAGGGTTTGACCTCGAGAACCCGGCGGCTTCTAGGAGATTTGCGACATCCGCCTTCGTGGAAACCTTCTTATCGACCGAGTACTCGTCCTTCTTTAGGCCGATCGTGCGACGCAGAATAACTTCTTTGTTTCCGGTGGGGAATCGGTCGTCGCTGTTGTCGAAGATGACTTCGACGTAGGCGGACATCACGGCCGAGCCCGACCCTTCGTGTAACAGGGCCTGCCGCTCCTCGCGAGTCATCTGGGTATAGGCATCACTCAGCACGAATCGTATCGCGGCAAAGAAATTGCTCTTGCCGGAGCCATTGCGGCCGACGATGACATTGGTGCCGGGAGAAAACGGTTCCATAACCGTCTGGTCCTTGTAGCTACGTAGGAATTAGCATCGTAAAAATCTAGGCCGGTTGAGCGCGTGGAAACGGCTCGTCGGGAATGTGGGGGGCACCTTTTGAAGCCTTGGATGATAATCTGCTTGATATACATAGTCGCGGATGGGCGCTGCCGGGCGGGCAGCTCGATCTCAGTAACAGAATAGTTGTCGCGCAAAGATCGTGAAGGAAATGGGGACAGGGGAAGGGGGGTCGCGATGGTGTGAAGTGGGAGAGGTTCCCTGGCGAGTCTGGAGGGCCGTCACGATAGGTAAATTGCCGACGCGTTTCCGCTGGCGCGGTCGCTCTATGGGTGAGAGTTTCGTGATTACCTAAGGCAGCCTGCAGCCATTGGACACAGTTGCTGCTTACTACCTACCTCTACCTAGGTACACATATATATTACCTTAGGTACCTCCTAACCTACGTGATATACCTAGGTACCTACCCATCCAGGTACCTAGAAGATACCACATCCAGGCTTACAGGTGCATATGTACATATCTGTACATAGAGGTACATCTATATGCGGTTCCCCAGAGGCATCAGCCTTCTGCACAGCCACAGGAAGTACCCAATCAGGAGGTAGCAGTACCCGTAATAGTGGTGGTAGCTGTACTCATAGTAGTAACACCCGCCCAATCAGAGGTACTACACGAAGGATGTAGGTACTTGCGCATGTACCTACGTAGATGCCTGTGCATTTGCCAGATCCCTCGCAGATGCCAAGCTTGAGCCATCCGGCGGCTGGCTTACATGTGGGAGTATTAGGCCGCATTATTATTGTCATCAAGTCAGGTGGAGGCTGTATTTCTGTACGCCACGTCTCGTCATCTTTTTTTCGTCCCTTTGTAGACAGGCGTCATTTCCGGGCAGTGTTTTCGGCAACATTCACGTAGAGGCATTTTCATCGAAGGAGAAGACTAGGGGGGGAGGGAGTGCGAAAGGCCACCCGCTAGCAACCGTTGAAGAAGTTCCCTCTAGGTACGGGCACCTTATCTTAACTTGCATCCATCCATCCAGGCATCGACTTGCTCTTAGGAGGGACATACCGAGACATCGATGCGTGCAGTGTACCGAGGCACACGCGGTATGTGCTCTCAGGTCAATCGGAGGTTGTCAAGCTGGCCTCTTTCGCTGGTCTCGGGGCTCTTCTAGACATTCGGGGTTTCACTTGCGAGTGGAATTAATTATCCAGACAGGCCACTGCCCAACCCCCTACAGGAGGGAGGCGGGGCGTGGAGAGAAGCAGCAACGAATGCTCCCTGTTTGATCGACGATGGTTCAAGATCGTCCAGACGCTGTGCTATCCATCTCAAGCTTCGACCTCCGCTAACTGCGTAGGTAGTATGGCAACGGCATGCGATACACTTAACATCGTAGCATCGCATGCTCTTCTCTGTGAGTAAAGTAGCACATGACGCTAGATCAAGTGGCAGAAATCGTCTACCCACCCCAGGTAAGGAGTGGGGATGAAGACGGGGGTGATGTATGGTGGACGGATGGCGGATGACGGATGCTCACTTACTCCCCAACGTAGAGGTAGCATTTAACCCTCCTGGTCGAACCTATCAGACAATGCTTCCGGCTGTTGCTGCTGTCTATTCCTTCCTCTTTCAGTGTGTGCCTATGAAACATGTTGGACCCGGCCTGTGGGCGATATCCCGGATGACAAGGCACAAGCCATGTGTCCCGGACACTTGGCGCCGCTCTAACGCCTCTCATGCGCATTTCGGCATCGGCTCAGTAGGTAGTAGAGACGAACCCGTCCACGCTCGACGGAAATCGAGCAGCCGCAACGCGTAAGCCGGCTCGTAACCCGATGCTATAAGGGGTGGAAAGGTACACGTGGCTATCTCCGTGGCATCGCGTCCCGGCCACCAGAAGCATCTGATGGTCTTTTTTACGTATATATGTGTGTAGGTAGGTATGTACAAATACCTGTAATTCATCGAGGTCCACTTGATCGAACCACGGATGGCCTACTAACACGAGTAGGCAGATGGCTAGTAGGCATGCGTCTGGACCCGGATCTACCCAATTCTCGGGTCTGAGAAAAGCCTGGCCTACGGGAGCATGCATTCGTAAGATTCGCAAGAAGCGGGAATTAGAAGAGAAAAAGGGGAGAGACGAACGTCTTCAGCTATTTATCCTTATATCTGGAGATGGGCGACGCGGTTGGTGCAGTACGAGAGGTGAATAGAGAGGTATTTAAAAAAAAAAAAAAGTTGTTCTCCGTGCAATGATAGATCCGAGGTCTTATTCCGCGACTGACTGCCCTCGGCCTAGTAGCAGCAGGCTTGACGCGGTGAGATGCGAATCTCCACGACGGTTGCGTCTCTGCCCGGGCCCCAGCTCCTACCCCCGGGCAGCGGTTGATCACGCCAAGCTTGCGGCACAGAAGCCGCAGGGAGCTACCGGGCTTGTCGGTGACAGCGACAAGGATCTGAGATGAGAAAGATTCGATTCAAATGAACGCCTGTCGTTAAAACGTGGAGCCCCATGATGATAGGGGACGGGAGGCAGCTTCAGGAAATCGACACTCCGAAGACAGGCCGCCGCGGCCGGTTGATCGAGAGGAAGATGAAGTTAACCCCTCAATGTGCTGCAAGATATCTCTGTACACATTGGGAAGGGGGGGGAGCTGGTTATTGCCTACTCAGATCCAAGATGGGATCATGGAAGATTTTTGGGGTCTGCAAGCTGACCAGTCAGTCACGTATCCAAAAAACCGCAGCGCCCCGGGTGGGGATGAGCCGGCAACTGGACGATGCCAAGAGACTCGTCATTCCAACAAGCCACCGTATTTTTTTTTTTCGAGGTCATCCTGGGGCGGGGCCTTACCGGCTTTAGCCTCTAGCGCGCAGGGTGGTGGCGCGAAGGGGTTTGGCGGGAAATAAGCGAGAAAACGCGCGCTCGGATAGGTTGATTACAGGTAGATGGAGATGGGAGCAGAGTACGAAGTACATCTACCCAGCACGAAATACGCCTGGCACACGTACCTGCGCGCGTTAGGGACGTGGGCAGGTACCTCCCGCCTCCACACCGGAGATGACCTGTAGCGCATGGATTCGAGGCCGACCGAGAAAGACCTCTCTCCCCTCCTTGCCATGTACCCGCGTAGTGGCAGGTAATAGCAGGTAGCATCGATCCATGCCCATGGCGGCCCTTACTTCTCTGCCCGGTCCTGTGGCTGCAACAGGCTCGAGAGATAATAATAATAACAGTAATAACAAAACCAATAATCATGTCTCGTGCGACGAACACATAATAACGGAATAGACGAATAAGCATGACGGGGTGGGAACATACGCCCAGAATACTCTAGGGCGTTGCTCGCGAGGCGAGGACGGCGGCGGCCATCATCATGCTGTAATGGCGCGCATGGCCAGGCAGAGAGTTTCGCTGCCCGTCGAGGGGAGAAGAAAGAGAGCGAGAGAGAGGTAGAGAGAAGAGGTTGAAAGGTTCGAAGGCGTTGGACTTTGCAAGCTGGAGCTTAATCTAGGCTGGCGGCCCTTGACTCGAGAAGGCCAGCTGGCGGCAGCCGGGAGGTGGCAGCCCGATTAGGCATGGCGGTTCCCGAACGGGGGGGAGCTCAGGCCAACAGGAAAGGGCGCAAGGCGGAGCCAAACGTGTATAAAAGTATCCATAGGTACAGGAATATTAAGGAAGCCGGGTGCCCTCATCTGCGACGGACTTCCATGCTGCTGCTTGCTGCTGCTGCTGCACATCCCGCCATCTTTTTTTTTTTTTTTCTGACACGACAGACCACCCCCGGCCGTGGCCCAACCCGCCTTACCTAATCAATCCCCCAGCAGCCCGGACAACGCCAGCAACGGCCCCAAAGAGGTCAATTAAACCCGCGAGACCGGTGGCTAGCAACACGCGCGTGCGCGCAGACACCGAGACGGGAGCGAAGCACCACTTCTCTGCTGGCTGCTCGTAGGCTCGTTTTTTTTTTTTTTAATACCTTAGGTACCTCTGCTACCTACCTGCCTACCCATACCTGCATAATACCTACCTCTATTGCCTACGCCCATCGGTAGAGATCTCTCTGTCCGTCTTACTACTGGACCCAGCCACACGCGCGCTCTCTCTCCCTCTCTTCCGCTGGCTCCGTACCGGCCGTGCTGCCTCCACTTTTCCCCTCGTCCATTGAGTTTATCTCTATAACCCTCTTTTGGGTAACTGCGCTGGGTTTGCCGGCTTCGACTTCCTCGTTGTTGGCTTCTCGCATTCACCCCCCGTCTTCATTCTTCTTCCTGCCTGCCCGATAACCGATAAGCCTGCCTGCCACTCGGCCGGGCAACCGACACTACATCTCCGTATTTCTTGGTCTTGTTCGCATCCCTTCTCGCCCACTCTCTCCTCCCTCGCCTCTCTTACCAACGCGGCTACGTCCATGCGCAACTCCGTTCTCCTCGTCCCGGTGCTTCCCTAGAGTTCTCTGTCCCGGCCGCCAAACAGGTCCTCGACTCGTGGCCCCGACCGGCTCGACTACTTAACATCGTCGATCGCCCGCATCGCGATATCATCTACAGGGTAAGTGTTGTTGTTATTATGTCGCTGCTTCTCCTTTTTTTCGGCGCGGGTATCATTCCTCCGGTCAGTTGCTTTCGAGCTAGCATTGCACGCTGCCCAAGCCGTGTATGCTTCGCTTCATGCATCTCGTCTTGGCTTCGCTCCGGGCTGCTCGCCACGCTGGGTCGTCGCCGCTGCCGTCCTCCTCGCGCCCTGCGTCTGATGATGTGGATGCGTGTGTGGGGAGGCCGAGGGCCAAATCCGTGCCTGGCTCTATGTTGCCCGCGGAAACGGTGCCTTTTGCGTCGCTGAAAACCAGTGTCAACTTCGGTCTGGGGATCTCGAAAGAGGCGCAGGGATGGTGTTGTGCCAGGCCTGGTCATACGTAGAGACATCTGGTGTCTTATTGGCTGCAGGCTACACAAGCCGCAGAGCCCAATCACGATAAGTCCTCGCCCGTCTGCACGGGGGCTTGCCGTGGATGCATGCGTGCTCTCTCTCTCTCTCTCGTCGCGGATAATCCATATCCTCCGCCATGGCGTCTCCATCTCTTCAGCCACGGCCCGTTTGCTAGCCCCGTCCCACCTGATCACCTCACGAGTGAATGGTGTGCATCTCGTTGTCGAGTCGTGGGTGGGCCAGAATGCTAATCGGAACCTAGCAGCCCTAATTATGAAATGATTCCCTGCCAGATATTGGCCCTACAGCCTCGGTGTGACTAGCTAAGATGGCGTCCAGGTGAGTGTCACCCACAACCGTCTCACGGTCTTATATTGAGAAATCCCGACTGACGCATGGCTTGTATCACAGACTCGATCGTCTCGTCACGTGAGTTATCTCTCTTATCCCATGGCTAGCCTCGTTCCGGCAGTCTGGATGTTCTCCTTCCACCCCTGTCGACTCGGTGAGAGGGCTGGGCACAAGTCCAGATCGATAACCTCGAGCCGGTCCTGTCTTCCAATCTCCTCGCTAACCCCAATCTAGGATTCTCGAGACGGGCAGCACTAAGCTAATTAAAGATACCGCCGTCAACCAATTGGCGGACTGGCAGAAGCAGCATCCCGACGAACTCTTCAACTTGCTCTCTAGAGTCGTTCCCTATCTGCGACACAAGGACTGGGATACGCGAGTGACTGCGGCGAAAGCTCTCGGCAAGATCATCGAGAATGCCCCGTACTACGATCCCAATGAGGATGAGGAGCCCACGGCGCCAGAGAAGCAGGAACCCGCCGACGCGGTCCGCCTCGTTAAGAAGGAGGAAGACGACGCCCCGCCGCCGTCCGCGGACGAGTACTTCAGGCCCGAGACGCTAGATGTTTCCACGATACTGAAATATGGCCGAGAACTTTTGAGGTCGGGGGATATAGATTATTCGCTTGCCGGTCTCGACCCCCCGTCCCAACTCGCCTATCAGAAGAAGACGCTGATGGGTCGGCTGGGGCTACTCGGCAGGCGATTTGAAGACGAAGAAATTCCCGTCGCAACTGAAAAATCCGCTAGTCCTTCCGTGCCGCAGGATCCCATCCCTACTAACGGTTCGGCCCGCCAGGACAGCGTCGCAAGTTCCGCACCCAGCCAACCCATCGAGGAGTCGGGGTTGAGCGCTAGGCAGTTGAACGTGCTAAAGCGAAAACGCAAGAGAGATGCGCAGAAGGCTGCGCAGGGGAAGAGCGGCTTCGGCGACTTATCGATACGCAGATCCTACACGGCAGGATCGGAGGGGCTCGACGACACGCCGATGCCCGACGCCGAGACGAAGAAGAACGGAAAGACGGACTACTTCAGTCTCGATCGGCCTGTTGACGTTGACGAGGATACTAAGATTGTCTCCGAGTTCAAAGGTCCGTCGGTTGCCGTGAAGTCGGAAATCGAGACGGAGGATGAGCTACAGGGATCGGAATGGCCGTATGAGCGTCTCTGCGAGTTCCTCAAAATCGACATCTTCGATGCGCAGTGGGAGACGCGACATGGCGCCGCGCTGGGCCTTCGGGAAATACTCCGGGTCCACGGCGCTGGGGCCGGTCGGTTAAGAGGAAAATCGAGAGCTGAGAATGACGTACTCAATAGAAAATGGCTTGATGATATGGCTTGCCGGCTTTGCTGTGTGCTCATGCTGGATAGATTCACCGACTATGCGTCGGATACCTCGGTCGCGCCGATTCGGGAGACCGTTGGCCAGAGCCTGGGTTCGTTCCTGAAACACGTGCCGCCGCAGTCTGTCTACAGCATCTACCGCATCCTCCACCGAATGGTTATGCAGCAGGGCCTCGAATTGGACAGGTCCGTCTGGGCCGTCCGTCACGGCGGCATGGTCGGTCTGCGATACGTCGTCGCCGTGAGAAAGGACATGCTGCTGCTGCACGGCGACATGATCGACGGCGTGGTGGAAGCCGTAATGGAAGGTTTAAGTGACACGGACGATGACGTCCGATCCGTCAGTGCGGCAACGCTTATCCCTATGGCCCAGGAGTTTGTCCAGCTGCGACCGGGTGCGGTGAAGGAGCTGATCAACATCGTGTGGGAGAGCCTGTCTAGCCTGGGCGACGACTTGAGTGCGAGCACCGGGAAGATCATGGATCTCCTGGCCACCCTTTGCGGCTTCCCCGAGGTTCTCGAAGCGATGAAGAATTCTGCGGAGCAGGACGAGGAAAGGTCTTTCACACTCTTAGTACCGCGCCTCTACCCGTTCCTGCGGCATACCATCACCTCTGTCCGTCTAGCCGTCGTCAAGGCTCTAATCACGTTTGTTAGTCTCGGCGAGGAGTCTCAGGGTTGGCTAGACGGCAGGATTCTTCGCTTGACGTTCCAGAACATCCTCGTGGAACGCGATCAGGATACCCTCAGCATGTCTATGGAGCTATGGGCTGCCCTGGTGAGGTGCTTGGCGAGGAATCCGGACAAGCTCGCACGTGAATTCGCTCCGCATATCGACGCCCTCATGCAACTTACCCTACATCCCGTCGGGGTACCTAACCATCCTATCCCCATGAATGTTGCCTTATTCGTGAAGCCATCTGGGTCTACATACTCGATCTCCGGCTTGCCGTCCGTTGCGGCGCGCAAAGGCTCCGAGCCGGACGGGGAGCGAGCAACCAAAAGACGAAAGAAGTCCACTAGAGCTGACGACATGACACCTCCGAGGCAAACTCACGATCTCGACGGACACATGATGCAAGGTGACGTGGACATGGTCGGCATGGACGCTCTCATCCGCTCTCGTGTTTCGGCCGCCACGGCAATAGGCCTGATCATGTCGCATGTGCCCACCCAGTCCCTGGACTCTTATGACGCTACCCTTGTCCCGGCGCTCACATCGTCATATGCGTCCACTCAACTGGCCGCATGCATGGTGATTGATGAGTACGCCCGAAACTGCGTTTCCTCCCCAGCCGATGTGCCACGGTACGTGGACGAGTTGCAGAAGATCATAGATTTCGATCGGCCTTACCAGTATCGCGACCTCGTCAGCTACGTTCAACGGGTGCGGTCGCAGTGCCAGCAACTCGTCAACCTCTTCCGGGACCACGGAAAGGTGCCTCAACACAAGCTTCCGGTGCTCGCTGTTGTTGTGCAAGGTGAAGCGGAAGCGGGCCCGGGCGCCTTCTCCCTCGTCAATGCTGAAAAATGTGTCGGGGATGATTTCGAACGGCTTAAGAAGACGATGGCACCGGCTCAACGCTTAATAGCCAGCCAGCAGCTCGGCGACGCTCGAGCGGAAGCCGTCTCGGCGATAGAAGAGGCCAAGTCTTTCAAGGACACACGCGATGTTCGGATCAAGGCCGCTGCGGCTTGCGCCCTCATCGCGATGAAGGTGCTGCCCAAGAAGCCCAGCCCGCTGATCAAAGCCATCATGGACAGCATTAAACTAGAAGAGAGCCAGCGGCTCCAGAGTCGTTCCGCGGACACGATCGGTCGCTTGGTCCAGCTGTTTACTGCGAAGGGACGGCGAGGTCCCGTAGACAAAGTCGTCTCGAATCTGGTAAAGTTCTCGTGCGTCGAGGTTGCCGAGACACCCGAGTTCCCAGTCCATGCAGCGAAGACCAGTGTCATCCTATCGATGCAGAAGGAAGAGGATCGTGTTGACCATGGATCTGACGCTGCCAAGTTTGCCCGAGAAGCCAAAGGGGCACGCATCACCAGGCGGGGTGCGAAGGAAGCCCTCGAAGTGCTCTCCCGTACGTTCGGTCCCGATCTTTTCGACACCGTCCCGAGCCTGAGAAGTTTTATGGAGGACCCTCTAGTCAGGGCATTTTCCGGCGACCTCCCCGCCGAGGCAAAAGACCCCGAGGACACCTTTGGCCAAGAAATCGTCGATGCCATGTCGGTCATACGGACCATGACTCCGACTCTAGACAAGACATTATACCCGTTCGTCGTGCGACAAATACCACTCATTATTAAGTCGCTGCACTCGAAACTATCCATATTCCGCTACATGGCCGCGAAATGCATGGCCACTATCTGTAGCGTTATCACGGTCGACGGCATGACGGCGCTCGTGGAAAAGGTGTTACCTTCCATCAGCAACCCCCTCGACCTAAACCTCCGCCAAGGCGCAATTGAAGTCATCTACCACTTGATTGCCGTCATGGGCGACGGTATCTTGCCCTACGTCATTTTCCTCATCGTGCCCGTCCTAGGTCGCATGAGCGACTCGGATAACGATATCCGTCTAATCGCAACTACGTCGTTCGCCACGTTAGTTAAACTCGTACCTCTCGAAGCAGGTATCCCCGATCCTCCCGGCTTCTCCGAGGAGTTGCTCAAGGGGAGGGACCGCGAACGGACCTTTATCGCGCAGCTTCTTGATCCGAAGAAAGTTGAGCCCTTTAAAATCCCCGTTGCCATCAATGCCGAACTGCGATCGTACCAGCAAGAAGGGGTCAATTGGCTCCACTTCCTCAATAAGTATCACCTCCACGGTATCCTCTGCGATGACATGGGCCTGGGGAAAACCCTTCAGACACTTTGTATTGTCGCAAGCGACCACTTCAACAGAGCTGAAGAGTTCAAGAGGACTAGTGCCCCAGATGTGCGGAAATTGCCGTCACTTATTGTGTGCCCGCCTACGCTTTCCGGGCATTGGCAACAGGAACTGAAGACATTCGCGCCGTTCTTAGGTGTCACTGCTTTTGTCGGCCCCCCTACCGAGAGAAGGGCTAAAGCCGCCCAGTTTGCAACCACTGACATCGTCATCACTTCGTACGAGGTGTGCCGGAATGATACAGAGTACCTAGAAAAACAAAGCTGGAACTACATCGTGCTCGACGAGGGACACCTAATTAAGAATCCCAAAGCGAAGATTACCCTAGCCGTCAAGAGGTTGGCTAGCAATCACCGGCTGATCCTTACCGGTACGCCGATCCAGAACAACGTCCTAGAGCTCTGGTCCCTCTTCGATTTCTTGATGCCGGGGTTCCTCGGTGCTGAAAAGGTGTTCCTGGACCGGTTTGCCAAGCCGATCGCCGCCAGCCGCTTCAGCAAAGCTTCGTCAAAAGAGCAAGAAGCCGGTGCGCTCGCGATCGAGGCCCTGCACAAGCAGGTCTTGCCCTTCCTCCTTCGCCGTCTGAAGGAAGAAGTTCTCGACGACCTCCCGCCCAAGATCCTCCAGAATTACTATTGCGACCTTAGCGATCTCCAGAGGAAGCTGTTCGAGGATTTCACCAAGAAGCAGGGCAAGAAGCTCACCGAAGAAGCCAGCCGCGACGATAAGGAAGCCAAGCAGCACATCTTCCAGGCCTTGCAGTACATGCGAAAGCTTTGCAATTCCCCCGCTCTGGTCATGACGCCGAGCCACAAGCTGTATGAAGAGACGCAGCGCTTCCTCGCAAAACAGGGGACCAGCGTAGAGGATCCCACACACGCCCCCAAGCTTACCGCACTTAAGGACCTACTCGTCGACTGCGGCATAGGCGTGGAAGGCAATGACTCAAACGACCCGCTCTACCAGCCGATCAAGCCGCACAGAGCCCTGATATTCTGTCAGATGAAGGAGATGCTGGACATGGTCCAGAACACGGTGCTGAAGCGCATGCTCCCGTCCGTCTCGTACCTGCGGCTCGACGGCTCGGTCGAGGCGAACAAGCGGCAGGACATTGTGAACAAGTTCAACAAGGACCCGTCGTACGACTGCCTGCTCCTCACGACTAGCGTGGGCGGCTTAGGGCTCAACCTCACGGGCGCCGATACCGTCATCTTTGTCGAGCACGACTGGAACCCCCAGCGAGACCTCCAGGCTATGGATCGCGCTCACCGCATCGGTCAGAAGAAGGTCGTCAACGTGTACCGGTTGATCACCAGGGGCACGCTAGAAGAGAAGATCCTGAGGTACGTCGCGTCAATTGCGCGCGCCCCCTCTCCTCCCCTCACCTTATCCGTCCTCGGCTAACCTTTCTTTTCTTTTTCCTTTGGAAAAACAGCCTCCAGGCATTCAAGATCGACGTCGCGTCCACGGTCGTGAACCAGCAAAATGCAGGATTGGTAAGTGTCACACCCTCCCCCCCCCCCCCCCATCACCTTGACGTGGCTAATCTAACTCTGGGGGGCAGGGGACCATGGATACGGACCAGATACTGGACCTGTTCAACCTGGGCGACGCGGGACCGAGCCTGATCACGGACAAGGGGGGGGCGGGCGGCGGCGGGATCGAGGGCCGCGAGGAGGACATGGTGGACGTGGAGACGGGCGACGTGCGGGCCCCCGGTAAGAAGGCTTGGGCCGACGACCTCGGCGAGCTCTGGGACGACCGCCAGTACGAGGAGAGCTTCGACCTCGACGGCTTCCTCAAGACGATGCAATGACGACGAGGAAACACGACGGGAGTGGAGGAGAAGAAGAAGGCGGAGGAGGAGGAGGAGGAGGGGGGGCTCGCGAAGCGCGCGGCAGTGGGAGGGCAGAGGAAAGGCGTCACGGCTAGGGCAAGGAAATCCCGAAGTAGATTTCTTTCTTTCTCTCTTTCTTTCTTCTGCTCCTGCAGTGACCGCTTTTGCGCGGGGAGAGGGGGAGGGAGCCGAGGTTCCCAACGACGACGACGACGACGACGACGACGAGACGTTGGTGTCCCCTCTCGTCTGCCTGGTGTATATGCTGTATCATTACGGAGAAGGAAGCGGCTGGCAGGCTCGCGTGTCCGTCTTCCGACTACGGAGGCGGGGCGCAGCAATAGGGGTATTTATGTATGCCGGATACCTCTTTTATGTTTCAGATACACACACACACAACATGCAAAGAAGCATCCTTGCGCCGGTCTCCCCACCAGTTTATCTGGAGGTGAGGTTAGGAGTCACACCTACCCCCAGACGAGAGCTCCCATGTGCAGTTGAGTGAGTGAGTGGGTCGGTTGTACGTAGGTTTGTAGCATCAGGCGGCTACGGTGTATCGGTACTACTATAGGGGCTAATCTTCACACACCTCGCACAGAAGACGTTTCATTTCTCGCCCAGATGGTCAAGGGTACCTTAGGGGTATCTACCTATCGTTCATCGCCCATAACCTCGTGCCTCCTTATCGAAGGGAGGAGAACGATGCGGGCTTTCACTACACAGATCTACACAAAAGCAGGTACGTGCTTCTCTGAGCCGAAACCGGACTCCGCGCCAGGGGTATTGCCTTTTCTCACCCAACCCAGTTGCTGCCTCTACTTGGCGATGCTGCCCTTATCCCTATCCTCGGGTTCGTGCTCCGCCGTCACTTGGCCGAGAGGCACGAGCATATTTTCCGTCGTCGCGTCCTGCGCTGGTCTCTTCTTGCGGCCGAGGTCGTTGAGCCGGCTCATGCCCACCATCGCCCGGTAGATGATGGCGATGGCTACGACCGAGACAAGCGAGTATATCCAGATGATGACGATGGTCACTGTGTCCGTGGCACCGTCGGCCGAAAGCTTGGAGGACAGCGCGGGCGGGATCGAGGGCTCGCCCAGGCCGTCGCAGAACCAACCGTTGGCCGTAAAGGCCGAGGCTAGGACGTCGACGCCTAGGATGGCGCCGACTAGCTGCCATGAGGGGTACGTCTCGAAACCGCGGGTCACCAAGATGAGCCAATTCTCCGTCAGCGCCACCTGCAGGAAGATGATCCCCTGGATGGAGCCGTAGTCCTGGATGATGCCACCATTGGGAAGCCAGAGGCTGCCGCGCAGAATCCAGGTCCCGGTGGCGAGCAAGGAGCCAAGAACGGCGCTGATGATCCAAATCCTGGGGAGCTGCCATTCCACTGGTCTCTTCTCGTAGTGTGCCGTATCGTAGGCGACAGCAATAGTCGCCACGTCAGCGAACAAGGCCAAGAAAACGATGAGATCAACGCGAAGGGTTTCTCTAACCAAGATCATGGTGGTAACCAAGAATATCTCGAGGTGCAAACAGAGGGCGATGCGATACTGGATATAAGCCTTCATCCGCTGGAATATCTGACGCGAGAGCTTGATAGCGGAGACGATGGTGCTGAGACCGGGGGAAAGGAACACGATATCAGCAGCTGCTTGAGCGGCCTCGGTAGCACCCTCGACGGCGATACCGCAGTCGGACTTCTTGAGGGAGGGCGCATCGTTCACACCATCGCCAGTCATGGCTGTTAGGTGACCACGCTGCTGAAGCATCTCAACAACCTGATATTTATGCTCAGGGAAAACCTCGGCGAATCCGTCAGCCCTCTCGCACAAGTCGTAGATATCTGTACCGGCCATGCCGCTATGGAGCAACCCGTCCGAGGTGTAGACCTTGGTGCCGAGGGCCAGCATGCGGCACGTCTCCTTAGCGATGGCGATGGCGTCTCCGGTGAGCATCTTCACCGACAACCCGAGAGCCTGGGCCTCCGCGATGGTTTTGGCGGTGTCGGAACGCGGCGGATCGAAAAGGGATATCATGCCGAGCATCTGCCAAGGGCCGTCCTCCTCCTGAACAGCGACGGCAAGGGAGCGGAAACCGCGGCGAGCAAATTCGGTCGCCTTCTCCTCAAAAAGGGCGGACTGCTCTTTATCGCAGCTTGTTAAAGCCAGGATGGCCTTGGGAGCACCCTTAGCACACGTGTAGCGCACGCCGTCGCGCGTGCAGACTGCCGTGATTCGTTTGGAGACGGGGTCGAAGGGGGTAAACTTCTCGGTTTTCCAGCCCTGGCTGAGGATCTCCTTAGCCTTGGGGTATCGCTTCAGAGCCAGGATGGTGATCTTGTCGATGGGGTCGAGGACCTTGATATTGTGTGACGAAGCCAGAGCGGCGACGGCCATCATCCAGTCGATTTCCACGCCATCCATGACGAAGGGTTCCCGGACGGAGAGTCGGTTGGCGGTCAAGGTACCCGTCTTGTCGGAACAGAGGATGTCAACGCCGGCGAGTGACTCGATAGCCGCGAGTTTCTGTACCAATGCTTTCTCCTTGGCCAGGTACGCGGCACCGACAGCCAACGTGGTAGTGGTAACGACCGGCAGACCAACAGGGACACCAATAACAAGTAGAATCACCGTATGCTTCAGGAGGCTATGTGAGCTTCCCTCGGCCGCGGCAAAACGAGTATTTCGGTAAAAGTCCCCAATCCAAGCGACAAGGATCCAGAAGACGACGACGACGAGAAGGGTGTTGCCAATTGAGTCCATAACGGCCTTGAAGTGGCCTGAGTCTTTGGCACTTTGGACGAGACGAGCTGTCTTGCCCACGAACGAGGCCTGTGCGCCTGCAGTGACGACGGCGTAAGCCTTGCCGCGTTTACAGCCGGTCGTATAGTAGATGGTATCGGTCGCACACCTGTCAACGGCAAGAGATTCACCTGTGATGGCACTCTGGTCGACAGCAACAATAGCGTGACCGATAGCACGAGGGGCTTCGCCGCTATCACTACCTTCAGACTGCTGGTCGTGGGGGGAGGTGGTACCGTGGGCGGAGAGCGCCTCTTCATACTGGGCCTGTCCGTGAGGGTTATCGTAGCTGCAGATGACGCGAGCATCTCCCGCGACGACGTACCCTTCCTCGACGATCATCTGGTCTCGTCAGCACTCTGGCAGAAGCCCGTGTTTCTCTACGGGACGGGACGTACAATATCACCGGGTACGAGCTCTCTCGCCTTTACTTCGACCTCTTGGCCATCTCGTACGACACGGGCCTTCATGGCGATGTCGGCCTTGAGGCTAGCGACGATATCAGACGCCTGCTTTTCTTGGTACCAAGCGACAGTGGCGTTCAAGAACAAGATACCGATGACGATTCCAGCTCCCATCCAGTCCTGAACGGCCAGGGCGATGACGACGGCTACCTGCATGGCTACTACGAGTTAGAAAACAGATTCCAAGTATGCGTGTATATGGGACAAACCATAGAGGATGGGACCACGGAAAAAGCCGATGAACTTGAGCAGCATGTTTTCCCTCTCGGCAGACAGCTCATTCCAGCCAGAGAAGGCCCTTCTTCGCTCGACCTCGGCCAAGGAGAGGCCGTCCTCGACGGGCGTGTGCAACCAGTCGCCAGGCGCGTCGAAATCGTTCGGAGAAGCGGCAGCGGAGCCGGTCTGGCCACGCCGCCAGAAGGCCCACCAGGGTCTTTCCTGGTTCTGTTGCAAGATTCCCTCGTCTCCCACTTCCGAACTGGGATCTCGATAGCCGTCAACATATCGAATCAAACTAGTAGCGAAATACCTATTAGCTGATACTGTATACCCCCAGGTCCCTGCTTCGATGAAACCCACGACTCGTACTCGTCTAAGCGTGGCTGGTTGTCATGATTGCTGGCATTGGCGGCATTGCTTCTCTGGGTCTCAGTGGAGAGGTTGCCGAGCTCCAGATCCTGGCCGGCCAACGCTCCTGACACGTTGTTGTTGTGATCGAAGGTGCCTGGCGGCGCTGCATTCTTGCCACCACTTGAGACCATCGACTTGATAAGCTGGAGCACCATTTTGATCTGGGATTCTAGCACAACAAGAAGAAGGAGGAGGAGGGCTGGGGGGTATCGGAGAGTTAAGGGAAAGGGGGAGGGGGAGGGGGAGGAGCGCGAAGAAGGCCGGATGGAAAGATGAGACGTGTGAAGAAGGGCAGAGTGTGGGTGAGCAAGGGTGAAGAGGCGTGAAGAAGAAGAAAGGTGCAGGCGGAAGAAGAGGAGGAGGAGGAGGAGGAAGAAAAAGGGTGAAAGCGTGTCAAGAAGAAGGGCGGAGGACAAGAGGAGGGAGGAGAGAAGAAAGCGGCAGGAAGGAGGAGCATAAATAAATGGGAAAAGGAAGCCGAAGAGGCTCGAGGATGACTTTCTCCTCTCGCTCCTTCCCAAGTAAGTTGGCGGCCTCCGTCCCGGGGCAGGTTGGAGAGTCTGGTAGAACTAGGGAAGGAGCGGCCCCTAAGCAGCAACGCATAGAGGCACTTGACAGCTACCGCATACGAAGCACCGGCGCTTTGCATCGCCGTGCCAGAAACGTCCCGTGCCGAGGCTTTACTTCTTCAAGGCAGAGCTAACGTCTCTTCTATGCCACCATCAGTGCTCACGGAGGGATAGGGGCCGCCCGGCGTTGTTCCGCACCGAGAGGAGGGGAGAAGAAAGGTTCCAACAAGGAGTTGATGCATGAGGACGTTTCTGTGCGTAGTATAGTTATTATGGTCCATTGGAAGCTGCAAAGTTGTGAATATGAGTTTGAAGGTAAAGGTTAAGCATGTAAGCCTGTATACCTAGATACCTACCTACCGCCCTAAAGTTCCAACCGTAGTGATATACCTCCTAATAGGTATGCATGTGGATGTGTACAACCTAGGTCACAGTATTACAGGTATTTCCCCCAACCCGTAAGTTTGATGTCCTCCAGGCAGTACCTTGTATCTCTAACTCCCCCTGATCTGTCAAACTTAGAGATAACGGAGAGATATTAATAGGTGCTACCGAGGGCACTCGCGATATACCTAGGTAGCGATGCAACGCAACAGATACACGTGTACCAGGTAGGTATTCGGTGCTTTTCAATGCATAGAGGTACCTAGGTAGGTGTACCTACCTGCAGTGTCCCCTCTCTCACTCCGGAGGTTTGTGAGTAAATGCCCCTTTTACGAGAGTCCCATACTAGGTGCCTGGTACTAATATCTAAGAGGTATTATCGATGTGCCTATAGGCACCTTTAGTTAAGTATTTCCACAGCCAATAGGCTTCAACTCATAAGAGGCATAAGGGGTACCTCCTAATAATGTAACGCTAGGTACCTACACCTAGAGGAGGTATCTAGGTAGGTACCTAGGTACCTCTTAGCCTAGGTACCATACGGGGAGGGGGGGGGGAGGGGGGGGTCTATGGACAGTATGTTAGTAATAGAGTCGGGGTACGGATACGGTAACTAAATCTAGTAAGGGTTACCTTAATTAGTCATTCTTTCGAAAGAGCTAAAAGAATTACAGCAAGGGTCGCGGTACCGACCTTATTACCTTCCCTTCTTATAATTTCAGGATGGTTTTTATAACTGCGTAGGAACCAATATCCAGACGGATATAATGTCTATATATTCCATAGGTACCTACCTACCTACCTACCTACCTACCTACCTACCTACCTACCTACCTATCTACCTACTTAGACCTACCTACCTAAACCTGTTATCTTCATCTTTTTTTTACAAACACCATGATCTACTACCCATCTTCGAACCTATCTTCGAACCTATCTGCGAACCTATCTACGAACCTATCTGCGAACCTATCTACGAACCTATCTGCGAACCTATCTGCGAACCTATGGGAGCTAGTTCAGGCATGTGGAGTCTATCTATCTTCGAACCTATCTACGAACCTATCTACGAACCTATCTTCGAACCTATGGGAGCTAGTTCAGGCATATAGAATCTATCTATCTTCGAACCTATAGGAGCTAGTTCAGGCGTATGGAATCTATCTATCTTCGAACCTATAGGGGCTAGTTCGCGCGTAGAATCTATCTATCTATCTTCAAACCTATCTTCAAACCTATGAGAGCTAGTTCAGGCATGTAGAATCTATCTATCTTCGAACCTATAGAAGCCAGTTCAGGCATGTGGAAGCTATCTATCTTCGAACCTATAGGAGCCAGTTCGCGCGTGGAATCTATCTATCTTCAAACCTATGGGAGCTAGTTCGCGCGCGTGGAATCTATCTATCTTCGAACCTATCTTCGAACCTATGGGAGCTAATTCGCGCGTGGAATCTATCTATCTTCGAACCTATCTTCGAACCTATGGGAGCTAGTTCGCGCGTGGAATCTATCTATCTTCGAACCTATGGAAGAGGTAGGTAGGTAGGTAGGTAGGAGGTTAGGAGGTAGGTAACAGACGTAAAAGATACAAAGGTACAAAGGTACGTACTTAGTAACATAGAGGTAACCGGGTAATCCTATAGAATATACCTTTTTTAAAATAAGGACATTATATCCGGATGATAACTATGTCGGGAAATGGTAATAATGTCAGCCTAGAGTTTAACTCACTCTTATTACGAGGCAGACACTATGTCCAGTCATAGAAAGGGTTGCTGACATAGTATCAATAGACCCCCCCCTCCCTGTATGGTATACCTAGGTGACACGGAATTACCTATGTACCTATTCTTGGCCTACGGGTAATTATTCCGTTGTCCGCATAACAGGGAAGATAAGATAAGGACCTTTTTTTTTTTTGGTAATGGGCAGCCCACTAACACAGCAAGGCGACGTACACATAGGTAGTAAACCAACCACCCAGCAAACCACCCAGTAGCAGACGCTGACTAGTGAGAGGAGAGCCATCATCGACAACAACCGCAGAGACGAGGAAGGGCGCCGCCCCCCCAACACATAGTACCGCCTCGCATCCACCGCTAGACTACGTAGGCAGTATGAAGCGCAAGTTGGACGAGAACGACGAGCCGGTCTCGACACCCACCTCTGGAGCGACCATCGCCACCTTCGCAGACCTCGGCCTTGACAGCAGACTCCTCCAGGCCACCGCGCGCCAGAACTGGCAGACGCCCACCCTGGTCCAGAGCAAGGCTATACCGCTGGCCATCGAGGGCTACGATGTGCTCGCAAAGGCCAAGACAGGCTCCGGCAAGACTGCCGCCTACCTTCTCCCCGTCCTCCAGGCCATCCTCAAACGAAAGCAGGTCTGTCGGAACCGGCCGGCCTCGCGCCATTCCGCGTCGCGGGACACTGCTAACCTCATCTCGCGCCAGGTATCCGCCGACTCCTATACCGCTGCCCTCGTCCTCGTCCCCACCAACGAGCTGGTGACCCAGGTTGCTAAGGTGCTCGACTCCCTCACGGCCTTCTGCTCCAGAGAGATCAAAGCCGAAAAGCTGTCGGACAAGCTCTCCGACGCCGCCCAGCGCGCTGTCCTCTCCGACACCCCCGACGTAGTCGTCGCAACACCCGCAAGAGCGTGGCACAATATCAAGAATTCTGCTCTTTCCCTCGAGAAACTGACACACCTCGTCCTGGACGAGGCCGATCTTGTGCTATCCTATGGCTACGACGACGACCTGCAGAACGTAGCTTCCTCCCTGCCCAAGGGCCTACAGACGACGCTCATGAGTGCGACGCTAACCCCGGAAGTCGACACGCTGAAGGGCCTGTTTTGTCGAAACCCGACAGTACTGGACCTCAAAGAGCCCGATGCCGACGGGGGAGGTATTTCTCAATATGTGGTCAGGTAAGTCGACGTCTCACTTTCGCACTGCGCATGGCGCTAACGGCCCCTAGATGTGGTGAAGATGAAAAATTTCTCCTTATATACTGCATGGTGAAACTGGAATTGATCAAGGGGAAGGCGATAATCTTCGTCGGCGATGTAGACCGGTGCTACCGTCTCAAGCTGTTTTTCGAGCAATTTGGTATTCGGAGCTGCCTGCTGAACTCGGAGCTGCCAGTCAATTCTCGAATCCACGCCGTCGAAGAATTCAACAGAGGGGTCTACAACATCATCATTGCCTCAGATGAGAACGAGGTAGTAGGTGACGAAAACGATCAGGCCGACTCGGCCAATCGAGAAGAGTCGGCAGATGACGCCAAGAGTGACCGTAAGAGCACTACCAACGCGGCCGAGGAGAGCCAGAGTACGACCATCACACCCCTAAGTAAAAAACGTAAAGCTTCACGTCATGACAAGAATTACGGAGTTTCCCGAGGGGTCGACTTCAAGAACGTCGCAGTGGTCATCAATTTTGACCTGCCGCTATCATCGCGCTCTTACCTGCACAGGATCGGGCGGACCGCACGTGCGGGCCAGACGGGCATGGCTTTGTCCTTCGTCATACCGAAGGATAAGTTTCGGAAGCATATGCCTACCAGCATCGCTACGGCGGAGAACGATGAAAAGGTGCTGTCCAAGATTATTAGGCAGCAGGAGAAGAAGGGTCATGAAGTCAAGGATTACAACTTTGACATGAAGGCAGTGGAGGCCTTTCGGTATCGAATGAATGACGCCCTTAGGGCCGTGACCAAAGTGGCCATTCGCGAGGCCAGGTTACGAGAACTCAGACAGGAATTGCTCAAGAGCGAAAGCTTGAAGCGGCACTTCGAGGAGAACCCGTTTGAGGTCCGCCATCTACGGCACGACGTCGAACTCCGGACGGCGAGGAGCCAGCCTCACCTGAAGCATGTACCCGATTACCTGCTACCGAAGGATGGGAAGAAGGCCATCACCTCGAACGAGGTCGGGTTCGTGCCGTTTAGAAAGGAACGCGACGGGAAGGGCCGGAAGGGCAAGTTCTTCAAGACTAGGGGTAGGCGGATAGCCGGACGTAAGAATGACCCATTGAGGTCGTTCAAAGCAAGAAAAAAGGCCAAGTAGTTCGATACTTGCGAGCTTACAGACGAGGATCACCCTGCATGGCATATCTCTTCTTCCAGTCATAGCTATAGATACCCACAATACTAAGTAAAGACCATTTACAGTGGCAATATCAAGCGAGCCACGTCGCCCTTGAGGTTGGAATATTGCAGATGACACGGGCCTCTCGATTGTGTCCGCCCATACCTGTCACCTCCACGGCCACGCCAGCCTATCTAGATAGACATCATTACATCCACACACACCGTTAACCCTCTAACTCACTAAGGAGGCGCTCCATTGTCTACTAGAACTAACCGGACCTCGTCATCCCTCACTACTCCCCCAGCCATGCTATTTTGAGAACCTGGCTCATATGCAAAAGCTAGAAGTTGTCACTTAACCCCAAATCGAAGCTTCTTACGTATTTCTGTTGGCAATAATATCCTGTGTTGCGGCGTATCTCAACGCTCAGCTAGCTCCTCGTGCCACTCGACGTGTACTCGTTTATGACTGCCACTTAGTCCTCCTCCGAGTGCCCGGAGAAGTAGTAGCTCGACGCAACACGCCGTCGAGACACCCTGCTCGCTAGACCCAGATACCAATCGCAGTTGGGGAAAGGGCAATATTCCTAATAGTCCCGAACAACAAAGACAACTTCCCACACAAGATTCTCCCCACATACGAAACCCCTGGCCCATATCTGCTGCCGCAAGTGCCTCTGCTTTACGCCCGGGTGACTTTCCCTACGTGTCTCTAGTCAGCGAAGTTTGACCTCGGGGTCGTCGTCAGAACCAGCCATCTCCGTATCCTCCCCCCTATTCCCTTCCATCCCCTCCTATTCCCCTTAACCCCTGTGACGTGCAACGTGCCTCGCCTTCAGCCGCCATCTTAATTACAACATTCCCATCTATCAACTATCTATCTAGAACTCGTCGGCAATCTCCTTGTTAGGGGACGCACATGCAGACGAGCGGCCGGGTTTCTCATCACAGCCTCTCAATTACGAGTTGGTAATCCTAACCCGTGGCGTCTGTGACTTCCCTCGCAGAGCAAGCCCAGTAAGCACTGTCAACATCTAGCCACGCAAGCACAGCGAGGCCAAGCTATTCGCCAGTGAGTCCGATACAAATATCCGCCACTTCTTTTGCCTTGGCGTAAGTATCTTCTATGGGATCTCTCGTGACATTGTTGCTGTTCGCCTCTCGTGCTGACAGGGACTAGCAGATATTACAGGCGTTTCTCTTGGCACCAGGTTTCGATCTATCCTCGTCGTATGAGATCTACTCACCGCTTTCCTGCGAGGGGCACCCGGTTCATCTTTTGCCAGCACAAGAGTGATAATCTAGAGCTACGCTCCAAGCGAGCAGAGAGTCTCGATGGGAGCAAGCCGCGAGGCTCAACAGGAATCGGAAATGGGCGAGCAGCAGGAGGACAACACAGCAGATATATCTGCTCAAGAAATGCTACGGCTCTTGAATGGCGTGGGGGAGGAGGAAGAGAGGAGGCAGGGGATGGAAGCCAACTCCAGCCTGCATGGCGACCATGGCCCTGATCAGGTGTCCCTGTCCATTGCGTCGACCGGGCGTCCACTGGGCCCGGACAATGAGTATTTGACCTCACAATGCCCTCCCAGTCAAGCCGCAGAAGAGCCTGTACAGCCGCAGTCTCAAACAGGGACATTGGGAGAGGCAAGCCGCCCACAAAGCCCTAACTGGAATCAAAATCCCCATCTAGACACAGAAATTTCTTCCGACAGCAGCAGCTTCAATTTCTCAACCCTCATCCGCACCTCCAGAACTGCAAGCAAGTCATCATTTCATCTTACTCAAGACCCCTTTTCCATCATTTCTCAGATACAGAAACGCCCTCCTGTCACGTTCGTAAGGAGAATCATCATGCCTTCCCAGAATGAAACGACTTCCAGCGGTGCCCAGGGCACCAACAACGCACCACCCCAGGCCCCTACTGAAGCCCCGACCAGCCGACGAGCGGTAATGAAGAGGAAATCATCTGCTGCAGCATCACAGCCAAAAAGACGTAAGTATATTCTTGTATACCCGGGCGGTTGGGATGATCTCGCCGCGGGCTGGAATATGTGCTAACACGATGGCGGTGTAGACAAGCCCTCTGATACCATAGAAACAAACGAGAAGGCCCCGGATGGATCCTGGAAGGTTGGTAGCACTCTTCGGAATCGACGGCGTGAAAGCCACAGAAAGCACGGAAAGCCTCGGCCATCTAACATGTCACCCCAACAGACGGAGCCAATGCGAAACATGGTAGATCGCTTTGGGACTCTGTCCCGGGCGCAGTACAACATGGCAATCATCGACGCCGCCAAAGCCGTGTTAAAGGACCACCCAGACCTCCTCGAGGCCGTCGGCAGTGCGGCCGCGGCCAAATACAAAAAGGCCATGGTCCATCATATTAAATCTGATAAGAGCTCCGCCGAAATGATGGTTTTTTTCCATCAGACGCAGGAGCCTGATTTCGACTTTCACTCCCCCGATGACCCGCACCAGTCAGAGGGACATGACGGCGCTGGTGAAGCCGATACCGACGCCGAGGACGGGGGCGAGGGCGAGGGCGAGGGCACCGCCGGCGCCCAAGACATCGAAAACTCGTCGGATAACTGTAAGGCCTCACGGCAGACCGCGGCACGCCCGAGAGCACGAGCTAACCCGCCTAGAAACAAATTTCATCTCGCTGCATCAGCACGCGGCCAGGAGCAGAAGATCCAGTCGTTGTTGTCGTCGTCTCGACGTCGACGAGGAGAAGACGAAGAACGTCGCTTGTCTAGGAAGCAGGTTTTCCTGCAAACAAAAAGAATCCAGGAATGGGAGTATAGAATTTGCAGTACCCGTGATACGGAAGGCGTTCTCTCGCGCCATCGTGACCATCGCCGTGACACCTATCCTCGTAACTATGCCCGTAGCCCCCATGACAACACCCCCAACCCTGTCCGCAAGCGCATCCATATCGGCAATAACATCACTAGCATCTCCTCCCTCCCTCCCACTCCCCCTTCCTCCCGTCCCTCCCTCACCGCCGACGACGACGATATCGAAGCTGAGCTCGCCCTGCTGCGGCCGCGCGCGGAGAGGCTTCCCGGGACCTTCCGCTCGCGCGACGCCGCTAACGCTCGGCTCGAGGACGTGGCGTCGCAGGAGGCCGTGCTGCGGGGGCCCAACGCTGCGGTGCGGCGCGACGTGCGGGCGCGGACGCCCCACGGGCTGCTGTGCGCGCGGCTCGAGCTGGCCACCGGCGAGCGCCGCGTCCTGTGGGTGGAGCGGCGTCTTACTGGCGTGCGGCGGCCCCGCGCGCCGCGGCGGCAGCGGAGAGGGAAAGGGCCCGACGGAGGTCGAGGCGCAGAGGAGGGCTGGCACCCGAGGCTCCCGCTTTACGTCGTCGAGTGCGAGTTCGTCACGAGGAAGGCCGACGAGGGGCCGCGGCGTGTGGTGCGACGGCGGGTGAGGAGGGTGAAGCAGACGAAGGAGAGGGAGGAGGAGGAGGCGAGCAAGACGGCAGGCGAGAGTGAAACCGGGGATGGTGAGGAAAACGAGGATGCGGAGAGGCAGTTAGCGGGGGGAGAAGAAGAAGAAGAAGAAGAAGAAGGGGGCTACGAGTCGGAAGACGAAGACAAAGACTACGACTACGAAGAGGTAGAAGAAGAAGAAGAAATCGTCGAGGGCGCCTTCACGGGGGACGTGGAGCTGGCACGGCTGCCGTTCGAGATCTTCACGGAGCAGGGGCTCGCAGACGCGCGGGCAGCGGAGCTGTTCCTGCGGCACTCGGCGGTACAGGAGGGGGAGCGCAACGTGCTCGACGACGAATGGTGGGCGCGGCGCGCGGTACCGGCGCACGACGCGGCGGCCGCGGCGGCGAGGGCGAGGGAGAGGGAGGGGCAGCAGGGGACGGCCGGGTACTGCGCCGAACTTGACGTCGGCGAGATGCGCACCCGCCTCGGGTACGACTCCCTCCGCGTCGCGGTCTACGCCGTCGGCGACGTCCAGGGGCCGCTTAACATCTGACGAGACAGATACGCACACGCAGAAAGAGAAAAAAAAGGGGGGGGGGGATACGGCGGTCTGTTAGGTATTGCTACCTAGCGAGGCCGGCCGGGCCGGCTCTGTATGAATCTATGGCTCTATCGAGGGATCTCTATCTGCGACGAGAAGGGGTGGTTGAGGGGGAAGGGGAGGAGTATTGGAGTGGATGTGTGGCTAGAAACGGCAGGGTAGGCAGGTCTTTGCGGAGGCCATGTTCGACGCAGACGGGATGCGGGTGCGCCCCGCGATGACTTGCTGGTCCAATTTGTCGGCCGCTGGCTCACGAGTCGGGGTCTCGAGTAGAGAGAGTTTCTAATACGAGATACGATGATATCTCGCCTGCTGACGGTCTGTCTCGTCCGCGAAGAGAGGGAACGGGCTGCTGACTGGGAGATAATGATGACGGCACAACACAAATAAGGCGACAAGGCAAAGCGCGGGAAGCCGGCCGGCGTACCCCCCCACGGCCGCTTGTCTAGGCGAGATGCCGTGAATCCAGACAGAGAGACAGACGGGGAGGGACTGACTGGGCCGAGTGCCGGAGTACTAGCTGGAAACTAGGCCAGCACTACTGGGGAAGCTGCGACGACCTCTCTCCAGGCCTCTCCGGCGCGGCGCGGCGAGGGAAGGCCCGCCTCGCACGCGGTCTCGGCTAAGCTGCCCGTGACGACCTCAGGTACCTTAGCTCTCAGGTACCTTAGCTACGGGGGCTAGGTACCTAAGCTAAGCTCCCACGCCGATTCCCGTAGCAGCTAGGTACGCGATGGATGTAAGGGGTGTGTGCCTTGGGCAGGTACGTAAAGTGCCTGCCCCGTCGCCCTTCTTCCATGCCGATATCTCCCGTCGCAAGCGGGCACCTGAGGCAAGGGCTACATGGGTAGGTACGTCCTAAGATGGGCACTTACCTTCGATACCTAAGGCAGAGATACGTACTTGTATTTACAAATTACCTACCTAGGTATGCCACTATTAGGAGGTAATACCCATACTATACTCATATATCAGCTACGCGGAAAGCGCAAGGGCTGAGCGCTGCCGACCAGCTGAGCCGACGCCAGCAAGTACACACCGTTTTGCTGCTCGTCATGCCGCTTTTATACTTGCTTAAAACGCTTAGTACGCAGGCGTCATCGTTTGGGGACGAAGGCATAATCCGCTCTCTTCTCTGTGTTTACAAACAGCTTTTGTTTACTCTGGTCCGATTATATCAGGTACCTTAAGCGGTATGCAACCCATGTAATAGATGTGCGCTTGCGTGTATACGTAGGCATAAAGTATAAGAGAATGTGTAGGGATTGAATTGTGTTTCCCCCCGTCGTTGCGGATACCTACTCATGGAGACCTGTCTATATCTTAGAAGGCTATAGATCTCTTCCCCTCCAGCGAGGTGCGTACTTCTTATTTATGCATAAAACTGTAGGTGAGATCGGTCCTAGGGGGAGGACCCTCTGGCGTGCACGTGAATTCCGCCCAGAGATCGCCCACGGTCCCCTTCCTCTTCACCGGGGCTTATTGGCCTAGTATCCATGGCTTGAGTCGAACATCTACCGAAATTGCACGCGGAGAGGTTGACGATGAGCCGTATGTACGTATATACATGCATACAAGCATGCATACACATGTTAGGAGGCATTCAAACCCGACGGGCAGACCTGGCGACCGTAGAACGGGCTGAGCAAAAAGGGGAGCGAAAGAAACCACACGGAAGGGAAAGGGAGCGTTGGCGCATACGAGGAGGCTAGCGGAGCTTTACCTTGGGTAGAAAGGTAGGAGGTACCTATTTAAGACAATGAGATGGAAGATCACCATCCACACCTTAGGCACATAACCCCTTCAATGGCATTAGACACATCTATCCGCACCCATCTAGACGTATGTTTATGTATATATACAGGATGCGCACGCCTCAGGAGAGAAATACCTCGATACTCGCTCTGGGCGGGAGAATGCGCGCGGGCTACGAATCGGTCCGTGCACCTATCGGTTGGCTAGGAAACGCGAGACCCGATTAGCGCTGCCCTGGATTCAGCTAGGGCAGTCACGGGCTTGGGCGGGAAGCTGGTGGGAAGCTGGCCGTACCCCGCCCCACTGCCCGCTAAGCCCATGTCTGTTTACATCCCGTCCTAGCGCCCGCCATCCCAAACAGCCAAATAACCTCTGGCACCTGTGCACCGCACCCTCGATAAACTACCCTCACCGTCACCACTTTCGTGCCGTTGCCTCTGCGTGCCATTCCTCCCCCCATCACCATCTTTGTTGTCTTTCCCTCTCCTCCCCTCCCCCCTTCGGAACTGAGAGATACACAGCTGGCTAATTCCCGCCCTTGGTGCCCGTTGGCGACGGTGATATTTGGCATTTATCCCCCTTATTGTTATTCTTTCCCATCGCCCCCTACCTCCCGCCCTTATCTCGCTTCTGTAGCGAGGAGGCCCCGTTCTCCCATCGCCGAAGCAGGGCTACGATCGATCAATCCGTCGGTCCCGTGCCAGTCTAACTATTCCAAGCTGAGTATCTATCGACGTAAGTCAACCGGAACGACATCGCCTGGCTGTGCCGCCGGTGCCCAGCATCCTTTCTCTTGTGCCGCCCTCCGCATCTCCCTCCCCCCAGGAGAGATGAATTAGGCGAGAGAGCTTGACGGCAACCGCAACGAAGTTATCAGTCAACATGGCCTCTGAAGAGCAGCCGGTAAGTAGATATGGCCACGTCCTAGGAATGCACACCGAGACATTAACAACAAACCCCGTCCCTAGGTCACCCAGCCGTTGCGTATCTCCAAGGCTAACACCCCCTCTTCGTCGCCGACTAAGAGTAGCATTCCTCGGCCCCTGTCTGAGATCTCAGCCACAGAGCAGCGGCGCAACTCGCCTAGCTGGATCCAGTCTCCCAAGGTAATTCAGGCCCTGCCTGGGCGGGCGCAGTGGGATCCGAGGCTAATGCTTATGGTGCAGAAGATGGGTCTGAATACCGACTCGTCTCCATTCCAGTCCTCCCCTCTGGATGGCGCCGCCTCGCCGCGCCTGTTCTGGCAGAACCGCAACATCAATAACCGCATCGAGAATGAGCTGTATGGTGGCCGAACCGGCTCTCCGTCGCCTAATAGGCGGTCTTCCATTGAGCGCTTGCAGAAGGCGTCGCGAGTGAAGAACAGCACCATGTTTGCGCGGGAGCAGAAGCAGGAGTATGACCCGACGCGCTTTCCAACCCTCGAGCGCCCCCTCGCCAAGGTGCAGGGCAATGCTTACGGCGGCGCGGGCATTGGCGGCTTTCGATCGACGCATGGCCGTTCGGACAGCCAGTCGAGCATTCCGCTTTTGAGCTCTCCTAGACCTCCCCCTCGCCCGACCCCAGCGCCAACCGGGCCGCAGACCCCTAGCAAAGAGCAGACGTCTCCCATGAAGTCGTCGTTGTCTTCGACTCGCTTGAGGAATGATCAGGATTCTCCGGGCGGCGACGTATTCTCGGACAATTCGTTCCACGAACACCAGCTTCCCAGCGGCAAGTTCCTGCACCGTCACGCCAAGTCTGTCACGTTCGATGCAGCGCCGCCTCAAGTAAATGAGTACGAGATGGCAACCCCAGATATGTCTTCTGTCGGCACTGGTTCTCGAGAAGGTAGCTTTGAAGATGACGATGACGACGACGATTACCTCTATGAAAACTACCCCGGCGACGATGCTCATGGCCAAGACGATAGCTTCGACGCGACGCTGGAGGATACCGACAAGACGCCGGTGGTGGGTCCTGACGATTGGCGTCAAGATCGGGATACTCGTTACGATAGTAGCCCGATGCCTGAGGGCTTCCCATCTCCGGCTGCTACTACCCGCCCACAGCATTCCCGCACCGATTCGTCCACAACCTCTAGCAGTGACCATCGGCCACTGCCACCTCTTCCGGGCGTGGGCCATGCTAGATCTCAGTCTGCCTCTTCAACCGGATATCCCGCCGCAGCTGAGCGCATGGTTGGATCGCCACGGAGCCTCCCTTCACCGCCACCTGCGACCGCAGGCAAGCCCGAGATTCATAACATTGGCAACGGCAATATGTCTCTAGAGGAGCGACTGAAGCTTATGATGCTGTCGGACGAGACGAGCCCTAAGTCTGCCAGTGGCGCCGAGAAGTCTTTCGCGGAGCAGCAGAGAGAGCGTAGGATGAGGCGAGCTGGTCCTCATAATAGGGCTACGAGTCCTACGCCGGAGCGCGAGGACCTGGAAGCTGAAGGAAACGAAGAGGATGACACCGTCGGTGATCTTTCGGGTTTCGACATGGATTACCAACTTCCTAGCATCTCTCGTCAATCGATCCTGCGTCGTGTTAATGGCAACAAGGCATTCGAACGAGAATCTGACTTCAATTTTAATTCGCCAGCTCCCGACACCAGTCCCTCCCGTGAACTTCCCTACGATCCTGATGTTCCGATCGCTAGTATCGAGGACTCGGTTCTAGATGATGATGACGAAAGCGAGGGTAGCGTTGTTCTTCACGAGAACGAGGAGGGCAAGGGCGAAACCTACGATGCCTATCCGCACTCCGAGGATGGAGGGGTATCGCCTCAGAAGGATGAAAAAGAGAAGCATGATGAGGATGATCGAGAAGAAGACGATGACCTAGATGACGACGAGAGTCATTACTCCGATGATGTCTCTGAAGTCTCTGAAGAAGAGGTCGAGAAGCCACAGCCTGCGGTCGCACAGCCTGAAGAAGAAACGGTCACAACGCCCCGAGCGGCCAGCCCCCCCATACCTGAGGGTACCATTACGAATTTCAGCGCTACACTTCCCAAAGTGAGCAGTACGTCTAAGGAGCCTGAGTTTACGCGTAGCCTGCAATCATACATGCTCCCGAAGCCTAAAGAGCAGGGTGCCCTCACTCATCTGGAGAGCCACAAGATGTCTGATGCTCAGGCGTACTTAAAACGGCCTGATACCCCGGAAAAGCCTTTATCAAAGGCACTGTATGACGGTTCGGGATGGGGCGACCCAGAAGAGGAAGAAGAGATGCCTGGTACCCCCGAGTCCGTCATCCACCACCCCGTCTCGGACGATTACGATGACGATGAGGAAGACGAGATGGAAGATGAGACAATTGAGGAGGAGCCTCCAGCGGCGGAGAAAGAGGAGACTGAGGAGACTGCGGCAGTTGAGGTAGTGGTTGAACCGGCCGACGAGCAGAGCGACGAAGAGCCCGTCGAGTCACCCGCAATCCCTGAGCAGGAGGCGACCATCAAAGCTTCCGGCTCCAAGCTCAAGACTCGCGCGTCTGCGACCCCGTCTGACATCATGGCTATGCGTGAGGCTCGCCGGCAAGTGAGCCGCGAGATTGCGCCCGATGTCCCGCCTATTCCGGATAGACATCGCAACCGCCTCTCTCGGGATCTGGCGCCAGACCAGCTGACAGTCCCCAGTGGTGATGACTTCCTAGAACGTCACCCAAGCTTCAAGCAACGCAGCTTGACATTAGATCTCGACTTAGGCCTCAGTCTCGACCAGGACTTTGAGCGAGTCATTGAGGCACAAAAGGTCGAGCTCCAGAATTTTCCCTACAGTTACCATCTTCTCGCTGCAAGCAACAGCCCGACGAGACAAGTGTCTCGCTCTACCTCCAGAAACAAGGACGACGGAGACCACACTTCTCAGCCGGAAACGCATGCTAACATCAGTTATCGTAAACAGCGCGGCTACCTCATGCGTCAAAACACGAAACTTGTCACCGCCAGCGACAAGGATACGGAGGAAGCCCGCGCCGGAACTCGCTCGGCTGGTAACTCGCCGATCAAACAGCAGCGACCGCAGTCGTGGACGGTCGAACCTTGGAATGGTAAGCACAGGAAGAGCATTAAGAAGCGGACTGGACCGACCACGACGGGCCCGATGCCGCCTATGCCCGGCCGCGATAGCAACTCCACAGCCGTAAGCTCGCTACCCGAAGAGGACAGCCACGAGCTAGCCACCGAAGAATGCGGCGAGCGGGGCAGATTGTTCGTAAAAGTCATGGGTGTGAAGGACCTCGATCTTCCCCTTCCTAAGAGTGAGTTCTTGCTGGAGGGCAAACCCTCATCTCCGTCTCTGTTTTGTGCGCATTGTGTAGATGCTAACTATCGCTAGATGAGAGAACATGGTTTAGCTTAACGTTAGATAACGGCGTCCACTGTGTTACCACTGCTTGGCTCGAGTTGGCCCGCAATGCGCCGATCGGGCAAGAGTTCGAGCTTGTCGTGCCTAATGAGCTGGAATTTCAGCTCACCCTAAACGTGAAGTTGGAGCGCCCCGAGCCTCAGAGCGTTCCGGTCTCGCCGACCAAGGTACCTAAGCCAAAGACTTCCACCTTCTCCCGCGTTTTTGCTAGTCCGAAGAAGCGGAAAGAGATGGAAGCTCGCCAGCGAGCAGAGGAGGAGGCGTATGCCCAGGCCCAGCGGGATGCCGCTACTAAGCAGAGAGGCCTCATACCCTCCGCGTGGGATCTCCTGTCTCCCCTAGCAGCAGATGACGGAAGCTTCGCCCGCGCGTACGTCTGCCTCAAAGAACACGAATCTCGTTGCTACGGCCGGCCTTATATGGTCGAAGTCGCAACCTACAACGAATGGGCAACCGAGGAGGCTGGCTTCGCAAGCAGCGTCAAGACCAAGCGCACCGGTGTGTCCAGCAATTCAGTCGTGCGCCGGGCGCCTTACAAGATCGGGAAGCTTGAGGTGCAACTGCTTTTTGTGCCACGGCCCAAAGGCTCTACGGATGAGGACATGCCGAAGAGCATGAACTCGTGTATCCGAGAGCTCAAGGTCGCAGAGGAGAGGCTGAGCAGGAACTGGGAGGGTCACTTGAGTCAGCAGGGTGGTGATTGTCCTGTGAGTCCCCAGACACAAACCTTGACCAGAAGCGCGCGAATACTGACTGATGTGGTAAATAGTATTGGCGCCGTCGTTACTTCAAGCTTGTCGGCACGAAACTTACTGCTTATCACGAGACAACACGCCAGCCTCGTGCAACTATAAACCTCTCCAATGCCAAGCGTCTCATCGATGATCGGCGGCAATTGACGAACCCCGAGACCCTGGGTCGCAATGGCAAGAGACGCCGCTCCGCCTTCGCGGAAGAAGAGGAAGGCTATATGTTTGTCGAGGAGGGTTTCCGAATCCGCTTCAACAACGGCGAGGTCATCGATTTCTATGCCGACACTCCCGAAGACAAAGACGGCTGGATGAACGTGCTAGGCGACGTCATCGGCCGGGGACCTGAAGATGACGACGGCGCCGGTTCGCCTAACGGCCGCCGGAAGTGGTGCGAACTTGTCCTTAAGCGCGAGGAGGCGCTCAGGAAGCGCGCCGAGGGCAGGCGAGTCCACTCGAGGACGAAGAGTATGATTATCTGAAGAAATGAGCCGACGGCGCCAACTTTTTTCACGATTCCATGCCCCTTGACGGAACGTCAAGCACGCAAACGAGGAAACGACAATTATGCCGGATACGATTCCACGATCGATGATCCACGCACGAACTCATGATCGGTATCGCGGCGCCACTAGGAGTTCGGCCTTCCTCCCTGCCACATATGCAACTCCACCCGTCGACCAGACCTGTCGCGGGGAAACACATCGCCTCCTATATGTCTTCGTCCACTACTCCTACTGCTTTTACGCCCCCTTCCCGTCAGGTTATGGAAGTGCGGGCCTACCCACCTCTCTTTCTTTCTTGCCAATCCTCCTTTTCTTTTCTGTCGCATAACGTACCATTCATTGTACAAGTCTGATTCCCTTTTTTTTCGATTTCCTTTTCTCGTTCGTTCCCCTCGACCCAATTCACGACGCGTCTTCGTCGCCGTCCATCGCTCTCGACACTGCCTTTCCCACACCACGCGAGCCGCGAAGGATAGGATTTTGTTTCTTTTCTCTCTCTTTTTTATATATATGGAGCAGTAAGAGAAGGGAGGAGGAAGAACATTGGGGGGGATCCCCGAGAGGAAAAAGAAACCTGAAAAAAAAACCTACACTGTTTTCTTTTTCCTTTCCCCGCGGGATCAGACGTGAAGATGGAGGCCCGGCGCTTTCTCTCCCTCTCTCGGCGGAAGGCTGATCCGGTCTGAGTTGAGCTCAGGAGGTGGAAGACCAGGGAGCAGGAAGGCGGGAGGGGAGTAAAGAGAGGTTGTGCGGTATGCATGCATGGACACCGGGCTGGGGAGTTTTTGTGTTGGGAGTAAAACTTTCCGTGCCGAGGGAAGGGGGCGTGCAGTTTGGTCTCGAGGCATCGCGCGATCCTTGTGTTGTGTATATCGAGTATAATAAAACTTCACTTGCAAACATACGTATACATCTCTCGGTCCGGGGTGCGTCTTCTCGCTCGCAGCCATTGTTCTTCGCGTAGCTTAGTCATGCACGTTTAGTATTCCTATACTGAACGCGCCGCGCGCAAAGGGTCCGTGGCCAGGGCCTTAGCGATGCCGACGCGATAAAAGGCATCGGGAAACCGCCGTGGGGTATTTTTTCAGGTATCCATTTCGTATTCGACGCCAAGGCCGAAGAAAGCTGCTTTTGCACGCCGCCGCCGCCGCCCGTCATCTCACCCGCCGCCCACCCATAGCTCTCTACATATACGGGCACACTTTCTCCCTCTATCCACCTGGATCCTCGTCCGGACGCCGTGCAATTTAGCTGATTCTCTACCCTTGTGTGGGGGGGGGGGGGATTTAACAGCCGCCAGCCAGCCTTAGGCCTCTAGCCTACTATACTAACCCTCTAAGGGTATATATGTATACCTCGACGTCGAGAAAAAAAAAAGCGAGAAGCGACTTTTTCTTTCCGCGGACAAACGAGAATGTGAGAAAGAGAATTATCCACCTCCCCTTCCTTCCGCCTACCCAGGTTTCCTCCCCTGCTTCTCACGTTGTGGTGGTCCTGCTTTTTTCTTCCCGAGGAAAAAGAGCGAAGAAAAAAAAAAGCTTCAACCGAGGGTCCACACCGGGGCCTTGACCAAGACCTGCCGCCCTCTCACCTCGACTGCCACAAATCCTGCGAAACGAACTCTAGAGGGGTCTTTGGGGGGCGCTGCTGTCGACGTCGTCGCGTCAGTAAGAACCGAAGCCGTGCTACCTTTCCTGCTTGACGGGTATGTCGACCCGCTGAGCATTGTTAACATACCGCTTTTCGTTTTTTCCCGTTTTGCGGTCTTGTCGCCGTCTTTGTCGTTGATTTCGTCGGCATCGTCCACTGCATCTGGTAGCGGGGGCAACCCTGTCTTTTCCGGCTCCATGATGTCGAGTTGTATGGAATCCCCAGGTAGGGGGTATGTGATGGCGACATCGCGACTCTCCAAGGGTAAGTTGGCCGCGATGCCCACGGCTAACTCGACAATCATCGACGAGCTGCCGTCTACATCCGCCGGCGGAGGATCTGCCAGGTATTGGAATAGCGTTGCTGTGAGGTTGCTGGTGGCCACCTTGGTGAAATCCGCTCGGTACTCGGCACTCTCGGGAGCCTGGAGCATGTGTTGGAGACCCTCCAGGGTGGCCATTCGCCAGTTCAACACCTTTGCCGTTAACGCATCGTATTCTTCCTGGCTGTTTAGCGTGTAAGAGAATCTGCGGATGTTATGCTCTATCTGCTTCAAGTGGGAGCTCAAGTGCAGCTCGAGGGAAGGGTGGAAGCATTTGTTGAAAATTTCTTCCACTATCCACCGAACAATCACAGCTCGGCCGACGGCAGTCATTTCTTGCTTGCCAGTCTTGATCGCATCCGGGCTGACATATCGCTCGATCCAACCCGGCAGCGTCCTCCAATCCTTACGAATATTGAACGACAAATTGTTTATCGCGCCGTTGAGCCGGTTGAACCGAGTTAAGTACTCGTTGTCGTCGAGGGCCGTCCGAGACTGGGACATTCGTTGATTCGCGACAGCGTTCTGCAACTGCTCGACTTGTCCGGTTAATTGTTCGATCTGCGACTTGCCGTCGAAATAGAGCCTCTTGACATTTTTGTATTTGGTCACTAGAATAGGACGTAAGCAAGACTGTCGTTAATATTCTCTTCTTCTTCAGAGCTCTCTTACATAAGTCCTTGAACTGCTTTTCGGGATCTGCTGCCTCTCGATCCGTCGATGGTTGGGGGCTGTTCCGACCACCTTCGGGGCCGGGCCCGTCAAATTGCGGCCGATCTTGCACACCGCTAGTGCGGTAATTCTGCGGCGTACCGGTCACGCCAGGCGTAGGTGGAAGAGGGTTCATTGCGGTTAAAGGCCCTTGGCTATGTCTATAGCCAGGTGGAGGGCCTGGGGGAGGTTCGATAACACGCAATTGCTTATCGTGGTCGCCTGATCTACGACTCTGAATAGGTGCTCCCGGCGGCGGCGCCATAATACCCTGCTCTATTGATACGGTGGGGTGTATATGGTTTGTTAAATTCTGCGGATCCTGTTGCACGAGGTTCACGGCGGGTGAATCGTGTGCAGACTGTGAATTGAGTGAGTGCTGTTGCAGTTGCTCTGAATCCGATTCAGGCGATTCATGTGATACCTGCGATACAGTCTCCGGATTTGGTGTCTGCGGACCTGCCGTGCTAAGATGTCCAACAAAGAGGGAGGGCCGACGATTTCCAGCCGGATATTGGTCGTAGGGAGTTGCGTATTGGTATTGGTTTTGTGAAGGGTCGACTATGACCTGACCGCCGTATAACTGCTGATGCTGGTCTGCTTGCCCCTGGACCAGGGCCTGTGCCTGTGCCTGTGCCTGTGCCTGTGCCTGGGCTTGTGCCTGAGCCTGGGCTTGCAACTGGGCTTGATGCTGGATAACGGCTTGCTGCTGATGGAAGGCGAGATCTTCCTGCCCGTAGGGCGAGGCGTCGGGGTTAGAATCGGCGGGAACTTGTCTGATAGTGGTCTGGGGAAGGTCTTGGTGAGTCTGTAAAAGCATTTCTTGGTTAGAACGAGCAGAGCGAGCAGAGCGGTAGGGGTCGTTAGGGTCGCGTACGGGTTGGATCGGCGACTGGTGGCTGCGCGAGCTCGAGCTTCGGGATGGGTCCCAGTCGGGATGATCTATAGGCCGAGATAGCAGTGGGCTCCCTCTGATAAGGGGGTTGTTGCTCGCCCGCTTCGAAGGTCTGCGGCTCAACCCGGAGGTGTTGTCGTAGGAACCGTCCTGGTAATGATCCGAGGTAGGTCGGCTCGAGGAGGTGGCGCCGGACAGGATGTTCTTGATGAGCTTTCGCGCCGATCGCTTCGGCTCCGCAGGGGCGCTTTGGATATGCAGTACGGCTGGCTGGGCGGGAGGGGCGACGGGAGAAGACACGGTCTGGGGCAGGTTGTCGACGGAGCCAGAAGCGTGACTGAACGAATGCTGAGTCTGGAGCGGGTTTAATTGGGAATATCTTGCAGACTGCGAGCGCGAAACCAATTCGGCGAAATTGCCGTGGGGCTGCTGTCGCGCAGGATAAGCAGTGGCGGGAGTGGCCTGGTTGAGGGGTATCGTATTAGTGGGCAAATGGTTTGGGCTGGTGCCGAATGCCTCTAGGGGTTGGGCCGGCTGGCCTGGCTGGCCCAACGGATGATGGTGCGGGTGCGGGTGCGGGTGCTGATGCTGATGCTGGTGCGAAGGAGTATGTGGAGTCTGCGGTTGACCCTGCGGTTGGGAAAGCCTCGAGTCGACCTGCTGCAGCGGCGGCGGTGGTGGTGGAAAGGAGTCGCTGGAACTGAGGCCGATTGACGAGGCTGAAGGAGATGCGGTATTATTAGGGTCGGCGACGGGGCCGGTAACGGGGACGGACACGCCAGTGGAAGAGACCCGACGGCCACCAGAGGCAGATCCAGGTCCAGCAGCGACGCCGGGTGACGAGAGCGAGGTGGTGGACGAGGTGGCAGCAGTGCCGGCTTGTTGCGAGTGAGGATGATGGGGCAGTGCACCAGCTCCACTGCCCACCGACGGCTGCTGATGGGATAGATGGTGCTGGTGCTGCTGATGGTGATGCTGCTGTTGCTCGGCCAGATTATGCTGGGAACGATTGCTGTGCTTGCCAATGCGACCGAACGAGGGCATAATGGTATTATTGCGTCAGTCCTCGCTCGCTGACTGAATCGGGACCGTTTCTCTTTTTGTTTTCCCGCTTGCCTGTTGTTTGCTCGCGCGCGCGGTCCCTCTCTCTCTTTCTCTCTCAGAATGTGCTATTTTTGTTCTGCGCGCTCGCTCGCTCGCTCGCTCTGTGCGTCTTCTCTATTCCGCTGCCGCAGAGTCCCAGGTGCGCAGGAGACCAGCAGCGAGAGAAGAAGCGGGTGAGGCAGAGGCAAAGCACCGAAACAAGCCCACGTCGACCACTTTCCTTTCCCCGTGCAGCAAGAAAAAGGGATGGCTTGATTGAAACGATCTGGCTTATTCCTCCTGTTCGAGATACGCCCCCGTCTGATTCGACATTCGACTACCTGCGGGGATCGAGTTTGCACGCATGCACCTCTCTACAGGGGTACTCGTTCTGGGGGGCTGTGCTGACGATGTTGCCTTTCCCGCTCTACTGTGATTACTTCCCACTGCTTTGGGCCGGCGGGTGCTGGTGCTGGGTCGGGCTCGCGCTGGCTGGCTGGCTGAAGACCGGCTTTGCGCGTTGAGCTCTTCGCCAGACGTCCAAGTGGGCGGGGGCGTGATTGGAGGTAATAAAAAATAGGTTAGGTCTCAAGAGATATTGAGATTAGCTGTATCTCTTCCCCTCTCTGCGTGCGTCTCTCTCTCCGTCTTTCGCGTACCGCCCTCCTCCTTTTCTTATTTCCCCCTTCTCACCTCCTTTTCCTTCGAGACGACACAAGGGATGGTACTACTCCAACTGCCAATGGGCCGTGGGAACTGGACGGCGACGGCTATCCAAAATTAAAATTAAAATAAAAATGGCGAGCAGGTTACAACGGCCTCAGATGGCAAAGGGCCTTGACATTTAGAATAGGACGAGGTAAGACAATGAAGGAGGGGCACGAAACCGTGCGTTACTAGCCAGCGACACAAAGGCGAGCGACAAGTCAGTCCGCAAGAAGCCGCATAGGCATGTAGATGAATCGGTCGATGGGAGGGACGAGCAAGAGGCACGAGCAAAAAGGAAATAAAACCCGCACCCAAGGAGATGATACCGAGGGAACCCAAGGACAGGACAGAGAGAGAGGAGAGAGGGAGAGGGTCTTTGGATGAAGAGGGGGGTTTGAATGAAGGTGGGAGGAAGGGTGGGCGAGGAGGACGTCTACCTCGACCTAGGTAACCTACGTAGGTAACTAACCTCCCCTTAGTCGGGTGGAGCGTTCTCCGGCCGGCGTTGGGGTACATGGCCAGCCAGTAACTGGTCCGTTAGTTATTGTCATTTGCTGCTGTCAATTACCCCAGGTAATCGCCTCCCCCCCTCTTCCCCTCTCACTCTTTGTCTCTCGAATGTCTCTCGAGTTGTCCAACGCGGTAGGTGAGTGTGCCCCTATACACTCTCTCGGGTACCTAGATACCTAATGTACCTACCTCACCCTCCTAACCCTAGGTACCTGGAAGTACCCGACCCTAGGCAGACTCCGGCCTGTCTTTAGCACCAGTAGCGGCAGCAATGGTGGCTGGCCGTAGCAACAAGTAGCGGCCGACTTCAACCCTCCTCGCCTCCGAGCTTCCGACGGATCGCGACAAGGGTTTGGACTGCCCGCAATGGCGGAGGTGCTGAGGTATCTACGCGTAAAGTAGCCTCTCTCTCCCAGTTCCTCAGACGCGACATATGCCAAAACAGGGCAAGGTTGGCCACCTGGGCAATCTAACTGTGATCAGGCTAACCGGAAGCGGAAAGGATGCGTGGTAGGCGGTACCTTATTCCTGATACGATTTGTACCGTGAGTACCTGCTCCGAAGGGACTCGGTCGAGTCCCTGATACCTTTTACCTACCTATGCCTAGAGGGGCGGGGTAGGTCGACTATAAGGTACCTAACCTCAGGCACCTAGGTGGAAGTGCTATGATGTTGCCGACCCGTGGGTACCCTCCGAGGTGCCCTCCAAGGTACCCAGCACTCTCTATAGTACAGGTGCTAGAGGTGGACGTGTCCTCACCATTTAGATTTCTGTCGATCTTTCAAATGGTTCCGAATCCGATTGACCCGCTCCGCATTAAACATCATCATCCTCATCATCCTCATCATCAATAATGGCCACCTTACGTGGGAGCAGAGCGGTGCCGTAGATCGCGCTGTCGCTGCCAGCTCGCCAACCCACCCGCTCCCAGGGTAAGAATATGTACCTACCTATCCCTCCACGCGTCAGAGATTGCCTATAAATTCGCTCGTGCCGTTACATCGGAGGAACGTGCTGCCCACCCGCTGAGGCTTTGGGGCGCGTCCACCTGAAGTCGCATCGCCCGCCCACGTCGACCTTGTGCCCAGCGTGTCGCCCCCGATACCACCCCTATCGCAGTATATATGCCGCAAGAGGCCCGGTGCTAATGCGGAACCAGATACGTCGGGGCAAACTGGTATAGCGTACAGCCCCGAGGCGCGCGCAGTGCCACCGCGCCCGCCCGCGAGGAAATCAGGGCCTCCGCGCAGTAGGGTTCCATCTGAGGAGGGAATCCCTTGCTCCCCCATCCCCTGCCGACCCAAACCCTTAGCTGCTGCTTATTTTCGCCGTGCTATTTATAGATCTGGCCTAAGACTGACGCAGCCACCGGACGGGGGGCTTAAACTTTGCTCACGATTCCGGCGAGACAGACGTCATTCCCGCTGCAAGTCGGCGAGACATTTCGTACCGCAGGCGCCAATCAGGCCATATACACCCAGATGGGAGGGGCGACGTCTGGCGCCCTTTGTGCGGCATAATACCCGAACCGTGAGGCATCAATGTCTTCCTTCATCGGGCCCGATATGAACCGCCCAGGTTGCGGTCCGGGAACTGCGAGAGGCTACGTTACCCCTGGAGCTATCGTGAGCCGCCAGACTCTCGGTGCCAGTTATATGTAGTAGCATTCGATAACGAAGAGGATGGGTGGCAACGGTAGCTTCACAATGGATAGTCCATGGCCAACATTGCAGCGCTCGCTCCAAAGCCACCCCACGGTCAGACCCACGCACGCATGCGTGACGCGCTCGCTCCAAAGTCATCGGACCTAGTGCTCCGCGCAGACCAGTTTGTGGACGACCGGTGGTAAGAAATTTGCTTACGATTACCTCTGCGCGTCAATCGCATCCCCGTCAGACGCTCAGAACAGCGCCTAACTCCCTCTCTCTCTGTAACGAGGCATGCCCTACCCAGACAGACAGGAGAGAACGCTGACGGGCGAGAGCCTCGGGGGAGACGCCTTCGGGCAGTTGTAAGACGGTATCCGCTACCAGCCACAGACAGGGCAGATCCTCGCTACCTCTTTCTTTATCTGGGCTTATAAACAGCCAAGAAATTCAAGATGAAAGGTGTGCTAATCGGGTACCATATCTCCTCGAGGACACTGTGTATATTATTACACTGCCCAAACTACCTTTCAGAACGAGCGCCTTGCTGAGGGTTAGAGAGAGTTCGGCGCCAAGGTATAGGGAGATTGCTCTCGTTGAACTAGCCTCAGGAAGCTTGGTTTCGCATATCTTTAACTCGTAAGACATCAAACTCGCACAAGGCCCTCTGTTGTTGTAGGCTAGGGGAAGTGATGTCCTCCAGCACAACGGGTTCACCCACATTCGCCACGAGATGGATCCCCGGGATGGCTGTTTTCTCTTGCTTAGGCTTATACCGCACATTCACGAGCCTCTACATCATCAGCCCGCACCAACCCGTAAAAGTTCACCGAGGCCTAGGTGCTCACATACCAACCATACGGGCCGAGAAGTTTGCATGCAAGCCTGCCCGGACAATTCCGCGTCGAATTTCCCCGGCATCGTAGCCCCCCATCTTGAATCTGCTGCAACGAGAGAGGTAGAGACGTTGATGACACAAGAGCCTCCTTCTGCACGTGTTCTCCGCGGGTAGCTGGCGAAAGCGACGTCTCGCGAGATGGCCAACGGCAGGCAATACCTACCCCTATCCCGACCTCGCCCCGCCCCCTATTCCCGTGTAACGGACAAAAATTGAAAAAAAAAATTGAAAAAAAAAAAACCAGGCACACAGTATCTCATACAGGGCAAATCGCTCACGGCCAAGTAACAGACACACGAGGAACACGGACAGACGAAGATATACCTACGTGCTGCAAGGCAATGCAGATCCCGAAAAAAACCCCCAAAAGGGGTGGACCAGGGTCCCAGAACGGTGTTAACCTGAACCTCGCCGCCGGATTCGCGCGACGGCGACGGCTAGAACGGGACCGCGGGGGTCCTCGCCTCTTAGGGGACGCGGTAGTGGTAGTAGGGCATGACCTCGGGTCGCGCAGGAGGCCAGCCAAACGCCCCAGCTGCAGCCGGCCGGGCGTTTCCATGCGATTGCGCCACTCGACACGTGGATCAGCAGAGGTAAGAAGTCTCTTCTCGCCTCGCTTCACCCCCTCCCCGTCTATCGACGGGCGCGTCCGGCTCGCTCCCCAAACGCCCCCGGAAGATTTCCCGTATCGGCATGGTGTGCTTCGTGATACCTTCTTACCCGGCTCATTAGAATACGGGATCGATAGTACCGGGAACGCCCGCCGGCGGTATTGTGGAAGAAAGCACGAAGGCGAGGATTTCCCTGAGCTCTCGACGCGTGTATCTATGCAAACCGACAGGCGATGCCTCGGCTAGGTGCAGGAGAAACTCGTGGTTCCAGTTCCCCAAATTTGGTGTACGGTACGAGGCCTGCGATCTACCGGTGTAACCGAGCCTTCTTTTTCTCTCTCAACTCTAACACTAGTCACGACTATTCTAAGGCGGGCAATTGGATTGGTAGACACCGTTAATTTTCTTTGCTTCAGAGGCTACTTTAGATAGACTCTTGGGTTGCGGATGAGTCGCTGTGCGCTGGTCTGCAGAGAACCTCTCTACATAAGAGTCACTGCCTCCTTTTCAAATGAGTAGCTCAACACAATCGGGCACCGTTCGGCTGGCAACGAATAAGAAATTGTTTAATAATCCATTTATTCCTCCCGTTTCCTCAGTTGTTACGATGAAATTTCAGCTCGCCGCTGCGCTGGCCCTCAAATCTACAGTCGCCTCGCTCTCGCCCTTTAGGACCAACCTCCCCAACCAAGGTACCGGAAACGCCGTCAGCAAACGATTGGAGCTGTCTCAGTTTCATCCCAAACCCTTCAACCTCACCAGCATGTGCGTCGAGTGCAACAAGGGGCCGCAGGGGAGTTCGGCGTTCGACTGCTTGATCCGGTGTATGTTGACTCTGCCTGCTCATCACACCCACCTACCTGCGTATTTTCCGAGTCTCCAATCCTGATATGATCCCGCTCTGTTAGTCCACTGGCGAGACGACAACGCCAACGAATCCGGGGCCTGCGCAGAAAGCTGGGTATGGGACGGCGTCACCACGGCCATCGGGGCCGGGAACAACCACAGCGCGGTCTACATCATCTGCGGGGACCAAGCCGACGGCGGTTTCTTCCAATTCAAGTTCCTAGACTTTCTCAGCCTATCAAACTTCAGTCTCTCGCTCACGCACATGTTCCGAGACACCGAGTATGAAAGATGAGAGCCCACCCCAGCGCCTAGCACTGCAGTAGACTAACCCATAGGCCCCCCCCCCAGGGATTTCTCAACGCCCACGATGGCGAATCTTTTTGCCCTAGCTAACGTAACCCTCCAACCGAAGGGACAGTCGAATGGCTCTCTGTCCTACTTCGCAGACCAGCCGGTCCTGGCAACTTTCACCGGCATGACAATCTAAAGCTCCTTTTGATTTATTCTCCGCCATAGATCACCTATGGAAAATCGAAGGGCCTAGGAGCTGGGACCAGGCTATTCCATATCTACATCATGCTTAAGTTTTGTTGTTTTCCGTCTTTGATATGAGAAGTAGAGTATTGTACGGTACCTGCCGCGCCAAAAAGGGGCCCCCTGATATGCTTGAGAGTGGAGGGGTAGGGACTTGAAAAGGTCGTCAATACTTAATAGTTGTGGGCAGAAGCTGTTCAGCTTTACAGGTTGGCCCTAGATACGGCTCGGAGACGGCTACATCAGGGGTGAGCCCCAGTAGGTATCAATATGCTCATATGCATGAGGTATTACCCAATGCCCTTCTCGAATATAAATCCTGAAGCGAGTTACGAATCGCATTGGTGTTCCCGTATCAGTGGCTCACAGAATTAGAGTACTAGATATGTATCACGTAGATCGGGGAAGGAGCTACGTATAGTACGAGAGCGCGCGCGAGGAGCTATCTCACGAGCAATGGGAGGAGGAGGCAAAGGAGAAAAGGTCCTGTTCTATCTAAGAACTAACTAAAGGAATGGAAGCAATAGGAGCGTATATATAGGAGCTCCTATTACTAAGGTAAACGTCGTTGTCATTTCTAAGGAGATAAAAAAGGGGGTGTCCAGTAGTCACCCAAGTTTGTGTAAAGTTCTCCAACTGAATTCCGGACTTGTATATCCTAGAATCACGGAATCATAGACACGGTGGCAACGTCACCTGCTCGCCCCATCCGTCTCTAACAACAGTTCCAAGCAGCGTGCTGATTGATGGGTTGCGCGCACGCGGACGTGGGAGCAAGGTGCGATAACTAGCTAAGTAGAAGCAGAAAAAGAGTTTGTGGAGCTAGCTATCCTATAATATACACGTCCAACCGGGATATGAAGGGCTACCTGAAGCGTAGGCCTACATGGCACGGATTTAACAAACGACCAAGAATGATAGCTATATACTCCGTAATAGATACGCTTCGTCCCAATCTATAAGAAAGGGGCTTGGGGGAAGATCCCAGCTCGATTTAAATAGCTTAACAATTTACAGAATCAGGGGTTGGTCCCTTAGAAGGCTTTGGGACCTAACCATAAGAAGCACAGCTCCCACATAAAAAAAGTTAGGCTTGACAAGAAACTAAACTGTCGCTCGGTATACCCTCATAGGCTTTTCGACTTTTTTTTTTCAGATCAATTAGATCCATCCACCTTCTAGGTGGGTTCACCTGCCGGCTAGCCTACGAGCCCGCACAGAAGCCGCCAGAACTCTTCTTTTTTTCTTTACCCCCCTTCTATAAGATCAATAATTGGTGCCATTCGTACAACCAAGCGATTATTTCTTACCTTGACGTGGCCCTGGGTCGCTCGAATAGAGAATAGGACGCAGGAAAGAATGATAATCTCGGAGGTATTAGTCATGAGAGGGAGCCTACGAGAGATGCTTTAATAGTTTTACATATTATTACGTAGAGGTTGCTCTTCTTCGTTGCTTACCCCAGGGAACACATATCCCGGTACGGAACGGAGCGTCTGAATAACTCGGCATGACCAGCGGACCTGCATGCGCATCGAATCACAATGCTACAGAAAAAAAAAGGCTTCCACTCATAACAGGCTGGTACAGCTGTTCAGGGGCTAAGAGAGTGGTGGCCGGAATAACAACGACTCTTGACGCCGGCGCGATGGCTGTAAGAGGAAGGTATCTTTATTTAGGCGGCGTAAAATTTTTGCGGCGGGAGATCTATGACTGATAATATGCAATAGCAGACGATGTTATGGTGTAGATAATAGTAAGAGGGAGTCGGCATGGATGTATGTATCGGACAGAGCAGATTAGCAGAGCTATTAACCTAGGCATAGTTAGCCGCCAAGCTGTCACGCGGGGAAACGGCAGCGGAACGGAGAGGGTCCAAATCGGAATCGAATGAACCGGCACAAAGGTTCCTATCGTGAGCGGATCCTTGGTCATCTCCAAACGATTTCGCAGTCGCTGTGGCCATCGTGATTCGATGAGCTTACTCTATATCTTCCAAGTTACCAGGGTCGGGACCGCTGGCTAGGCCCTGTCTTCTGTTTTATTCCCCACCCCCTTGCATTCAATGTCTGGGGAAAACATGCCCGGAGTGCGAATAATAACAGTGGTGGTTCGGTGTAAATCATTTCGATACACACGGGCCAAGAGCCGGAAAAGGTGTGGAATCAATAACATAGAGGTTAGCCCGGCGGGTATATGCCGGCGACGCCTAGAGAGAGCCAAGATCCTCAAAGTAGGGACATACGGCAACCCTTCCGTCCCGTGGGTTGTCGGCAAACAAACCGATCCCGCCCTGTCCATCAGGAACGTCTACAACAAGCCGGTATGGCAGAAAGAGCCCGAACCGCACTGAAGTACGTATCCCTCAATTGTCCATCGCCAAATGACGACCTGGCCGAGTGTCTCGTGCTCCGGGTTCGAAAAACAGGCGATATGGTGTCACAAGGCTTGGCGACGGAGCTTCACCGATGATGACATCGAAATCGAGAATGGGGACATGGAAATCCAAATGGGAATAACTCGGGTGGGTCGAAGGAGAAAAAGTGTTACATGCGAGCCTCGAAAATCACATTGTAACCCTACTTAGCAACAACTTCTCTGAATCAATCTTATAGGATATCGCGGTGCGGGTTTATCGATTCGAGTCCGGTGCTAATTGTCTTGGGCCATTAGCGAATGAAAGGGGAAAAAAAACCCCCCAGCTCGTTAGCCGTGGCAGTCGTGTGAGATCGGACTGGCGAGGTCGGACTAACAGCGCCTTATCGTGATGGAGGGGTCTCCAGAGGCGGTGCGCCCTAGTTGCGAGGCCGATGGTGGTTCGGTGGTGTTTCGGGCGACTACGAGAGTCTTAGGCTTTCTTTGGAGCAACTGGCTTGTATTCGGGTTTGGCCTCGCGTGTGCCCTTGGATACCTTTTCCCTAGTAGGTTTACCGAGGCCGTGTTGCCCTTGGTGTTCACCTGCTGATTTATTATCCTAGATGTCGCGGCTCGCGGCGGAGTTATCCGCTCAGAGTATTCGATCTTGTACGCAGCTATCGGGTTGATCTTCCTGATCAACGGAATGCAGCTCAGCCCGGCGAAGCTCAAGGAACATGCAACAAATTGGCGCCTGCATATTGTCGTTCAGGGTATAAGCCTTGTCATCATACCTATCATTCAGATTAGTACGGAGCCGACAGCATGGTTCCCCGGATCCTAACGTGTTGCTGATCGTTCCATAGTCATAGTCCGCATTATCATCGCAGCTGGTGGTGTGAGTTCCGGAACGATCGACGCCAGCATCCTCGTCGGGATGGTCGTGGTCAGCTGCATACCAACTACCGTCGCCTCAAACGTAGTAATGACGAGGAATGCGGGCGGCGATGAAGCGGCTGCCATTATCGAAGTGGTGATTGGCAATGTAGTTGGTTCTTTTCTCTCGCCATGGTTGATCTACGGCTTCCTTCCCACCGGTGGAGAGTTTGACGCCCTCAGGCCAGCTGAACCGACTGCCTTGGGGCCCATGTATAGGAATGTCATGCAGCAACTTGGCCTCAGCGTTCTGGTTCCGCTTGCCATCGGCCAAGGTCTGCGATGGACGTTCCCGAAACAAGTTACCTGGACTCTAAGGACATTCTACCTCGCTCAGTTCTGCTCTCTCTTGCTGATGCTGGTGGCCTGGTAAGTAGAACACCTACCTCAACCAAGCAACAGGGCTCAAGCTGACCGAAGGCCGGATGCAGGTCTACGTTTTCAGGCGCGTTCCAGACAGGGGCCTTCACAGCTCTGCCCAAGTCCTCCGTGGTCTTCAACGTGTTTGTGAACATCGGGGAGTACCTCTTGTTTACGGCCGTCTGCTACTGGATCTCCTCACCGCCGGGCGTGGTGACTAGGCTGGTCAACAGCCATGTAGCTGACTCGCGACTCGGCCTGCGTCTGCCAGGGGCAGCGAGGAGGGCTGTGACGATGAGAAGGATGCCAAGGGAGCTCGTGGTTGCCATCTGCTTCTGCGGAGCCGCGAAAACCACAACCTTAGGGATTCCGCTGACAGCAGCCATGTGGTCGCAGCTCGACAACCTGACGATTGCAAGCATCCAGGTCCCAGTCCTCTTATATACGATGGAGCAAGTGTTCGTAGCGCAGTTCTTCACTGTATTCTTCAAATGGTGGTTGCAACGAGCCAAGAAAGATGCAGACAGCGAATCCACAGCAGAGGAGCTTGAAGCTGATGCCCAGGCCAAGGAGGAGAGTAAGGAGGAGAGCAGTAACAACAGAGGCATCTTGAGTTGAAACAGAATATTTCCGTATGCTATGTGCACCACCAGAGCATCCCCTATTTGCGTTGGACGCTGTAGGTATCGAGAAAAGACAATGGGCGCGAGGAAATGGGGAGGGAATAAGGAAGAGATGCGACGCTCATAGCAGAGAGAAGCCGTAAGGTAGAAAGAAGATCAGGGAGAGCTAGAACAAACAGCATCCGTCGATAGAATATATCCGTAGAGCGCGGCTACATGCATATTTTCGCCCACTTATCCATACATATGGATCAATGGGTTCTTTCCTATCTTAGGGAACGGTAGGGACATGCGTTCCTGCCCACTTAGCTCAGTAGGTACCTGCGGCGCTGCGCGGGGCAGGTGCTATCAGCTCACCATGCTATGACGCGCGCCTGCCTCGGAATACCAGATCGATCGATTACACCGTGACCATCACTTAGAACACACCCAAAAATAAATATACCAGCCCAAAAATGCAAAGCAGGGAAAAAAAAACCTCTTTTTGAGGTGTGCGCGGCCAACTCCTTTCCCAAGCACACACTCTCAGACATCTGCACACACTCTCACCTGAGCACCTATATCTTCGCTCGCCCACTCCTTGCCTCTATCACCTAGATGTCGTCTTCTCCACCTTGGCATACTCCTCCATCACCGTGACTTCATCATCCTTTCCTTCCGACCCCTCCTCCATCCGAACTAGCAAATTCTTAAACCCGCCCTTGAAGTCCCAGCAAGCTTTCTCACCCTCCGAGCATCCTTAAGATGAGCTCTGGCACGCTCCTGCGTGGCAGCTGCCACTGCCGCAGAAACCAGTACAGCGTCCAGATTCCTGACGATGCATCCGAGCGTGCTCAGGTCCTGTTTGATTCCACTACAGACAGTGAGCTTGGCCCAGCCGGCTTGGAACTGGGTAGACTTCAGCTAATTTTCCATCCGTGACAGGCCTCGCTTCTGCTGCACCCCTCTCCGCTTTCCTCCGAGTCCCGCTAGATTGGTACCACAGCCGGGTATTCTCCTTCTTTCCTGACGAATCCCCGTCCTTCGTCCGACGAGTCTATACCCACCCGGCTGAACCCAGCTCGATGAGACAGTTTTGCGGTATCTGTGGCACGCCCCTGAGTTACTGGTCGGAGGAGCCTCGAACTGAAGCGGATTTTATTCAGTTGACGCTGGGTAGCCTCTTGACCGAGGACCTACGCGACCTAGAAGAGATGGGCTTGGTTCCCAGTGAGCCCGAGCAGGACCCTATTGACATCGAGTCGGCCCCACCGTCTACCTCTAGCCAGCGGCCACAGTTGACCGGACAAGACACGGCCGGTATAACTTGGTTCCAGGATATGATTGCGGGCAGCCGTCTGGGAAATATGCATATTACGAAGGGTGTTCATGAAAGCCGAGACCGGACGATTCGCGTGGAGTATGAAATCACGGAGTGGGCAGAAGAGGACGAGACAGAGGTGGAGGAGGAGGCCCGGGGACAGGCCGGGGACTCATCGGAGCCACCTGGGTCGCCTGCGAAAGCAAAGAGGAAGCGCGAGGGGGAGGATGTTAGCAATGATGCTGCTGTTCGAGGCGCCGTCTAAGCTTCGCCGTCATGGGCTCGCAACTTGCTTAGGTGCTTATTATTTGCTAGCATCTTCAACCTACGGTTGTGAAGCATCGGTGAGCAGAAAACGGTCTCACCGGGAACGGGGTGGGTGTGGTATCCGTGGCTTTCAGGATTTGCTTTTTCCCTGGGTTCGTTTTGCTATCGACGGATAGCACATCGCGTTTTATTTTGCCCCCTCGTTCTCTCCGAGAGAGTTCACTACGATGAAGTGATAATACGCGCAAGTCCTACGTCGCCGAGGCCGTTGTATTAGCAAGGATAGGAGATAGGGGTCAGTCGCAAAGACATTCCGCTTCGGAGAATAAAAACGCGTCAAACAAGGGTTTAGTAAAGACAAATGATGGGCAGGCGTAGTTGAGGAATTGTTGTGGTCTTCTTAGCTGATGATCGCTGACGGGATCATCTCTGCAGAGACTACGTGACAATGTAGTAGGCTCTGTGAGCGGGGACAGGAAGCAGATCCCGCTGAGCAAAACACACATAGAGGTAATCCGAGCCGCTGAGTACAGGTGTACCACGTACGACACGCGACACGACATAGGTAGGTACGCCAACCGGATCGCCAGGCCGAGTCGTTGTTTGTCGTCGCGAATTTCTGGGGTCCGATCCTCCCACCTCACGACAGGTCAGATCTTCGCGTGGACATCGTGGAACCTCTTCCGGCTGCCGAGGTTTTTCCCCTCGACCCCGGTCTATTGTCGGTCTTGTGGTGGCAGTTGATGAGGGCGTTTTTGCGCCGCGTCCAACGAGAGCGGGCAAGATCCGACCCGTTTGCATCCCCAGTGCTGAGCCCACGCGTCAATTCCCTGACCATCCCGAATCCAGGGAACAACGATGCTCGAGAATGCGACTATTGCTCGTCCTTGCCCACTCGGCTGTTTCGCCGAGGTTTCCACGAGTTGGCTCCCACCCCTGGTCGCATTGGGGGAGGGCCGGTCGGGGGGTCCCCCTACCCGCACGCCTTCGTGAGATTAACATGTGTCTTGTAGCGCTCTCTCTGCGTGGCCGGAGACACGGGCCGTCGCTGGCATCGCTCACGTTTCCGGCACATGACAAGCTCGGTTGCTTGTGGGGGGCTCGTCCAAGATCACCAAACCGGACCCTGTCGTCCTGCTTTTTAGCTGCGCTTGCGAGCTCCAATTACCCCGCGGCGGAGAGGGTTGCTGTGGTCCATGTGGGTATGGGTGGCTAAGGATGGGTATGGATGGATGTTCTGGAGATACAGCCATCATCGTACAGGCCTGTGTCTCTTCGGTCGTCACGGTCCGACACGGGAGAATGGGGAAAGTACCGGGTCTATATTGACGCTGCGATAATTCGACGGCCGCTCTCCTCCTGCGAGGTGAGGCTTCGCAAGGGTAACGCGTGCCGTGATTTGCGTCTATATAAGAAGATGCGAGTCTCTTCCCTCCTATTCCGTTCAGTAGACTGTCTGGTCGCTCGATCCGACTCGAGAGACTTAAACATACTATCTGTCTTGCCTCATCGCCATCTCCACCTTTCCCACGAGATCGTCCATAGTCTTGGCCAGGCCCAGATTAAGCAATATCCGTTTTCCCGGGCGAGAGCGAGACGCTAAGTGTGCAGCTTCCAATAGCCTAGGCAACCCAGTTATCGCCGTCTGCGAAAAGAAGAAAACATACTTGGAGCATACTGTCTATCCAACATGTCGTTACGTCCAGACTTTCTCTGGGGCTTCGCTACAGCTGCGTGAGTCTTCGTTGGACCTTACCCTCCTCCCTGCCTCTTAGCCGTCGTGATATGGTGCCCAGACGCCTTAGGAAAAGGGGGCTTTGCCGCTAATTTCGGCCCTTCTCCGCATATAGGTACCAGGTCGAGGGTGCTACTAACCAGGATGGCCGTGGTCCATCGATCTGGGACACCTTCTGCGCCATCCCGGGCAAAATCGCGGACGGGAGCGACGGGTCTGTTGCCTGCGATTCTTACAACAGGACAACGGAAGACATCGCCCTCCTAAAGAGATTAGGCGCCAAGTGCTACCGCTTCTCCCTATCGTGGTCGCGAATCATCCCCCTCGGCGGCCGAAATGATCCCATCAATCAGGCCGGCATCGACCACTACGTCCGATTCGTCGACGACCTGCTCGACGCCGGCATCGTGCCCTTCATCACTCTGTTCCATTGGGATGCGCCGGACGCGCTCGACAAGCGATACGGAGGCCTGCTGAACAAGCAGGAGTTTCCTCTCGACTTCGAGAACTACGCCCGCGTCGTCTTCAAGTCGATCCCCAAGTGCAAGAACTGGATCACGTTCAACGAGCCGTGGTGCAGCTCCGTGCTCGGGTACAGCACCGGCTTCTTCGCGCCGGGCCACACATCAAACCGGGCCAAGTCCGCCGTAGGCGACTCGAGCCGGGAGCCCTGGATCGTCGGCCACAACCTGATCCTCGCGCACGCGCGGGCCGTCAAGGTGTACCGCGACGAGTTCAAGCCGACCGACGGCGGCCAGATCGGCATCACGCTCAACGGCGATTACACATACCCGTGGGACCCCGAGGACCCGCTGGACGTCGAGGCGGCCAACCGCAAGATCGAGTTCGCGATCTCGTGGTTCGCCGACCCTATCTACTTCGGCAAGTACCCGGACTCGATGCGCAAGCAGCTCGGCGACCGGCTTCCCGAGTTCACGCCCGAGGAGGTCGCGCTCGTCAAGGGCTCGAACGACTTCTACGGGATGAACCACTACACGGCCGACTACGTCAAGCACGGCGACGGCAACCCGCCGCCGGAGGACTTCCTCGGCGACCTGACGACGCACTCGTATAGCAAGAGCGGCGAGTGCATCGGCCCCGAGACGCAGTCGTTCTGGCTGCGGCCGAACCCGGAAGGGTTCCGCGGGCTCCTGAACTGGCTGAGCAAGCGGTACGGGTACCCGCCGATCTACGTGACGGAAAACGGGACGAGCATCAAGGGCGAGAACGACCTGCAGGAGCCCGAGATCCTCAACGACGTGTTCCGGTACGAGTACTTCCGCGACTACGTCGGGGCCTTGGTCAAGGCCGTCGCCGAGGACGGCTGCGACGTCCGCGGCTACATGGCCTGGTCGCTCATGGACAACTTCGAGTGGGCCGAGGGCTACGAGACCCGCTTCGGCGTCACCTACGTCAACTACGCCGACGGCCAGCAGCGCAAGGAGAAGCTGAGCGCCTCCAAGATGAAGGAGATCTTCGACGCTGCCATCAAGAAGGAGTAGGTCGAGTAGAGGGGGTAACCCGAAAGAAATATATACCTAGAGGAAGGCAGAAATGAGGGAGGGGGAGAGAGAGAGAGGAGGAAGACGGAATGAAGGGAGGAAACGCATGAAGGCCGTGCAGAGTACACCGGAGGGGGATTCCTTTTGTATGTGCGCGCACATGAACACCTCTTTTTTTCTTTCCCTTTTCCCTCTGCTTGTTCTATACCAACGAGTCATCGATACCTACCTAAAGTGGTCTGGAGTATAATCAGGGTCATTGTGGTTTCCATCCCCTGCCCCCTCCCCCTCTCTAACGATCGTTCTTAATGATACCGCACCGCAAAGCAATACGTAGTAATGTGATTCATCATCAAGTCCACGCGCGCAACGATCCTCGAGATCTCTCCCGCTATCCCTTTGATACTGCCGTGAGTAACCGGCGGCGCCCCTCCTACCCTCGCCGCGGGAGCCCGGCGTCCCGGCGTCCCGGCGTCCTCGAAGCCGACGACAACCGCACTCGCACATACAGCAAATCATCCCCGATACTTACTAGAGCGAGAGCCTGTTATGCGGTATTCTGGAGATAGACCCCCCCCTCCTCAAAAAACATCATATTATCCAACCACGGCCGCGATACCGAGCCATTCGTCTGCCCTGCTTATAGGATCGCGCGTATAGGCGCATTAGCCGACGTATTCCTCTCCCGGCAGGCCCCCTCGCGCCCCGGGCGAAAACTGCTGTAGACGTAGTGCCGATGGTTTGATCGGGACTAGACAAGGTGCGCGGCCCAGGTTACATCGGAAGATGACGTGTGCGTGGTGCGGCGAGGTCATACCCGCAGGCAACAATGAGATACCTATATCTCCCTTGGTTGTTATTGTTATGCCATCGGTGCCGGCTTCCCGTGTGCCGGCCGTGACTACAGATGCTCCGGGATGGTCGGCAACGTAAGGATAGGGGAGGAGAGGAGAAGGGCACTGGCCGCGTTCACGCGTCGCGGTAGCCCCTATCTTGGTGAGCGGCCATATATTGACGAGAGTACGAGGTGGGAAAAGTCCACGGTACCCCTATATGAACATGTATGCGTTGCATAGAACTGGTATGCGATATGGAGGCATGATAAAATACGCATCTCGAGGATATAGACATATATGCACGCAGTGACCGCATTGCTGAACGCCCTCAGGTGAGCCATACCTACGCAAACAAGGATCAACCTATATATATATATAGCTTGGTATGGGCAACCTCGACGCTTACAACTCGTAATCGGTGGAGCGACTTCACAAATACTGGACAGCCCCTCATTTTGTGGCATGCTGAGGTATCGTTCCGTCTATCGATCGAGACAAGGCCTCCATCACTCGAACCGTCATGGGTGTTATGTCGGGAGTGCCGATTTGTCCTTGAGTATCCCTCCCTAACTGGGAGAGAATTAGAATTATACGTAGGCACCCTCTCCTCGTAGTAGATAGGAGCCTCCAGTCCGTTAGTATCACCAAAGGTACGGCGAGATCTCCGCCGAAGGGTGCAAAAATGCCAATGTGTTAACTTGGTGATACTTCGTGCGGCACCATATTGTGGCACACATGTCGGCTCAAAGGATGCCCCGTGGTTAGAGCCGATGCTACCAAGAAGCCGTTATTTTTTCGGTCTAGCTTTAGGTACATCTTCTTCAAGGATACTGAAGATGATTGTTCGCATTAGGATAGGTTCTGCTTTGGGGGCGAAATCGGAACACTAACACCAACAGGTTACTTTTCGTTAGTTGTGTTGGACCCCTCGGGTGGGCTTGACATGCTCGACGAGCTCGACGAGCTCTGAGACGCCCGCAGAGCGGCGATGTTGTCATCAATGATAGAGATATCAGCGTCGATAGCGAGAATTTTCGCTTCAAGCATTTCCTTGTACTCCTCGTCAGATAGGCGCCTCAGAGGATTCCATTTCGAGTCGAGCCAGCTCGAGGTGGGCTCCGGCCTGTCATTCGTGAGTCTGCTCTGGAACCGTTGGGCAATATACGAGCCGCCGGTCCCGGCAATCCCGAAGACCAGCATGCCCGGGATGATATTCCTCGGACCTCCTATATGGTCGTTAGCTGCGGATCGAGGGAGAGAGGGGCAGTAAGCCGGGACGACAACTCACGGAACATGCCACCAACCGTGCCGGATATGCTACCGGCCACTCCGCTCGTTGTAACTAGGCCGGAAGGACTGAGATTTTCCTCGCCACCCAATGCACTCCGAAGAAGGCTCCTCGAAGCTGCAAGTCTGTCATTAGCAGGCACGAGCGGAGAGGGTTGACGGCGACGGGTCTGTCCCACCTATATAAGTAGAACCGAGAGTAAACCACTGGAAGCCGGCAAACAAGGCGAACAGCGTAGGCGGCGCCGACCGCATGATGCCAGCGCCGGCTCCAACCATCGTACCGATAGCACCTGAACGGGATTAGCGGAGCCGCGAGGTATCCCGAGAGATCGAATGCCGCTCTACCGGTCATCGCCCCAGTCATTAGAGACTTTCTCGCGATCTCCATAAGCTCACTGGCGGAAGGTGCCTCATCGTCACGTACGTCGTCTGCCCTCGGACGGTTCGAGGGCAGGCGGGACGGAGAATCCACAGTGCCAGACATATCTCTCTCTAACCAGGTTGTGCCGTTTCTCAAGACGGACTACGCGAAGAACTATACGGTATCCGAAGCGGATGCGCTCGATAGCGGGACGCCCGAAAGCCCGGGGGGGGGGGGGTAGTAGGTGAAGGTCCTCAGCAGCAGTAGGCGGGGTGGCTAGGTTGGAATCAAGCAGACATAAGGCGAAGTTTAGTTCAAGATATCAAGAAGGTCGCGTATGGTGATATTAAGGCAGGGTGAAATGCAACGATGGGGGTCGAATATAATACTGAAGATACCTATATAGGCAAGTGTGTTACACCTTACCTGACCAGCGAGCACCTCCTAGAACGTGCTCAGCTTTTACGCAGCAGTCGAAATTTTTGTGATTTTCGACAACTGAGAGGTTAGGTAGGTACATTAGATGTACCTACCTAAGGTACACTTGCAGTGGATATACACTGCTAGGAGGCACCGAATCCCTTCTGATCACTCCGTGCTTTAGGCGCTCTCCGAGCAGGTACCCAGGTACTAAAGCCCCTCTCCAGATCAGTAGGCGGTACCTGGAAGGCATGCCTATGTACCTACCTACGTACCTAGGTATTACTATAGGTAATATGTACAGATTACAGGAAGTCAGGTGCCTGATCGAGAGGTAATTGCCTTAAGATCAGGCGGGATACATACCAGGTACCGAGATACCCAACAACTGCGGGCAGCTAAGGTTGTGTGTGCGAACAAGCGTTGCAGGGTTCTAGGTTAGGGACGTAGGTACCAAGCAGCACTGTGTATGAGAACCTGCTGGATATGAGACAAGGTATTGATGCACTGTGAGAGAGAGGGAGACGCCACCTTGCCTCTGTGTCATGTTTGGGGTGGCTTGGAATGTTTGTGGCTGGCAGTGCCTCCATGTGTGTACGTCTGTGTCGTTTAACAAGTACCCCGGTACCTAAGTGACGCTGAAGACTCTAGGGCTGGGTGCTATCCGAGCTAATCACGGCTGCTAAGTTCTCAAGATCAATAGGCAGGGAAGTTTACTTAGGAGGTACCTATTGGCCAGCCCCACCACCAACAGGCCACCCATCCTGCCACTGCTGCTACAAATTCTCCATCGTTATCTATAGGAGGCATCTAAGAGGTACCTCTACTCACCCGCACCTAATGTAGCTGCAGGTAGGTACCTACGTATAGTACGTACATGTACGTACCTAGGTAGGTGCACCACACATCGAATCGTGGGAAAGAGAGGGGAAGTGTACTAAGTAGGTTAGGTACCTACATCTAAATGGTGACTGACACTGATCTATCGACACATCCGGCTCCTCCCACGCAGCGAACCCGGATGCAAATACACGGTGACAAGTACACACACATATAGTATTGCAGGAGAAGCTACCTGCCGGAGGGGTCTGGACTCGCATTTGTATTTGTACTCCTCGCCTGGCTCAGTTGCAGGCCCTTCCCATACATTCACATACATTGCACAACCCGTCAACCCCATAGCTGCGGTACAGTACGTTGCGGAAGAAAAAAAAAAAAACAACTAGCCCTCCCGGCCTTTTCACAGCTGCTGGGATTTTATTTTATTCTTCTCTCTCCCCCCTTCTTTTCCTCGTCGAGGAAACTTTTCCCTGGATTCCCTCCAATCCAGACGACTTTTCGATAACAACCTCGTTTCGCTTGTCCCAATCGACTGATCCGACTGGCATCAGCGACAGTAGTCTCTGCTGCCGCACCATCCTACGATCCACCCCTCGCCTCTCGCCCACACACTCGGCCGGAGAACTACCTCAGTTTCTTCGGTGCCTCATCTTCCCACTACGCGCGACGACCCTAGAGAGCGTTGCGCGTGGATAAAACACCGCAATCATGGGTATGCCGTCCCCATCCTGCCCTGCACTGCCGCCTTCGGGATTCCGTGCTAACCATCGACCCGCTGTAGCGCCCAAGAAGAAGGAACAGCCGCAGAAGATGTCCCTCGGGGCCTTCTTGCAGGAAGAAAGTCAGCCTGCCATTCCCCCTTCATCCCGCATCTACGCCGCCGCCATCCTGCGACCGAGTCGGCAATGGCTCACCGCCTAGCTGTCGGCGGTCCGATCCGACGATACATGCTAACCTGTGGTAGAATATGGTGGCTCGTGGGCTGATGAAGTTGAGGACTCCTTTGGTACGTTGTATCCCCAAGGCGATTTTGATTCCACGCCTCGACTGATCCCGGCTAATGCATCCCTTTTGTTTCTCTCTCAGGGTCCCAACCTCTCCCATCAACTTCCGAGCGACGAACTGGCTATTCTAGCTACGGAACCTCGGGCGGTGATCGAGGTATGTGAACGAAGAAATCCCTTACTTGTTCCTTCCCCAAGATTGCTCCTCCAGCAGCTAACTTTCGTATATTGGATAAGGCTATTCTACTCGAGATTCTTATGCCTCCCAGGGTCCTGCTCAGCTGCCTACCAAGCCCCCCTACACCGCCCATCTGGGCAATCTATCATACGAAGCCACGTCCGAATCCGTGACCGACTTTTTCGACGGTTGTGATATTACCAACGTCCGAATCATCGAAGATCGCATCGAGCAACGCCCAAAGGGTTTTGCTTATGCCGAATTTGCGAACGTTGATGGTCTGAAAAAGGCCTTGACTCTTGATGGAACCAGCTTCCAGGGCCGAACTATCAGGATCAAGATCGCCGATCCACGTAAGCCTCCTGACCACCACAGCTTTTATGCGTGGGCGTGATTATGCTAACAAGGCTCTAGCCAAGGAACGAGATAACCGTGGGGATTTCGCCCGCGAACTTGGTAGCTGGGAGCGGAAGGGCCCCTTGGCCGATCTGCCATCTCGTAGTAACGACAGACGCTCAGAGTTCGGGGAGCGTCGCGGCCATGGTCCCCGCGATCCGCCTTCTGATGACGGCAAGGTGCGAGATTTCGGCAACTGGGAGCGCAAGGGCCCGCTCTCACCACTTCCACAACCAGAACACTCGGCAGGATCCCGGGATAACAGCCGTCCCCGAACCAATGACGCTAACCGCGGCGATTCTTTCCGAAAGGATCGTCGAACTTCTCCAGCCACCTGGGGGGAAGGTCGCCAGGAAACTTCTCGGCCACCTCGAGAATTCAAGGAGAAAACAGAACGCGCTCCAACCGCGGCAGAGCTGGACAGCCAGTGGCGCAGCAACATGCGACCTGACCGTGGCGTAAAGTCCCCTGAGCGGTCCCGAGACGGATCCGAAGCACCTCCATCCCCTGCCATTGCCCCGCCCTCAGCTCCAGCTCCCGTGGGACGCCCGAAACTCAACCTCCAAAAGCGAACGGTATCCGAGACGCCAGATGTAACATCCCCCAGCTTACCGTCTGCAACCGGCGATTCAAAGGCGAGCCCTTTCGGCGCTGCTCGTCCTATCGATACGGCAGCAAAAGAACGCGAGATTGCTGAGAAACGAGAGCAGCATCTGAGGGAGAAGAAAGAAGCCGAAGAGAAGGCAAAAGAGGAGCGACGCCTAGCGAAGGAGGCCGCAGCAAAGGAGGCTGCAGAAAAGGCCGCTCTTGAGGCGGAGAAGGCCGCTCTTGAAGCGGAGCGGGCGGAGCAGGCGAAGCAGGCAGAACAGGCCGAGAAGGCAAAGGCCGAGAAGGCGAAGATCGAGAAGGCAAAGGTCGAGGCGTCTGAGGCGAAGCCCGAGGTCCCGGCTGAGCCAAAGGAGGAGCCGAAAGAGGGGGCAGCCGCTGCTCAGCATAACGGTGGAGGAGCAGAGCAGAGAGCGCCTGCGAAGCATCGTGAGAACCCTCGTGAGGGCCCTCGTGAGAACCCCCAGAACCCTAAGTCCAGGGCGACCGAAAGCGGCAATTGGAGAACGTCATCGGGAGAGCACCGGCAGGGTCGCGGTGGGTATGTAAATGCCCCACGAGGTCGTGGCGATGCTCGAGGACGCGGCGGTGCCCCGCGAGGGCCACGGGGCAATTACGAAGGAAGACCTCACCGAGCAAACGGAGCGTCTCCCGTCACTAGCCCGCAACAACCGGCTCAGACACCAGCCCCGGCCCCGGAGGCCGAGGCTACCCCAACGCAAGATCCCGACGGCTGGACGACCGTGTCAAAAGGCCGCCGCAGCCAGATCACGCGTGTTTGAACGAGGCGCCTAGCACTGTACAAAAAATACAGATCTTCTACGCTCAGGCTGGTAAAAGGGAAATATTACTGGCGCCATAATACTATGGACTCGCAATACGAAAAAAAAAAGTTATTTGATCTCCTACGCCTGCTACTGTGACGACCTCATGCACGCCTATTGACGCTAATCTACCACCACGTCTTGACTCCGCCCTATATGCCGGTAGCTTTCTGAAAAACTGCTGGTTATACCGCATGGCCCCGCGTACATATACTCTGGGCAGAAAGCCTACAGCCTTTTTCGCCACACGCGTCGCCGTTAACTTCTCCGTCTCTTTCATGTTTATAGCTGCTTTCACTCGAAACGGAACCCGTCGCAACAGCGGGGGAGGAATCAGGGTTTCCCTCCCCAATCGGCCGGGGCGACCTCACGCGTTCGCCATGAAAAATATGAGGCGACATGTCGGGAGGCTGGGCGGTTAGCCTACTAGAGATTGGCTAAAGGATGTCACCGCCCCGGGAACGAAAATTCCTCCCACTTTTCATCTATCTCTTTCTATACCTTGCCCCTTTCAGACGCAAAACAAAAGTGCGGTTAGGAGTTGGTGGAAGGAGGGAGGGGAGGCGACCGGGAAATTTTATGTTCTCTTTTTCCTTTTTTTTCTTCTTCTGCTGTCCCTTTTCTGTGTCTTCACGGCCGGTCTTTTTTGTCATCTGTTTCCTAGGGTCTGATATGTCTGATGCCGATGACAAGGGGGTTTAAGGACGGTAGAGAGGCAAGGAAGGGCTAGGAAAGGAATAGGGGGAGAGCGAGAAAAAGGGGTGTGATGATATGTGTGGACGCTGCCAGAAGGCATGGGTCCGTCTAGAGAAGGAGACTGTTGTTTGGTCCGGCTGGCCTGAGCTGGCAGGGCTAGTTCGCAATCCTCCCAGGCGATCTTACCTAGACGACCTACACCCACCGGTTTTCACTCAATACTCGCCCTCCCTCATTTTTTTTTCCTTTTTTTGTTTACGCCTTCCCGTCTGCTTTGTCTCTCCCCCACGTCCTCATGTCTAGATGCTACCTGGAGTTTAACCTGTCCCCAAACATCCCACCACCACCCGCGCCGACAACAAACCCTCGTTCGGCCTCTCGCTCCCCTCACCCCCCTTTTATCCTCATCACTACTGCTCGCACCCCCCCAGCTATGACCAGGTTACTCGTTGAAGAGGGGAACGGAAGATAGACAGGCACCCATAGGTACATGGAATGCGAAAATGCTTTTGCCAAGGAAACATCGCACCGCTCCGCGCCCGCGCTTTCGAGCGCAGTGCTTCACTTCTAGTTTGACTTCGTGATCTACAGCGTATTATATATGTGCGTGCTCCTCTCCGTAATGTCGCTACTCGCACAGAGGAAACGGTAAGCCAAGTAAAGTGTCGTCAGTTAATAGTTGCCCTCCCGCAAGTTCGTGCGCTGGCGGCCAATAATAAATCTACTTACTACCTGGTACTCTTCCGCGCCGGGCCAGTCGCGCCGCTTAGCCTATATATACCAAGAGGAGACTGCAGATCTAGTCTGTCCCTCGCCGTTGCGAATCCCCCCTCCGCTCCGACTTTATGTAGCAGCATCAGTTCAAATTGGCGTCAATATCTCCCTCGTACTATTCTCTCCGCCACCCCCACTCTCTCTCTCTCCGGCTATCGTTCCTCGTATTCCATATACAACTTCCCGCTCCCCCGCCTCTTTCGCCTAATGCCTAGGATAGAAACCGGGCGCAGAGGCCAGACATCACTTATTTCGCAGATGATGAGTTCTCGGCGACCGCCATAGCGCCCGCCGGGACAGCGTGCTCGGCAGGTTTGCCTGGCAGGATCGGGCGCGAACCGACGTTGGGGATTTCCCGAGACGAGACGGCGGCGCTGGCGGCGGGGTCCCCGATCGAGCGTCTCTACTTCTTAAAGGCCAGCGCGCCGAGTGCCTCGATCTCGCGGCCCTCCTGGGTGTTCCGGCCGGCGGCCTCGAGCAGGCGGTTCCACGCGTCGACATCGCGGATGCGCACCGCCTCCTCGGCCGCCTTGACGCGCAGCCCGCACTTCTCGTACATGGCCACCGCCGCCCCCGCCTCGAGGTTCGTGCACTTGGGGATGAAGCTCGCGGCGAGGCGCGGGTTGCCCGCCTGCAAGATCTGGTTGAAAAAGGGCTGTTTCGGGGAAAGAGAGGGGTTAGCATGCAAGGTCTAGTGATATGCTGCGTTTTTAAGAGGAGTTGGGAGGGTGCATAGACGATCTCAGCGAGGGCGGATGAAAGCATGTGAGGCTTACCTCCCAGCCTATCGGGCTTCTTCTGCTCTTAGCAATGTCCTCGATCTCGTTCCAGTCTCGTTTTGCAACGAGCGCTCGTAGCCTACATGGAGTAGTTCGCCAATTTGTCAGTTCGCGTTCCCACCGGGTAATCTGTCGATTCGTGATCATGCAGGACAGGGAACGGGATTAGCATCTGCGGGAGTGGCTTCTTACCGTATCCACCAGACGACCTTCTCCGGGACCTTGAACTCGCTCTGGATCTTCTTGGCTTTGTTCTGGTAGCCGAGGCGGATCAGTTTGAACAGCGTCTCGTTGACGCTGAGACCAGTAAATGAGTCTGTGAGATCCCGATCTAGGGCTTCTTGCATCCGTAGGAGCGTTGCGGCCTCCTTCACAGACGCCACTTCAAAGGTGTTTTCCCTCGAATCCGAAAGCAGCTTCGCGGCGAGGGCTAGCTTGTCGCTAGATGTACGTGCGTCAAGCTGGTTGAGCGCCTCGCGGATGAATACACCGGCGCCATCCACCCGACGGTCGTCCTGGTAGTAAAGGTCTTTAAGCAAGGCGTTGTCATTCTCCAGCGCCGCAGAGGACTCGACTAGGGCTGTGGCTACCGGCCGTGAGTTTATTACGCGGAAGAACGATGCGAGCGGGAGCTTCTTCTTCAAGTGGAGGATGACGAAAAGTATCAGGTCAGAGTCACCGCTCTCGATTGCTTTATCAAGCGCTATCTCGTCTTCTTCCATACTCAGGAGAAGCGGCACCTGTCGCCCCGCCCGAGGTTCATGGTTTAGAAGCTCGGTTGCCAACCGGCCGCGGCCCTCGTCGTAAGCAGCGCGAGCGATGGCCTCGAAGGAGATTCCCGGTTTGCCAGAAAGCTTTTCTACGACTAACCGGCAGATGGAGTCGTCATCCTCTGTCCCGACCCGAACCTTCGCAGAGGCCCAATGGACGTAGATGCGATCTGTAGGTAAACGTAGGTACCCGGCGATACGAAGCGCGAGCAAATATTCGTGGCGGTTTATGAGTCTCTGAATAAGTCCTTCTGGTGTAAGCCGCTGGTATTGTTCGTAGGATAGAGGTAACCCGATTTCGTAATAACGGACCGCGTTGATCACTCGCAACGTTTCGCACATGTCAACGAAGTCGTCGCTGTTGTAGATATCTAACACCGATTTCCCGAACGAAGCAGCCTTGAGCAGTTGTTTCTGCCAATGGATGTTGAACTCGTGTCCAGCAGCGGCAACACATGTGTCAACTGCCTCGACGAGGTTCGGTCGAATAAGTTGGATGTTATCGTCAGCCTTCGGAGATTGATTCTCGAGCTGCTCCACGGCATCTAGTAATACGGACGCTGGCGACTGCGTGCCATAGCGGAATACTTCATCGGTAACATCGGGCACCTTCTGGAGAAAATCACAAACATCGTTCGTGAGTAACCGCACGCCGTCGTGGTCTTTTTATTTCGTCCCAGTTAGCATCGCCCGAAGCGAGAAGAGATGTCGTGGCTTACCGGCTATTACGTGGACACGGCCTTCGTAGACGAAGCTCGCCACGGCATTGTTGGGTCCTACGACATTCACCTCGTCCTCCCAAGCGATAACGACCGCATCGTTTCCACACCATTCCAAGTACTTTGGCGTGAGCTGGGATCGGGAATCGTGCTCGCTTAACCGGCTCTGGAAGTCCGCGGTGATGACATGGGCCTTTCCATCCGACGCATAAAGCGCGGCGAATTTTCCGTTCGGGGACACGCTGATGTGCGAAAATGGGCCGATGTCGAGGAAGCGATCCTCGCATTCCGTCGCGTCCACGACATAGACCGTCTTTCCGATGCTCAGTAGCACCTCGACGGACCGCGACAAGGTGAAGCTGGGGGAGATGATGGCCCACGCATGGACGTCGCCTTCCGGTGGTGACACGAGCAACTTTGGCCGCGGTTCGTCGTACGAAGACACAGAAACGAGGACATTATTGGTAAGTAGTGCGACCATCCCATGGTCGTAAAAGCGACACTCGCGAACACCAAAATCCTCAGCCTCGCGGCCCAGGGTGAATTGCGTAAAGTCTCCTTGCAAGTTGTAATAGCATCGCACAGTCCCGTCGTAGCCCACGACGAGGAGCTTCTCGTCCTCAGACCAGCCAAGGCCCTTGATGGATCCCTTCTCCCAGGGAATGCTTTTCAACAACTTGCCAGCACAACTGTATATGTCAATACTGGGCTTTGAAGACTTGGAAGGTTGGTAGGATATAATCTTAGTTTCATCTCGACAGATGGCTGTGTGATGTCAGCGGGAGATGATTCCAGGCTGGGTTGAGGGCTAGAGTTCAGAGCGGGTGTGAATGAGGCTGGGCGGAGTTCGGTGGTGACCGTCTGTTGCTTTGCCTTATACGATTCCCGCAAGGATATTGTCGGTGAGCGTCACCATCGGATGTGAATAACTCATATACGCCTAGGCTTAACCGACACGACACGCCGACAGGGACCAGCCTTCTTCTCCTGCAGCAAATACGATACGAATGCAGAGAGGCGGTAATGGCAGATAAAAGAGTCCTCCAGTTGGAGAAGATAGCAAAAAACAGTAAGAGGTCAAGAAACAAAGGTGGCTCACCTACAGCACCGCCATACGGAGCACCAGCAGCGATATAATTATCCAGGTCAAGATCCTGGTCGAATATCGCGGTATACAGCTGGGTCTTGCGGTAGAACTGGTCTCCCACCTTTTCCCACCCGGTGGTTGGATGTGCGGCTTCCATCGTTGCTCTACCTCATCATCTTGGTGGCATCACGAAGCCGTACTAGAACGTCGATAAGATATCCGCCTCTAAATTCAGCGGCGCCGCGAAATCGCGTGTGGGCTCGATGCTACGTAGGCAAGCAGATGGAGGCTTAGCTGGGCGCGGTACCCGGTGGACCATTGGAGAGGGAGAGGGAGAGGAAGAGAGAGCTGTGACGTGACAGTTGAGCTGTGACGAGTTGAGCTTCGTAAAGGGCCGCCTTACTCGGTACCTTAGGTACCTCTAACGTAGTACCTCGATATGAATGGTCGGGTAAATCCCGGATAAATCAATGTACCTAGATACCTCCAGGCTCAGGTTATCAATTATTACATAATCACGCCTCGACTTCGCAACCCAACTTCATCACCAACCTAACCTGCCTACCTACCTACCTACATCCACCATCTGGACACAGGAAGCCTACAGCTCATCCTGTTTTTACTTACAACCTGGTCTACCCCTTGTAGCGGTTTCTACAGCACGCTTACAACTACATTCATTCAGCACCTCGTGATCCGTCTTCAGCTGACCCTATTGCCAGCTCGATATGCGTCCCCTGGGCACCTACCTAACCCAAGTCATTCGTTCTAATAAAACGAGCACACCATCCCAGTTCCAATTTCGTCCGTCCATCCTCTTGCCCTACCCTTCGGTGCCTTCTTTCTCTCCTATGAGCCGTACCATGTAGGTAGCCCCCCTTCTTCGGCATTTCTTCTGCCGGAGCTTGGGGTATTTGGGGCAAGAAAGGTAGGTACCTACCTAGGAAATCCCGCTGCCCTGTGAAGAGGTTCTTATGACGGCCACGAGGAGAACAGCCAAGATAACCTTTAAGGATAAATGCATCCGTCTCACGCCCGTTGCCAAGGTGATGTAGGCAGTCTTCATCGACCGGTGCGTCTATGAGCATACGTAGCAGCCCTCTATTGGAGATGGCGCGCATCTCGGTTTTCTGTGTCCGGAGCTGTGCTCTCGTGCTGGCATCTGTCTGTGCATTCGGTTTTTGGGCCTGCATCTACACGACTCCCGCAGAGTCGCCGGCATCTTGTCGTAGCATTTGGATGTGTGATTCTAGTTACCCAATGCACCTGGCGTATCCCTAAGGAGCTGCCCGCATCGGACTGTCGGACAGGATTTGCGCGTTGGCACCAGGCCCCTGCTACCTTCTCCTGTCTTCCTAAAACCCCCGTTCTTACAGATGGTACGGGCGCCATCTTTGTGTTTAGAAGGAGGTCACGCTGTCTCCGGTACTGTGTCGTTAAGTATGGCATCCGGATATCACTAGTCCCTCGCCCTACCATCTGCCGCTTTTTTCTGTAAAGAGGCGCTTAATTCCTCGAGACATAAATCGGCTAGCCGCTTCAACGGATTCTGAGTTGGAGATGAAGGAGACTTGCGTTGTACTCTGGTTAGGAATAGGCTTAGCCAGCTACATACCTAGGTAGGTAACATGGAACCAACTGTTTGTTGTCTTCCGATAAGCCGCCATTTGTAAAACTGAGCTAGTTCCGAAGAATCTTGGACTGTGCCAGCCCATAGCTCCCAGAACCCAAGTTCGCTGGTCCCAGTATCGATGCGATGAGACTGCGAGTTAGGTGTTCCTAGTATTTACTAACCCCTGGATCCGAACCGTCCGCCTGCGTCTTCGGTATCAAGTATTCGAATTGGAGGCTTTGGTTTACGAAGTATCTGGGCATCAAGGCGAGACAAGTCACCGAACAGAACATGTTGTGCCAGTTCATTGGCCGTTGCATATAGCTCTAGTGCTAGTGATTAGGGTGGGCAACTTCCTGGCCCATTCCCCGGGCCCTTTTCGAGCCACTTAGACGTCGACGTTACCATCCGCCGTGCCTGAAGCTTCAGTCTGACCCTGATCGGTTCCACCCTGCTCGGGCCAGGACGCGTGGTCGACTGTGATCGACGGTGATCGCCACTAGAGGCACTCCGAGCTCTATATATAGGTAGAAAGTGCAGACAGCCTAGGGCTAAATTGCTGGCGGCGTCCATCCGCGGCTTTGTCGTACGCTTCTCAAACAGTTCATCAATCTTCGGCGTGAAGATGAGTTGGTCTGAGAGTACTACTCCCGGGGTACCAGCGGCGAAGATGGGACTCCTCGGCCAGGTCGGTATCGGGGGTATGAGTGCCTGGAGTCCGTGGTGTTTGGGCACGCCGTGTAATGCGTTGTTCATGCGCGGAAGATATTCGAATCTGCTATCTCCGGAACGGTGCCTCAACTTCTGCGGCCGTACCGCTTCGCCATCATCTTCTTGTAGTGGCCCTTCTTACCACTGGTCTTGACGGCTTGGATCTGACCGTACTTGCTCTTGAATTTGCGGGTCACATCTTCGGTCTCGAGCACCTCTTCTAGGAGCGTACGCTTCCTCTCTTTCTTGGTCAACCTGGCACTGTAGAAGTCGGTTGGGCCTTCTACTATAGTTCCAACCGAAGAAAAGTCGGGCACCAGGGCTTTCAAGGTGTCCTTTCGGTAGAATCGCTTGGAATCGAGCACGTCACGCATCCGCAGGAGCTGTAGGTCTTTCTTAAGCTCGGGCGTAAGATTCGTCTTGGGGAGGTTGAACCACGAGGGCCCAGCGTCCGCTTTTACGGCCTATGAGATGGGATTGTCAGCATGGGGCGTTCGAGCAGCCAGCCAAGAATAACGGGTTGTGACAGCAAAAGGTCAGAGTAACTATGATATTTTTATCTATCATTCTGGCGCGGAAACGTTGCCCATGACGGGACCGCTTGCCGCTTCAATGAAATTGGGATATGAACTTCATCATTTAATACTTGCTGGTAGAGGCTTGCCTGGCAGGATCGCGACGTACCATTTCTTTTTTTGACCGTCGAACCTCCGGTATCCTTACCGAAAGCTGTTCCGATTTTGAGCCCCCCTTCGAATTATCTTTCGAGGAGGTCGACGTTGTTGTCTTCGGCGTCGAGACTACTTCTTTCTGGGGGGCCTTTGCGACGCTCGAAGTAGGAGATACTATGGCGACTTCGTCGCCTCGCTCTTGTTGCTTTGCTCGCAGTCTGGCCGTAGCCTCCTTCAGAATTTGGTCAATCTGGTCGTCTGAAAGAGGAGTAGCGCTCGCTGGGTCGGCCATGATGTTACGAAGACTGGGAGTGGCAATGTTGGCGGGCGTAATATCTCGAGCGACAGAAAGAAGGGAGAATAAATTTTGAATGGGTGAAATTTTTATGGAGCCTGTATTACATAAGTTAGGTAGAGTTTCTGAACCGTGGCTGGGTATTGTGGCGTTATGGCTTTGCTTCGACAACCTAACCCTACTACCCTATCAGAGGCAGGTAGGTACCTAAGAGGACTCTCATAGGCCTACCCTAGGAGATCTCTAATGTTACGAGGCCTTCCCTTTTCACCCCATCGCAGCTCAAGCGCAAAGGATCGTTCATGGTAGGTAACATTTGAATTCGCTCTCATGGCGTCGCCTGCTCTCACATCTCCATGGAAGCTTAGCAGTTTCGGCTTTCCTCAATCTTCTCCCAACACCGTGGGTAAACTCGCCCGCTGCTGATTTTTACCGAGCTCAAAGCCGAGATGCGAGCCATTTGCGACGTTAAACCCCCAACTTTTGTTGTAGGGTGCTTGGAGAACTTGACACTCACCAAGTTCAAGTCCCTCTGCCCACACACTAAACAAATAACATTGCCCCCACCATCAAGCCAACGATGACGTTATCAGATGGCGCGATTATACTGAAATAGTTGTAGGTTGCATCGATGGTCGTCGGAGACTGCGGGTGCTGCTCCAAAGGAGAAGGCGGCTGCTAGTGCCGTGGGTGTGAGTTACGATATTGACTTACTGGGACCTACCAGGAACAACAGGCCTAGCTGCCCTCCTAATATCTTCATATTGGCCTTGCGGCGGCCGCTCTCTTAAAGAACTGTCCTGCACACCGGAAAGTAGGCAGCGCACGGATATGCCTATCTATTCAACGATATACCTAGGCTTATTATCGAAGGAGAAGATGGGGTTTCACGAGGCTTTTTTTGGTTGTTGCCTACGACAAGCGGTTTTGTCGTCAAGCTAATCAAGGATTTTAAAGCCTTGAGGGATGATTTGGAGCTTGATAAAAGCACCGAAGACAGACAGATCCGTCTCCCACCTAAGCGATGCGGTCTTGACGTTGAGGAGAGGTTGACGAGATCTCAAGAGATAAGGACTAGCTAGCTCCGACGAGGGGTCCACCACCACCCTAATGGTAAGCTTTGGGATCCCGTCGTTTACCGCCGCAGTCTTATGCTGCGTCACCATACTGGGACCCAGCGGAAGATACCTACCTATATTCCGCTTACGGATTTCCCACCCTGAATTTTGACGAGGGTGCGGTTTGGGGACGGCCGTCTAGTGCCAAATATCTAACAGATCTCCAGGCGACATATCTCCTGCCTTCATGTTCACAGAGTTGAAGCCGAGGTTGTGGGGATACCCGAGCATAGCAAGGAACCACCTCTTGGGAACCAAAAAGGGGGTTTCCTGGGATACCATCGTCTTGGAATAAACCGACGCCGAACCTCCCGAGGTGAACGGGGGATTGCGCATATGAATTGGGGCGGCGCCGTCATGCGCGGCGCAACCAAAGACACCGAGAACCGGTAGATCGTGAGACTAGATCTCGAGCCGAACCTCGACGGCATGTTCGGCCGTGGTCGGCACAAGAAGTCGTTACCTATATTTTAGTACCCAGTCGGAATAAGAAAATTTACCGATTAACGTGCTGCCGGTGAACAAGAAGTTATCCTGAGGCTGTTAAACTAGGTAATTTCAGAATGCTAAGCTATTCGCGCCACGCTTGGAATACCGCTCCGAGCCGCCATGGACTTCCCGTAGAATGCGGCCCCGTACGATGTAGGTAGATGGCTGAAGGGTTCGTTAGGCAAAAGTGGCTTATCGGATGGCTTGACGAGGGGGTGTGTGGCTTGGCAGCGCGATGTTTCGTTCGTCGGGGGGGGGGGGCAGTTGGCGATTCCGGCCTGGCTTAAAGCAGCATGTCCCTGGCCCGGATGTGGCACGCAGCATAGCATGGACAACTCTATCTCGGCGGATGTGTATGTGTGTGTGTGAAGGCAGTTGTGCGAAGGGCATTTCACATAGCACCAACACCGCATTCCCCCTCTCCCCCCCCTCCCAGCTGTTCCCGATCCACCATGCGCGGCTTACTTTTTTTTTTATTAATTAGATGGTGTCTCAGTTCCCGATGGGGACGGTGGATGGTGGTAAGAAGCACAGAGGGAGGCTGTCGATGCCGGCGGTCGCTGATGCCCAACCACATTGCCAGCGCATTGATTCCCGTCAAAGCCATCCATGCCCATCCCGGCGGCCAGCCCTACAACGTAAAAGCACCGAGTTCCTCAAGCATCTAGAGGGAACATATCCGCGTCATTGCCCAATCCCGGCCAACACATACCTACACGGACACACGTACATATACACATATACACACATACAGACACCCATACTAGTAGTCCTGTGATTTACACGCACAGCTAGCTGGCTCATAAACAGCCCTGAGTTGTTGTCAGATCATATAGGCACAGCGCACGATTCCCAGCTTGGGGGGGTGTTGTGCGTGGTCGCGGTGGTGTGTGTGAGAAAATTATCCCAGGTTCTTTCTCTTATTTCCCCGTCGGCGTCGGTATTATTATTATTTATTCGCTTATCTCCACAAGCCGATTGCCAAATCTTTTTTTTATTAAAAAAAAGGTCTCCCTCTGCCTATGTTTTGCATCATCTGGACAATAATCCGGGGGAGCTGTTTTCCCGTTCTATATTATTGAAGAGAGAGAGACAGAGAAAAGAAAGAGATACATATAGCGGGTACCCGCCTGTTGTTTTTCGAGGTACCTGGCCAAGCAAAGAAACCTGAAAAGAACAGTGGACAGCGGTTGTTTCGTTGGACCAGAAACCTCGGAGCGAGCCGCAACGTTGAGCAAGCAAGCAATCCCCGGTAACTTTCCTCCGAGAAGCTCCTCGCGAGGAGCGAAAGATAAAAATACCAGAAGAGAGGAAAGGAGAGGGAAAGGGGGGAACGCGGGAAGGGAGGAAAGAAAAGAAGAAAAGGGTTACTGGAGAAGGGAGCTAAAAAAAAAAAAAAAAAAAAAAAAACACACAATACATCGACTAGCGAGGAGAAGAGGAGAGCATTCGCCGCGTCGTCGAAATAGCAACGATCGACCGATCGTGCGTCGAGGAGAGAAGGCGAAGAATCGCCCCAGACAGCAGACCACACACAGAGACACAGCACAGCACAGGCCGGGACATCGGTGCAGCCCACACAGGACCGCTTCTTCTACGCCGACAAGGCCCTGCCTCTATCTACCTAGGAGGTACCTAATCTACCTACCTATCCCTACCTACCCAGAGGTACCTACCTACCTGTCCGCCTGGGTACATCCCATACACACAGATATATACCTACCTCTATACCTCCTACAACAGATACCTACAACAACAGATATATACCCTTACCTACCTACATATACGTACATACCGACACCCAACGCAAACAGAGACATCCATACCCAAAATTCACCAGCCCGTACATACATACGTACATACATACCTACCTAACACATATAACAAAACATACCATATAATATCCTTCTCACCACTCGCGGGGTTGCTCCAGCTACCGCTTACCGCTAACCGCTGCGCACCACACCAACCCAACCCCGTCGCTCGCCTCTCTCTCTCTCTCTCTCTCGTTCGTTCGTTCCGAACCAAAGCCAGCTTCTTTAAGCTAAAGTCAGCCCAGCCCCAAGCCAGCGGTCGACCCCGTCCATCCATCCATCAATCCGGGTCGCCGAAAGCTCGTCACTCCCGCTCTCCCACCCCTCGCCCCAACCCCAACCCCCTCGGCCAATCAATCTCGCCAATCCAAGGCCTCGACCTCGAATACCTACTGGACCGACAAGCTCATTTGCCCATCTGTTACATCACCACGCGCACCAAGGAGCTTCGAGCTTGACGGCCTGTGTAAACAATACCGCCCGTCCTGATTCGATCCGCTGTGGTCTTCCCTCATTTTTTTTCTCCGCCGTCGGGTACTCTGCTGGCGGGCACACGGCACACACGCCCACTCCGTGTGCTACTGGTGCTGCGAGATCCGTCGACGAAGAGACGAGAAAGAAAGAAGAGGAAGAAAAAAAAAAGGAGACGCGAGACACACGACCGCCCCGCCCAGAAACCCGACGCCGCCAGCCTGCGGTGTCGTGCGCGTACCTGCAAAACCATCGCGCAAGAGCATCGCCTCGTTGGTCCTGACGCCGGTCGGGACAGTGTGTGTGTGCGTGCGCGCGCCCGTGCCTTTCGAGCGCCGGCTCTTGAAATACCCTCGGTGCTTCTCCCGCCGACGCCGTCTTCCTGCTGGTGCGCGATCCCTCGAGCACGAGAAATATAGATACATACCTATACCCATCATGGACCAGTCCCTGTCGAATCACCCGCAGTCGTCGCGAGGAGGTGCAGCGACCGGCGTCTACGATATATCACACGGCGGCCACTACGGTAAGTGGAAGAAGAGTACCTCCCAGTCTGATTGCGCCTGGCATTTTTCGTCGAGTTGCGAGTTGCCTTGATTCGTGCGACGTCGCTAATTATCTCTCCTTCTAGGCGCCAGTGCAGCAGTGAGTCCCACCGTCCTCTCTCCTTCTCGCGCTCTTCCCATCCGTCTCCATCCGTCCCCTCCCTCTCTCTCTCCGACTCTGCCAAAACTCGGCTCGTTGTCCTCTTTCCTGCCTTCGTATACTTGTCTGCCCTGCCTACTGCTCTCCCTCCCGCGCCCCGAGCCTCCCTCCCTCCCTCTCTCATCCGAAAAAAGCACGCTGGTTCTGCTCTCCGACTAACGTTACCGTGTCTTGCTTAGCTCGTCAACTCCGGCTTCGCCGCTCCCGAACTTTACACCGGACCTTGGGCCAATGTGCACCAGGGTCTGCACGGCCAGTACAAGGATATCTTGACGACCTACTGGCAAAACACGATCAACCACCTCGAGTCCGACCAGCACGACTACAAGCTGCATCAGCTTCCGCTCGCGCGGATTAAGAAGGTTATGAAGGCGGACCCCGAAGTCAAGATGATCTCGGCTGAGGCCCCGATCCTGTTCGCCAAGGGCTGCGACATCTTCATCACCGAGCTGACGATGCGCGCGTGGATCCACGCCGAGGAAAACAAGCGCCGGACCCTGCAGCGGTCCGACATCGCGTCCGCCCTAGCCAAGAGCGATATGTTCGACTTCCTGATCGACATTGTGCCGCGCGAGGAGGCGAGCCACGCTAAGCGCGCGAACCCGACCGCCCAGGCGCAGTCCTCGCAGGGCGTACCCGCCACTCCTGGCGGCCAGATGCCTGGGTCGCACGGCATCCCCGGCGCCGCCAACCACATGGGCGGGCCGGGCGATTATGGCATGGCCAGCCACGGCATGGGCACCGACCAGGAGTACCGCGGCCCTCCCATGTACAACCAGGTCCAGGCCGGCCCCGGCGGCCCCTACAGCCAGCAGCCCCCGCAGCCCATATACGGCGACATGGAGGGCATGTACGGCTACCCGGGCATGCCCCAACAGCAGTAACGCGCTGTTTCAAGACGACGGTCGCCCTAGAGGTCCGATCAAGCCTGTCGCCGCCGCACGAAGTCGCCCCCCGACGACCGCGTCTCCGTCGGCCGAGACGGAAATATCCTGGGAACCACCACCGCAACGCAGATGACGCGGAGGGGAGGTGCCCCGGGAAAACAGCGCGTGATCCTAGTTGTCCTCCCCGAAAATTCATCTTAGGCCAAGCTACGGTACCGGACGTGAGCGAGGGAGAGGCGGGATGGGGCGGATGGCGGAACAGCCGGATACCGGAATTTGACTAACTAGAACGCGCGCGCATTTCTCTATCTACACAGGCGGGAGCAGGAGGGAAAGGAGGCGGGGAACGGGAGGGTTGGGGGGGGGGGACTATAATCTTGAAGCTTAGGGAGAGAGGGAGGGGACTAGGAGGAGCGGGGGTGGAGAGAGAACGGAGGAGGGAGGGGGGCGGGGCAAAGAGAGACAGAGAGAGGAACATGGCGAAAACAGCACACCACGAGCGAGACAAGGCAAGGCAAAACAGAACAAACCCAAAAAAATTTCCCGTACATGACGCATGCCAGGGGGGAGAACGAGTGCCTTGTCGTTTCTTCCCCTCTCCCCCGTGACTAACCTCCCTCCCCTCCCCTCCCTCTCCTCTCCGGCAGGCGGGTCGGGCGATCGGTGTGACGACGGGGATAGCATCCATTCGTACGTGGGCACAACAGCACGGCGTAAGGAAGGAAAGGGAAAGGAGGGGGAGGGGCTTCGTGTCTCTCCTCTCTCTCTACATGTCGCCTCGGTTCATAGTCTCCATAGTTTGTCGTTGTTGGTGGTGTTATGCGTCCTTGTTTTCTACGTCTCCCTCCCCCTCTCTCTCCTGTCTCCTACAAACACACACACACACACACACACACACACCGACCGTTCCCAGTACCTCCCCTCCACATTTTCCGTCTCTTTTCTCTCTCTCCCTCTCCTCTCCTCTCCTCTCCACGCGAAGAAAGTAAAGCAAATCAAACCAAAAAAAAAAAACCCCTCCCGAACGTGCGGACGAACGAAACGAAACGAAACGACACGACATGGATCATTCCCCCCCGGCCCCGTATTGATTTACCTACCTATATAGAAGAGCACCCACTACCACACCTGCTGCCGCCGCCATGATGCTTACTTGCGTAGGACTCCCGAGATCCGCTCGTCGTCGTCACGTAAGGGCCAGCTCTCTCGTGCGGGGCCGCGGTTCTGGATGGTATCATGTATAAATAATCTATGGATATCGTAAAAGTGCTATGTATATATGTATGTGTGTATATATGTATATATATATACTGTGTATCTGACGGCTCGCCTGCCCGGCCTGTGTCTTGGCTGCGTATGTATACGTTGTTCCTCGCCCGCCCTGTTGCTGCTACTACTTGGTGCCGAAGCGCGACGACAGGTTCGACGAGAAGTTGGCGAACCGCTGCGCGGTCTGGCCTGGACCCGAGATCTGCTGCGTCAACCTGGCGCGGAGATTTTGTGTTAGCGACGTGGCCCCTGACTCTTGCCAATGCGGCCGCAGAGAGAGAGAGAGAGAGAGAGAGAGAGAGAGAGAGAGAGAGAGAGAGAGAGAGAGAGTGTGTGTGTGTGTGTGTGTGTGTGTGGATGGGAGACGACATACTTTTCTAGTAGGACGGGCCCGTTTATGGCGTCGACGCGCCCGTACTTCTTGTTCCGGGTCGAGATGTCGAAGAATTCGTCCGTGTTGTCCGACTGCAGGAGCTGGATCGTCTGCTCGAGCTCGTCGAGGTTGGAGCGCAGCATGAACCCGTTCTCGAGGCCGTCGACGAAGTGCGTCAGGTGCTGGACGTCCATCGAGAGTGCCGCTACCCCGTTCGGGTTGATCTTCTTGACATCCGGTGAGAGTGGGAGCGCCTGGGCCAATCGACACACCATGTTAGCATTCGCTCGTCTCCCAACAGCACGAACCGTGGGTAAAGAGGGGAAGGAGGAGGGGGGGGAGCCACCGACAAGAATCTTGTTGGCCGCGTGACTGAGCGCGTCGAAGTAGATGAGCTCCTTAATCTCCCTCGGCAGACCTAGGAGCGTCGAGTTCATGATGTTCGAGAGGTACCTGGTCAGGGTCTGCATGTAGTTGCTAGGCTCTATTGGACGGTTGGTCGACGTCCAGTCGTACTCCGCCGTTTCCACCAGGTCGTCGATCTTAGAGTTCACAAGCTCGAAAATACGCTTCTCTGCCGTTTTCTTATTTTCCCTAAACTGCTCCGTAGCCGACAGGGTTAGGGGGCCCCCCGTAGATGCTGAGGAACGCGCTCTGATTAGGAGCTGCTCCAACTCCTGGCATGCGATTTCGAAGTGTTCCAAGTTGATTAGGATCTGCACTATCTGGCCCAGATACTGCGAGCTCAGCCTTTCCACCAGAGACTGGCACACCTTTTCGGTGAGGAGCTCGTCCAGTGACTAATCACGCGAGGTTAACGGCGCTGTGGTGAGCTAAGAACTAAGAAGAGTGTATGGGAGACGTGCCTTGCGTAATGTATCATCGATCTTACCCCGATGCTGAAAATGGTCATCCGAGAAGAAATAGAACTGATTGAGGAAATTCCTAATATCGATACAACACAGTGGGTACATCTGAGAAAAGGGCAGAACACACGGGAACCTACGACAAGTTAGATGGATATCGACGTGGTAGTAAGGGGGACTTACGCGAGCTCCTCAATAGGTTTCTCCGGCGTGAACCAACTGACGTTGGCCACTTTCTCATATTCCTCTCGGGTGTTGATGGCCATTGGCATATAGTCGTCGGTTGAGACGATCTTCTAAAACAGTCAGCCATAGCAACGTTTTATAACCGGCGGTTGCCAAACCTCTTGAAAGTCGTCGCTGAACCTCTTCTTCAGCAGCTCGGCATATCTATCGAATAGGTCGACCAGGAATTCATCCAGTCTCGAGACAGAATATCCCCAACCCTGCAAGAGCAGATTAGCGAATTGTGACGCAAAAGCACCATAGAGCTACTCACTTCCATTGTTAAGATGAAAAGGTCGATTCGTCCCTTGATATTGAGAAGGATTTGAGGGTCAGTAATGTCGCTCAATGCCTTCGACGTCAAGGAAATTGCCGTAGAGCACATCGAGTCCCACAACTCCTCGACCTGAAAGAGTCAGCGATAATTGCCTGAACCACAAGTCGAGGTGCCATACATCGATAGCTGTACGTAGCTGGGGGGCTCTCCGCATGGTTGCCTTCTCGATGATGGCAAACCCAGAAATACCTTCGAGCAAACTGCTGAGAGATGACTCGTCGTCGGTTGTGAGGCTCACAGAGCCTGGCAGGAGCAGTTCTTTCTGTCGCCTCCTCGTAGCGGCATACTCCGATCGGAATTTTTCGCTCTGTCCAAGCGCATCGTGTATGTGTAAGGCTTCAAAAAGGGGGGTGAAGTCCACCTATCGCCACATGTTAGCGTACATGGTCCTGTAACCGCCAGTCCCGGAGGGGACAGGGAAGGCAATCTACTTGTAATTCATCATTATCAAGCACATCAAACTCTTCGCTCTCATCAAAGACCAGCTCGATCGCAGAGTTGAGTTTGAAGTTGTTTAGGAATTCGTCATTCTCTGCCCTCTCGCGTTGCCGCGTGCGGCGCATCTCGGTATGGTAGAAGGCCACCTCCCCGAGAAATTGGGATGTCTCCCTGATACGGAACAGCCAAGTATTGAGATCCGTCATGACAGCCTCCGATATGGTCTTCTGGGACGCCGGGATAGACTTCTGTATGAGATTGGCGAGCTGGTGCTGGGTCGCGTAGCTGTTCTGTATGATGGGGATGAGGAATTCGTTTTGCAGGTCTTCGAGGGACTTGAGCGCTGCGTAATAATTTCCTTTTCGGACCAATTCGTGGGCGTTGTTGACGGCATGCAGGATCTTCAGGGACTCCCTCAGGGCATCGGACACGTCGGAGATGTTCTCGCGGACGGCCCGCGTGTTCACCAGGGCCTGCTTCTGTGCTGCCAGCTTCTCGGTGCTAGCTTGGATAGACTGGTTCAGTTCGAGGATATCGGCGGTTAAGGTGACGGTGCGCTCGCGGACGTTCTGGAGGTGGTTGACGGAGCCCAGGAACTCCTCGTGCTTCGTCAAGCCTATCCTCTCGATCTCGGCCTCGCGATCTTCGGCATATTGCGACAGATTGTGCGTGAGACCCGTCTCCCGGCCGGTCGACGTCGCATCCTTCAGAACAGGGATCAGTTGATCGAGGAATTCGGCATCCGACGTGGAGAGGATAATCTGCTGCACCGCGGATGTGTAGTCGTCGTAGTTCTGGGGCCGTCGTGGCATAGTGGCGGCCGGCATGAAGCTATTCGTAGTATGCCGCCCTGTCGGTGGCTAAGAGGCTTGGTAGGCGGGCGTTCGGTCTCGGCGTTTCGACAGGCGACGATGGGCGGCGACGGGTTGCAGGTGAAGGTAATCACTGCAAGGCGAAAACCTCATCGTTGAAAATAGTATCGACAGCTTGTGCAGCGACTCCCTTCTCTCTCTCTCCGGTCGTTGCGGGTCGTATACTCTAAGTTGCGTGTGATCCCTAGAAGATGACAGGCGAACAGGGCGTTATCGACTCCTAAGCAGGTATGGTTGAGGTACCTTACCTGAGATATGAGATGCGACATCCGTAAGTACCGTAGGCAGGTATTGCATGTACCTGCAGCGAACGCTACTGCATGTGACCACGCAACAGAAAGCTCCACCCCCGAGACAAATGGGGGGTAATTAGGGTATAGGTACCTACCTGTCCCCTAGGGCGCCTTGCTGTTACAAATACCTACCTCCTACCCAGGTATGTGGCTTGCCGTCGTGGCGCAGAACCTCATATCTCATTCCTGTGCTTTCGATGGGCATTCCCCGTAGCTGACATGAGTAACTCTCGACTGCCCAAGTACGTGAGTTAAAGTCTTTCCGCTACGCCGTTTAGCTTAACGTCGAGAGACGGACTGAGTGGAATGCCTAGGCGTCCAAGCAAGCGCCTCCCCCTGGCTTGCTTCGAGGGTGTCGAGTACCTATCAGAATCTGAGGTCGGCCAGAGCTAGGCACACATGCTTGGTATCATGAGTCCGCTCTGCCTGTCTTGTTTACTCTTCTACCGTACGCACACGCATACGGTGTAGAGGGTCCAGTTCAGTTCACCTACATTTTTCTTTCTTGAAAGGCTTGGCTCATGTTGCCATACCATGACTCTGGTCGGCCTTCGCCTTATGTATAAGCTAGGTCAGAGAATTACACGTCACGTCCTATCCTATTACGGGACAGGCTATATATTCTATCTCTAGTTATATTAAACCTTCGCCTTTGAGAGACCCCGCGTTGCTAGCAATCGACTGCGGCGAACCTGCTGTGCTTGGTTACGAGCAAGCCGCGCCCATCTAGCTACCTCTCACCAGCGCCTCAAAGATCAAGAGATGTACTCTCTCCTCCGCGAAACTGGTCTCGCCTAAGCGCGTCCCCCCTAACACACAGCCTTCCCGAGTGAAATCCCAGAGTCTCTCTCTCACGAAACCGGGGGTCTTAATCCGCGTTGGATTGGTACACGGGAGAGCAATAGCCGTCCAAGCACGGGGGGTTGCTGCTCTAAAGACAGCCTTTGCCTGGCTCAAGCTCAAAGGAGGCCCCGGAATGCTTGTTCCACGGGCATCAGGAAGCTAATGGATTGGGAGCTTGACTACCTACCTAAGGGATAGGGCTCTGCGTCTCGTGATGTGTGTATACGCAGGTAGCATAGCAACACAACACCCCAACAGCGTCACCTCGCCTACCTGCGTGGACGGGTGGAAGCACGATCACACGTCATGGGCCATCTGGTTGCCTACTTGCCGCCTGTTATCCTCCCCAAGGCGAGAAAGGGCGGCCGAGTTGATTGCGGACGTGTCCAACCTGCTCACGGGCCTGGCATGGACGCAGCTCTTGCCGCTCAGGTCCGTGGCCATGCCAGGCTACCCGGTAGCCTGTGGTTACAGCTTACAGCTCACACGGAGGCAATCGTGCGTCCGGTCTGGATAGGCGCGTGCGGTCAGCAGAGGCGGTTAGCAAATGCAGCTAGCATGGAAGCTGCTCCAGGCTCTCTGTCGCCTCGGTGCTCGCTGCCTGTGCGTCGTCTACCTCAACTGCCCTGCCTGTAAGCACGAAATCCACGGTTGCGGCCAAAAAGCGGACTTGCTCAGATGGTTTGTCTACTGGCTAGTCCAGCCTGGGCCCCTCTAATTATTTCTACCATGTCATCACGGCAAAAGGCGCCGAGCAAACAACGGAAGTCAGCACGCCTCCGTCCCAAGCTCCATTGCTTGCTCACCTAGGGCAAGTACACCGGACGCCGTAGACCCCCCAAGGTATAGGGCTGGTACATGTACCGGCGGTATGCCCGCCCCTCGCCGGACGCGTCCATGTACACATACTTGCCAGCGCGTTCCTTTTTTTTTTCTCCCTCTTCGCGACAAGCTCCTCCCACCTGGCAACTCTTCCCATATATAGGTACTAGGCGATCTTGCTTGGGTGTGTGCCGGCTCCTCACGCAGTTCTGGCTCGCGTTTCTGCGTTGGCAAGTAGGGGGGGAGGTACCGGAGGTATTGTAGGTTTCTGGTTGACGTACCCAAGTATTGGCCCGGATTCCCTATTCCCACACCTTCCCAACTACACAAAACTCAAATAGTCCCCAGCCAAAACTCCCGAATATTCACAGAGTAGGTAGGTGCCTCCCGCCGTCCATCTGCCCTCTGCCTTTTCTTCCTCGGCGCCTAACAACCTTACTGTCCACGTCTCAGCGACTTCTTCTACAACCTCTCCTCCCCCCGATCTATACCCACTGCCCGCCCCTTTTCCTCTTTTTTTTTCCCGCTTCATTCCCTTCCCTGATCGTTGGACTCTTAACGCTTCCTCACTCTTGGGACCAGTCTAGATTTCATCACTAACACGCCCTCCCCCTCTTTTCCAGCTGGTCTTAGAGAAACGCCATCGCCCTTGGTACGACATTTGACGCACTGCCAAGGCCCTTCTTGGTGCATCCGAGTAGTTAAACCCCCACGGGGAACCTCAAGGGTCGACTTTGACTAAATAACAGCAGTCTTCCATCTATCCGACATCTCCTTTCGGCCTCTGACGCCCGTCGGCTAGATTTCTCCTCTTTCTCGGGTTCTGGTAGCCTCGTCGTTTTCTAGCACGTATCCACGTCGCGAGTCGAGGTACGAAGTTGAGAGGCTACCTCTCTCTCTCTCTCATCTCGCTTCTTTGCTTCCACCCCCGCCCAACCGGCCATGTTACAAGGCCAACGCCAATATTCACAGAACTTTGGTGATATGAGTAAGCTTGCCGTTGGTCCCAAACTGACTTTGCTGTAGTTCAGGCCCGCCTCCCCTTTACATCCATCGGAACATTGGCGCTTCTCACCCCGTCACCTGCTCATTCTGAAGACTCGCCACAGCGTTGGAAGGAGCGTTGGGAGAACCCCTGCGCGAACAATTGGAAGTTGCGCCCCGAACTTTGCACGAGAACTGGGAAGCGACGTCAGGACGAGCTGGGCCAGCAGTGACTACCCACAGATCCCCATTCAGGTTTTTTTTTTCTTGACACATCAAGGCATCTCGACGACCTTTCCGATCCCGACCAACTTCACCGGTAGGTCTCCAAACTCTCCGCCTTGTCCAACTCATGACTGCCTAGTTCCGTCTCGTTGACCATTGACCCCCGCTGACCAGGGAAGATATCATCAAGCCTCCTCGAGAAGAGCGCATGATTCAGGGGCTCAGTCTTGCCCTACATCAGCAGAACATCTCCAGTAGCACTTCACACACCTTGGTACCTGACTTCGTCCGCCGGCCATTGGTCCCCCATCCCCAAGTCTTTAACGTATCATACGTTTGTGACGAGTAAGTAGCTTCCCGCCTCCGCCGTCATCACATAGCTACCTCGTGAGCTACCCATCTACTAAGTACCTTCCATCCCCAACCTTCGAAATACGACGAGGACATGTCCACCTCGTAATGTTGCCCCCAGTCCTCCTCGCTGCCCGTCTCTTCCCTCCTTCTCACCAGGCTAAACCCATCTTTTGTGCCATTCCGTACCATGCTCACGCGATTCGCCATCTCGGACGCCCCTGTTTACAGCTCTACTCTCGCTTTGGTCGTCCGTACCTTTCCTTAATATAAGCCCAAGCCCATCGTCATATCCTGCTAACAAAAATATATCGCAGGCATACGCCTTTAGGGTCCGGCCACACCAAAAAGGGCACAGGAATCTTTCCCGCCGTCTATCTGTCTAGGCTTTTCGCCGGCGCAGGATACCTCTAGGATCAACATACGGAGCCGCTGACGACTGGGAGGACGATAACATCCTCTGCCAGTGGCCAGCTGTGCGCCCCCATAAGGTTGGTATATCTACTTTTTCTTCTAAAAGCTCCCCCTTCCCCCTTTTGCTGCCCTGTCCCGTCCTGACCTGGCCTGTGATCATTACCAACATTTCTCCTGCTTACAGTTGCAACAAATTTATACAGTTTTCCAATCGGGGATCTCTTCGGGCAGCCCACGTCGCGAATATTTGGCTGAATTTGTGACATCCACCGAGGTCCTCCCCGTTTCCAACACTTGGTTAAGTTCCTAACCAGGTAAATCGTACCTTCGTCTTCCCAATGACAGAACGGATGTACCCTATTAGAAACGGAGAGGGCGGTGGCTTCGCGCCCACTAGATATTCGCATTTGCCATCTCGCCCACCTTCACTGACGTCAGCTCCAGGGACTAGCCAGTACTTCCGTATCGGACCGGACCTTCCAGTATCGACACGTATACTGTATAACCCCTCCTGCACGATGAATGTCCAACAGTCCCGAGAGGGGCATTTCAATCCCGCATCGCCTCATTCTTCAAGCGGCGCTGCTGACTCCTTCAATGGCACCCCTGACACTCGATTGTCGGCCTTTTCTCCGGAGGATGGATCTGCTAGATCTACAAAGACGTTAGGGTCCCTCGGCTCCGGCGCCCGAGAGGCTGGTCCAATCAAGTACCCAGCCAATTCTCAACAACCTCTAGAAAGGTCGAATTCGTTCTACCATGGGAACCCCCATCTTGATAAGGACCCCTTCATCACTTCGTCTTCTTCAAGTCTTAAGACCACCCAGAAGCTCTCGCCAACGGCATCTACATTCTTTCCTTTACCTTCGAATACGCTCATCCGCGGTTCGGCGTCTGAGCCTAAGAGGGTATGCGATGACTTTTCGGAGGATCTGCTTCTGGGCTACGGCGGTCGAGCCTCTGGACAATCTTCGCCGGGTGGTTTGACGTACCGCATGTTCGTCCACGATAAGCCAAGCACGGATGCTGGAATCTCAAGATGCCTAGTCATCTCGACGGTCCACGGCAAAGTGTCTCGTGCCGACATCGAACTCTACCTAAATGTAAGATCCCTCGCCTGCAAGTATTCACGCCTAGCCTAACCGTTTTCTAGGAGCTCCAGCAGGCGGGCTTTCCATTCAAGGGAAGCAAAGAGATATACGAGTGCGGCGAGCAAATGTTCATTCATTTTTCCAACATACGCGACGCCTGCACCGTCTCCTCGAATCTCGCTATGGGGGGCCGTGACTGGATAGTGCGTTCGGTTACTCCTCGAGAATTTTCGCAGGTATGTAGCCCAACAAGCGTGAAAGGTTGCTATACTAAGGGTGCGTATTAGGTTGTGGAACCCGGGGTTGGTCTTGTTACCGCCCATGAGGGCCAGCTATATCTCAGTGTGTTTGCGCACGCGGCAAATGCCATCACCGACCCCCAGCAGCTTGAGGCCTTCCTGAAGGATATCCTGCAATCTGAAGGAGACTTATTTGCCCTTCAGACACGAGAAGGGGTACAGGGAAGTCTAATGAGCGCTGTCGTCGAATATTGTGACAACGAGATGTCCCTGCGTGCTGTCTCTAGGTTCAATGGCGTTGTCGTTAATGTATGAGGCCCTTCTCGAGCCTTGAAAGTCAACCTTGCTAATAGTTGAGAAACAGGGCCTTCAAATGTGCATCGTCATATACCGACCTGATATTCAGCCGATGCTAAACGCGGCACCAGGCGCAGTGACTGGTCCAGCTCGACCTATGGCTAGTGAATCGGACTTAGTTGGTGGCTTCCAGCGGATGTCTCTGTCAAGACCTCAGTCAGTCGTATCGTCGACGAGCAATTCTCTACTACACACACAAGTTCGGTCGCCCGTCTCCGCCGATGGCTTCCAGCTTCAACCATCTTACGGAATGATGCCTGTTTTATACCATGGCCTACCTGTTAGTTCCTCCTATGTATTCGATCAACTCCCCTCCAGAAGCAATAGTACCGTGGCATCTGCCGGCAACTATTCTTTGGCGAGTCCCATGGCGTCGCAGCAGGGCCCATACCTACCTACAGATCTCGTGACACCGCGACAGTTCCAACAGTGCGGCCGCCCAGACGGTCGCCGGCAAAATGCCATGCGGGTTGCTAGGTCGCCTTACTACAATGCCGCCAATCATCACAATCACGTCGACGTTGGCCGCATTCGGGAAGGGATTGACGTGCGCACAACAGTAGGTCATTCCGTCATAGTATCGACCTGGACGGGTGTTGACTTAATGGGTAGATTATGCTACGCAACATACCTAATAAGGTAGACCAAACGCTTCTGAAGCGAATTGTTGACGAATCTAGCTGGGGCAAATACGACTTCATGTATCTGCGCATCGATTTCGCAAATGATTGCAAGTGAGCAACCCCTATGATAGCCTATGCCTGAGACACTTGCTGATTCTGTCGTTGCAGCGTCGGTTATGCGTTCATCAACTTTGTCGACGTGAGTTCTCATGTCTCCCTCCTCAATACTTCTGGGTGTGGCTGACATTTTCCCTAGCCGTTGGACATTATCGACGTAAGATGGCCGACCGCTTACACGGATAAGTTTGCGTGCTAACAGAACCTATTTTAGTTCGTGAACGCCAGGGGTAATCAACGCTGGAACTGCTTTAAGAGCGATAAAGTGGCTGAGATTTCGTACGCGAGTAAGTCAACTACAGGGTTATTCAGTTGTATACACCTTGATACTGATGTGAGAGGAAGCCATCCAAGGCAAAGATTGTCTGGTACAGAAATTCCGGAACAGCTCGGTGATGCTTGAGGCCCCCCATTATCGCCCTAAGGCAAGCTACACTTCCCTCAGACCTAATGTTTAGCGGACGTAGGTGGTTGACCCTCTTAGCTCTTTTACACCCTGAATGGGCCCCGTCCCGACATGGCTGGCCAGGAAGAGCCCTTCCCGGAGCCTGACAATCAGTCAAAGATGAAGAGAAGCTGCGAGAATGCAGAGCATGTCGGTACGTAGAGACGAGGCTGGTCGCTTCGGGGACGCGTCGTAAGCTGAACTGAACTCGGACAGGCCTTTTCACTCCACATGCAGGCCAGCATTTCCGTGACGAGCAACGGCGCCGCCGCTCTCAATTCGACCGTGGAACTCGGCTTGCCGCCCTTGAGGAGTACGACTATAATACAGCCGCGCGCCAGCAGCCTTATTACACGCCTCAGTAAGCTCCTGACAACCCCCGCGACCGTTCCTGGGGGTTGTGGGTGGTGTTGATGTAGGTATTATCCCGGGTCGGTCCATTTCGGCAAAGAAACTGTTACTATTACATACTATGCTCCTAAAGACGTAAACTTTCAGGCACAAGGGGAATTTTTCCTATCATGGTCAGTTTATCTATACTCAGCCAACATTTATAAATTGTCGACGCTTCTAGCTAACTTCGCTAGGCTCGGAAATCCCCCATATGCTATACTATTCATAGAGCAGTCTACCAATGGCATACAAACCTGCATAGCGCCTCATTTCCTACTGTCGACTATTTCACTCTCGTATAGCCGCTGGCGACGGCGGTCTCGCACCCTCTCGGATTTCATTCGACCAAATACTCAAGCGTTGCCACGACCACCAGGGACATCGAGAGGAATCACGCCGTTAGTAATTAAACGACTGGAAAAGGCCCGCTTATTCACTATACGTATTCATTTTTGATTTATTTAGAAAGGCCGAAAGAAGAAAAAAATGTGTGCCGACCAAGGAAAGTCTACATCGAAGTAGATATTTCGAGATCATAATGGCTTCATTTTTTCGATTGCTGATCTCACCGGCGGAAGGGATTTACGACCACCAGCACGTCACATATCCGCATCTCTCCTCTACTAGTATCGGCCTACATTCGCTCTGCTATCTATACGATGAACCTCCCCGTGTTTGCGAAAACTGGGGCAATTCACCAGGGGCACAGCACGGCATCTAGATTCTCAACCAGCCTTACGAGACACGTAGAGGTTTTCCTCTATTTCGTTTTGGGGAAGTATTGGTCGGCAACATTTCGATTCCCTTCAACTAACAGGGTTTGAGGGATATGACCTCTGGTCGCGGTCAGGGGGCCCGTTCTGGTAGTTAGTATTTCCTGGCGATGATTTTTTAGTTGATTGAGTGGAATGAAGAATTGCGGTGGTTACCCGGTTACTCCTTTAACAACCAGTCTACACTGGCCGATAACTAACGTCTCATGGTCGACAATTGCTTGACATCAACTCGGGTTGGTTGGCCCCGGCAGCGTCCCGCAAGGTCTTGGGCGAGAAAAGACAACTAGATTGGTGGGGAAATGGCGCAGCTTTAGGCTCGACCTCCATAGTCGACTGCGATTTGCTTTTATATTTATGCTTAACTCTGTTAGTACGCATGATAGATAGCAGTGGTGTGGCTTAATGCAACTAGATACACGTTTGACACCGATGCATAGGCAGTGTAGTCTCAATCGTAATCTCGTCATTCGTATTCATTAGAACGGCTGTATACGTAAATCACCCTTATCAATCCGGGTCTTCTGGTAACGCAGGTAGAGGCTTTCGTGTTGCGTGCACTGAGGTCGACCTACTCGTTAAAGAGGGAGCGTACTCGATATCGTCGTCCTCCGACGGCGTTAGCTGCCTCTCTGACCTCCTAGCCATGGCCTCTGCGTATGTCGACGGGTTGCCTCCCTCGGCGACGCCCCTCCCATCCTCATCGGAAACGGCGTTAATAGTAGTAGCGGTAGTAGTTATCGTATTGGCAGTAGCGATAGCAGGCGTAGGGCCGCCGGAATCGGCGGCAGCAGGGGGGCGGAGGCCCCGATTCCTCCGGGTGGTAGGCGTGGCGGGCTCCGAGTCGTAGGCGGCGTCGGGCAAGCTGGGCGTGGACGAGGGCGTGGCGGGGCGGAAGGCGAAGTCGATGCTGGCGTCGAGTTTGGACGCCGTCGCCGCCGCCGCCGCAGCAGCAGCAGCAGCGGTCCTGTCGGGCGACGGGCAGGACCCGTGGCGGCGGAGGTGAGAGGGGTAGGTGGAGGCCGGGGCGGAGGCGGTGGAGTGCGGCGTCTGGTTCGGGGTGGTGTCTTCGGCGCGGGGATGGGCTTGGTGGTGATGGGTGTGGTGGTGGTGGTGAAGGTGGTCGGGGTAGTACGGCTCGGTCGGCGGGGAGCCGTCCAGGTCCCTCGCGCCGGCGGCGTCGCCGCGGCCGACGCTGGGCGGCGTCCCGTTTGTCGTCGGGGGGCTCGCGGTCTCGATGACGGCCATGAGGTGGGCGTGGGCGTGGGCGTCCTTGGCGGCGCCGGCGCCGGCGGCGTGGTGGTGGTGGGAGTGGGAATGGTGCTGCTGCTGCCGCGCCCGCGGCGTCGTCGGGAAGATGGGGGAGGCGAGCCTGGTGTAGTACGACAGGCCGCGACGGCGGCTGCCGTTGCCGCCGCCGCCGGTATCCATGTCGGCGCCGTCGGCGCCGGCGGTGCCGAGGAACTGGCTCGGGTAGTACGACTCGATGCCGGCGGCGCCGCGGGAGAAGATGGCGACGAAGAGGCAGCCGAGCAGCAGGACGCTCTGGAGGATGGCCATGCGCTTCTGGAAGACGACCTCGTCGGCGAGGACGCCGAGGCGGGCGCTGAGCGCGACGATCTCGCGCTCCGACTGCTCGCGCTGCGTCTCGAGGGCGATGACGGTCGACTGCCAGACCTGGTCGTACTGCGTCCGCACCTCGCGCAGCTCGCCGAGCACCGTCTTGTTGAGCGTGTCGAGGAACAAGTCCACCTTGGCCACCTGGCGCTTCTCGAGCCGCGCGAGGGCCTCCTGCAGGAACTTGGACTGCGACTCGATGTACTGGAGCGACAGGGTCGTGTTCGACTCGAGCGTCTGGAGCCGCTTCGTCAGCGCCTTGAAGAACGAGTCCTGGACCGTGGGCGCCGGGCTGGCCGAGGAGGACGCCGTCGTGGTCTTATTGCGGGGGGTGGTGGGAGAACCGGAGGGCTGTTGCTGCGCCTTGGAACCTGTGGATCTCGAAGACGGAGGTCTCATAGACGTCGGAGCGACTGTTCTGCCTTTCGAGACGGATTGCGCACTACCGGACTTGCCTGCAGCCGGAGGTACAATCGTGGTAGGCGTCGTCGTTGCCGGCGTTGCAGACCCCGACCTCGATTCTGAGGGCGCTGTCACCGTTGACGTATATCCCGTCGCATTTGCAACGGCCGTGCTCATCGAGGCCTCCTCAGATCCGCCTGAGGAGGCCGAGTCGGCTGTTCTAGCCGCCGCCCTCCCAGCAGTTCCCGTCGAGATGGCTCCCGAGAAGGAGGTGCTAGAGTTATGTGATGCCACCCGTTTAGTTGACCCGACTGCTGCTGATGTGTTGCGCTCATAGTTGTCATCACTAGGGTTGAGGGTGTAATATCTTGCATCGGTTGCAGCGCAAGTGGGATTAAACGGGTAATGATGGCGGAAATAGGATTTCTCCCAGTAGGGCACCCAGTCACTCTGCTCTAGGGAAATCGTCTGGTTCTCAGGCTGGATGGGCGCAACTACTTCGGCCTCCTCAACTGGGGCATCGACTATGTCGGTAGATTCCCCTGAAGCTTCGGGGGTGGCCTTGGCATGATCGTCTTCGACCTCGAGATCGGCTGGGTCGGCCTCTTTCCAAGAGTCGAGCATACGTGTACCGTGGACTCTGAGCAAGGACACGGGACAATAGTACTCATTGCCGTAGTGGCTTAGGATCTCGACCCGGACATACCTGGCCCATATCTGGGGGTTTTCGACGAGAAAAGGCTGGATATCTCTTGAATTACGAGCCTCGAAGGTGCCCAGTATCTTCCACTTGTCTAGCTTGACGGGATACCGATCGCTAACGCTAACTCGGAAGCGGCGTAACATGCTCGAGAAGAACTCGAAATTGGCCAAGACTACGGTATCGACTAGGATGTCATCGCTCAACTCGACGATGAAGAACTTGTTCTGCATGGCGCACTCTAAGAGCATATACGAGTCTTTGTTCTCGACTAGGATCGCCTTGGGGTTCTTAGCACCCGGGCTCGCCTTCTTGATGGTGGCGCCGGCGTCGAAGGAGGCGTACGAGAACCTCTCCTTGCACGTCGTCCCCGCATCCTTGCTCCGGTAGCCCTGGGCCAGCCCTTCGTCATACGTCACCTTGTCGTCCTGCCTCTCCGCCTCCTTCTCCTTCTGAGAGGGCCGGGTAGCCGAGGTGATCTCGGAGATCCTGTCCGAGTAGGCGTCGAAGTCGAAGGAAACCTCGCCTTCGTCGCCGAGACTATCGAAGTCTTCGCCGGGATAGACGCCGCCGTGGGTGTCTCTAGATTTGTGATGCCTCGGTTCCAGCGCGTCCTGGCCGGATTTCTCGAGCATCATGGCCTTCCACTGCTCGAAGGACATGAACGCGCCAGTGCTGAGGTCGTTGCCGTCGGCGTCGAGGTCATCGTGGGCGGCGGCTTCGGCTGTCGACTCGGCAGCGCTGGGAGAAGCGGCGGCGGCGGCACTCGAGGACTCGGGAGTCGAAAGAGGCGAGGGGCTGGCGGTAAGACACTGCTGGGGCAGTGTGTGGGTGATGTAGTTCACCGTCTTCGAGGCGCAAGTGAGCTCGGCAGAGGGGACAGTAGTGGGAGGCGATTTTGCGGCATCGTGGGCTGTCGAGGCGCTAGCATCAGCTTGGCCGAGCGCACGATTTGCCGAGAGAGGAAGAAGAAGAAGCAGGTGGGGGAGGATGGTGATTACACGCCGCCTCTCTCGTCCGAACCACATTGCGAATGTGGCGAGGGCATCCGTCGAGTCAGGAGATGGTCCATAGAGAGAGAGGTGTATGGATGAGGAGAAGAGGAAGAACGGTGGCTGGGTTAGGCCAAGTGTTGGAGAATGAACGAAGGGGGAGAGGAAGAGGGAAATGGGTGAGACCTGTTATGTCACTGTCGGCCCGGACGGCGGAAGAGATGTGACAAGCTGTCGTGACATGGCCATACAGTATGTGTAGAGTAGCGGTAGGGTACCTAAGTAATCTGAGTAGGAGGTAGGTAGGTAGGTTGTCGAGGTAGTAGTAATCTCGATAGATTGAGATGAATGCTACGTGAGGTGAAGTGTGATGTGCATATCACATCACCTGTGTGGTACCTGAGGTAGCGTGGCATGTACCCAGTACATTGACGTTTTCCAGCATTGTCTCCGTGTCTGCGTGGGTATGCGATGTATTGGGGTACTTGGCCACCTTCCAACATTGCCCTTAGGTACTCTGAAGGTACCAAGGTATCAAATATAGGTTAGGTACATAATGCCACCGCCCGTGCATACTGCCGATATGCACCTAACCTATAACGCTACCTACATATCTGAAGAATGCCGCTTGCCTGCCTAGACATACGCGTAATGGATTCATAAGCTTACCACGGATTGAATCCGTCTTAGGCATATATCTACAGTACCTTGGTATACCCATATGTGTAGGTATGCAGACCAGTGTGTAGGGCATACGAGGCGCTTCGTGTGTGTTGGAAACTTCGTGCGACGGCAGTAGCGTTCCCATTGGAACGGCGATCCGCCGTTGGTAACTGTGCGTTTTGGCAAGGCTCGCTTACGTTGCTTCGTAATCACTTAGTCATCTGTGGGCATACGAAACGTTGTAAGCTGAACCTCACTGCTGATCTATTGAGAGGAGATTCTAGGTCCTAGAACTGCGAAATAACGAGCTTTTATAAGGCTCGATTTACAGGTGAATTACAGCCTCCTTTCAGGTGAATAGGCAAGCGTTGCAAGAGCCTTTGCTGACCAATTGGATGCCTCAGGATCCACAACTGTGCCTTTTGTAATATTGCTTTAAACCAGCTCGGCTTGCGTTTATGCATGTATCCCGCCGCGTCCGAGCTTCCCTCCGACCCGCGCCACCTCCATCGCTAGATACATATCCCTCTTAGCTTACACACATGTCAGTCCTCAAGCTCAACGCCTTCGTCAACCTCCCTCCCCATCCCCTCTCTTCTGAGCTCTCCTCACCCCGCGGACGACACGCGTACCACACACCTCTTCCTGTTCGATCTGTGGCGCGGTCAGTCCGGCCGGATTCCCGGGGAGCTTAAGTTGGGAGCCGTAGCAACTCTCCCGACCTACTGGTTCTTAAAAAGCACCACCCCCATTTCCAAACCAGAAGCACCTCTTTCCTCCCTCCTCTACACCGAACTCAACTCGATCGAGAAAGAAGGCTCCCGCAGTCCGGCTTCTGAATGCTACCCACGGAAATCTCATCAAACACGATGCCGCAGTCGGACCTACCATCGAATCTAACACCACCTACTTCTCCCAACATGTTCCCAATGCTGGACCTCCCAACAGAATTGATTTTCATCATCGTCTCTTTCCTGGACTCCGAGGAAGTCGTCTCCTTCTCCGTAACTTGCAAGGCGCTCTACCGGCTCCTCTACGAGCTCTGGCCCTGTCACTTCCAGAACGGCAACCGCCTGATGGGATCAGCGCCGTTGGACCTGATAAGATTCTTAGAGCTCCTGGGGACCGACCTTCCCGACCGTTTTATGTGCTACCGGTGCGTGAAGCTCCACAACCATCGAAGCCTCATCAAGGGGGATCAGTGCACTCGGAACCCCTCTATCATTCTGCCCAGCGGCCGTCGCGACCCGGGCCACGGGGGAACGATGACCTTTGGCGCGCTGTGGCCGCAATACGCCTTCCATCGCTACGAAGCTCGCGACATCGTTCTGTGTAACCGTTATATGGCCGGAGCTAATCCTCTACTTCCCTACTTCGCAATATCCACGAACTGGAAGCTCGCTAGGCTGGGCAGCGCCTGTAGCAACCCGGACTTCATCCACGGCTACGTCAAACTAGACACCGAGGCGGTGGTTTCCGAAGGTTCTCTGTTCCTCCACAAAATCCAGCGGACGTGGATGTCCCCCGACAGGGTGAAGCCGTTCCTCAAGGTTAACGCCAACGTCACCATGAAGCAGGTGTTCGCCTCCTGCTGCCACGGGACCAAGCTACGGCACGCCTTCTCGCCCGCCCTGCACCTCGTGGACTGGGACCGCTTCGACGGGATGTCGGTCCGGGACACGATCTCGGAGTTCCAGCTGATGACGCAGAGAGACGGCCGCTACCAGAAGCCGTCCGGCCCGGACGGCTGGGAGACGGAGTCCCCGTGGCACTGGCCCCACGTCCTCGGCGGCTGCCGCTGCTGCCGCACGGACTACGCGGTGACGATACACAACCACGGCCGCGCCGGCGTCGAGCTCGTCCTCGACGTCTTCCAGGACCTCGGGTTCTGCGACCTCAAATACTGCAACCGGTGGTCCTTCTGCTGGGGCACCCTGTACCTGGAATACTCGAGCTCGATCCAGAGGCGCCGCGAATTCCCCCCCGTCTCCCACCGCCTGTTCCCCACCGTCCCCGGCAAGAGCGCCAGAGACCACCCGTCAGCGCCGACCGCCGAGGACGTGTGGGAGCTGCCCACACACGAACGAGCGGCGAGACTTGCCAAGTGGTCGCCGGATACGTAGGAGAGGCGGAAAAGGCGGCCTTGGTGGGGCCGATGCGGTATTGGGGATCGACGTCCGTGACGCTAGGTCGGCTACGCAGCGTGTCGGTTGTGATACCGTGCACTCGCTGACCTTGTAGTCGGACAGAAGGGGAGGAAAAGAAGAAGTCTGTCCTCGGATAATTTGGCACTTCACGTCGTCTCAACTCTGCTCTGCTCCGCACGGGTGTGATGTACATTCCCCGGCAGCGAGCTCAGCCATAGTCAATGAGTTATGTATAAGTTATGACGCTCTATACAAAGAACCAACAGTCAGCTAAACGTATCGGCGGCGTCCCCAGAACGTCGGACCGCAGATCCGGGATGCTTAGGCCTACTAACGTGACATTGGCCTGGGTGGTATCCCGGGACCCCTCCCTGACCGCCTTCTAGCTAGACCTCCCGTCTCCTATGTTATCGAATGCGACGTTAGAAATACTGTCTCGTAGCTACGTGAGCGCTTCCTCCAACTTGAAATATGTAGCTCAAGCTAGACTAGAAGTAACCGAGGCAACACCTGGGGGGGGGGGGAGAGACAAGTGCTTCGAAAGCTATTAAGGGGGTTTCCATTTCCTCTGCGCCGCGAAGCGACGGCAAGGGGTTCGATACTTGACTATAGTGCGTTATATGCTGTTGGTTGCTCTCATTGCAGTTTCTCTCTTTTTTTGTTTTCCTCAAATACATACACGCGCCGCCCAGCGTTCCTAGGAGATCCAGGGGGGAGGGGGAGGAGACACGGCGACGACGGGTCCAACACTAGCCACACACACACGCTCGCCACCCCCCCAGCACACACAACCGGCGCGCGCGCCAGCGAACTCGGCTCGCCTGCCTGCCTCGTCGCGAGACCCGAGTCCGACCTCCTGGCCCTCCTGGCCACTAGCGCAGGGCGCACACCGCACCGACAAGCAGGGGAGAGGCGGGGAGAGAGGGTGGGGGAGGAAGAGCAGACAATAAGAGAAATAGAAGAACCAGAATAGAAAAAAAAACCACCAGAGCGGTTTCGATACGCAACGAGGCAACAAACCCTGGGTATTTTTTTTATCGGCTTGCCTCGCCGGATACCTTTGTCGATCTGTAATGACATGCCCTTCGTTTCCTCTTTCCTCCGTTACCAGTTTTTCTCTAGAAAAAAAAATTCAAATGGTCAGAAAATGGATTGACGCCGCCTGTACGCCCCGCCCACGCAGGGAGAACCGCCTGATCCCAGGCATACCCTGTTCGTAAAATAACATGTTGCGATCAAGTCGTGGAAATAATTACTGCCGCGAGAAAGGAAAGGAGGGGCCCGTCGGCAAGCCCGACAAGGCGATGCTGGGAAGAACTCATGGCTCGCCATCACTCTGGGCACCGCCCCCACCCGAGTTTCCGTTCCCTTGGCTGACGCCGTTGGTCACGAGCTTTATCCTCGTCGTGCTCGCAGACGGCTGCGGTGTTCCGGCGCTGGTGGTCGGGGCGACTGAGCTGTCTTTCACTGAGACGTCTTCGAGATCCCCCAGTTCCGGGTGCTTGTTGATCTCGTCCTGCGCTTGGTCGTTGAAGAATTTCTGCTCGTGTTAACGAAATGAACCACCTGCTATTTGGGGCGGCCTCGAGACTTACCTCCATATTAATTGCGTCGGAGTAGAGAAGACTTCCGTCCTCGTTGTAGGTTCTGCAATTGTTGCACATCAAAACGATGTCCTTGCGCATGTCGTTGATGCTATTATACTCCTCCTTCTTGATCTTGGCTTGTATCTGGTTCATGCAGATGGGGTTCTGAATGAGAACGTAATAGTCGCCGTAATCACGTTTGGACGGCAGCTTGATGAAGGGCCCGATGATCAGGCGCTTGGCAGGTTCCTCGTCCTCGTCGTCCTCAACCTGTTCCTCGGGTGGGATGTCCGCTTCGAGACCCATCAATCCGTCGAAGATATTACGCAGGCTCTTCTGGAGAACCTGTCGCAACTCCGAGCTAAGACGCGAATCGCTAGCCGCGCCCACCGATGCCTTAGGCCGCCCTAGAGGACCCCGTCGCTTCTTGGCAGGGGGCTCGGCATCGTCGTCTTCGGCTTTCCGCTTCTCATTCTTGGTACCAGGCTTGCGGCCGCGCTTCTTGGGTGGCGTCTCGACCTCTTCAGTACTTGCGCGGCTCGCACTCGGAGAGTTGGCGCCCGATGCGTTTAGTACCGCGAGACGCTTGAGTTTGTTCGATTCTCGCTTGTCCTTTCGCGCTTGTTTTCGTGCCGCGGCGGCCTCTGGTGAGTCCTCGTCGTCGTCCACAGCCATGAGCCATTGCTCCTCGGTTAGACCGTCATCGTACTTAACACGGGTACGCTCGCGAGCGCCGCGGCCGAGGATCTCTTCTTGTTCTTCACCAACCGGATTGCCCTCACTAAGGTAAATGTCCGGAAGCTCATCTTCGGCCATGAGCCGCGGGATGCGCTTCGACCCTGGGCCAGTGCCGTACAGGTGATCCTTTGCACGATCCTCATCAAGCTTTTGGAATACGACGACTTCGTCCTCATTTCGGGCCAGTATCATATTCAACTCCTCGTCATCCATCTCTTCCTGCTCGCCCGATTCCGCCATATCGGCGGACTCTAGCAGGGTCCGAAGCATGGCATCACGGTCCGTCTCCGAGGATTTGTTGTCAAATCGACCAGCCTGGATAACTTTGCCGTCCATGTCAAGCTTGAACCTTGCCCGCTCAAGAATCTTCTCTTCGACCGAGTTCGAACTGATGAGTCGTAGAATACGCACTTCGTTCTTCTGGCCGATACGATGGGCACGATCCTGGGCTTGCAGATCCTGATGAGGATTCCAGTCCGAGTCGTAAATGATGACTGTATCTGCGGTTTGCAGGTTGAGACCGAGACCGCCGGCGCGAGTGGAAAGCAAGAACATGAAGTAAGGCGAATTAGGAGCATTAAAAGTCTTGAGGAGGTCAGACCGGTCCTCTGACTTCGTCGTACCGTCTAGGCGCAGATACTGGATCCCCCTGAATCGGAGGAAGTCTTCCATGATGTCCATGATGGCGGTCATCTGGAAGAACATCAAAACACGATGCCCAGTGGCTCTGTACTTGGGCAGGATCCGATCCAAGAGCTCGAACTTGCCCGCCGTTCGCCACAGGAGGTCGTTGCTGGTGTTCGTAGGGTTCATCTGGTTCTCTACTTCGTCGAACACGAAGGGATGATTGCAAAGTTTTCGAAGCTGCATGATCATGTTGCTCAGACCACGAGCGCCCGTCTTACCACCCTTCCCGTCGCTAACGGTAATCTTCTGGTGGGTGACCATCTGCTTGTATAGGCGGCTCTGAAGCGCGGAGAACTTGCATTTGATGACCTTCTCCGTCTTGTCTGGCAGGTCCTTCTCGACATCCTTCTTCAGACGACGGAGGAGGAATGGTCGCAACACCTTGTGAAGACGGCGAATAACGAGAATCTGCTCTTCTTCGTTAAGCTCCATCTTGTCTTGGCCGCCGGTATTTGCGAACGGCGTGTTGAACCATTCATCGAACGTCTTGACCGACTTGAAGATGTTCGGAAGCACAAAGTTAAGCATGGCCCACAGCTCGCCCAGGTTGTTCTGCAGAGGAGTGCCGGTAAGGATGAGACGGAACCGGGTGCTGTAGTACTGGGAAATGGTCGCGCTCAGCTTCGAGTTGGTGTTCTTCATGCGGTGTCCCTCGTCGATGATCATGTGGAACCACTTAATCTTGCTCAGAATCGGGCGATCCTTGATGATGTACTCGTAGGTTGTCAGCAGCACCTGGAACTTCCCTTGCCGGATCTTCTCCTGCTGCTGCTTTCGCGCGTTGGGCGGTCCTTTATAAACAATACGGCTGACGGACGGGGCCCACTTCTCGAACTCGAGGTTCCAGTTGGTCAGAGTACTTAGGGGTACTATGACCAAGTATGGCCCCTGCTGGAGCTTGCGCTCGATGAGGTACGTGATCAAGCTGATAGTCTGGATCGTCTTGCCGAGACCCATCTCATCGGCGAGAATTCCGTTCAGATTGTTGTTATAAAGCGAAAGCATCCACTGCAAACCCTTCAGTTGGTATTCTTTCAGGCTGCCGCCAACAAGCATGTGGGCCTGCTCCGTGACCTCCTCCTTGATGCGGTGGGCGACGGCGTAGTAATCGATCTTGCGACCGGCCTCGTCGTCTTCTTCGTCTATCTCGCTCTCTTCCTCTTGCACAAATTCGCCGCTCTCGTCGCCGTAGCGCTCCGCGGCCTGGCGCTGCTGCGCCTTGACGGAGGAGGCAAGCTGGTGCAAGAAGCCGTCGGTTTGCTTGAGCAGGTGTGTGATACGAGTATCCTTTGCCTGATCCAGCAGCTTGAGGTAAGCCTCTTCATCGTTGGCCTTGAGAGCTTGGAGACGTTGCTTGGCAGTCCGTTCGATGCGCTTCTGTTCCTCTTTCTCTATGTTAAAGTGATGCGAGTACATTGACCTGCCGCCCTTCAACTGCCTTCCCCTAGCGGATTGCGCCGAGTTCAAGATTTCAAACTTGTGATGCTGTACAGATTGGAGGAAGTCGGTGTGCTTCTTCTTCTCGCGGCTCTCGCGAGCATCCCGCTGCTGCTTCTCGAGTTTCTCGGTGATGCGAGCCTCGCGCACGCTCTGTTTCTTGGTTCGGCGGTACTGGCTGCGGTTTGTTGTCATTGCGAGATTGTCGTAATGCATCATCTGCCGGCCAATCTTCTCGCGGAGAGCGCGCTGTTTGGCGTACAATCCGAGAGACTTCAACTCTATAATGGCCTTCCGCTTCAGGGTGTCGTCGGGGTCGAGCGTCTCCTTGGTGGTGTCCCAATGTGCAGTATTGCCCGGCAACGCCTTCAGCTCCGCGTAACGAGCCTTCATACGGTTGAAGATGATGATCTCTCGCTCGTGCCGCAACTGCTCGAAGTCGACACCGGTGGGGAAAATGCTGGGGATGATGAGGCGCTGCTTTCGCTGCGCGTGGTCGTAGTAGCTGATGTCTTTGCGGACCAGGCCGCCTTCATAAGGCGACTTGATCGTCTTGAAGGTTCGGCCCTTCGGCTCTGAATCCTCCTCAGGCTCAACATCGCCCTCGGGAGGGGCCGAGTCAGCCTTCGCAGCTTCGGGCGCCGGCGCGGCGGCTGCGGCTCCAGCAGAAGCCGGAGGCTGAGTCGCTTGTTCGGCAATGGCTTGCCGTCGCTGACGCTGCGCGTTGAGCGCTTGTTGCACCTGATAGGGCACTCCAGCATTGCGGCCGAGAAGCTTGAACGCCTGTATCTGCTGTCTCAAGAGACTAAGCTGTTGGGTGGAAAACTGAGTAATGGGCGAAGCTGTCGACGGCGACGACGTAGTTGGCTGGGCCGTCGGACCCGAGGTAGTGGAGGGCATCGCGGAGGTTCCCAGCGCAGCAGAGGCCGGCGGTTGGGTGGTGGCAGAGGCAGGTTGCAGAGACTGCGGACCCGACACGTTCCCATTGACGCCGCCGTTAGCCGTATTGTGCGGGATCTGAGCGGCCTGCATCTGCTGCTTATACTGCTGTTGCTTGCGCTGGAGCTGTTGGAAGTTGACGAGGAATTGGCTTGTTTTGACGAATTCTGGATCGGTCTGCGGGACGCCCTGCTGCTTCATCTGCTGGAATTTCTGGAGGGATTCTGGTCAGAACGTGGGCAGCAACGGGCAGTGCGTTCCAGGTAGGGCAGGAAACTCGGAAGGCTCGAAACACTCACCATGTACATCTCCTGCACCTGGGCCTGGCTCGTCTGCGCCGACAGAACCGACGAGCCTGGATGCTGGACAGCAGGAGGAGCCTGGACGGAAGCCATGTTGGATGCGGCGTGGTGTGGCGCCGAGGTTGACCGTATGTAAATGCTGGGATCTTTGACGGTGGTTTTCCTTTGGAGCAAATTATAAGGCGTTCATATCTAAAGAGCGGGCACAGCGACGGTTACGGAATACAAAGTCGCCGAGTCTTATCGAAAAGAAGGTATCTATGTTAAGGGGGGAGGGAGGAGCAAGGCCAAGCAGCACCGAGAAAAAGGAGAGTGTAGAGGGAGGCCGGGAGGGACGGGCTCTATTTAGTTGCGATAAAAAGAGGGCGTTGGTGAATTGACGACACGCTCGCCAGGCCGGGTGCGGGTGCGGATGCGGGTGCGAACAACAATTGCCCCAGCAAGGAATTGGCGGCGGAAATTAGCGGCGGAGACGGCGGAGGCGGTTGGGATGCGCGAGGTGGCCCGGGGGTCGGCGGTGGTTCTCGCGGAGGATGAAGAGAAATCGCGGTATCGCGGTGGGGATCAGCAGGAGGGAGGGAGTGCTGGCTCTACGACGTCGCGGTCGCGGGGGGGGGAGAGAAGGGGGAACGTGTGAATCGGGGGCAGGCAGACTGGGGGAGAAGAGGCAGCGCAAGGCTGGTTGGCAGCGAGCGCGTAAAAAGCCGGCAGGGAGGGGCGGGTTTCCGCGACAAAAACCGCGTAAAATCCAAGTTGCAGGTCCCTCGGGATGGCTGGCGATGAATTTAGACGGGGATGGGTGATGCGGCTCGCTTTTTCTGATGCGCGATTGATGGCGTGGAAAAAGAGATAGATGGTTTGATGTGAACGGCGCACAACCACACAAACAAAGTCCATCTCCGTCTTGCCAGTCACCTGAGCGAGGAATGCCAGGATGGCCCAAGCGCCGCGCACAGCCCACCCCGCCTGGCCAATCGGCCATACGATAATCCCCTCGCGATCCCGGTCCGCCGTCCCTGACTAATGCCTCCCGGCCAATCATTGCCGCCACATCCATCGCCATTCTCTCGTCCGGCCAGGGAGGTACATCGCCGTACCTATAGCCTCTATGACTCCAACCTATAACCTACCTACCAACCTACACGTAGGTATCTCAAGTGCCTAAACCCACCCACCTACCGGTAGCCTCTTACCTTGGAGTGCGGGACAGAGTCAAGTACCTACCTCTATCTCCTAGGTAGGTACCTACCTAGGTACCTACCTACCTACACCTACTGCCTGAGATACCTAGTATAATGAAGTACCCTTTCCGCTCCAGCGTGTCTCCTAATTAGGTGTATACTAACAACGCTCTATATAGGTATACATTGGGCACTTTAGATGCCTTAGGTAGGTACCTACCTCACCTATATGCATTGACGATCCTCATCTTAGACAGATAGAAGGAAGTCCCTATCTCCTAGTACGCCAGGAGGTAGGTAGGTAGGTTGCCATACTTAGGTTCCTAACCTAACACAGGTTCACCCGTCTGCTTTCTACTCATACTAGACGAAAGCAACTGAAACCGCTGCCATGGTAAGAGACGAGGCTGGCCGGTCCGGCGCTGTGAGGCGATATCGCTACATTAGGAATTTCTGCTCCTCTCCTCCAGTCTTCTCTGCGCCTAGCCTAGGTCGGGCAGAGCATCTATCTGCCTGCCCGCCTAGAATTAATCCATGTACCTGCCAATGTAAATAAACCCCTGGTAAGTCGCGAACCCCCCGTCCCCGACTGGCCTGTCTAGATCTAGACGGTATGGAGATGCCCCCGGGGTAGCATCGCCTTTCCGCCGTGGCCGCGCGTACCTGAACGGCCGCAGCTCGTCCTACGCTACGGGTGCCCTAACCACCGACGGATGGGTGAAGCTATGACAACGCCGCCACGCCACGCGCCGATCGCTGGGCCCGGCTTCTTTATAATATACATGAGGCTCAATATACATTGGAGGTAGGCAGGTCAGTTCCATCGCATACATACTGACAGGTACATCCCTACCAAAGAGGAGTCACGTCGTCGAGGTAGGGGATGGGAGGTCCCCTTGCGCATCTACGAATGCTTAGTAGGCACCCACGTACAACCTAGTGTGTACGTGTGAGCTCCGCGAAGCCAAGCAGCAGCGAGCCACCCATGCTCGCTCACGGCAGGTGGGTCGGTGGCATTGGCAAGCTGTCTGGCGAAGGATGTCGGGCATATCGAAGGAGGGGGGAGGGGATAATCCGTCCCACCTATTTTATAGCTCGCTCCCCTCACCTCTTAACCTTCTTCTTCTCCGGGCCGTCCTCCTCTTCGTCGCTTACGTCGGCATACTGCGTGACTGGCTGCGTGCTCTTCCACGCATTTGTAAACATAGGATCCTTCTTCGCCAGGTCCGCATACTTAAGGAGCGCCTCTCGGGGATCCTCGTGCAACATCTTGCTCAGCGGTATATTCTCGCTGATGTGCTTCTCGTCCGGCTGGCTCCTCATGAACGGCGTCTGCTGCGGTACGTGCGGCCTTCTGGGATCTTTCGATTTGCCGGAGGCGGTAAGACCGGTTTTCCTAGAGCCGGGAATGGCGCCTGGCGTGATGATGGAGTCGCCCGAAAGCCCGACGGACTGGTCAGTGGTGAATTCCGGGTTGTCATCGATGTGTCGCCTCTTAGGAGCGCGCGACATCACATCCACCGCGCCCCTGGTCGACATAGTAGGGTTGTATAAGATGTGCGTTTCCCCGTTGGCCGAACCAGTGATTATTTGATTGATCTTCGGGTGCCAATCCACCGTGATTACGGGCGATCCGGGAGTAACTAGCGTCGTGTATTCGGGGCGCAGATTCCCCGGGTTCAGGATGTGAAGATGGCCGGTTGCCGAACCGGTGATGATGCTGGTCGAGTTGGGCGCGTATTTGATGTTGGATGTCGGGTAATGGCCCGACGTCGACGGGTGCTCAACCGTGACAAGGGGCTCCTTGAACTTCCGTGTATCCCACAATTTGATCAGATTGTCGCCTCCCCTGGTGACAACCATTCGCCCGTCCGAACTGATGTCTATTCCCCCGGTCCAGGTATTTGGCTTGTGGGCCTCTCTTATCTCCCCGGCAGGCCGCGTGAACGGGCCATTCCCGCTCCACATCACCAGGGTACCGTCGAGAGCGGCCGATATGAGAACGTTATTGCCTCCTTGGATCGGTGTGCCCCAGGCAACAGCAGTCATCCGTGTTCTTCCTGCCGCGCCAGCAGCCTTCGACTTGAAGACTAGCACCTCTTTTTGGCTACGCTTGTTGTTGATATCCCATATCCGCAGGGTGCTGTCTGTTCCCGCTGTAACACATAGATTCTTGTCCGTGGGGTGCCAAGTCCCCGTCGTGACCTCGGAAATATGACCTTTCGTATTGTTCATGTCCCTGAGGTACATATCGCCCTTGATAAATTCAGTGATTACGTCGCCGTCTCGAGATAGGATCTTGGCCTGAGGATGTGCCGATATGCAGAGGAAGACGCTTCCGGCGAGAGGGTTGAACTGCACGTGGTGCACCGGGTGCGAGTCAGCATTGGCGGATGGTTTGCTTTCATATGGATCGACGCTCCTGAAGGCTCGGATGGTCGTCGGGGTCAAGGAAGAGAAGTCGTGGAGCTTGACGGTACAGTCGATGGACCCCGATATTAACCGGCCGCCCGCCGGATCTAGAGACACTGAAGTTACCGCGCGGTCATGCGTTTTTATGACCATCTCGTGGGAGGTCGGGTACTCGTCTTCGTCATCGGAGTCGCCCGAGTCGTCATCGCTGTTGCCCGCGTCGTCCGAGTCAGACGCCTGGGGTTTGGGCGGAACCGCTGGTGGCTGCTTGCCAGTTCTCCTACTTCGATCGATTTGCGCGGCGATGTCAGCCTCCTTGTGTTTTTTCCCGAATGAGGCAGGCAGGAAGGCGCGCATGGGGTCATCGTGGGCCAATTCTGGCCCTTCGACTTGGATATCCTCGTCGTCACTCATCGTCGCTGGGGTTGGCCTCGTGGTGCTAGAGAGTAAAAAGTTGCAGAGTAGAAATACTGAGCAGACGGACGAGGCTGTTTTCCGCTAGCGGAGGTCCAGGCTACGCAAGGTTAGTTAGTAATCTCTTGATGAGGTAGATGCTGTTTACTAGGTACATCAATTACGTAAGAAAAGAGTGGCTTACCTTCTATGGGAGGTAGGTCCCGGAGGTGAAGGTACGTATTCGTACATATACGGTAAGTACTCGTACGTATTAGGCGCATTAGACCTGTAATGCCCCACCATTCGTCTTCCTCCACTTTGCTGATTGGATGATAGGGACCAGGCACCTAACCAACATCCCTGCATGATGACGGAACTCTCGGGTGGGCTATCCAATGCTCGGGGCAGATGTACCTATGCATCAGCAGGCTTACTGACAGATACGTACATGCATAGAGGAGGTAATGCTTAGGTACCTCCTATCTGGTAGGCATGTAGGCACCCAACATGCGAGATTTATGAGGTAGATAGGTGCCTAGAGGTACCTATCTAGGCTCACTGCCTCAGGTGCCTACTGCGTAGAGAGGTACCCAGTATCCCGCCTCAGGGGCGATATCTGGTTACATAATGCAACGCCTACCCTATTGACATCGATCCCGTCGCTTTATCACGGCTGCCTCGTGCGCGTCTTATCAGACAGTTTCCGGCTCATCCTCATCCTCATGGAGTCGGCACCGCTCTACAACTCATCTGTGCCATGCCACCCGTAGGCTTCTGCTCTACCGTCTGCAAGATATCTTCCGACATTGCGGTCATCCCTCGTGGCTATCCTTTTTTTCAACACACCCTCAGACCGTTCCCGATGAAACCGGCATAATATCGCCTACGGTCGTGGATTGCCCTTTCCTCCCTTTTTTTTTACTCCAATCGCAATATTTGGGATCCGCCTCTCCACCCTCTGGGTATGCGCCGATCAATCATAACTTATCTTTGACTTCCCGCTGACCATAACTTTCCCATTCCTGTCGCGAAGTCCCCCTTCATGAAACCGATTCGGGCGAACCTCGTGAGCCCATCCGCGACTGGCCTTCCCACACCAGCTTGCCAGAATTGGCGCGATCCGAGGTCCGGTCGATCAACTACCATTTAACTCTTCACAGCCTGCCACCCGTCTGCTATTGTCAGAACGCCACGGCTGGGCGCAAGTGTCGATCTCGCCGACCGGGACCAGCGGCAGCGACAACGTCGTCAACATGGACTCGGGCATCCCCGACTCGGGCACCGTCCATAAGGACGGGTCGAACTTGGGCAACTGGAGTTCGCTGATCGGCATCATCGCTGCGATAGTAGGCAACGTTTTAATCGCTCTAGCTCTGAACGTTCAGAGGTATGCGCATATTCAGCTACACCGGCAGCGATTAGAGGCTCGCGAGCGGGCTCGCGAGGCTCATAAGAAGGCGCGCAATGGTCATCATAACGGCTACCCAACGCCCGATACCCCCGTCGGTGATGCGCTCCATGACGATGCCCGAGAGGCACAGTCGATAAGCGCGCACCCACTCGCACAGTCCTACCAATCCGCGGATTCCAATGGTTCCGAATTGTCCTGCGAAGATGCCAAAGTCGCCTCGACCTACCTCAAGTCTCCGTCTTGGTGGTCGGGTCAGGTTCTGATGACCGTCGGGGAGATGGGCAACTTTCTAGCCTACGGCTTCGCGCCGGCTTCGATCGTTTCCCCGCTGGGCGTCGTGGCTCTCATATCGAACTGCATCATCGCGCCCATCTTCTTCGGCGAGGTATTTCGAACGCGAGACTTTTGGGGTGTCCTCATTGCCGTCGGAGGTGCTGTCACGGTCGTTTTAAGCGCGAACCAGGAGGAGACCAAGTTAGACCCACAGGATGTTTGGGACGCCATCACGACGATGGAATTCGAAATATACATGGGGGTTTCCGTATTTTTTATCATCGTTTTGATGTGGGCGAGCCCTCGATACGGCCACCGGACGATTCTCATCGATCTCGGTCTTGTCGGACTATTCGGTAAACCCTGTGTGTTTCCCCTCCCGTGGCTAGCGGAGTGCTAACAAGTAGGCAGGGGGGTATACGGCTCTAACCACCAAGGGCGTCTCTTCGATGCTTTCCTCGACCCTCTTCAGGGCATTTGCCACACCAGTGACATACGGGCTGGTAGTTGTTCTACTAGTAACCGCTGTCATGCAAGTCCGATATGTGAACAAGGCACTCCAAAGATTCGACTCAACACAAGTTATACCCATACAATTCGTCCTGTTCACCTTGTCGGTAATTATCGGGAGTGCAATTTTGTACCGGGACTTTGAACGTACGACGGCGGAGCAAGCTGCCAAATTCGTGGGCGGGTGCCTCCTCACCTTCTTCGGCGTATTTCTGGTCACGAGTGGCCGGCCACGCCAGCACGACGATGAGCTATCGGACGATGAAAATGTCGAGGAGACTATTAGCCTCTTAGACCAAGAAACGTCTGGCCCTTTCGCTCACCGGGCAGAGCGCCCCGGGCAAGATCAACGACAACCTCCAGCGTCATCTCAGCCGTCGAGGCGTTCATCCTACGCTTCACGGACCGGTTACAGAAACTCAGGCGTCGAACCTTTGAATCACCAGGGCGGCAAACCCTCCAGGATGCCTATCCCAACGGGAGCCGAAACCTCTCCCCTCCTCGACAACCCGTGGAGGAACTCTCTCGACAGCCAATCTTACAGCCGAAGCTCCCCCCTAAGGTCGTCGGCTGATAGTATCCCCGTAGTCTACTCGACAATTTCGGCGGCTGTATCAGACCAATTTCAATCTCACACGAGCCTCCCGGAGGTAGTCGTTCCTCCATCGTCACCGCCAGATCGTCCGACGACTCCACGGGCATCCCTGTCGAGACCACATAGCCATCACTTTTCCAACGCATTCATTTCCCCATCTCCATTGTCTTCTACCGTTACTGCAGTGGTTTCGGACGCACTCCTACGCGGTGACGAAAGCCCGGGCGGCCGAAGAAGAACCTTCCGTCGGTCGAGACCCAGCATTAGATCCAGTCAATTGATGCTACAGGGCGAGGAGGGGGTTGGATTATTGGGTGAGCCGCTACCCCAGGGCTTTCGGGACGAGGAGGATTCCTCATTTCACGATGACCCGCTACCAAGCGAAGACAAGACTATCCGGGGGCGGGCGCGCAGCCTCAGCAACACGATAGGGAATTTCTTCGGCAGGAAAAGGAGAAGAGGGACATCAGACCCGGAATCGGGCAACGGTCACGATGCCCAGGGTAATGGTAATAATTGAGGGGGGCGGGCGGCTACTTGATGTGCGAGCATGGGTTAGCGAAGAGGGTAGAGCCGGTTGAGTTAACAGCCATGCTCATATCCGGGCGAAATGGATAGTTGTTGCATTGGATGGGCGTTATGTGTTGATTGTTAGGTGTTGCGGTCAGAAGTTCGCTGTTGCTCATGTTGCTCATCATACCCAGCTCTTCCGGGGACTCCGCGGCCCTCAAAAGCTATGTAGGAGTGTCATCGGATGTGATCACGAAGATATCCAGTTTGTCAGGTTGTTGGAGGTCAATAGACTTGGCGACAGCGTGTCGATGCCACCGTCCGAATTCAGCCAGCGACATTATACGCACGCGAGTGTATATATATTTCTAATATGTTCATAGCTCATCAGCAATGTTTGATACGTCACCTTTGCCGAGGCCTGATACATACGACCTTCATGAGCACACCCCGACTCTAGAAAACCAGAGACCGCTCCAGCGTTCAAGGCAAGGATGATTGGCAGCATCTACTCACAGCCGCCCGACGAAGCTAGTCAGATCCCGCGTGCTTCACCAAAACCGAAGCCGCCGCAAAAGCAGGGACCGCCGAGTCAATTAATTAATCAATTGACCCCGCCGCCGCTGGCCTGTGTCGTCGCGGTTAAACAAATCTGGCAAGCTATATATAGAATATAGATGCTGCGCGGTCCCCAAACCGCCGCGCGGAAGCGCTGCCGACCCGTCTGTTCGCCTCCGACGCTGGACAGGAGGCGGGCCGTGTCATGTATTTTTAGAACCTCTCCGCAGCGAACGAACTTCCCTTCACCATCTTGCGCTCTCTCTCTCTCTCGCGAGCGCCCGGTTGACTGGTCACAATCGGAGAATAGCGCTGGATGCCGGTGTTTTCGATTCTGACACCTCCAGGTCATGCCTGCTCTGCCACCTCGCTTCACCTTCCTACCTCCTCAGCCGCACGCCGGGGCCTCCCCCCCTTGGTCAGAGGAGAGAGGGGAGGAGGGGGGATGCCTTCGCTCGGCCTCTCCACAACCTGCTAGCATCGCTAATACTACCTCCGTCACCATTATCGTCGCCATTCCTCGCGTACTCGGCTTAGATGCCTAAACAGCAAGTTGGCCAGACGAATCCGATTCACCACGAACAGATAGATAGGCGGCACAATAGATATAGCTACGATTTTGTTTTATTTTTGTCGTCCCTGGTGGGACAGGTGTACGTATTTCACACATACACCATGTATATATATGTATATATGTAAACAAATAAGCAAGCGCATGCCAGCCGTAGTCCCGATCTCGACCTCAGTGTCCCGTTTTTCCCTTTTATCTTCCTCCTTGCAGACGCGGCCCCCCCTATATATGTGTGAACGTGTTTCCTTTCCGTCATACGTCCGTCGTACTGGAAGCAGATAACGGGTAAGGGAAAAGAGGGACGCAGCAAGAACCCTCCCCCCCGAAGAGAAACGGCTATATATATAAATGCAATAAAAGCACGTAGGTGGCAGGGATGAGTTAGAAAAGAAAACAATCAGAGCCGTAAACGTATCGATACTCCGCGCGACCGAGCTCTTCTTCTTTTTTCGACCGTCCACCCGTATTGTCTTCTATGATAGAGAGAAAAGAAAAGGCGCAAGAAAAAGACGCGTCCACGACAGGGAGGGTAGGTAGGTTAGGTGGGAGAGAAGATGGATGAGCGAGGGACGACGAAGAAAAGGGGGAAAAAAAAGAAAAGCAGTTGCCCGTCGTCGGCTCTATCGGACACGTACAAAAAGGAAAAGGGGGAGGAGGGCGGGTTCGCGGCCTAGTGCAGCCGCAGCGGCGCGTTCAACATCGACGAAAAAAATATAACGACGAGCGGCAACGTATTTGCAGAAACGACAGGTCGAGAAGGATACGAGATAGACAGATATGAAAAGCAAACAGGCCGCCCAGCCACCGCCTCTGTCGCAAGGGACCTCGCGTCTCTCAAGCCCAAGATATCCAAAAGTCAAACACAATTCCAAGCCCAGTCTATATTTTGCGCGCGAAACGCGCGGCAGTAAGATCTCATATCCAAGGTACGGGAGGAGAAAAAATCGTTGATCAAAAAAAAAGGAGCACCTGGCCGCAGCAAGCCGTGTTATGTGCGATGACGCGGGCGGCCTAGAGACCCCGCGACGCGCGTATATGTAGATATCCGGACGTAAAAGGAAAAGATAACTTCGCCCGAGAACGGGGTGTGGTTTAGGAGGAGCACGAGCAACCAGGTTTGCTTGGTGGGCGGCGGTAATGACAGACAGGTAGTAGGTAGCGTAGCGTATAGCGAACGTGGTACATAGTAGGGCTCGACGGTCGAGGCAGTGTGCATATATATACATATATATACATATGTATAGATAGATTCCATTAGGATTTTGTTAGGTTAGAGGTGGTTTCCGCTGTTCGGGTACACGTATGACGATGATTGTCTTCGGGGTCCAGCGAGGACCTCGCTGTTTTGTCTACTACTCTTTTCCTCCCCTTAGATGCGGTTCCCCGGGCCGGTGGCGCTGACGTTGGGGAAGAGCGCGAACTGGGGCGAGTTATGGCTCCGGCTCGTCGTGCGCGCGCGGCGCCGCGTCTTGACGGTCTCCTTCACCGCTGCTGCTGTCACCGCCGCCGACTTCGGCTCGGGCTCGGCCGCGGGCGCTGCGTCGTAGGCCCCGCGCATGAGCAGCCCCGCGTGCGACTGCGTCCGCGCATGCTTCTCGCGGCTCAGGTCCTGCTTCGGCGACGCCGGGCTCTCCTCGCCAGGGAAGGCGGACACGGCCACCACCGCCTTGCCGGAGGAGGCCGTGGCGCTGCCGCTGCCGGCCTGCAGGTTGCTTTCGTCGGCCGGCTTCAGCAGCGAGTCGCGCGGGTGCCAACTCGAGGTGCTGCTGCCGGTCCAGCGCGTGAAGGCCGTCGAGGTCGAAGCCGTCGACTTGTGGCGGCTCGAGGTCGCCGAGTGCTCCGACATGAAGGAATCCGTGGTCGAAGCGCTCGAGCGAGCCTTCGAGGCGGAGATGCTCTTCCCGAAGGGCATCATCGGCTCGTCGTTGAGCGTGGCCCCCTGGATGAGGTAGTACTCGTCATTCTCGCTGTCCTGCAGCTCCTCCCTCTCGTACTGCAGCATCTGCTGGTGGTAGTCGTTCGGGATCAGCAGGGACGGGGACAGGCTGAAACCTTGCGACTCCATGAAGCTGGACGCGCGCGAGGGAGCCCGTGCGTGTCCGCGCTGGAGCGGCGCCGTGCTATCTCGTCGCGGGAGAGAGAAGTTGGACGTCACCGGGATGGCCAAATTCGTCGGCGTCACGGCTTCATGGTGTGTCGCGTTCGACGCCTGGCTTGATGGACTGAGCACGGGGACCTCGTAATAAATGGGGGACAGCAGACCTGGGGAAAGACCGTAGCTCGAAATAGTGTCCATCGGATCTATTGTTGTCGTGCTCCCTTCCGTCTCGCTTTCCCGTCCTATATCGCAGGACGGCCGCTCCCAAGCATAGTCACAATCTGCCTCGGCAGCGTGTTCGTAGCAGTAGTCAATATCGTCTTCCCAGTTTTCGGGGTAGTAGTCCTCGTCGGTAAAGTCCTGTCGGGAGTCCGCACGGAGTGCACGCGAGTGGGTAAGAAATTCCAGCCTGCCTAGGGTGTCGGACGCGTTGCTAGGGGGTCGCTGATGCTTGTGGTGTGCCATGGTTACCTGTCGAAGTAATGGGACCGATACGCTACCTCGCAGCGACGAGTGGTTGCTTGTGACGCTCATCCGCGATTGTCGGGTCAACGCGTGCTGTTCTTCTTCCTCCGGGACGTCGGGTAAGGCGTTTACGTTGTTAGGTAGAGGCCACGCGGCGTTGTCCGTCGCGGCGGCCGAGTGAGACGGCCTGCGCGTTTCTTCTGCCTTTTTATGCACCGTCGATCCCACCACGGGTGACTCGCCAACGACAGAAGGAGACCGTACTGTCTGGGGGGAAACGGGGGCGAATGGCTGCGGCTGTCGAAAGCCGACACTCGTTGCGGGCCGGTCTATACTCGCCATGAGCATATGAAAACTGTCGTTCCGCACCGAGACCCGACTGGACGTCCTCGGGGGCGGCTGTACCGGCGATACGGTGCTACGCTCAGTGGGGGATCTCGGTGGACGCTGGGGTGGGACACGCATCTTGTCCTGTGATTGAACTCGCTTCACTAGATGCGACGGGGCCGACGGTGGTAGCATTGGCAGCGCTTTCTGTTGCGATTGCGCTTCTGCATTCAGCCCTGCCGAGGGATCCTCTTGGGCGAAGAAGGTCTCGGACGATACATTCGTGAATTGTGACTCGTCGGGATGGAGATTGCTTATGTTTATGGAGGCTTCGGTGGTTCGTCGTGACCGTAGGAGCGAGAATTCTGACACGAGCTCCATGCGGCTCGTCCGGTCTAAGTCAGGCACGCTATCTTTATGCCTATGTGTAAGATGTTCAAAGTTAAACGGACCGGAGATCTGCAGCTTTTTCTGCGGCGCTGCGTTGGACTCTCCTCTTAGAGCCCTCCGTCGCGTGAATACAGATTGTATAAAGTGATCCCTGGGTGCGGTCGAAGAAGCATCATTTGGAACTTCGGTAACGTCCAAAGAAGTATTCGACGCGCTTCTATCGGTGCTCTCTCTGCGTAATTTGCCTCTACGGGTAAACAGCCCCTTCGAGAAGAACTGCACGCTGTCATATCGGTCACGCGACGGCAAGTTACTCGAGGTGGACCGTTGAGACGGGTTCCTGGACAGACTAAGGCTTTCCAAGCTCTGGTTCCATGACGGCGGCCTATCCGACGTGGCTGAAAGACGTGACGACGAGCCCGATGATGTTGTTAGCTCGCTTCGGTGTTTGTCAGTGATCGAGTTCCGCTTCATCTGGACGCTTAACGCTCGGATGCGCTCCGGGGACGGGGGGCCGTCAATGGCCGGCCCGAGGAGATCGCCAAAGTCATGAAGGACATGAGGAACCGGCGCCTTGGGAGAGTGAGCCGTCGAAGGGCGGCGAACCTGGGTCCTCGGGGACACCTCCTCGTCAGCAGCCATCTGCCCCGACGGCTCCTTGTCGTACGAATACACGGGAATCGCAGAATACATGGCGTACGAGGGCTTCGGGGGAAGAGGCGTGCCAATTGGTTCCTGGGTACTGATGAAGCGAAAGCTCGGCCTCAAAACTCGAATTCCCTCCCTTCGCTCGAGATATTCCCAAGTATATCGCGAGAGGCTCTGCTTGATTGCAGACAAGCCACGGGGAAGGAAACTGTGGGGGCGGTGTGCCAGGCCTGGCCGACTCTGTTCCTTTTAAGGGGATAGGCTGGTGGCTGTAGGGAATCAGGGTGTTGACACTGATGCGATGGGCGCAGTGGAGAAGCTTGCCAATGCTATGGATTCTCATGCGAAGGCCTGCCGTGGAGGGGGGGGTAGGAACGGACACAACAGGGTATAGGACAGGGGTATGGGTCGTTCGTCGGGAAAAGTGATGCCTGTTACGGTCTCGTTGGATCGCTCTGCTGTGCCTCAGTTGATTTCCGAGGGCCAACAGTAAATTGGTATTGCGTGTCGGCTCAATGGCAGAATGAGAAAGTATACAAATTGACGAAATCCCGACCAGACTGAGCGAGTGATGAACCTTTCCCAAACACTTGCTGCTCTTATACGGGGTTTCGAATTACCAATCGGTAATCTCTAGAACTCGGGCGGGACTCAACGTGCAAGTTCGTACCCTTGGCCGCGAAAGCCTACTAGAGAGACAGAGAGACAGAGACAGGGATGAGCGTGTACGTGTGTATTATTGGTGTCGTCGTGTTGAGCAAGGGGGTGGTGAAAGAGAACAGAGCTCGGCGATCTCTATCCAATATCGACGGGTTGAATTCGAGGATCAATAACTGCAATATCGTGGCCTAGATGCCAAACTGGCTTGCTGGTGTCGGCAATTGTACGCAGGACGGTGATTCGAAGCCTGGGAGCTTGGCCGCAGAGTGCTGCGCTGCTGCAGAAGGCGTCCAGTTGGATCGGGAACCATACACAAAAACGCGGAGGGTATGCGGTGTCAACATGGGCTTCAGCGGAGAATCAGCCCGCCGTCCGTCACCCTTCTCCCCTTCCGCGAGCTCGAGTCGGGTTGGACACCTCCCTTCTCTCGTCTTAAGAACAGACCCAGAGTCCGTTAACCACAAGATAGGGGGGGCTGGGGGGTTAAGACAGAGGCTACCGACGAGAATAATAACAGAGAGTGGTATCGTGGAGGTTAGTTGGTAAGGCCGAGTGCACAGTTTTCAACGCGCATAATCTCGAATTCGGCAGTGTGGGCAGTCTGTATAAGAGGAAAGGTTCGAGAAGTCGTTCTAGTCAGCAGGCGAACGGGTCTGGAGGGCCTAGCGAGATTCGGATCAGCATTGGGCAAATAAAGCCACATCTCTGCAAAGGCGTCAAGCACGATCTATGTGATATAAGCTGATAATGTGTCGGGCCTCCCTGCTCACAGGAACGCTCGCTGCTAGGCTCACGCTGCAGAGAGGTTCTCTCTTGACTTCAAGAGCGTGGGATGCGGCATCCCGATGAGGATCAACGTCTCTCGACTTCCCAGCCCAACAGAGGAACCGCCTAAACCGACCAGCATGGATTCAGAACCTCGACGCCCCTGTCGGCCCCGGTCCTCCCCACTGAGGAATAAGGATGAAATCCTGGTTGCACTGCAGGTTGGCTTACAGCCACATGTAGTTTCATTTGTACATAAGTGTTATGTATGTGTGCGTGCGTGTGCGTGGGTTATGTGTATGTGTGTATGTGTGTATGTGTGTATGGGACTAGACATAGTAGTATGCATTCTTCTACAACCCAAGAGAGCCCGCAACTCTAGTCTGTCGAGAGAGAGAGAGAGGCTTAACGGGTAAAGAGCATATAAAAGACAGTTTTATAGACAGGGTGATGCGTCGTCCCACGCCTCTGGCGGCTTCTGGGGGTGAAGGTGTAAAGCCCAACCGTAAACACGTACCTCTCTTGTTACTGCTGAGCGCGGAATATACAAATCGTGATGGCCGACTAGACAGAGAAAAGCTGTGTTATGGCAGTCGACTGTATGTATATACGTAGAAGTGCACTCGAGGGCCTGGCCCGTTCTTGGGAACACCCTCCCCGGCTGAAACCTGCAGATCTAAACCCGGTTTGAAAAGAAAGACGGAGCTTGGTTGTGCCCCTGAAAAAGCTCTCGCTACATCAGCGATGATGGCATTCGAGAAGATAAGTTATCAAAAACGAGGGGAGTAGCGGCTCGACGGCGGTCGTATTTACAGGCCAGCCTGTTTCCGACTCCTGTTCACTATGCGGCCTCACCTTGGATGGCGAATCCTCTCGGTATAGCGTCGGCGGCCGATGCTGAAAACAACACGGCTCGGTCGTCGTCGTCGGTGTTGCTGCTGTCGGCGGAAGGCAAACGAGCCGGCGATAGGAGGGCGCACGTAGGGGCAAACTGAATTAGATGATAGGACCAAGCCGCAAAACGTGTGCCGGCACGGGTTACGCACGCTGATGACGCCTTTCGGTCACTGGATCGTTGCTGTCTCGCCGGGAGGATGTCTTACAAACGAAGGAAGACGAAACCAACGACCGAACAAACGCGGCAGCCAGAAAAGAAACAATAGCCGACCCACCAGGAGGAGGCCTTCGGGTTGAGGAAAAGAGTGCGGACAAATACCAAAGAAACAATCAACGAGACCCAGAAACGGGGTTTCTGCAGGCGGTAACTCATCACAGGTCGGTCGAGACAGATAAGTGGGATACAGGCAAGTGGGTTCATCCCCCCGAAGTCCTTGCGCGGTAAAAATTTCCGTCGACCGTGGGTCAGCTCCATCCGGGACAGCTCCTAGTGTATAATTCGATAGGGTGAGCGTAGGGGTAGGGAAGGGCAAGGAAGGATAGCCGGTCGACAACCACTCTGCCCTCGGCAGCCCGTCGCCAACAATAAACGAAGCCGACCAGTATAGCTACGGACAATACGTGCTACTACTTTTACTGCCTATGCGCGTAGGTGGTAGCAGCTACGCAACAACTACCCGGTAGCTCACGCTTGTGACGCACCGTCTACGCCCTATAGCCCTCGCCTAAACGCCCGAGACGTCTCTCATCACGGCTATTTTACCCCAGCAGTAGACAGCCTCGAGGGGAAGCACACTTCGACGGGAGCTGAAACCGGCTCTGGCCATCATCGGTCCATACGACGGTTGGACGGTAGGAGCTGAAGAGATGGTGTCGACGTGTTAATCTCGTCTCGTAGGCGAGGTTAGCATAACCCCCTCCTTCTGTGTACGTACCGCACCGCGCTCGCGTCTGACGGCTCAGACCTCGCGAGAAGGACGACGACGAGAACGTGGCAGGCACGTAGTAGGCAGGCAGAGAGGCAAGTGTTCGACCGGAGGTGCAAGACGGTGTGGTGACGATAATATGTAAGAAGGCGGGCATTCGGCCCAGCCTCTAAAGCTGCGAGACTCGGCGATGTCTTGGGGGGGCATTGGTTTCTTTTTCTTCGCTTCTTAGGAAAATGGTGCCGTCATCTCCACAGGATGTGTGTACAATAAGGTATGTGTGCGAATACGTATGTAAATATGTCTACTTGAAGGTGTCGTCAAAGCGGCAGCCCGTGAAAAGGGCGGATGAATATTTTAGATATGTGTGTGTGGTGGTAGTGGTGGTAGTGGTAGATATGTGCATACTATACCTCCCTACCTTGTGTATGTGCATAAATATACTTATGCATCTGGGAACATGAGAATGGCCGTATCTCCCACGAGCGGACTTCTTCATCGTCGTTGTCCTCTTCTTCTTCCTAGACCCTAACACCGTGGTTAAGCCCCTCCGGAACCGACCAAAGATCCTGGATATCGTCTACCTATAGGTACCTATGTATGCTACGTAGGGATATTGATTTACCAGACCATACCGGGGATGCACATGTACTAGGTACCTATGTACGGTACGGGGCACCTAGGTACCTTCGCACATACAAGCATACATTATTACGCAGCAGTATATATGCACGTATGAATTACGACATACATATATATATAACGCGCATAGATTAAGACACATCTGAATGCCTGGATGTTTGTCGCAAGGCCGCCCGCCCGCCTCCCGATTTAGGAGGTATACCTTCCACATTAAGTCCAATATAGGTAGGTAGGTAGGTAGGTACCTCCTAAGGTGCCTTCTATACGTATACATATAGGTGTACGTCTTCCAAAGTGGCCTACATCCCGCCTAGGTGCCCTAGGAGGTGCCTAGGAGGTGCCTAGGAAGTAGGCACCTCCTAGGGCACCTACACCTACCCGGTCCACTTCCGCGTCCGTTAGTCGACTAGGTGCCGCCTATAGGTACGTTAGAAGGTACCTACGTACACCTAGTAGGTGCCTTAGGAACTTAAGTCGCCCTTAGCTTGGGCTAGACGTGCACCTCCATAGCCTAATGGCATGTGGATACCCATTTTCCCCTGACTTATACCGCATCGGAAATGGAGTGTGCACGTAGCCTGCCTCGGCACATACCCAAACCTATACATAGTATCCATCAGTATGTGGCATTACATATTAGTAGCATAGGTAGAGGTCCCTTAGTAGATATCTATATGTAGGCACCTTAGGAGGTAAGTAGGTATAAAAGCCACCGATACCGAAACGGCTAGGCCTGGCTGGCTTGGCCGCTTGCTTCAGGATTGCTGGACGAAGAAGCGACGAACGGTGGAACAAGTGGACACTCTCCCGAGCCCGCCGGGATGCGCCTGGCTGCCAATACACGTATACTATATGTACCGTATACATATAGGCAGTATTGGGTACGCACACACTACAGCCTCGCAATGGCAGTCTGTACGTACAGATATGCCTGCGGGTAGGGCACCTCGGGTACCTAGACACATAGATACATATGCAGGCACGGTCGGGACATACCTTTTATAATGTACGTGGAGATGGGCAGAAGGGGGAGATGTGATAGCTGCGAGGGGATCCAAGAGCTCGGGACGATTTCTGCGACAATAATTCTCGATGGGGAAATCTTTCTCTCCTCTTTTCCTCTTCGTTTCTCCGTTTCGTCGTCTTGCCCGTCCGTCCGTTGCCGTCCATTGGCCCCATTCGAGTTGTCGACTGTGTTCGCACTTACACGCACATTCGTATACCATGTCGATATAATCTCGGCAATCAGCGCAACTCCGAATCGAGAGGGCGTTCCTCGGGTATCCCTACTGCATACGACGATGGCAACGCACTAACACGCTCCAACGGAGACGGCTAGCACGTATGGTTATGCCATTCACAGCCAACTCCAAGTGGGCCATACGACACGGCATATGTCCAGCGAGATAACGCTCGATCCCCTCGACAACATTCTGAACGCATCGCCTTTTTTTGCGCACGCACACGTAGCCGCCCAAGATGTCACGGGCCACCGTACGTAAGAGAAGAAGAAGAAGAAGAAGAAAAGAAAAAGCCGGAGATAGCATGGGGGCATGGGAGAGCGCGAGAGCGAGCGCGAGAGAGGTATTCTTGTCGCATGAAAGAGGGCTTGGGCGTAGAGGCCGGTTATTGGGCCGCGGAATTAGACGGTAACAGCCCGCTAAGCACTGACACTCTCCAGGGCAGAGGCTTCGGCGCAGAACTAACCTTGCACCAGCCCGGGCATCGTGGGTTGCCCCCCCCCCCCCCGGCCCCCTTAGACCTCTAGAATTGTTCTCCAGGTGCTCTCCACGCTCGTCAAAGACGGGAGGCTTCGGCCTCTTGGCTTCGGTTCGCCAATGATGGTCGCTTCATCACCTTCCCCTCTTCCCCTGCCCTTTCGCAAGCCCTGAAAGTCGCGCTCTCTCAAACGGTTTCACGGCTCATGGCCTGCACACACAGGTATTGCCTAATAGGTTCTAGCAGGCCTTCTCGCGGGCAAATAACCCAATTCGAGGGGGTCTGATCGTCTGTGTGCCGTACGAGGGAACCATACCATGGCATGTGTCTCAACTGTCCCCTGAACCCTACCACAGTCCACATTTGGGAACCTTCAGGGCCGAGCAATGACCGCTGAGGGTTTAGCAGTGATCAGTATCGACAGGGAAGATGATGACTTGCACAGGGGAATCGGAATCGGCCGTCGCAGCGCAGGTGGGATTCCAACCACCCAAGAGGCCACGACTTCATGGAAGCACCCCGACGACGGCCACACTATGCCCATGCCTACGGCGGATGAAGAGTTGCATTGCAGCAAAATCGACGCCGCCGTAAAGGTTACTACTACGTAGTAAAACAAATCGACTTCGTAAATCTCACGTATGTACATCATGTATACACGCCTTACGTAGCAGCAGAGTGGTCCTTGGCCCCTTTACCGGATACATTTCTGCCGTGCCAGGGCACGCGCTCCCATCGCCGATTACTTGGAACCGAGTGCTTTCACATTGCTGGGTCAGCTCGCTCGCAAGGAAATGCTGGCGCTTCCAGGCCGTCGGGATCTAGACGGATCGACACCGTTGTCAGCAAGCCAAACACAAGGGTGTCTGTTTGCTCGGTGATTATGATACCTGTTGTGCTCAGGGCAAACGGAAGATGACGGGGGAAAGGAGTGAGAAAGAAGGTTGCGAGGGTTGCCTCTTCAACCAGCCGCGCCGTAGAAGAAGAAAAAAAAGAAGAGGGAGAGAGGAAAGAGAAGGGGAAATACCACCAGGCGGATCCTGCAATCCATCCCGTCCATCCCGTCCATCCCGTCAGCTTCTCGACGCATTCTTCTCGGTGGTTAGGAGCGGAAGGTTTTCGAACTCGGCTTCCTTTTCCCTTCAGTCGCTGATTCCAACCCCTGAACATACGAATCCTCCCTACCTGATCGCCATGCCACCATGCTATATCCGTATATGCGAGTGTTCCTTTAGCGTGATTGTTCCTGTAGATCAAAAGAGGAGGGGGGGCAACCTATCTACTGGATTCCACATGCTCATAGGTCGTCCGGTCCGTGGTGTGAGAGCATCTTATTCGGGGTTGCTGCGTATTACACGCACCGAAATTGCCAATGTCCTTCTCCGGCCGACACACCTAATTACCCCTATTAGGAAGAAAAGCGCAACGCCTCTCTCTGACCTCTGTTACACGAAAATAACGGCAACCCCCCATCAGCGAGACTCATGCCTCAATGCTCACCTCTAGTGTGCTACTTCGAAACAGAAGAGAGGAGAGGAGAGGAAAGGGGAAAGAGGTCGGATGGACGAAAACCACAACGCAGGCCGGCAGACTATGGGGGACTCTAGCCGAGGAGTACCAGAACGGCAAGCCCGCCAAGTCGATGTGCACACAGTAATAATGGAACCCCAGCCACGTCGAGGACTCCTTCGATGACAGGGTGGGGAGAAGGGGATCTCAGCGACTCTACCCTCCACGGGCGAAGGTTTATCGAGATCTCGGGTGTTGCCCCCAGCGCCCCTCGCAAGTTGTATGAGCAGTGAACTGAACTAAGAAGAGGTTGGCCAGCGCGGCACTGAAACGGCAGACTCGAGAGACGGTACCGACGACGCCTTTTTTTTCATCCTTCGCCAGCCCCCCGTTCCAGGCGTGGCCAGAGGTTTAAGAAACTCGACGCAATGCTACCTACCTCTACTTATATTGGTGAACGCCGCTTCAGCTCTGGTCGAGAAAGGTACAGCCTGACCGCGCCGCTTGGCGACGTGCGAACCACGCGACTCTAGAGGGGGGACCAGTACGGCGGAAGGAAGACGGCGACAGGATGCGCCCCGAGATGAGCGCAAGTCGATATTGCTCGGCTGTTTCGATATGCCGCGTCCGCGATCCTCTGCCCCCTCGATTGTAACGCCTCGCAACAAGAGTACCGTACATATCTGTCGGAGTCCGCGTGCAATAAATACCTCCTAGCATATACTTATATATTCACACACACACACACATATATATACCTATATGTACACACATACATACACGGCCATATACATGAGGTATATGCAGTATCATATACGGAGACGGACACTCCTTTCCCCCCTCCTCCTCGACCCTCTGCCGTTGCGTGCGTCCGTCGACACGTGCTCCAGGCCATGGTATGACAAACCAACCTCCCCCTCTCCCACCCACACATAGTCGCATCGTGGTGGGTATTTTCACGCGGTCGACGAGACCAACAACCACCGGCGACCCTCCAATGCGACGGGCTTGGACCGAGTTCGTTTCTTTCTTTCTTTTTTTTTGCTTCTTCCAATTTTCTGTTCTTTTTTGGAAGAGGATATAATATAGCGATGAGCTTAGCTTCCTATAGTCTCTTTTCAGCCTCGACCCGGGCGGGAGCAGATCCGCCCGCGAGCTTGCCGATCTGTCTGTGCGCGTGGCTCTTTTATTAGACGGGCGCACTGCCGAATACGGTAGAACGTTGGTGGAAGACGGGCTGGAAACGCGCCCGCTGTTTAGGCTCCTTGTCAGTACGCAAGTTATTCGTGCGTACGTACATGGGAGAGCGCGTGCGCGTGTGTGCACGCGTGTGCATAGACGGCCCCGTCTGCATCTCGGATCCTGTGAGACCACGAAGCCTTCGGTAGGAGGACCATGTTAATTCCACGCGTGGATCCAAGAAGGAGGGGGGGAAAGAGGGCGAGCAACAGCGATCCACCGAGCGTCAACCCCTATTCTCCTTCGCCTCCCGCTGTATGCGCGCGCATTTGGCTGGCTCGCCGTCGATTGGTAGTTCTAGATCATAGATGGCGTGGCTATTATAGGTAACATATATCTGATAGATATATTCATGGTCTGGTTTGTTTCGCCCGTCTGGCGAGCAACCGTGATGCAGAAGCCTGTTCCGCGGCAAAGGGCGGACGGGAGGGGGGGAAGACAGCAACAACTCCTGCTTTTGCGCCAGGGTCTACCTGACTGGGACAAACCAGGCGGTGTGAAATCGGTTTCCTCCCTCGCATCCACCTCTCCCGTCGGGTCCTCTCGTCACATCACAGCCCAACTGCAGGCGCCCTTCAACGCACAAGCTGTGTATGTATATGTGTATGTGTGTATGTACGTGCGTGCGTACGTAGGTATGTACGCGCGAGCAATATCAGCCTTCCGTAACTGGCGAGACATCCGTGGCGCGGCACCGAAGTCAGGTTTCTTCACCGGAACCCGGCAGCCGGTTCCTTGGTATGCCCTGAGAGGCAGTTTTGCCATGTTTCTTACACGCGTCCCGCGCGACCACCGACCAGGTGTCGTAGCGGTTACAGATCTAGGGCTAGCCAGTACTGATCCAAGATCATGCGCCAGTCGCCCTGTAGACAACCCTACATGCGTATTATGTATTCGCTCGCGCTCCCCTTTGTCATCTCCGCTCCGCTCTCTTCTGCAGTTTCAGAAGCTCGACCTTGGGCCGCGGATGCAGCTACGCACATCGAAACAGGTTCTATCCCGCTCCGGGAGTAGGTGCCAAGCTTCTACGGAAAAGGCGCAGCGGAGTTGTTTTCTGTCTTCTTTCTTCTCCCTTCCGTGCACGTACACAGTTAGGAGGGTCTCCATGGCGCACGCTGATTGCTGTTGTCGGACCCCGGTGAGTCGAAGCTAGGGTGATGCGAAAGGCCTTTGCCAGATGACTAGCTTGCAAGATAGGCGACTGCACGTTTTCCGATGTTCTAGGAAGGTGACATGACGGCCGTTATGCTGAGAACCACTTCAGTAGGATGGCCTGCTGGGTGGGCTCTTCGTCCCCCCACGTTGGCCGCATGAAGACCGCGACGCTTTCGTCAGTATGGGATTCTGCTATCGCACACACCTTCCATATGAGGGGTCTCGTGTGTGCCTGCGCGCCTGCGATGTTCTTTCGCAGACGCTCAGCGCCCCAGCGATGGTGTCCTGACGTAGTCGTCGACCTGGTTTCGCTGCCGGCTCGACGCTCGCGTGCACATGTGCCGCGGGCACGAAAACAGAGGCGAGAGGACCGCTCCTAACGGTGTGGTTCCTTCATATCTACCCTACCTACGTAGTAAGAGGCGGAGACAGAGCACCTCAGGCAAGGCTTAAGAGTCACCCATCCCTTGCTGCAATCCTATTGATCCTACGAAGTAACCTTTCGCCATGCTCTGCCCGACAGCTTGGTGCCTGACAGACGTACGAAGCGCGGCAGAACTACCGGCGGCACAGGCGACTCGATGGTACCGTCCTGGCACCTCCACGCTTACACGGGTCTGAGAATGCAGAGTAAGTCATCTCAGGGTTCAGGTGCGCCTGAAGGCTCCCTTCCTACCGAGCCTGCGGATGACCTACGCGCTATCAACGCCATCAGCCGCGATGGAGTTAGGTATTAGGTGGGCGCCGTGCAGCGAAGATATAGTGCTATGGGTCTCGCTCAACCAGGGCCACCTGCCGTACAGAGTAGGGATTTCTCGTCGACTGCGCGCTTTTTTAATGACGTCGTAATCAGACCTACTACTCATACACGTGTGCAAATCCTCCAGCTGCTCTAGGCCGAAGCAAGAAGCTGACACCTCACAATGGGATCGTCGGTCCTACGAGGCTACGTTATCCCACCCATCGTTAGGAGTATTGGGCCTAGCCTCCCATCTTTAGGCACGAAAAGTGCCTAACAGATCTACATCAAGAGCACGCCAGATGTTCGCGGTGCTGATAGGCTGGTTGCCAGCACGTCCACTACTAGTCAACACCATAAACAATCGAGGCCATATTGCACTAAATACTATTTCGGGGGGGGTAAGAGGGGGCTTCAACCTATATTTTTAGGATCCCAACTAGCCAAGAAGCAGCGGGTTAAGCTTAAAGCCACTTGGTAGCCCGACTCGGCAACTAAGGATGGGAACAGCGTAGCCGACTCCTGGGTCTCGAGCCGGAGCAGCTACGTTAGAGATGTCGTTCTATGAGAGAGTTGCCCTCCTCTTTCGCTGACTGGCCGTATGGTGACAGCAGAACTCGAAGTCCATTGCAAGTCTTCCGGGGTCCATAGCCATACCTGCAAACTATTCCCAACCTCACCCAACATACCTAAGTTATCTGTGTTATGGTCTTGACCGCGTATGGGTGTTGTAAGTATGTCGGCCGTAAGCAATGTCAAAATAGACGACCGCACATCGTCGGGCGTTATGGTTTGGGGCGAGGGAATATCTACCCCCCAAGGTCTCTCGGGGATATACCCCTTCCGAATGGAAGTGCCCGTCGACTTAGTATCGTAGCAGTGAAAGATCTCGCTAGAGACCTGGTACGTTTTTTTTTTCCTTTCAGCAGCTTTGACATTAGTTTCGACTTCCTGTCTCCTTCGTTCGGATCCAAGGACCAGGCCATCTGCGTTGGTTGAAACATGCCAATAGACTTGTTTGTTTTGAGGCATCCGTCTATAGCGGCTGTCCCAGATCATCCACACGATAGATGCTTCGTAGGTGCCTATAATTCTATAGCCAACGTCGAGGCGACGCATTCCCACCACCCGGGTCAGGGTTACCTTAGGAATTTTAGGACGAATGGGAAGCAAAGGGTCCGTAGAGATGCTCTTAAAACATGTATCAACCAGTCACTTCGGCATACCGCGACTGCGATTGATGTGACACGGCTTGTTTATCGAGCGACCCTGAATGTTCCATATTCGATATTCCCAGGTAGCAAGCCTGATTCGCTCTCAGATTCTTCCCCCTATCCGCCGTATGCCGCCTTTGGGGCGTCCTTCTTCTTCTTCATTGGTAGCCAAGCCGTGAATGCCGCGAGTGACAGAATTATTGAAGCTTGACCGCGCTTCAACTCGACGACAAGTTGGTGCCCAATCGCCACCGCAAATCGCCAGGGACTTCTAGATGTCGATATCGTGCCCAATGGAATCGACGCGGTGATGCCCACAAGGCCTTCCAAAATACGACAGGTCGTTTGTTTCGAAAAGTTGAAGCGCATATCGCCATTGCTACGTACGCCTCTCGCTGAACACCTCATCGCAAACAGGGCTCGCCTCCCAATCTATCAGCCCATATTCCGGGTCTTAATGGGAGTCATCCACAATACCAGAGCGTCTTCGTTGAGGCCCGAGCAACCCGATGAAGCCGAAACGGCAGCTTGCGGCCTTGGCTTCAGCATATTGAACGGCAAGGCAATTAGAGCCAGCTTTGTGCCGTCGGGTCTCTTCAGGGAATTTGAGCCAACGACCGTCCTGAGTGGTCGAAGCCGGGAGAGTGTCGATTACTCGACTCGGGAATCGAGCCTTATCGAGGTGTACGAGCCTCCTCTAGTAAACATCGGAATGATCCGAGTCGCAAGCGAGGCACGAAAGGTACACTCTAACGCGATAACATGCTAGTATGTCTGCAGCTTCCCGAGAGACAGCGTACGAGGAGCGCCTGTTAGATGGGTATAAAGTCGATAGCGTATGGATACGCGCGCGCACGGCGCCTCTCTTTGGCTATAGGTATATCACATTATCCTATAGCCAAACCCTGGGGGTGACGGGAGGCGCCACGTCTCGATCGTGTCGGGCAGTCCCTAGGAACGTGCTAGACACCTAGGTTATCCAACAGCAGTCTCCGGGTTCCACCTAGCAAGGCTTCACTATGGAAGTATTAGTAATAGGTACTCTTCCGTGTAGTAACAAGTTAGTTAGGCTAAGAGGAATCCGTATTACGACTTATTACAGTCGTGATATCCCAGGTGAGTATCTCAGTATATAACCCATGCATACCATTCTCAGCCCGTAAAACCATCGATCGTCCTCCAAGGTACCACGGAAAGCAGTAGAAGTCCTCGCCAGTAATATCGTATCTGATATAGGTCAATCCTCTTTTCTTCGACAGCATGAAGAATGGTTTGTGATATATTTATTGGGTTGCAGATTTAGGCAAGCGCTACACCCACTTACGGGCAACGAAGATTGAAAGAGAATCATGGCCCGCCGATTAGGGGAAGTGTTCTATTATTGGTGACTTGGCTGGTGTTCGTCGAGAAAACGCCGTTGAGGAGGTTGATTACTGCAAGATCTTCACCGGGTCGAGAGAGAGGCGGAGGAATTGGAGAGCGACGACAGGAATTTCTCATCCTGTTTCTTATGTCATCACTTTCACATAACCATCATACATGGAGCTGGGGTATGGTAGTAGCAGCAGTAGCAGCAGTAGTGTATATGTAATTCGCGTAAGATCCTATCTTGGATCGGTATGGTTGCCGTCTTCGAAAAGGACCGCATATCACAGACGGCATTGGCGGTTTCTCCTGGTGAAACCGTCTGGGGTACTGCTGACAACGTCTGGAAGAGGAGGAATGCAGAAAAGCAGTGGAGGGGTGGCATCTTATTGGGCGAGCCAGATGCTCGACGAGTTGCCCCCTGTGGAACTGAGTCGAGCTCGCAACCGAGACCCAGACCGACCCGGTCCTGAGCTTATGGACCCTGTAGAAGGCCAATACGACCCTTCTGCATGTGTGGGCATCTCATATGGATTCCGTAGGTATCGGACAACACTGGGTTACCAATATAACAAGTTGGGAAGAGAGACAGAGACAGACACACACACAGAGAGAGGGGGGGTGAAGGGAGGGAGATAGAAACGCCATAGCAATTCCGCCACTTTGTCTGGGCGTCTTCCGCTCTTGTCAGAGCTACGTGTGTACCTACCATGAGGCGAGGACTACATACATACCCCCCTCGGTGCTGTGTTCACATTCGAATAGCAAGCTAGCCAGTCGCTGTGTGAAGAGCCCGATAAGGAGAAGAATACGCATGGCGATGATATCAACTTCACATTGTAAGAAGCTATCATTTTCATGCTTAAGCTCTCGGGACCGATGGCGGATTCGAGGGATCGGGGCTATGTGGGTGTGCATTAGGACTGGCGAGATCGGCTCCTATAATCCGGGGCTGGATCTATACGTTAGACAGTAGCTACGCCGTAAATATACCTAAATATATACGACCAATGTAAAAATGTAGGAGTTGTCACAGATAAGGTCAACGTTATGCTTCAAGTCAACTTCGCCCAACCCACTCAGGCCCGCCAACACCCGGGGACGACGACGGGACGCCACCCGTAAAACGACGATAATAATAACAATAATTGTAGCCGCATCTCTCGATGGCCAAAGCGCCCTCAATCTACATGTACCGGGTGTCAAGGGTGTTGAGTAGTACAGCTGCACCTAAATAAAGCCCAACGAGTCGAGGCTGTTCGGCGCGCAGACGTTTGGGGGACCTCAGGGGGATCTTCATCGAAAACATTTGCCGCCGAGAGAAAAAAAACTCCCACCCCCCATAGCCGGCTCTCTGGATAACAAGTCTATACCTCATTCTTAATCCCACGTCCAAGGTATCCGAACGTTTATGGGCCACGATCCGAGCCGTGGCCGAAAATGACCTGTCTTTCGGGTATATGCATACACTCTACTTTCCTAATTCTGGGTTCCGCCCTATGGAGACCGGGATGCTTTGGTGACTGAGAAGCATGAGAGGACCCTGATATGTTACCATCCTGCCGTGCTATCACTGGGGCCCTTGTGTTCGTCGGCACGTGGCATACAGACCTCATATCGATGCCCTCTAGGCTCCTTGTAGAGTCGGAGTCCGGATACTATTGCTTGCGTTTATGCCTGAAGATGTTGACTGATTGGAGGTCGTCGAGTGCGCCCATAACCATATCGCATTGGCCGGTTAATACTTGACATGCAGGGCTCATGCTATGATGGCTATGTGGTTCCCCTTCTCGCTCTCGCTCCCGTCCTCGCCCACTCCCATTCTCGCTCCACGCAGTCTGCTCGAGAGCCAAGGAGTATACATAACAAGTGCGAGCTGCCTGTCTGGGCATCTACTCAGCCCTACCCGCTCCATCCTCTGGGACAGCTACCCGCCTGCCACTAGAGCTCCCGCCCCGAGTTATCCATTCCTTCGACTTGTCATTCCGATACAGGACAAGCCAGGCCTAAAGCCTTAGGTGGGACATGGCGTATGATTCTCACGATTACAGTGGCCGTGATGCCGGCGAACCATTGGATGTAAGTTAGTTGGTCGATCCGAATCCCCCTTCCTATACATGCTTCAGTCTACACATCCCCGGGGAGCTCGGTAGTGTGCCATCTACCACCCAGCCTATCTATTTTTATGAATATCTTAATAATGAGCGCCGGTCCCGGGAGCATCGTGGAGGCTCCGAAGCGAAGTCCTTCGGTCTTCCTTGTGCGACCACGACCGGCAATAAAACCCGACGCTTAGAATCTGGAGTCATTTGCGTTGGTGGCCAGCAGGCAACTTAACTCGACAGTGTATATCTTGGAGTACGCTTACTAACATCAAAATGCAGAGGACACCTTCTGAGCAACAGTTATCGTCGACGTTCGTCTCCGACGACCCTTACTACGGGGGTCAGAATGCACACTCGGAAGATCATCATGCCCCGTACATACCATACACAACGCCAACAATTACACCCAACACGACTTCAGAAAATATGATGGGGTTCCCTGGTCAACAATTACTCCCAGCTCAGATCTCTAATAGCTCGCTTTACGTCGTAGGCGGCCGTGCCCACCCAGGGGCAAATGCCGGTGTCCCAGGCGGCGTCTCCTTTACGACCGCTATCTCGGACCCTTTTGAGTACCCGCTTTACCAGGCCGTCACGCCTGAATCCAGAACGGTCGACAGCACTGATGCGTATCGTCACGGGTATTCGCGCGGGTACGGGACTGTAGCGCCGAGCCGACCCGCGTCGTCGTCTTCGGCCGGGTCTGGTCGCGGGAAGCACAGGCACGCGTCCCGACCGAGGAGGCCGAGGAACCAGCAGGTATTCTCACCCGGGAGCTCATCCTCTACGTCGAACGCGAGCAAGTCAAGACTCCGCAGCGCGTCCCGCACGAGCAAGAATACGCACCACAACCCGCCAGCGACAGTCGAGGAGCAAAAGACGCGCGAGACCCACAACCAAGTCGAGAAGCAGTACCGCAACAGGCTCAACGCGCACTTCGAAAGCCTCCTAGACGCCCTCCCAGAAACGATGCAGGCAGGCGAGGGCGAGGGCGGCGGCGAGGCGCTCGACCTGACAGATCGCCGGGTGAGCAAGGCAGAGGTGCTCGACATGGCCCGGCGACACATCCAGGCCTTAGAACGCGAATGCAGTGCGCTGGAAGAGGAGAGGGACGAGCTTCGGGATAACATGGACAAGCTGCGATGGCTATTCAGCCGATTCGAAGGCACCGACGGTCTCGACGAGCGAACTGAATTCATGGACACGGGAACGCTGCAGTGATAGCCCGGCTGATAAAGGGGATGATGGGGATAAGGATACACGATTTACGGCGGTCTAGGTTCTATTCATGTACCAATATTAGAACGGCTCCGGCGTTTCGAGGATTCGTTGACAGTCAGGCACTTCAACCGGATTCCGAGTCTGTTTTTGTTTTCCTCTTCGGGCTGTTCCTAGTTGTGGCCGGGAGGTGTCAGTGGTCGACGAACTTAAGGGGCTCGGGGTTGAGCTTACCTACGACGTTCACTTTGTCATATGGGCCTTTCTTATACGTTTATAGAGCCTGCTTCCTTTAAAACCTGCCTAACCCCTATTTTCCTCCATGACAGTGAGTTGGCTCATACGTCGAACCAAGCCCAATATCGCTCCGCTAGTATGTCAAGATGTTTGGTGATTCTCAGCCCTCGCGCAAGTCGCTCACAGTCGTAGTAGCGTACACCCATAGGTCACTCGAGGGGGTTGATTCCTCTCGCTTGCTCCCTGCCTAATGTAGGATGTCTAGAGTGGAATAGAATTAAGGGTCGAAGCTCGCGGACAGAATGACCACCCTCTGCCTTGATAATCACAGGCAACGAGTCCAGCTCTACACCAAGTTCCGCGGATTGTACCTAGAGTAAAATACCCAAATGTGTGACAGGTGTCCGGCTAGAAAATATCTCTTAAAGCCGAGGGTGCTACGGCGATAAGAGTAATGCGCACTCATAAGATCGAACCTGCGTGACCGGTACAGCAATGACATTAGAGGGGGCTACGGGAAAAACGAAAAAGGGAAAAGAAAAAAAAAGGAGGGCATGAGGGAGAAGGCAAAGGCGGCGCATGAGATAAAACAAAAAGAAGCCGACAACGGCATAGGGGATATAAGTAAATGACTACTTACCCCCACTGAGGCATGCACAGATGACGAAGTAAAGGGAGATGCAAGAGTGGAAGAGAAGACAATAAATTAGAATAACGCCGTCCCAAGGTTGTACGATGGCCTACATTCAGCGCCCGCCTAGAAAAATGCGCTTCCTACCAGACTGAGTGAAGTGAAGCAAAGCAAAGCGAAGTAGTCCACCACGTGAGCGAATTGTATCGCGATAACGGGTAAAAAGTCAACTACGGGACCGTTACGGGATGGCTTGGAATGCCGGCCAACTCGCTAGCCCCACCCGGCTTGAGTAAAAGAAATCTCGCACGAGGAGAAGGAAAAGCATCCCGTCTGTCCTCAACTCAAAAACACATATTCCCCCCCTTTTCGTCTCCGTACACTCTACACGAAAGGGGATCAGGGGATTAACTGACTACCTGGAGGAGTTGTTGAACAGAGGCGCCAGCAAGCCCACCCCTCTACCATGGCCAATAAAACGGTCCTCGTAATCGCTGGGAGCGACTCTAGTGGTGGAGCGTAAGTCAATACCTCCCCTCCACGTCCAACTTCGTCCCTCCTTTCGCTAATGACCGTTCTCCGTGGGAATCGCCAGAGGCCTCGAGGCGGACCAGAAAGTCATCGCGGCCCATGGCTGCTATGCCATGACTGCTACTACCGCCCTGACGGCCCAGAATACTCTTGGCGTCGACGATATACATCATATCCCGCCCAGTTTTGTGAGGAAGCAGCTAGACGCCGTTTTTAATGATATACGCCCCAGCGTCGTGAAGACTGGTGAGTGAGGCCTGCGACGTCAGCCGTGCTAAGACTCATCAACGTGCTGCTACCAAGGGATGCTGGCATCTACACGCACCATTGAAGTAGTCGCCCAGGCATTGAAGGATTACAAAGTCGAGACGCTAGTGCTGGACCCCGTAAGTCTTTCTGCGCCGCCCAACGCGGCCAAGGGGTTGGCATCAAAATTGAACCTCAGCTAGGTCATGGTCGCCACGACCGGCGCCCAGTTGTTGCCCTCGGAGGCCGTGGAGGGGTTGCGGACCCTGCTCCTCCCGCAGGCGTTTATCCTGACTCCGAATGTTCCAGAGGCCGCTCTCTTGGGCTCTTACGGCGGGAAAGAACCCATCGCCATCAGACGGGTCGAAGACCTGGAGGCGGTAGCCCGAAGGGTGGCGGAGCTGGGGCCGAAATGGGTGCTTGTCAAGGGCGGACACGTGCCATTCAGGAAGGACGGCTCCCTGGCGACAGGTGACGAGGAAAAGGAGGTCGTCGTTAACCTCTTGTTCGGGGAAGGCCGGACGGTCAGGATAGAGAGCCCGTACATAGAGTCGAAGAATACGCACGGGACCGGCTGCTCGCTCGCTTCCGCCATCGCCTCCAACCTCGCCGGGGGGCTCACGCCGGTGGAAGCTGTCAGAGCGGCTTGCCGGTATGTTGAGGCGGGCATCAGGTCGGCACCCGGGTACGGAAAGGGGAACGGCCCGATCAACCATTTCCATTCGATGATGGCTCTCCCGTTTTCTCCGTAAGTATACCGCCCCTGGGAGCTCGACGTGGACACAGGCAGATGGATGCCCTACCGGGAGTAGTCCCGCTGATGACAAGCCAGTGGTCACTTTCTCGACTACCTTATCGAACGCCCTGATGTGGCGCCTGTATGGCATCGTTTCACTAACCACCCATTCGTTATCGGGCTCGGGGACGGCAGGCTGCCCCTTGAGTCGTTCAAGGGTTACCTCGTACAGGACTATCTATATCTGGTTCACTTTGCGAGAGCGAATGCGCTGGCGTCGTACAAGGCCAAGAATATAGAGGATATCGCGGCGGTAAGGCGCCCCCCTCCCCCCTTCCTAGCTAACACCCGCAGCAGGCCTGAAGCGAAGCTGATGTCACTTACAACGTCCAGTTCGCGAAAATCGTATCGCATATCCAAACCGAGATGAGCCTCCACCTCGACTACTGCCAGGGCTTCGGCATATCGAAGGAGGAGATCGAGGCAACCGAGGAGCACCAAGGTATGAACGAATGGCGCTACGTCTCGTGGGGACGTGACCTCGCTACCTACTGTCGACGTGCTGACGGGAGAGCCAGCGTGCACTGCGTATACCAGATACGTCTTGGACATCGGGCAGTCTGAGGATTGGCTTGGACTCCAGCTTGCCCTGGCTCCGTGCCTCCTTGGTTATGCAGCGATCGCAGCGCAACTCCACAGCGACCCGAGGACGAAGACGGAGGGGAATACCTACTGGAAGTGGATCCTGAACTACGTGGCAGAGGACTACATGCAGGCGGTGAAGACGGGTTCTGGTGAGTTGGAGAGAGAGAGAGAGAGAGAGAGAGAGAGAGAGAGAGAGAGAGAGAGAGAGAGAGAGAAGCAGCAGAGGGCGGCGGCGGAATGCTAGGCTAACAGGCGTCGCGGCGACAGAGCTCATAGAAAAGAACGCGGTCCTGCAGTCCCCGACGCGGATAGAACAGCTCGTCGCGGTCTTCATCCACGCTACCAAGGTGAGACTGAAACCCCCCTCCGCCCCCCTCCGGTCACTCCCGTCGCGGATCGCCTGCGCGCGCCATACGGTGCTAATCGAGAAAACAGATGGAGATTGGGTTCTGGGAGATGTTCCCGTCAGCGTAAGGCGGCGTGGAGAAAGTACGCGTGTATCCGGAAAAGGTATGGCTATACCTATAGAACGAGGGCGGGTATAATAGCGACGGACAGCAACGAAAGGACGGCGCATTTCGACCTGGCAAATGTAATAATCATTACACTGGGCTGTTTTGGCGAGTCGGGTAGTTAGGCCTAGTGTCTACCCACCGTAACTGACCCTCTCTCCTATTTCCACCATCGACTCTGATGATTCTACGAGACGGCCTTGTTCTTCTCGGCGGTTTCTATACGCGACGGCGCCCAGGTGCGCAGCGTTTACGGCCTCGACCCGCCCCTTTTTCGGTCCCGGTGGGTGCTTGCTGGGATGGGCAAGGACGGATACTACCTATAGATACAGGTATGTGACGTGGGTGCCTCTGAGAACACTTCACCTCCTCCCCCAGGTACCGATATAGAATATATACCTCGTATTGTGATTGACTCTAATGTGCTATTCACAGACCACTTAAGCCTCACCTCAGTGTCGCGAAGGTGAGGTGAGGATGGTAAACGAGCAAGTGAGTAGGTAGGTAGGTACCTCTCATGTGGGGTTGATGGGTCAAGTAATTCGGTATCCGATTAGTTATCGTTGTTGCCAATGAAGTACGTGGGTACCTACGTACCTCCTATGTGTTAATGGGCGGCCCGGCAATGAAGAGTCTGACAGTGGCAGGTGTTGCTGCGGAATTGCCCGAGACAGCTGGCAGACGCAGGTACCTAAAGCAGATACGGGCAAGTAACATCCAGGTACGTACTCTTAGGTACCCAGCCATGTCGCAAGATATGACATAATCACGGTGGCAAGGGCACTGTGCACGGGCCACGCCTGCCTGGTTTTGTTGTTGGGCCAAGACTGGCAACTGCCTCCGGAAACTAAAGGCCAAAAAAAAAATATTCATCTAAGGTTACTTTGGCTTTTTTTCGCTCGGGGTCTCGCTCATCTCGTTTTTTTCTCCCCTTTTCACATTCCAAAAAAAGGGTCATCCAAACGCGACTTTCCTTTTCATCAACACGCTTTTCGCGCCGTCCTTGATCCAGTCTCCGCTCCTTTCTTACAGATTGTACGCGGCCTGATTCTCCTAATTTTTTTTTAACAGAATAAGGTCTGCTCGCATCTCTGCGCTCTCGTCCTCCCGCCATTAACCCCTTCCCCCCCACTCCCCCTTCACGCCCTTCACGCGTTCCATCTCTCTCGTCCCCCCACAAACGCGAAGACATCATGTCCTACGGCGGCGGTCACGGCGGCTATCGCGGCCACGGAGGCTACTCTAATGGCAATGACAAGTATGGAAGCGGCGGGCGTCAGGAGGGCTACGGGTAAGCATAGTATCTCACATCTCGCGTCTCCCTTTCCGCGATCCCTAATCTTCGGTTGCTCCTTGACTCTTGGATACTGATGCGTCTCTCTCTAGTAATGGCTACGGTGGTGGCTACGGCGGCGCTGGCGGCGGAGGAGGCTACGGTGGAGGTGGCGACAGAATGTCCAACCTCGGAGCTGGATTGCACAAGCAGACATGGGGTGGGTGAAATCCGGGATATCGGCCCTGTTCGTGTGGAGACTAACTTTTCTATTCGCAGACATGAACACGCTCCCCAAGTTCGAGAAGTCCTTTTATAAGGAAGATGAAGCGGTCGCTCGCCGGCCCGCTGCCGAGGTTGAGCGGTTCCGAAGGGACCACCAGATCACCATTTCCGGACACGATGTTCCTAAGCCCGTCGAGACATTCGACGAGGCTGGTTTCCCTCGATACGTGATGGATGAGGTGAAGGCACAGGGCTTCCCTGCGCCCACGGCTATTCAGTCCCAGGGTTGGCCAATGGCTCTTTCTGGTCGCGACGTTGTTGGTATTGCCGAGACAGGCTCTGGCAAGACCCTTACCTACTGTCTACCTGCTATTGTCCACATAAATGCCCAACCGCTCCTGGCTCCTGGTGACGGACCCATCGTTCTTGTTCTCGCGCCCACGCGAGAGTTGGCCGTCCAGATCCAGCAGGAGATCACCAAGTTCGGAAAATCGTCGCGCATCCGCAACACCTGTGTGTACGGAGGAGTTCCTCGCGGCCCTCAAATCCGAGATCTTACCAAGGGTGTCGAGGTCTGCATTGCGACCCCCGGCCGTCTTATCGACATGCTCGAGGGCGGCAAGACGAATCTGCGCCGTGTGACGTATTTAGTGCTCGACGAGGCTGATCGTATGCTGGACATGGGTTTCGAGCCCCAGATCCGCAAGATTATCAGCCAGATCCGACCCGACCGCCAGACTCTCATGTGGTCTGCTACTTGGCCCAAGGAAGTCCGGGCCCTGGCTGCCGAATTCCAGACGGATTTTATCCAGGTCAACATTGGCTCTATGGACTTGTCTGCTAACCACCGTATCACGCAAATCGTCGAGGTCGTCTCCGAAGGCGAGAAGCGCGAACGCATGATCAAGCATCTCGAAAAGATTATGGACAACAAGGAGAACAAGGCGCTTCTTTTCGTGGGCACGAAGCGTGTTGCCGACGATATCACCCGATTCCTCCGCCAGGATGGCTGGCCCGCCCTCTGTAGGTTTTTCTTTTTTTTTTCCCCGGTCCGGAGAGTGCCAGTTCCCAGTGCTAACTACCGGATAGCTATCCATGGTGACAAGCAGCAGAACGAGCGAGACTGGGTCCTGGACCAGTTCAAGACTGGCAAGAGCCCCATCATGGTGGCCACCGACGTGGCTTCACGTGGTATTGGTATGATTGCATCTCACCCCTCCCTCCCGGGCCCTGTAGCAATTTCCAGCAGAGTTATATCCGCTGCGCTTTACTCTCATGTCTAGGGGCTCTCTCGATTGCGCATTTGCCTGATCCCCCATTGTGTCTCGTGGTTCTCATCTCTTCAGGAATTATGGGGTTCGTGGTATAGCGGAAGCGCTATACCCTTGTTCCGCTGTTGTACCTTCGTGTTGCTATGGTACAGCTGCGGAGTTGGCACTGCTTGATACTATCAGGCTGTCTCCAGATTCCCAGATCCCGAGGACCCAGACCGGATTGTTGGAATTCCTCCAAACTGGCATGTTGATGCAACGGACAGCCCCCATTCTCCGACGAGAAAGCACGGAAAATATACCTAAGGCTCCGTCCATCCGTCGCTGGGACTTGTTACATCCTCTCCCCTCTTCCTCCCTGCTTCGTTTCCGGCTAACGTGCAATTGCAATCAAGACGTGCGCAACATCACTCACGTGATCAACTATGATTATCCGAACAACTCGGAGGACTATATCCATCGCATTGGCCGAACTGGTCGTGCTGGCGCGAAGGGCACCGCCATCACATTCTTCACCGCTGACAGTGAGTATCTATGTGCCCCCGTCTAGAATATAACTAGGCCACTACTAACGACGCGTCCACAGACTCTAAGCAGGCTCGTGATCTAGTTGCCGTTCTTCAGGAGGCTAAGCAGCAAATTGACCCTAGACTTCACGAGATGTCCCGGTACGGCGGTGGTGGTGGTGGAGGAGGACGATATGGGGGACGAGGCTTCGGCCGCGGTGGTCACCGAGGTAGGCCCGCACTTTGACTAGTTCGTTCATAATTGCAAGCCGCAGCGAATACTGACACGTTCGTCTTTGCCTCTCTAGGTGGCGGCAGCGGCGGCGGCGGCGGCGGCGGCGCTGGTGGTGCGAATGCCATGCCCATCAATAACCGACGTTGGTGATTGCCCTTCCCGGTGACTATTGACTTTGACATGGATCCTCCGTACTGCCGTAGGGTGTTCGCCGCATTCGTCTTGCATTGTTTCTTTTCCCTTCCACGTATGCACATCCGGCGTTGCGTCTAGAGGTACAGGTGTTTAGATGTCCTTGAGTGTCGGCACATGGCGAAGGTGTCGCGTCTCTTCGCTGAGATCTGCACCACTCGGCTTTTCCCTAATTTCCACCCAGCAACATACAGGGTCGAAGGTTTCTAGATCGCAGGGGAGCACATGTTGCAGAGAGAGTTATTGGAACAATAGGCCGGACACCGAGGTCCCTCCCCCCCGACTTCTCACAACCTCTTCTAATCTTGAAAAGGCATACGACTCACGCCAGCTCTTGACCGCAAGTCAAGATAGAGAGATTGCTGACTTCGATACAGATTGAAGGTGCTTGAGAAGACCCCTGTCTTAGTCACATGTTTATAGGTAGATTCCAACCCGTCGGCCTTGCTCTCATTAGGAGGCGACACGACGGGCGCTGTAGTAGGAATGGATCAAAGCCTAGAATAGTAAATATCTCCGAACGCATCGCAAACGTGTGAGATGTCGGTTCCGGTACCCGATTCCTGGACAGTGATGTGCGTCTCTCGGGGACGAGGGAGGGCTCCTCGTCCACTTTTCGGCACCGATAACTGTCCTCCCAGCATCACCGCCTCATCTGAACAAGTTTCCCCTCTTCTTTTTCGGCGACACTGCGGGCCTGGGCCGCATCCAAATTCGGCTTGACGGGAAGGTGTTGCGCGCCCCTGAGTGGTGGTTTAATATACCCGCCCATGGCCTCATTTTATCCGTAAACACAGGGGTGAGTGACTTACACCATAATCGGCAGACGCAACGACACACTCCGTCTCGGCCCTAGTCTCCCGTCAACAGTTGCGCTATAAGATGGGAGACCTGTCTATGGATCTCGACGTCGCCTTTATCGAAGGGATGTCTTGCTGCTACGCCTCTCTCTCTCTCTCTCTCTCTCTCCTCTGTTTGCGTGGGAACCTGACTGCTAAGGCCGACTCACCCATCCTTCCAGCAACTGTGGTTTGTATACTTATTAGCCCTGCTTATATATACACAATTATATTGCTCGAACGAGAGATCCGACTAGCGAAGATGAAGGCCGCTGCAGCATTCGCTCTACTGGCAGCCGGCGCCCAAGCCGCTCCGCACTGTACGTCGTCCATGGTTTTTTTTTTCCCGTTCCCCTTATTCACACATCAGCACTCCCTCCGTAGATAGGGGGGGGGGGGTCTCTCAGCCCCAACTTAGCCGGATATGACCCTTTATACACGTATATCCATGTATCTACACGGATAGCTCTGCACTCCAACTAAGCTTTCTGTGTTTTTTTCTTCTTCTTCCTTGGGCTAACTCGTTCCTCTCAGACACCTTCCCGAAGCTCGCGGGCACGTCGGACTGGTCGTCGGTGCGCCAGACGGCCAACTTCCAGAGCAACGGGCCCGTGACCGACGTCACCTCGGAGGCGATCCGGTGCTACCAGCGCGCGCCCGGCGGCGCCCCCGACATCACCCCGGTCCAGGCCGGCGGCCAGATCACCTGGGTGGCCGCGCCCAGCATTTACCATCCCGGAGGGTACGTACATGTCTCCAGATTCCCCGATGGGAAAAGAAGCGGAAAAGTTGCCACACCCCTGCCGTCGAAAAGCCTGCTCCGGCCTGTAGGGGCAGGCGGAACAAGATGTCGATTCCTCCCGAGAACGCGAGAGAAGCTAACTATGCCGTCCTCCGCAGTACGTCGGGGACCAGCCTTCTCGTGGTTCGCGTCTCTCCTGTATAGGCGCGCGGTGCTAACGTAGCGATGCTGTCTCGTCTGCGGCGGCTCAGCCCTCTCCGCGTACATGGCCAAGGTGCCCGCCGGACAGACGGCTGCCGACTTCGACGGCAGCGGCCAGGTGTGGTTCAAGGTGTACCAGGACCTGCCCACGCTCTCGGGCGGCCAGTACAGCTGGCCTTCGAACGGTACGTGTCTGAGCCCCTCCCCTCCACACCGCCCGTTCTACCCCCCTGTATCTCTCCGTCTGTCCTCCTGTTCGATTTCACATACCTATGGATTCCCCCCCCTTTCTCCCGTAGCTTCCCTTTTTTGCGGTCGCGCGTACCGCGCACACATAGCACATACCCCACGAAGACGTCGAGGGAAAGAGACGCCGGGAGACAGGCCCTCGCTGACGCGGAGCGGCCGGGGAGCAGGCTTGGGGCAGATCAGCTTCGCGATCCCGCAGTGCCTGGCGGCGGGGGACTACCTGTTCCGGATCGAGCACGTGGCGCTGCACAGCGCGAGCGCGGCCGGCGGCGCGCAGTTCTACATCTCGTGCGCGCAGGTGCGCGTGGCCGGCGGGTCGGCCGGCGGCAGCGCCAAGACCCCGACCGACCTCGTCGCCTTCCCCGGCGCCTACAAGGCCACCGACCCCGGCCTCCTGATCAACATCTACAACAACGGCGGCAAGCAGTACCAGCCGGCCGGCCCGTCCGTCTTCCAGTGCTAGGCGCACGCGCGGGGGGGGGGCCTTTTGGTTTGGGGAGGGGAGACGCGGGACCGGGCCGGATACGGGGGGGTAAGGGGGACGGGGCGGCGGTCGCTGAGGAGGGGAAAAGGGGGGGGGGGGGCGAGAGCGAAGAGGTGTATGCGCGACACGGCGACGGGAGACGGGAGACGGGAGGCTAGCTAGCAGTGCCGAGTTGGGCTGAATACTGCTGCTGCTGCTGCTGCTATCTAGGCATCTTACTAGCATCGACGGGTTAGTTCAACCCTCCCCCTTCATCTCCCAACTCGGACGTGATATGCAAATTGGGGGTGCGGGCAATTTCATCCTCGCAGCCGGCCAGGGGGGGGGAGGCGCCGATTATGCGGTGATCTCTCGAAGGGGTGGTGTGTGTGGCATGGAGTCAATCACCCGTAGCAGGAGTCCGGACGTTACGGGGGGAGGGACCGGGGGGGTGGGTGGTGGACGAGTGGAGGGGAGGGATGGGATGGGATGAGATAGGATGGGATTGGGATGGGGTCTCTCGTCCGGGAGTCAGCGAGAATGGTCACCACGCAATTGCCAGGCGATCAGCTGGCGCCGACTTGATTCGTTCGTAGGATCCATCTCACACCCGGACCCGATTTCTGCACCCATCCGCTACCCTATCATTCGAGCGCGTAGTATCTCTTCTGTTCCTCCATCTTCTGCTCCTCCACCTTCTGCTTCCCCCATCTCTTACTCCTCCATCTCCTCGTCCTACTACTATTGCTATTGCTACCGCCGCCGCCGCCGCTCCTCCTCCTCGTTCACTACCTGCCCGCGCACCCTCCATGTCACGCTGAAAAGGGGGGGGGGAGGGGGGGGCCGCTTATGACTCGTCCGCCCCCTATTGGTTTCTCCCATCCTAGTCAGGCCCCCCCCACGTCCAAGCTGTCGCGCGTGCGCGGTAGGGTATACATACATACATATACGTATCCTCACGAGACCCGTCTAGACCCCATGATCACCGCGTCGAAGGTGGTGGTGGGGGGTTATGGAGATTCCTTCGTCATCTACGGGGGGGAAGTCGGCAAGAAGAAGTCCTCGGAGAGGGAAACACGTTTTTTTTTCAGTTCCCTGCCCGTTATCGCCTGCCCTCGCCTGCCTGCCGTGGCGCTTTTCACGCCCGGCTTTACGCATACATACATGCGCGAGTCAGCTTAGATTAGCTGAATAGGATTTTTGGGGGGTTAGGAGCCACAGGCGCACGGCTTACCGCTGTCCGCAGGACACGCTCCCGACGCCGATGGGGAGTGGCGTGGTATGTATCAGCGTGAGTAGATCTCTACTCTCTCCTCCATCTCGCTCTCAGCCTGTCTTCCCCCTCTTGCCTGCCCTCCTTCTCCCCTTCCGCCCTTCCAATCCGTCTATGGGGGCTCTCGTCTCCAACTGCGAGCCGTGAGTCATCCTGCCCTCCCCGAAAGGCTACTCGCTTGGGTGTGGATGTAAGCCTGATGTATGTGATTCATCAGGGAGCCCTGAGCGAGGCCCGCAAACTCGTCCGAGGGACCAGATACCGGAGCGGGAGAGTCAGGCCCGCAGGCCCGCAGCCTCACGTCACAAGGCAGGGATACCGTTTTGGGACCCCTTCGACGGATGGTGGGTGGGTGTATGCTTAGCCGGCTCCGGCACGGGAGCCTTCTCTCTCTCCCTTTCTCTCTTTCTCGGCCCCGTGAGGTTGGGCGCTTGACAGGTAGAAGGATTCGTGGTGAGAAGAGAGGCCGTGTCGACAGAACGAGATGGATGCTGAGACTATTCGATAGGCCCGCCCCCCAAGGGCCCAGACCTGCTTCCGAGGATGTCTCTCCTTCGTGAGACTGGAGGCCTCTAGTCAGGGCGGGTCCTCACCACGATATTTTATCTCGGCTGTCTCTAGACACCGCTCGGAAAACCCCGTGTCGAAGGGGCGCGGAATGGGGAGATATCCACGGCCCAGAAGAAGGTAGGCTACGTCAGGACTCAGGTTAACCTCGGGCAGAGGAGGGCCCGGCAAGCTCGTCGGGTTTGAAGGCTGGTGTGCTACACCCATTATCACGAACGTATCTTCCAGAGAAAAGTGAGCATGTGATAAACCATCCATCGAGGCTAAACCACAGGGGGCAGCGCCACAAGAGATACCCATCATATCAGTCCCGAGGGGGATTATCTAGCGTCTATAGCTCCCTTCTCGACCGTATTTCGGAAAGGCGGTGCCGACCAAGTTTCTAAGCATCCATCTCTGGGCCGAACCAAGTAGAGGTTCGTCGCCCAAAACAAACGGCATTCGAAAGTATGAGCATCTATTCCAGGTAAGAAGAATAGCGAGGAGGTAAGAGAGGAACAAACCCGTCGTCCCATTGATCGGGCTAAGAGAGCAGGAGTCGGATCGACGAGACACAGCGTAGCTGGGTGTATCGTGAGCAGACGCAACGCTAGATCTCCCCACGCGGACCCTCGAGAACCGAAATGACGACGCGTCCCCCATCCCGGCCACTCACGGCATGAAAAGGGGGGGGGGGGGGAGGCTCTTCCTCTCCCTCCCGTTCGGCACGGGCTGCCCTCAGCCCTGACTTCTCGTGCCGAGCAACGAAACCCCCCCTGAGCAGCACGCGCGCCCCGTAGGGCCAGCCCGCCTTGCCACCTCGTCCTGACTTCTCTCTCTTTCTCTCTCTCTCTCTAGACCGCCCTCCGCCCCCGCCCCCTTTTCCCGCCTCCCACCCTCGCGCCCTCCGTGCAGCGCGGCGCCCCCTCGCGCCCGCGGAAAAGCAGCGCGCGAGCTAACAGGACCACCGGGGCGTGCCCGTAAACGCCGTGGCGCGCGCCCCCCCCACCTTTTCTAGAAGGCGCCCACGATCGAGGGCGTGTGGGCGAGGCTGTTGTGGAGCCTCGGGCCGAGGAGGAGAAGGAAGGCGGCGTGCTTTTTTCCCCCCTTTTTTATTACGAGATTATTACGAAGCGAGAGGCGAGGGGCGAGGGGCGAGGGGCGAGGGGCGAGAAAGAAAAAAAAAAAGGAGAGGTTTTTTGATTGTGGTCAGATACCTAAATAGGGGAGTCGGTTGGTTATGCGACATCGATTTGACTCGTTCACGCAACCACGAGACACAACCAACCAAGTTGCTCGAGCGGCAGCGGCCGTTCGGCTGGGAGAGGGTTTGGTTTTTCCCTGAGTAGTACTCTGGGTGAAAATGAATGGGTAAATACATGCACACGAAATAATGGTAGTTAGGTAGATAACCAGCAATAACGGCCATACCAATAAACCAAAAAAAAAAAAACCCCCCCCGAAATACGAGCTACAGCCCGCGGCCGCTCGCTCTTCGAGTCGGGAGACCCTTGCGATTGGGCGCCTCCGCGCCTGCGACTCGGTAAGGAGGCGGTATCTAGATAGGTATTACGTAGCTAACAATATTCCTGTCCGTCTCCTTTTCTCCCGCGTTCACTTGCGCATGTTATATACATTCCCCACCTACTTTCGCTGCCCGCATATATATGAGCAAGTATAGATATATATATATATATATGCTCTTCTTTCCTTTTTCCACGCCCGTGTTTAGTTTTCTGAGACACGGACGAGCAACGGAAAAGCTTGACCGACATTCGCGGGCCAGCCAGCCAGCCTGGCTGGATGGGATGGGATGGGATGGCGGGCGGGCGGGCGAGCGAGCTGGCTCGAGCTGGGCCGGCCGCGCAACGCCGTGACACAGCAGCAGCGGCGGGGGGCGAGAGAGCAGAAGGATTGACAGCTTTGACGTTCCCGGTGGGCGCACAGGCGACTCTAGTCGACCCGGCTGCTGGGCCCTGCCTGGCCTGGCGCCGGCCTCCCGCTGAGGCTACCACCACCTACTACTACTACCACCGTTACTACTACTACTACCACTACTACTCGTACCACTATACTGCTACTACTACCACTACCGCATACATACCGCTTTAAGAGCCGCGCGCTCTCCCTCCCCCCTTATCCCCCTCTCTCCCTCTCTCTTGCTCGCAAGCGCGCCTTCGCCTGGAGCGCGGCCGGCCGCCTCCGCCGCCCGGCTAGGTTTGCGCGACTGGCTTACTCTTGGCTCCCGGCGGCGGGGGGGGGGGGGGGCGCGACGACGCCTCGCAGGTAGGTAGGTAGGTAGCGCGCGAGCGGCCGCAGGAGGGGAGGAGGCAAAAGACGGGCGAAGGGGCGAGGGTGAAGGGGGGGAAAGAAGAAAGAAAGAAAGAAAGAAAGAAGAAGGGGGTGCCAACGCAAGGGGCCGGGGCTTCGTCCACTGGTAATACGCAGCGCGCGTATGAGCGCGGTAAGAGACGTAAGACATACATACAGCAGAGGCGAGGCAATATTGTCCCTTGACGTTATCGTGTGGAGGTACGATGGGTATATCGGGCGGCACGAGGAGCAGTAGGAGGAGGAGGAGGAGGCGGCGGCGAAGTCGGATTCCGGAGTCCTCATCAATCAAACGAATCCAGAAGTGGAAAAAAAAAAGTATTTCGACTTCTATACTATACTCATAGATTGCGCGATCGTGGTGGGTTTCAATTTCCCCCCTGCCTTCGATTTTTCTTTTCTTTTTGCCATTTGGCTTCCTCGCCTCCGCCGCCTCTTCTGTTTCTTTGTCCCTTTTTCTTTTTTTTTTTTTTGCTGTGCTGTGCTTTGCTTTGCCCTGCCGCGCACGGCAACCCGACGAACGTCTCTCGGGATTTCCCCTTTCGGTGGGCGACGGATGGGGGAGATGCGAGCGACGAGAGAGCGAGAGAAAGCGAGAGGGAAGAGGGCGAGCGAGAGCCGGACTCGCCGGTGTGTGTGTGTGTGTGTGTGTGTGTGTGTGTGTGTGTGTGTGTGTGATCCTTCCCCCGCTGGCTGACCGCGGCTGAGGGAATATGGAAATGGAAATTCTGGAAAACTCGGGCTGGGGCTCGCGCCTATCGAGGGAGGAGAGAGAGAGAGAGAAAGAGGGGGAGAGGGAGCAGGGTTGGTTGGGGATAGCAGATGCGCCCATCTACAGAGACGCTCGGTATCCTCCGTCCAGATAGGTAGATAGCCATGTAAGGGGGGGGGAGGGGGTGGAGGCGGGGGTAGAGGAGGATGAGGAATTTGATTCTCTCACGACCGACCCGTCGGCGAGACCTTGCCGGCGTGACAACATGGACTCCATGCGGCACGGGAAGAGAGGCCCTCGCTGGAATCGCTAGTCATACCCGATGTCATCATGATAAAAAAGCGGCCAAGGCACACGTCTGCACTTACTCGGATATGGTCGAGAGAGGGGGCGGGAGGGGAGGGGGGCGACGCGCTGGACGAACGGATGGGACGGTGGCCGCCGGCTCTGGATGTACATACGGAATATTCATGTGAGGAGAGGGGAAATGCGAAGGGGAAAGGAAAAAAAAAAGACAAGGGAGGGAGATCAGCTACCCAGAACGTGCATATGTCAATCCGGACGGCCCAACGAAGCTAGGGAGAGAAGCGCGCGCCGCCAACAGGTAAGTGGCGGTGCGGGATAAGTCGGTCCGGTTGCGTGTTGTGTAGAGCCGACCACCTTGCGACCACCTACCACTTCTTCCTCTCGCCTCTCTCGCCTCACCGTACCTGGTTTCCTCCCGTCTCGGGCTCTGCCTCGTCTCTCGGCCTCGAGGAGCGGTGGGAGGTTGCGCCATCTGCCGCCGAGGACAAGCAGAGCGAGAGAGAGAGACTGGATCCGGTGATATAGGTGGGCATGTTCCGTTTGCCTCCCTCTACGGCACCTGTCTATAAGACGACACCGCTTCGCCCGTTCTATCCAATCACGACGGTATAGACGGCGGCAATAGTGACGACGATGCAAGCGTCGGTGACTCGCCTGCAGGAAGAAAGGGGGGCGGAGAGGGCCGGAGGTTCATAGGGAGCTGAGCTGGTCGAGGCGTGGCATTAGGTACACAAAGCGGATCTACGCTCGGATCTTGTAGTCTAGCATAGGTGCATTAAGTAGTCTACATTACGTACACACGCGGAGAGAACTCCGGCCGATGTTTGTTTTCCCATTGTGCGAAGAGGAGACTGGTTGACGGCGATGATTATCGATACCCGTACCACGTCGTATTTGTTGACATCGATGGCGTCTTTTCTGATGCCTTTGACGCCTGCTTGGCGTGTGTATCTTCGGCCAGATTGCCCCCCAACTACCCCTATATGCCCTCTCGATAGGAGGGATATAAAGGGTAGAAAGGGGAGGGAGCGCGCACGCGGGCGAGAGAAAGGGAGTAGATAGAGGGGGTTGTTCAGCTAACCCCCCTCCCCCCCCTTTCCCCCCCTTGTTAGCTGCTTGAGGATTTGATTATATCTGAGAGCAAGCTGTGGGTATAATAACATGTATATATGTCTGGGAAAAATCTTGACGGATAGGCAGGATGCGCAGCCCATTCGAGATGGGCTCGATGTCTGTGAAACTCGTCGTTGGGCTGCCTACCTACCTAGGGCTTAATAACTCAAGTTCCTGGCCTTCGAGACCTCTGGAGGGATCAGCGCTGCAGCGCTTGGCGGGCCGGGGGGCTCTTGGAGATCTGCTTGCCCCATCAATCCATTTGCTGATTCTGAACCCATTCTCGTCTACCATACATCGCGCATTACATGCGCACATACATATATATACACAGGTATATCGTGTATGTAGATGCATATATAATATATAAACATAAATACAGATACAAGGGCATAACCGAGCCATTTTCATATTCAAAAAAAAAAAAAGCAAAAGAGAGAGATATATATATAGATATATTATACACATATACAACGTATATATACATTCAATGTATACTTATATGTTTAGTTATATGTACGTTGCAATGTTATACAGCTTTACCTACTACCTGCCTAACGTATAGGCACGTCCCGAACATGGATGGCAAAGGGGGCGGGGGAGCATAATGCCTCCTCCCCCATGAATTTCCTATCCGGCCCGGACTGTAGAGTATAGCCCTAGTTTTCCGATCGGCCGATGTACCCAGGACGCAAAGCCCGTCCGCATTCTTTTTTTTTTCTTTCAGGGAATTACCAGCTGGCCATCCGTCCAATCGGTCGCTCGGGCGGGTACCTCACAACTTTTGGCGACGTAAACTTGTTGGCCCGAGAGTGCTGCTCCAGGACGGGTCTGAATTCTTGGGTTGCCCGATGCTTGGATGATGGCCGGATGGCGCTCGCAACGGAGTCCTTGTCAACACGGAGGCGCTGAACCACACATTTCAGGGAAAATTATTAGCGGGTTCATTCATGCTCCCGTTGGCTTGGCGCCTGTTCTTTCTGAAAGGGGTGGGGAGGTTTTTTCTTCCATTCTCAGCTGGATGCTGCCGTATGTAGGTACATTAAACTGACCAAGGTTAAGGTCGTTGTCAAACGGCGTAGGACCCTACGATCTATCCACCCATCCACACGTCCGTACACACGTCCGTACACACATACTTAATAGGTACTATATATACATTGCGTGCTTATAGTATGCTTAGGAAGAGGCTCCGAGCACGTAGTACTAGGAGTATATACGTATGGGTTGGCTTCCTTGATGATTGGGTGGGGGTGGGGAGGGGTGGGAATAGAAGGGTTGCGCGTGAACTTATAGAAGAACTACGGTCTAAGAGGCATGGGAAAATAGGCCAGTAATAAATGCCGCCGTGGACATCCCCGCTAGCCAACATAGGGCACTGACCGTTGCAGCTGAAACGTTAGGACAGGTTTCTCGCTCTGATGCTTCCGGGGATGCCTCGACTCGATGGGATCATGGAGGGTGCGAGGACACAGCTTTGGGTCGCGCTAAGTCAATAAACATGAACGTGGCTGGGCTAGAGCATGCAGAATCGGCCCAGGGCGCTGCGACTCGCTTGCCTGGCGCTTCGTCTAAGAGTCAGCAAAGCGAAAGGGTACCTAGGTAATGCCGCGTAACGGAGCTCGCGGTTGGGCGCCCCCCCCCCACACCGTCGTATTCGACAGGTAAACCGAATGGCTGCGATGAACGTCGAAGCAACAAACCTCAGCGGTGAGCGCGGTGAAGGTCAACCCACACGGTGGCGTGGGTACGTGTAGGTATGTAAACATATGTGTGTGCATACCCAGCCAGACCGAGATTTGCATTCCACCCGATCAGGGCGAGGGAGAGGGCCGGCCTGGACAACCGTATGTCTCTGTTATGGATCCTCGCTGATTGGCCTATGCTCGCGTATCAAGTACCGACTGGAGCTTGCTGTCGCGAGTCGCGCGTGGCTTGTCTAGTCGGCATGCGCCATTGGGCCTAGCTGTCGTCGAATTTGAGATCCTCATTTTGTTCGCTACCAAAGTGACGGGTGAGACTAACCAACTGCGCCTGTGGGGAACGAAATAATCGAATAGATAGATCCCAAGGTGATGTGACCGGGCGCACGGGCTCGGGGCAAAATTGATTGGTATTGGGGATCGATACATATGTGTGTAGCGGTAGTAGTCGTAATAGTAATAGTAGCAGCAGCAGCAGCGCTCAGTTACAAGCGGGACCGCGCTGCTTGGGATCTGAGATCTCTCCTCCCAACTTCGAGGGCTCGCCTGATCGAGCAACGGGTGCCTAGAGGGACGTCGTAGCTGACACGACGGTGTCGTATGAGAAACGTGCATGGACGGTGGCCGTGATAACCATGCCGATGACGACGATGACGATGATACCAATAGCGATACTAATAACAGTGATATTAAGCGGGCGGGGAAGACACGAGACTCGCGTCTTCCTTTGGGTTATGGACCGTACGTGCCCAGAGACGAAAGTGGTGGCGCCGATACGAGTCGCACCATGCTGGCGCCTGTATGCACGTAAAACTTATCAGCAGCCCTAGCTCATGGTTTGCTGGGACAAGGGCCTCTACGGTCTGAACCACAGGGTTGCCGGATTTGACGGCCAGAATTGGGAAGGTTGTATCGACTGCTTGGGGGGAGGGGGGATCTGTTCGTCTGATCGAGGATTCCGTGTAATAGGGATGCCGCTTTGACTCTGACCCAAGCAGAGGTGGTAAATGCGGAAATATGGCCGAGAACATCATAACCCAACCGAGGTAGGCTGGGGGGGCTGCGACGGAAACGTAGGATGAGCTGGTTTGGGTCGCTGAGAGAATCCATGGACGGAGACTGTTACGTAGTCTCGGATGAGACATTATTGAACTACCTATACCTAAGCATATAAGGTGATCCGATGCTCGACCATACTTGACAGGATTTATGTGCGGCTGCCCAGGCCAGATATGTACCTAGGGTATTAGAACCGTAAGATGCAGAGAGAGAGGGAGATTAGCAGGACGCGCATATACATAGAAAAACACATACACACACGTAAACACACAAAGACAGGGAGGAGAAGAGAGAGACAGAAGGAGATGGAAGTGCAGATAGAGACAGAGAATGAGGATGGAGAAGGAAGAGATAGAGAGAGAGATACGTATAGGTACCACATACACAGTAGTATACCTTGCGGGTCGAGGCCCTGGTCGTCCTATGTAGTTATCCCCCAGAAGCTTACTCCTCACTCTCTTGGGAGGGAGGGGGGGGGGGGGAGCTCGCATTCCCTTTGGATTGTCACACTGCGACTCTGCAAGCTTGGATGAGCTCACTAGGTCCTCTTGGCGAGTCTGGGGACAGGGCCGTGGCGGTGGCCAGGGTGCAAATCATCCACGTGAACGATGGCTGAGGTGGCTCTGCAGATGAGTGTGGGTGGGTGCGACGATACCAGAGAAGAAACCCTGGTTGTTGCATGCCTGATGAGCCAGGATTCGGGGGCATTGGGTGCTGCGACAACGTCAGAGACGACTCGAAAAGGAGCACCCAAGTACATAGTACGTTGATAGGAGCTCGCCGATTCCGACATGGTACATGATGTAGAACGGAAGGGGATAACGATGCCGCCTCCTATTATATCGGGTTCCTCATCCGCGGGTGCATCGCAATATCACATGCTTTGTAGGACTGTACAGGGTACACGTACCTAACTGACGACCAGCCCTAGGAGACGATGGCGGTGTGCAACAGAGTGGAGAGAGCAAGTATATAACCCAGCATATTTCTGGGCGACTAGGGAGAGGAGGAGGGGAAAGAGGAGAGGGGGAAGGGGGGGAGAGTAGGCAGAGGGGTAGGAGAATACATATTTGCTGTGGTGGGGAGGGAGGGGGGCCGCTGTCGTAGAGCATGTAGGTGAGGATGGCCTCAAAGCGGATGGCATGCATCAGCAGCCGTCGCTGTTAGTGATGACGATGACGATGATGATATATGACAGACGTCGCATGTCGTTGAATTATGGCTAGACCGTCGCGTCTAGGCATGAATGATCTGTCTTTAGCCTCGATCCAACTGCGAAGCATGGGAATTGGATTCAACGCTTGTTTTTAGTCTATCCCAGCGATTTGGGTCACCAAAGATCTGTCCATGCCCGGCGCCATAGACCAAGTCCTGACATATCATCTTAGCGGGAAATCTTTCTGGGGAACCATGCCCGGGGGGTTTTGGCACGACGTCGTTTACATAACCACAGGAACATGTCATCCGTCCACCGACTACAACAGCAACGAGGCTGGCAACGGTGTTTAGTAGGAACAATATATTATCATCATGAAATATCGTGGCGGGAAATAGAATGACTTGCGAGCGTGGAAATATCGCGCTCCACCCCCCGGTCGCACTGGGCCGACAAGTTACTGGTTCTCGCAGCGCCGGCAACCGCTATCGCTCGGGAGGAAGACATGCCACGGCGGCGGTCATACCGAAGTCGGGCCTGGAGTAATCAGCCCGAGGTAGAATTGGGACGGTGCTGCTGGCGGTAGTGATGACGATGGCGTTGGCGACGGTGATCGTGGGAGTGGAGAAGGGGGAGCGGGAGCAACAGCAGAGGGAGGAAGGGTAGTATGAAAGCGGCACCACTGGCTGATGGCGGTGCCGGAGTGGGCTTAGGAGGCCACCTATTGTAACTGCCTGCCGGGAAGTTGCTGGCCTCGCTCGCTCTGTGCGTCTTTCCTTCTCCCCCCCCGCCCCCGCTCTTTTCTGGTCTTCCAGCCCGCCGGCTCTTCCATGTATGAGAGGCAGGTATGTAATGTACCTCATTTGTGAGCACACCCGACATGTACACAGCCGGCCAGCCCAAGTAACCTAAACTCCGAATACCGATGTGCCGACGGAGGCGCTGTGACGGACCGTACCTGCAAGGCGGTAAACGAACCCCCGGGTATGTCGCGATTGTAGGCACGCGGTATACGACAGACACCCGGCTCCAGACACCCAGCCACAGACACCCAGCTCCAGACCCTACTCCATTAGGCACATATGTACCTACCTACCTCTATATAAGTGCCCCCTCTAATGTACCGACGTGTGCGTGTGTGTGTGTGTGACATGGAGAGTCATTGGCTAGTGCCCGTTGCTAGTATGAGCAGGTACCAGCGGCGTGGGAAGTCGCTTATGTGGCAATGTGAATATCCTAGCGTATAGCCTGCCTTAGCTGTTCCTGCCACGGAACCCCTGCCTCGTCGACGTCTGTCCGTGTGGATGGTATTTAGGGTAAGTCAGGTACTTACCTGTGTATGTAGGTACCTACGTGAGTAGGCAAGTAAGGGCATGTATATGTATGTCATGTATGTACATCAGCAGGTAGGTACATTCTGCTATCGTTTTTGCCTTTTCTCACGATGATTACTCATCCCGGGTCCAGCTTCAGCGGCTGTTCTGGGCAATTCTAGGAGCCTACGAGACATGCTTAGATCTCTATTATTAAGAGAGGCGTGTACCGACTAGCCCCATTTGCTGCAGCATGTTTTGGGGCGGAAAAGAGACGAACGGATCGAGGTATGAGACGAAATCATCTATCCACCTGAGAAAAACGCGCCTATCTACCACCTGGACATGGCTACGAACGTGGTGGCATCTCATACTGCATACTATACGTACGGTCCGGAGCCAGAGCCTACACAGGAGCAGGGGCCGAGCGCCTACGGCTCTACGCCATTGCCCGTAAATGCTATGTGGGGGAGGAGCAGGTATTCCGCATGCGGAGAACAACGAGTCGGGGGGTGTCATCGGCAATGCCATCTCAATGGTCGCCTACGAGAGAGACGAGGAGAGGAACGAATGTGGTCTCTCGCGATGGATAGGTGGGTGCCCGTACGTGACGCTGGCGGTGCCGCGAGTCAAGATCCATACCTGCTTCGTTGCCATCTCATCATCAGCCCACGGCCGTGTGGAGCATCGGCGCTTCTGTCGGGATTTGCGGGTGGTTTCTGCGCTCTCGCCTTCCACCCACCTCTAGGCGTCGCGGCCGAAAGGACCGTATAGAGGAATATGAGGAGGCGGAATAGGAGCTGGAGGAGCGGGAGGAGAAGAAAAAAAACCGCCGGAAAACAATTTTCGCCAGTCAGGTGGTCGGCCCACAATGGGGAAGGGTCGGCGTCTCCCAGGCGTAGAGAGGCACCCAGCCCATTTTTATGGATTCGCTGGGTCCCCGTCGATGCGCACAGTCGCCACGATGTTCGCACCCTCTTCCAGCCGAGTGGGATGGGAATACCGATCACCCCATGCAAAAGCGATATGGATAGGGATGGTAGTTGTCGTCGCGAAGGCGATAGGAGGGCTGAATCTCGAGACGGCGACTAAGCGAGGCGCGCGTCCGCATGGAGACGTCGTGTCAGGGGATATGGGGGAGGTCGAACCCCGTCGTCTCCGCGATGGATGTTGTCAGCCCAAAAGGTCCAGGTTCCAGAACGGTCGCCGATGCTCGACCTCGGCCAGTCCTCTGGCCAGGAAATTGGCACGGCCGCACCAGTTCGCCAGGGATTCTTCCCTGTGTACCTCAATATTGGGATACCTACTCCATGTACCTTAACGTCAGTACATCAATACATTACGTAGGCACGTACATACCTTGGGTTATCAGTGGTTCCCACCTCCAGGGCCTGCGGGTTGTCTTTCTGCCTGCCTGCCTTCCTACCTACATATGTACATGTACGTATGGACATACAGCATGTACCTATCGAATGTACCTACCTCCCAAGGCAGGTTGTAGGTATGTGTGATGTACCTAGGTACATTACGTACATTAGGGACCGAAATGCTGCAATGGAGACCTGCATCCCATCCTACCTACCTACATTACCAGGTATACATACATACATACCTGCGCTGTCCTTCCATGCGCCTTTCCATATTCTCCTATCCCTGCTATCGTCGTCAACATGGGTGGCTACCACAACTTGATGCCACGCGAGCCCATCAACAACGACATCATCTCCGGGATGCTTGCCAACCGATTGCGTCCGTTTGTATGCGTGTGTATGTTCCGTATTACCCTTCCACCAAGGTGGGACGGCCATCGCCTGCGAATTCGTCTTCGCGGCAAATATTGCGGTTCGACCACATGTGCCTGCGGCGGTCGATAGGCAAAAATTTGAGGGCGGCGATAGCCTCTCAGCGAATAGTTCACGACGGAGGGGCAAAATCGAGTGCTACGCACAAATGAGGTCGTGTGAGCACCCGAGCCTCGCCCGTCGTGCTGCCGAAGGTTATATATCTCGTCGTATCGTTCGGGAAATTCAAACCTGGAAATTAGGACCTCAGGTGCCTGTGTGCGAGTGTTCGCTGGCCGTGTCCGCCCTGCGAATCGGACATGGGGAGGAGACCAACCCCTCGGATCCGAGCTTGGGTGTTAGTATCTTCTGTGTATGTGTGTATGCCTGGCTGTCTCTCTGGCTGTACGAGAGATTCCTCCACTTGAAATTTTTTTTCTTCGCTTCACACTCTGATGATCCTCTTTACATACCCATAACTAAGCTTGGGGGGGGGGGGGTGGCTAGAAGCTCGACCTCGTACTGTGATCCCGGCGTCTGTCCGTATAACGTAGCCCGGAGTCGAGGTTCCTGATCAAACATAAGCTCATCTCTTCCACCGCGTTTATGGTACGCTCCACAGCTGACTCCAATTGCGTGGTACGTAGGTGTGTATCGTCGTAATGCTATCGACATGACGAAACCGTAGGTTGCCCTGGTCCCAGTTCCTGCAACAATGTTCTGCTAGAAAACAGAACCCTATTATGGCGACCGAGGCACACGGCGAAATCAATTTGCTTGTAACGTAGATGTACAGTATTTGTGGATATATTCGAAGCGCGTATCGCAGGGGGGCAGACACGAGTCAAGAATCATCGCACTCGAGAAGCGTGCGCCCAGGAGCAACTGGTGCGAGGGATCTTGCGGCATCGGCGTGGGCAGGACGGTAGGACGCTTGCATCCGGGCAGGCAATGGCAAAATGATAACTGAATGACCAAACTACTAGGTCATCCCACGTAAGAACCGGGAATGTATCCTGCACTCAGCTACTCAGTTATAAAGGAGGAGCCCGTCAAGCTGAAAAAAAAAAAAAAACACTTGTGATTTATCGAGGGTGATAGTGCGAACGAAGTATTAGCCGCCGTCTTTGGACCGTAAAGTAGGTCTCAGTATTATGAATAGAGATTTATAGCATCTTGCCTATCTAATTGGCCCGAGTCAAAGGCGTGTGTGATTACATAACCCGACATGGGGATAACAACCTGCGCACCCTGAAGGTTGGATCGATAACATCGGGCTGGCACGGGAAGCGCGCTAGGCCGGGATGGTGTTAGGCACCCAGCAACGGTATCCTGGACCCGAGAAGATGATAAGTTTACATAATGGTAGTACGATAGGGGGACGGGCAGAACGATCCACGTCTCGCCCCCAAGACTCATGACTCCTCCTGCTTGAGTCGAAAGAAGGAGAGAAAAAGACGTGTATGTGTGTGTGTGGTGTGTGTGTGGATACCGAAGCCGACAAGGAATCCGAATGAAGGTATATGGATATGTATACCTGTACATATGTATGTATGTAGGTATGCATGTATGCATGTTCGCGTCGACTTCTCGACTTCTTGGGAATGCAGGGATTCCTATGCGCATTGAAGATGGAACGGGGTGTGGGTCCCCCCCCCTCTCTTCTTCTCCTTTCCGTCAGTAGGTACCTCTGTATTTCTCTCAACGGAGAGAGCGCCAGCTACGACGCGCCGGGATACCTTCACCTTGCCCCATGCACCCACTCAAGTACATGGCAGGTGGCATACATTGACACCAATGATGGATGTATCTAGGTTAGGTACGTAGCTGAGGGACCCATCGCATACATCATACCTGCTCCGGGGTTTCGTGTACCCTCTGAGTACCTTACCCACACTAATCTCAGTAATCATTTCTTGCCTCAGTACTTCCAGGTAACATCCTGTGGACTGCTGTCGAGACGTGTCGGATACCAAGTAGGAGCCCGACTGTGTCCACTTTTCATAATGCTCCATACATCGACGTATAACTCACCCATGGTACTTGAGGTTTCCTTCTAGGCTGCAGAGATTATTGACTAATAAGTATGATCAGGGGTTGGAGACGCAGCTTGACTTTATCGGAAGAGCTGGGCCTTTTGGGTATGGAATTATCCCGCCTCCGCCATTCCCCCCTCCACCTCCGCTGACTTTCCGTGTCATGCAACCTGGTACACCGCTCAGCCTCTCCGTATGCGCTCAGCTTCATCTGAGACGTCCTCGTCCTCGCCTTGAAGTTCGATTCACTCTTGACTCTGCCATTTATTCTTATGAGGTTTGGGGGATCTGGGGCTTTTAGAACTAAAACAGTGCCGCGTTGCTTTCCCTCGGTGCCTGGACCCGACGTCGTCACCATCCTTGTTCGACAAATTGCAGTTTCACTCGAAAAGGGGGGGTCGGGGCCATCAGCGAGGAGTTCCGAAGGAAGACGGCGGGTCGAAAGACACGAAGAGGAGGCAAAGAGACGAGGGGGAGACAGGGAAGAGGGGGTTTAATATTCAGCTTTCTCACATCGAACAGGGAATCGGAAGCGGCCAAGTTTTTTTTTTTGTCGGGGGAGATATGTAGATAACGAGGAAGCATTGTGTAGGTATGTGGGCTTTGTCCGCTTCGATGCGGCGATTTGGCCTCGTGGATGGAACCGTACGGTTGGTGCTGTATTGACCACGACTACGCAGATTACATACAACCGCACTTTTTCTGGGCTTCCCCTCTCCGAGTAACTAGGGGAAGCTGGAGGGGGGAGAGAAGGGTTAGCTTTCGGAAGTGGAGCAGAAAATAGCAGCGGCAATTCCTGTTTTTATACATACAGATCCCGAAAATTTAGTGCGGAAATGAACATGGCTAAAAAACCCACAGAACCAAAGCAGGAGAAAAGGAAAAAAAGAACTGTTACCATCTATCTTGGGGTATACATACACTGTGTACTGTGTGTATACCGAGTATAATAAACACACGCATGGCTGTATACATATCCACAGACATGTGTATGTATAATTCGTGGCTAACTTTTGCTGCCTTCGCTCTATGTGGCACCGGCCGGTGATGTATTCCGTATCATCGTTCCCTCCCGGTGACCCGTATTATGTCGGTTTTTTTTTTTTTTTTTGCTGTCGTTTGCTTAGGCAAGCCCGGGAGCACCTCTGCTGGGTAGCCTCTCTGTGGCCTTTCTAGAATTGGGGCCGGGACCCATATCTTGGATACATCAGGTTAGGTACATATACACAAGTACCCGATCTCATTGTTACCTTACCTGGTGGTACCCACAGGTACCTAAAGCATACCTATGCGCAGATCAGAGGTGCGAAGTAGCCGGTACCTGGCCTCGCGAAATGCCTTGCCTGCCCGCCCGCCCGCCCGCGCTCTGTTGGGTTCGGTTCGGTACGTCAGACACCTGCCTACCTCATACCTGGCCGGGTCAAATGACATGGGAGATGGGAAAAGAGAGAGGCATAGAAAAAAGAAAGAAGCAAGACGGGACAGAAAGACAGACGGACAGATAGACAGACCAGATCCATCTCGCCGAATTTCCCATTCTTTCTTCCCCCCCCCCCCCCCCAACCTTTTCACCGTTACCAAACCAGCCATCTCGGCCGTCCATCCATTCCTATGCTGGCTCGGCAAATCACGTTTGTACACCCCAATTCCCCATCCCCATCTTCCCTCCCACGCGCAGTTCTGAAGCGCTGCAGCGTGGTGCCTCGGACGTGCATATAAAACTGGCCATTTCTATTTCCCATGCCCTCGGCACTAACCAGTCGCTAAGCCCAATCTAACCCTGCCTGAGGCCTGGACGCGAATCGTTCGAGTTGAGGCTAAACCGCTCTCTCTCCTGGCGTACCAGCTCGCCAATTCTGTCGTCACCGGGTCCTGGCCTCCTAGGCGTGACTGGGACTAGCCCGATCACACCTGGGCGAGGCGCTGCGTGCTACTCACACTGCGCACTACGAACTGCACGTCACTGCCTTAGACCGTCGATCGTGTGTGGTGTGTAAGTGAGCGAGCGTGTTAGGCGTGTCTGTGTGCGTGCTGTATGTGTGGTGGTGGGTTTTCCGACCTGGTTTCCGACCTGGCTTTGCCCGTCGCGCCGACTGCCTGACTAACTAACTCACGGGGGGGGAGGAGACTTGAGCGCGAACGGTGCTTGCCGCGGTTCTGCCACATTTGCTGGCGGCCGTGGGATTGGCGGTGCTTGCTTGCGTTGCTTGCTCCCACCGGACCGGTACTGCTCTCACTGGCTGCTGCCACTCCCTCCTCCCCGGTAGCAGGTAGTAGGCACACACCCACCCCGTGCCCACCCCGTGCCCACCCATCTCCCTGCCCACGTACCCACGTACCTACAGTACGTACCTGCTCGCGTACTCACCTAAGGTACGTAGAGGTACGTACGTACCCACGCGCACACACTTACATACACGCCTAATCACCTGGGGGGCGGACTCGACTACATCTATCTATCCATCCACCCAACCCATCCCTACCTCCACGCATCTTCGCACTGCTACCACCAACTCAGACCCGTGCACGCTGCCCTGCAGTACCTACGTACATACGTACACAACACACACAGAACGCTTGCTTTTACCAAACCAGCTTATCGACCTTTTTTTATTTATTTATTAAATCGGTTTATTGTATTTTGATTTCGATCTTTTTTTCTCTCTCTCTCTCTCTAACTCTCACGTCACCTTCCCTCACTTCGACGTTGGGAGAAAAATTGCAGACAAACAAAGGAGGAGGGAGATACGGAAAGGAGAGCAGCACGACCAAGGGAAGCGGAAGCGAGCCAGACACTGTACCTGAGCATTCGCGACGCTGAGCACCAGCCGGGCAGCGCATCGACGAACTTGCGTCCCGAAGACGACCACCGCGGTCATACATGGATTCCGAGCCCACACTTGGGCCTACTACACTCACGCACCACACATTGACGAATAAGACGGGCAATCCCACCGCTACCACCGCTACCGCTGCCACCACTGCTCGCCAAAGGGTCCAATTCACCCACGGCGACGGCCAGCACCAGCCAGCAGCAGCATCACCACCACCACCACCACCAACTACCACCGCTGCCATCCCAAGTCATCCGCGCCATCGCAACCGCCAGAACGCGAGTCTGCCAGTGAAGTCTAGTCTAGTCTAGTTAGAGCCCTAGCGTATCCAGCCTCAGGCGCTCCCCGGCAGGTCCCCATCTCTCTACCATTCCTAGCGGCTCGCGAGTTGGACAATCCGGAAAACCTAGCATCGAACCGGCCCAAACGCTCTGGAGGCCCCCTGTCGCCAATCGTGATCCTAGGCGTTTACCAGGTATCGGCTGGGTATCTGACAAGACGCGCTAAGTTTCGCAGTCTAGACAGCTTCGGGGATCGCTCTGCTGCTTAGCCCTCCCCATTTTACTTCCGACTATTTTAGTCAACCATCTTCCCCCCTCTCTACCCTTGGTTGGCCCTCGACTCCCGGCCACCCGCTTCTGCGCACGCGTTCTCACGCCGTACCAGGGGGACCCCTTCGCATTATCCTCCTCCTCCCTCCTCGCTCACCTCGCTCACTTCTCCCTCTTCCAGCCGGAGCTCGATCGCACCCTGTTCTAGATTGTGCGCCGTGCGTTCTTGATAAACACCCCCTCCCTGAGTTAAAAAAGCCCTCCGCCTGCATCAACGGCAGTCGGGTGCCAGGCCAGCTGTCGTGCGATATACTTCTACCTAACTTACCGGTGCCCGGCGTCTGAAGACAGCGTCGCCGCGCCCGCCGTCTGGTCTCTCTCTGCCCGGTAACTCTCCCAGCGCTCGGTACTCGCCCAGAGGTACCTCTCTAGCCCTTCCCATCCATCCCTCTTGTCGGGGGCGGGTCCAAAACTATAATAGCGGCGGCGGTGTTCTACTTCTTCAGCACCACCCCGGTGGCTGATTAACTTGTGGGCTCGGTGGATCTGCCTCGAGACTATTTCGTCTGTAGACGCTGGAGAGGAAGAAAAAAAAAGACTTAGCAGATCTACACTTATATCCTCTGGATCAGTCTTCCGTCAGTGACTGAACTGCCGCCAACAAATACGCCAGCGCAGCCGCACCTGGTTCTCCCCCCCCCCCCCCTCCCCCTGGCGCAACTCTACCCTCCTTCTCTTACCAGTCAAAGATAACCACCCCCCCCCCGTCCCCCCTTCCCACTTCCCGCCCTACTATACTATCCTGAGGTCGACACTGGTTCGAGGACTAAAATTCTCCGGCCGCCCACCTCCCGTCGTCCCTGGCAGAAGCAAGCAGTAGTAGTAGCATGTCTCTCAGTGTTAACGCATCAGCCTCGCAGCCGTGTTGTTGACGACGAACTTGATATCTACTACGCGCCTCTGCACTAGCCTGGGAATCAGCATCCAGGCGTGGGCCTAGACAGAAACTCGCCTACATTCCGGCGACAGCTTCATGGAACGGAGCATCCCCGAATACTCGCAGTCAGGTTTGCCTTCGCCCTATCCAAGCACCTACGGCGACACTCAGTCTGAAGCTTCTTGCTCTGCAGATCACGCATCTGCTGCACAATATCAGGGCAACCAGGAAGCGCGGGGGAGCAATTATCCCGCGTCTGCCACCCCTACGTCGGAGTACGGTGCCTATCCGCACTCGGCGAGGTCGACTGGCTCGTTCCCAGATCACAGTCTTCGCCAGTACCATCCAGCGAGCAACCACAGCGGCAGCAGCGGAGGTATGGCGCAAACACCAACAAGTCCGTCCATGCCTATGCAAGATGGACGTAACCATCAGTCCCAACAGGTCAAGTCTGACAGCGATGTACCCATAGATCCCTCCATCGCGGCACCCAGCCCTACGTACGGGGCCAGCCAATACTCGCCCTACGCGCCGCCGCATCAAGAAATGTCGCATAACTATCCCCAGAGCGCCGGTAGCCTCTACGCGCAACCGCGACCCGACTGGGGCAACTATGGTCACCCGGGTGCGCCCACGCAGATGCCGCATCCGCATCAAGTCTACCCCCATACGCCGACAACCGCTCCGCCGGGACGACCAGCTCAGGTGGGTGTTCATCTCCCCCTCCTCCTCCTTCCCCTCCCTCCCTTTCTCTCGGGGCGACGTAACACGAAGTTATTCCGCGTAGCATATAGTGATGACGGTGATGGAGTGTGCGGGAGCCTATCTTTTTGGGGGGTTTTTTAATATGTGTCACCGGACGGGTACGGGAGACTAGAGGTGCTTGCTCGCCCACTGTCTAGGCGCTACCCTTACCCACCCCGGAACAGGTCACGGATTAACTTTTAATCCATCCGACGCCGTCTATGTAAAGTAACTGATCTCATTGACAGTATGGTACGCAGCAGGTCTACTCGTTCGTTCCCATCCCCGGAGCCCAACAGCACAAACGCCCCCGACGGCGCTATGAGGAAATCGAGCGGATGTACAAATGTGGTTGGAACGGATGCGAGAAGGCCTACGGCACGCTGAACCATCTGAATGCGCACGTGACGATGCAAAGTCACGGGCAAAAGCGCACGCCCGAAGGTAAGATGGGACGTCCTGCGAAGCCGAGTTATTTCTTTCACTTGGTGGTGTGCCCCAAAGAAGGGCGCCGAAATTGTCTGTCTGCATGCTTTGTTCGTCTCTGGAGCCGCTCCGCGCTTAATTTTCTCGCGATCGATCCGGCACGCCGACCGTTTCACCTTGCGCTAGACGGGCGGCTCTCATTGTTACGAATCCCAAGTCGGACCTGCTACGGTTGAATGCTTACTAACGACACGGAGTACAGAATTTAAAGAGATTCGGAAGGAGTGGAAGGCTCGTAAGAAGGAGGAGGAACAACAACGAAAGGCGGCCGAAGAAGCTGAACGGCAACGCCACGCCCAGGTCGCGGCGGCGGCGGCGGCGCAGGCTCAGAATGGAGGAGCTGATCCGCAGGCTGGCGATTCCGGTCCGGCGCCGTCGTCTTACGGCGCCGGCAGGCCTCAACTACCACCTATCGGATACCAAACCAATCAATATCCTGCTCCATCGTCGGCCAGCGTAGCACAGCAACAGCTGCCCGAGTATAGTCCGACGAGCCACCTGTATTCGGGGTACCAACAACCGGCATCGCCCTACGCGCCCCAAAATCCGCAGATGTATAGCCAACGCGAATGAGGGTAGGGCGGTCGGGACAGCAAGGGCGGAGTCGTCAGCGGTATTAGCCGCTTCGCAAGGCGGCGGGTCGATTCGGGGTTCCAAGTCGTGGTTGACTTGCATATGTTTTTTTTTCACTCGAGACGGTAGTAGACCCGGTGCTTTTATGGACGTTTCACGACAGCATCGTCTTTGGGAGCATTCGCGCGGCCCGGATGGAGAGAGTGGCTCGGGGCATCCGGACGCGCAGAGAAATTTTTTTTTTATTTACGACTGTTGATTTCTCACGTACAGCATTCTAGGCCACGGACGGGGAGGGCGTGGGATGAGCCTTGCATTTGGGTTGGGTGTCTGGGCAGGCAGGCAGGTACGAAACAAATGGACGGCGGAGCTTCTAGGCTCGGGACATAAGGAATGTGTGTGGTCAAGGTGCGGCTTTATCTGAGATCTGGCCCAATCGGCAAAAAAAAAAAAGCGACTTGCTTTTCTCTCTCTCTCTCTATCTCTCGCCCTCAGGATGGAGCTCCCAGCATGCCTTCTCTTCTCCCTTACATATTTTCGCCTAACATATCTGGTGGACGCGCAAGCGGGTGAGGTGGCGGTTTTTTTTTTTTTTTCTCTACGTTTCTCCCTCGACCGAAGGGATATGCTGCCTCGTCCAGCCCAGACCGGCAAGCAGGCAACAGGGGAGATGGCTCACGAAGATGAGAAGCTGTAATAACCCTTCGCTGTACCTTAGAGATACACGGACTACCCAGTAATTGACATGCGTTTGCTGAACGAACGGCCCCGTCGCTGGTTCTGGTTTTTGTTGATTGTCGTTGTCGCCGTAGGGTGCGGGCCACGGGGGGAAGGGAGGATGATGTAGATATAAAAGTACCCGTGTTTCTATAGCACTAGGAGGTTGTGTGGATCGACCCTGTAAATGGCGATGTACGGGAGGGCCCGACAGTCTGGTTTGGTCTGGGAACTACGGCAAGCCGACATGCATCTCGTCGATGCATTTGGGGGGGGGGCTGAGGGGGGAGGGGGGGAGAGCGACTAGTTTACCAAGGATGCGAACGGGGTGGTTTCGGGACTAGGCGCCTGTATGCGTATGCGTACGCAGACAGACCGGTGCCGGAGATTTTTACTTTCTTTTTCCTTCATTAAAGGGAGACGTAAAAAAAGCCAGAAAATGGGAGAGAAAAAAAAGAAGAAGAAAATTGGAGGACGAAATAAGGAACGGGGGTCTAAATTAGGAGGTGGTTTAGTCCTCTGTCTGCCGACTCACCACCACTACTCTCCCCGTCCCCCTTTTCCACCCTTGCTCTCTCTCTCTCTCTCTCTCTCCTCTCTCTCTTTTTCTCTCTGCCTCCCCACTCGGCTCTTGTGCCACCGTGGCCACGAGGTGCCCCTGCGGGTGCAGGACGGGGTGGGTGGAAGGGTGTGTGTGGTAGCGGGTGGTTGGGTGGTGAGGGAAGAATGGGTGGAAGCAGTGTGCGTGCGTGTGTGCCTCCCCCCCCTTCCCCCCCCTAGTGCCCTGTAGCATGTATGTGCGTATGTATGTAGGTGGTTTATTTTTTCTCCGTCCTGTTGGGGTCCTCGGTAGGGCTGCTAGCGGGGAGAGGAAGAGGAGGGGAGGGGTGGGAAAAGGGGGGTTTTGTTTAAGGAGGAAGGGCGGCAGGAGGTAGGTAGAGGAGGCAGGTAGGCAGCAGAGGTCAGGTAGGTACCTCGGGTACCAGAGGTAGGTTCGGTTGGTACCTAAGCTACCTACCTGGTAGGAGAGGGGACCGGTGACCGGTGGGAGAGGGGGACCGGTCGGGCACGTCAGGGTACCAGGGCCACCGGATATGTACGTACAAGGGCAACCCAAAGCCAGGCTAAGCGGTAGGTACATCAAGGGTACCCAAGATCTGGCCGGAGGTGGTGTAGGCAGAGAGGTAAGGTAGGTTAGGTAGGTTGGGAGGCTTCGCGGGGGGGGGAGGGGAGCGAGCGACGAGCGAGGGGGGGAGTATTGCAGGTGTTCTCCTGGTGTGGTTACACGGGCACGGCCTTGCCCAGGTCAGATTTGGGGAGCGAGGCAGAGGTGCGGAATGCGTTGCGCGTACATGGATTTCCATCCGTTGCATTCATCGCCTGTACGTGTGCGCGCGCACGATGCAACCCGTTAACTTGTACTCGTACATCGCGTCGTTCCCTGCCTCCTGTCCCGTCAGGCACGTAGCCGGGACGCCCATCCCCAAAGCCATCCCTCCCGCCGCCCATCCTGCCAACCGCCCGTCCGGGACGCCCGTCCCGCGCTCGTCCTCGCCACGATTCGCCTCCTCGCCCGCCGCGTGATCCACCGGTTCCCTATGCACATGTGCGCCGTGCGGATAACATCTGCATAGCCCTCCCCGAGGCCTCGTCCTACCGACCGATCGCGCCCGAATCTCCACCCCGTTGGCAGCGACACCCCAGGTGCCACTCGCTCACACGACGGCTTGCCTACATCTGTACGTACAGAAACCGGTATACCGACACGGCCGCGCGGGCGAGCGGCCCAGGGGGGGCCCAGGAGCGGGCATCCCAGACGGAGGACCGTCCGTCCTATACCCGGGTGGGCTCACCACGTAGCTGCGAAAATAGCCAGTCGACCTAAGTCCGATCTATCGTTGCCCAGCCCGCCTCTACGTGCTACTCGCACCAAGCGTACGTGCGACCTGGCATTCAGGAAAACACGCTTCGGTGTACGAGGAGAGGTGGGGGAGAAAGAAGACGGGAGCAGGCCACCCTCGGTCCCGGGACCGGTGAATGCTGTCGCCTGTCGTCTTATCATGAAACCACTTCCCGCGTCCACGAGAACAACAGGCTCGCCACCCCCACCCGCACCCCTTTTCCCCGTCGTCGTCGCTTCGGGATCTGGGCCGCCGGGATTGCCGGGTGCGGGCGAGCAGGTAGGCGAGCTATGTAGCGGTGAGAGGTGAGAAGGCAGGCCTGTTATTCGTGGCCAGAGAGGAAGGGGGAGGCTCACCGTCCGTACCGTCTCAGTGTTTGTGCGCGGCGGATCGGTGGTTTCGAGACCCTCCTGCTTCGTCCCCGCGCGCGTCTACGTCCGAGACCCGAACCGAAACCGTATCTTCCCACGCTCCCTCCCCTCTCCCCCCCCGACAAGGTTGGATAGAGCATGTACAGGTATGTATGTACATGCATACACACACATGCATACATGGATATCGTACCCGTAGGTTCAGAGGTAGGGTATGGGGAGGGGGGGGGTACCCGTACCACGCACACACCGCAACCTAGCCTATGTATGCGTGGCCCAGCCCGCGAAACATATGTACGTCGCTAGCGAGGTTACAGGTGTCGAAATCTTAGCGGCAAGGCTAGTCTACCAGGGATCTCGAACCCATGGGTGCTGCTGCTCAGATGCAGGTGGTCCCGAGCGACGGCGAGGGGAGGTAGAGGGCAAGGAGGTCTGGCAGGCAGATGCCTACCTCGCTAACGCGTGCGTACAGGTATATATATAGATCAAGTGGGGGGGGGGAGTTACCGCAGCTTCGGACGCGACGGCGGTGTGCGTATACATGCGCATGTGTGTATGCCTATATGGGTTGGTATGTATTCGGGGTGCAGAGGAGGCAGAGCGTGTAAGTTGCGCGTGTAAGAGCGTGTAAATGTGTATGTAAGGTTGGTGTGGGAGACAGCAGCCGTACTAGACAAGGGGGGTGGAGGGTGGATAGGTTAAGGTAAGGCTGTCATCGCCCCCCCCCCGGTCCGCCGCCCTCCTCTACACCCTTCTCTCGCTCCCTGACCCTTGGCCGACATTAGCCACGCAGCGCAGCGGGCCGCCGCCAAAAATAATGGAGCCCACCAGAGCTGTCAACGAGAACATCCCGTGCGTTGGCGCGGCCTGCGCGTCCTGGAGGGGGTTGCTGTCGAGCCTAAACCAGCTCCGTGCTCGCTGCTAAACCGTTACGATACGGAACCGCTGCTGCTACTAAACCGGCTGCTCTACCGCTGCCTACGAACGTGTCGCATTAGGCGGTTTAGCCGACGAGTCGAGCAGTTTGGGAATGCTACTGCTCTAACGGCGCTGTCCTTGTGCCATGCATGCTAGGTATATGCCATACTATATACCATACTATATACCATACTATATATATACCATACTAAACCAGACTATACTACACTATAAACCCCTACCTACTAACCACACCACACGCGCGCGCTACGTGATGATCTGCCTACGTGCGTCGGCGCCGGGCTAGACTAGCATCCATGACATCCATGCCGCTGGCCTTCCCCCCCCTGACCTGCCTAAGACCACCTAACCTAACCCATCTTCACCGGCCAAAACCGATCTACGATGCTCTAACCTCTGTATGCGACCCGGCACACGGGCGCGACTGGACTTGAGGACCGGTCAAACCTGTCGATGTAACCCCAGGGATAGGTAGCGCGGCCATGGTCATGGGACGGACTCTTCTGGGTTTTCCCGTCTAACGCAAGGCCCCTTGGCCTCGGGCCTTACTACTAGTAGTATTGATTTTCTTTTATGTCATTTTATTCCCCCGCGCTGGTTAAAATTTTTTTCTCCCTCCTTTTTTCCCCCTTTTCGATCGCTTAATTCTGCGTCCAGATATTTTAGTCTCCCGCCCCAGGCTGAGATGGGTAGTGCTGCCTCCCCCCCCGACGATCCAAGTCGATCCTGCGGGAGACGCGATTTATCGACTTCTATCTAACCCGCCTGGGAATCTCTGTGCCTCGACTGAGGTGCCAGAGGTACTTTCTCGGCCTGGGTCCTCAATCTACCTATCGCATCTACCAGTCCATTTATCTTCCAGCCTAGGCCGGTTAGAGGTGCTCGTCGCCAGCCCTATCAGGCAGTAATAACTACCCGCTCGCCCAGGGCCCAGTCTGCCTCGGGTGTTCGTCTCGCCTATATAAGTCTCTCCTGTCTCTGCCTTCTCTCCCTCTTCTCTCCTTCTCCCCCGCTATCTTCCCATAGCCGCCCCGAACGACTTTAACTACACAGCAACCCGAGCCCACAGCTCTACCGCGCGCACACCATTCCGCCCGTTATCCATCCACCTGCCCAGCAAGCAACCGCATTTTTAGGACGGGTTATACTATGCGCGGTAGGCGCCATGCGCCGCTGCGCCGTACCAGTGCAATCCCTTAGGACTAAGTGATGTGAGCCGATTCTTAACCTGGTAGTCCCTCTCACGTAAGGAGAGTGCTGTAGCCAAGCTCTACGTTCTACGTCCTCGGCCCTCGCGGCTCTCCTCGCCCGAGCCTCTCGTGGAGGGATTTCTCGGCTGTAGTGAAAGAGATTCGCCAAGGAGCTGATCTAGTGTCGTCGAGTCGATATCGCAGCCGCTTCGGGATCGTCGTGCGTACTGTTGGCCCACTGGGACAACCCTCGTCGAGAACGACTGGGGGTAGTAGCGCTGCAAACACTGTGGCATACTGACTAGGGACGCAAAGCGCCAGCAGAAAAACGCGCCGTTGGGACTGGGGAAGACAGGATGAAGGGGGTTTGCTTCGAGTTTTCCCACCTTTGAGCTCGGTAGCAGTCTGGCATAAGTGTGAAGCTCTCACTTATCCGTCGTTCAACACAAGTCGCCTGCCGCCCCTCCAGCCTCTAGCTCTTCAGTACTCCCCTCCCTCATAATCCCACACCTCTTCACCGGAATGTTATAGAAAGGGCCCTGAAAACGACGAGAGCAGCAGTGATTTATGGTAGAGTACTACCCTTAGACGAATTTGCTAGCGAAGGTATTATCATAGTCGACGACATCACCGAGTTTGTGAGGAATATGCATGAGAAAAGAGCATACCTCTGGGTTTTATTTACCGGTAGTGCGATAATACGATGCACACACATATTGGAAGTATCTCGAACGTATCCTGGTAGGGTACGAATTCTACGGATATTATTGTGCGCGCCGGCGACTTACATCGATCCCGAACGAACAGAGACCGCGGAGACCCACAGTGAAGCGCCCAGGTAAGTCCGCTCGCCAAAACCCGGCCAGGGTGGGGTCGCAGGTGAGATCCGTCCCTCTTCAACTTCCCGGTTCCACCTCTACCGACCCCGGAATCCTGCATCTCGCTGCGGCCGTCGAGACGATACACAACCCGGATTTGCGCCTCATCAGACCCGCCAAGCTTAGCGAACCTTCGCGACCGCCTTCCTACCCGACGGCTCTCTTCGAGTTGGCAGCCGCGTGGACGCGAACCGGGCGCGGACACGCCGTAAGCTCCATCCCACGGCGCCGCCATGGCGCCGCCTTCATTGCCGACGGGCGGCGATGTTCTGATCCTGAACGGCCTGCCCGCGAACTTCACGATTGGCTGCGATAGCGTGTCTTTCTCGGCCCAGAAGCCCTTCCCCGGCTTCCGGGAGATCCCCCCGGGGGCGCATCTCATCTGGGTGTCTCCCTCGGAACTCACCTCTTCACGGAGCGGGTACTGGATCTTTACCCCCGAGCGGAAGGACGGCGAGGAACTGCAGGTTTACGTCAAGCAGTGGGACAAGGCCAACGAGATCCTGACCGTCCCCAGCGAGGCCGAGCAGCAGCTCCAGAAGCAGAGACTCGGGCAGATCTACAACAGTCTCGTGCCTTACCGCTTCTTCATCTCTTCGTCAGGGGCATCCCCCATCCCGTCAAATCCCGCGCCGGCCGGCCGGCCCCCGCCACCGCTGGACAACGCAACCCTCTGGTCCCAGCTCACATCGGCGATCGACGCCGGCCTCCTCGCCCGGGTCGCGGGCGCGACGGCGGGCCGGGATTTGCCGGTCAGCACGATGGACCGGGTCGAGGGGCGCGCGGCGTCGGCCGAGGAGGCGGCGCTGTACGCCGGCAGCGGGGCGTCGGAGCTGCGCTTCAGCTTCCCCTCGGGGTCGCCCCTCGTCAGCGCGGCCGCGACCGGCGAGGCGCGCACGCGGCAAGCGCTCGACGCGACGGGCTTCGTGCTCGAGACTCTGGCGCGGCGCGACGACGACGACGACGACGACGGCGCAGGCCTCGAAGGCGAGCTGGCCCTCGCCTTCCTGACCGGCGCGCACCTCGGCAACCACGCGTGCCTCGACCAGTGGTGGTTCGCGGCGACGCGCGTCGCGCTGCGCAGCTACGGCCTGGCCGCGGCGCGCCCGGCGCTCGCCGCGCGCCTCCTCCGCGCCCTCCGCGCCCAGCTCGCGTACTGCGAGCGCCGGCTCGCGGGCGGCCTCGACGCGCTCCTCGACGCGATGCCGGCCGGCGCGCCGACGGCCCTGCGCCGCGCGCTCGCCGCGTACGGCGCGCGCCTCGCCGAAGAAGAGGGCGCGGCGGCCGAGCCCCGCGCCGCCTTCGCCGAGCTCGCCGCCTGGGCCCGCGGCGCCCGCGGCTGGGACCTGCGCGACGGCGGCGCCGGCGCCCGCCGCGCGCTGCGCTTCGGGGGCGCGACGCTCGACGACGGCGAGGTCCTGCAAGGCGCCGACCCCCGCGACGTCGACGACGGCGAGGACGACCGCGGCGAGTTCGCGCCCGCGGTCGTCGAGCTCGACGAGCGCGGCCGCGAGGTCGGCCTCGTGTCTTGGGCGGATGACGGCTCGGATGGGGGGAGGCAATAAGGAGGGGGGGGGGGGAATAAGAATAAGGGTGGAGGTGAGGGAGCTACGGGATTATGATGGGTTAGAGTGCGACACACGCCGCGAGAGCGCAGGCGAACTGATATACTCGGCTTGTTGGCTCGCCGGCTTGCCTGGGGTGTGGTGGGAAGAGAGAGGACGGGAGAGAAGGGTGCTACCTCGTCGGTGTCGTCTGCGGGGATCGATCGCACCGCGGACAGACGCCCTCCCCGGGGTCAAGCCGTATATGTATGTGTGTCTATGGGTGCTCGTCGGGGGCGGTAGAATAAGGGAGCACCGCCCCGTAGCGACCGCGCACACACGGTACAACTCGCACAAGCGTCCACGACATGGCTCAACTGATGCTGCCCCCCTCGACCTGTGAGTATGGGTGAAGGGGTAGGCTATATATGTGTGTCTATGTGCCCCGGAGATGTATCCCTTCCGTTACTAGGTCGCCGCCGGTAGTGAGGGAACCAAGTGAGGAATTACATACGTTTCTAAGCGATCTTGGGATATTCCACTGTCCTTGGATCCCGGTTCCTCACATACCTATGCCTTTCACGGGCTTATTGCTGGGTCTCCTCGATATTTGCACTTTTTGGGTGCGTTTTGCTCTACGTTGAACAACTCACCGGCGCCGCTTATCAGATAGCTATCACCCTCACCATCACCGGGAAGAGGGTCCTCCCTCGGAACTAGCACAGTCACGAGCATTTTGGGCTTTTTGCTTATTTCTTGTTCTCTTGTGTGTCAGTAAAACTCGGTCGCCTCATTCGCCTAATCCCTCTTACAACCCGGCGGGAGCGAGAGCCCGCCATGCAAATGCAGTTTCATAGGCGGATAGTTTGATGATGATGGTCGTAGAAGAGAGCCCCATCTGAGAGAGGTGGTTCCAGAACAGATTGGCCCTTGCTTTGATTAAAAAAAAATCCGTGTTTTCTCATTTGTCTTGTGACGCCAGTCCGCGAGGTACGACCAGCCCGCCCGCCGTAGCCGTACCTGTCCCAGCTGCTAAAAGAGGCGGGGGAAAGGGGAGAGAGGAGGGGAGGTAATGATAACCGGGGAAGACCAGGCAAAAGGGTGAGCCGTATTTGGCTGGTCGGCTGCGCCCCCGCGTATCGTATGGTATCGTCCAATATCCCCAGCCAACAACCGCAACAACAGGCGTTGGCTCCTCCTGCCTTGCCTTGCCTCTCTCCCTTTCCCCCCACCATCCAACGTACCGAGAGTCTTCCAGCCGAAACTCTTCCCACCGAGAGCCAGCCGGCTGGTGCGCCACGCCCTTTTTTTTCCTTTTTTTTTTTTAACGGTAAGACTTCTGGAACCGGGAGCGGGCGCCGGGACCGCCGAACTTCTTGGGCTCGCAGCGGCGGTTGTCGGCGACGAGGAGGGTGCGGTCGTACTGGACGAGGGCCTGCTTCAGCGAGTTCTTGCTGTGCTCGTCGACGTACTTCTGGTAGTACGCGATCAGCGACTTGGCGATGGCCTGGCGCACCGCGTAGACCTGCGACGTGTGGCCGCCGCCCGTCACCCGCACGCGGATGTCCACCTCCGCGAACTTGTCTAGCCCGATGATCAGGAGCGGTTCGTAAACCTGGAGGGCCGCCCCCGGCGTTAGTTAGCTTCTGGCTTCTCGCCCCGCGACCGCGCGGAATCGCGTCGATATAGGTATATCCGCTGCGTACCTTGAAGCGCAGCACCTCCGGTTGGACTAGGGATAGCGGGCGCCCGTTGACCTTGATGAGGCCGGAGCCGGTCTGTACGATGGCGGGGACGCCGGTTAGCAGCTCGCTCGTTGGGTATACGCGATTTAGCTATGCAGCGACGGCGAGGTTGGGGCCGTGGCCTTCCCCCCTCCCTCGTCTCGGCCTTGGGGGGTTGACGGTGGACGAACCTTGCAGTGGGCGACGGCGGTGGCCGTCTTCTTCTTGCCGAAGCACTGTACGCTTTGGTTAGACATGGTTGCGGTCGCGTCTGGTTGTGTGGGCGGGAGAGGGTGAAGGGATTCGCAACGGCGTCGGTGGAATTGGTGGTGATGGAGATGAGATGTCGGGCTTAGACACACAATTTTCGCGTTGGCTTTGCCGAGAAGGTCGTAAAAAGGGTTTGTGCCCTGGAAATACGCTAGTCTCGATTTGGAGGCTCGGTGTATCCACTGGGATCCAGGTGAAGGCGGACGACCGAAGAAATGCCGAGGGATAGGTACCTTGTACATTTTGTCCTAAGGCCCCTTTCCGCCAGATATTTAGCAACTCTGTTACATCATCGCCCAGCACTTCTCTCCCCTCCCCTCTCCTCTCTCCTCACCCATACAGCATACCGCCAGACCTGGCCGGCCCAGCTGGTCTGCTTGCCCTTTGGTCGTCTCGTGTCCTTATAGTCCAGGTATACCTACCTTCATCATCGAGATATCTACGAACCTGAAAGCTAAATGCCGCTCTAATATCTCCTCCTCTCTTGGCCTCCTTATCAGCCGTGGGAACTTAGAATCCTCCGCTACTACGAACCGCCATCGTCGCCTTCTTCGTCCCCGTCGCCACCTCACTCGTACGTGAGAACTTGGGACAAGCTGGGATAAGAGAAACTGTACACCGAAAAGAGGAAAAGGAAGAAGGCAAGAAAAAGACGAGATGTCCCGCAAAGGCGTCGGCCTCGCGGCCTTCGACCGGTCGCGCCTGACCTCGGCGCAGTTCGCCTCGCACGGCAGCTCGCTGCGCAGCAACGACGCGCAGGCGCTCGAGACGCAGCTCTCGGTGTTCCGGTCGCTGCTGCAGCAGTTCGCGCAGACGCACGCCAAGGACATCCGGTCGGACCCGTCGTTCCGCGCGCAGTTCGCGCGCATGTGCGCCGCCATCGGCGTCGACCCCCTGGCCTCGTCCTCCTCGTCATCGGGCGGCGGCGTGGGGGGCAGCATGTGGGCCCAGCTGCTCGGCCGCAGCGTCAACGACTTCTACTTCGAGCTCGCCGTGCGCGTCGTCGAGGTCTGCGGCGCCACCCGCACCGAGAACGGCGGCCTCATCGGCGTCCGCGAGGTCCGCGAGAAGGTCATGCGCGGCCGCATGGAGGGCGCCCCCGAGATCACCGAGTACGTCGTTCTTCTCCTTCCCCTGCCCGTTCTTGACCCGTCTACCCTCGAAATACCATTCGCCATCTTTGTGATGTGTTACCTACCCGGCCGCCGCCGCTACACGATCAGCTAACCAACCCCACCTGATAGCGACGACGTCCTCCGCGCCGTTGGCACGCTGAAACCGCTGGGCTCGAGCCACGCCATCGTTCGCGTGGGCAACAAGCCGTACATCCGGTCGGTGCCGAGGGAGCTCAGCACGGACCAGAGCGCGGCGCTCGAGGCGGCGCAGGTGCTCGGCTACGTGACGGCGTCGATGCTCATGGCGAGCCTCGGGTGGGCCCGCGCCCGCGCCCGCACCGCCGTCGACGACCTCCTCGCCAGCGGCATGCTCTGGGTCGACAAGCAGGCCCCGGACGAGTGGGAGTACTGGAGCCCCGGTTTCATCATGACTGACCTCGACGCCGCCCCTGCCGCTGCTGCCGCTGCCGCTACCGGGTGAGGACCACCATTCGGCGTCGCGATAAGAAAGGCAGATGATCGTGGAATCGGCCGCCGGCGGAGCAGAGCCGGATTGACTGCCTGAGACGGGCCGGGTTGGCTGACTTGCGACTCTTGTATGCCCGTTTAATACGGATCACCCCAGCAAGGGACGCACAGCACAATTCCAGTCCCCTACCTCGCACGCCACCCCCGAGGAACGAGACCTGGAGACATATTATGTAATTGGAAGGTGTCTCCCCGATCTGAGAGTCGGGCCCGACGAGGAGCATGAATCCTGTGAGCCGCCGCGCTAGGAACGCGCGATCCGGGTGTGGTCTATCTATCTCTTCACACTATTGGGATTGACGATAGTAGGGGACCGGGCAAAGGGGGCCTGTAGAGGAAGCAGGTGAGGAGGCATGCTCTACTACCTGCTTTCGGACCTGCTATGCGCAGACCTAATTAGCTACGACTAGGTGATAGCCGACGCCATGTGTTCGAAAACGAAGGTCTCTCTGCGAGGCCAGATAGACGAACCAGCTCGGGATGGCCTACTACATCTTCCGCAGAGCGGGGAGGCTGTGACTAGCTTGGTAAAGCATAAATGGTATCTAGACGATGGCTGGATAGCTAGCACACACACACACACACACACGCATACACACCGAAGATTATTGCTCACTCCACTCCCTCTGCGATGCTGCCCCCTTGCAACTGCCGCGTCTAGATCTATCCCAGCCAACATGTCCGGCGGCGAGGGCATCAGGCCGTTCGTTGATTAATATTGTATTTCTCATTAAGCTATCCAATCGGGGGAAAAAGCAAATCCATTTTTGTGTATCCTTCTCCGAGCTCCTTTCCCATGCAAGAATGCAACGCTACCACTACCATCTATCACCACCTCTACCGCTCGTCTTGTTTGCTGTGCGCCACTACTACTAGGCGCTAGGGCTACTATGTATGCTCTCCTATCGTTGGACTCTGGCCCTGGCTACCTGGCGCGCTCGGGGCCTGCTGTGTGTGCGTGAAAGCCCGCTCCGTTCCCTAGATCAGTGTGCTGGCTCCCCTCTTTGGGCCGTGCAGGCGCTGAGTTAGTAGTTCTCGTGGCGCGACGGGCAATTGGCGAACTAGGAGCCCGCGGCATGCCGCGGCCGACCGTTCCCGTCCGCGTCCCCGACCCGCTAGCCTATCCACCTGTCCTCGTCGCGGCCGTCGTCGCGCTCGTCGTCGCGGGCGCCCGCCCTGAAGTCGCTGACGCTCTTGGCGTCGCCGCTCTCGCGGTCCATGAGCCGGCTCGTCAGCGCGTTCAGCTTGCCCTTGAAGAAGCCGCCCGAGCCCGTCGACGTCGACTTGCGCCGGCCGCTGGCGTCGACCCGCGGGCTGCCGATGGTCGTCGCCGCCCGGAACGGGCTCAGCGCGTTGATCCCGCTGCTCGTCTTCGGCCGCGGTATGTCGGCTCCGAAGCCGGTGGGCGACCGGTCCACGGGCGTGGCCGGCGTCATCTTGACAAACGAGGGCAGGGGGGGCGTGCTTCGGTTGTTATTGTTGTTCATGATGCTATTGTTGCCTTCGACGCCGTCGCGGAACGAGCGGCTATACGAGCGCGACGAGGCGATGCTAGAGCTTCGGCTGTTGGACCGTTGCGGCACGGAGATATTCGGTTGCACGCCCCTTACGCTCCTGGGCGGCGATCGTGAGTAGTCCACTGGGCTCGTTCCAAATATGCTCGCCGAATCATCGCTGTTGTCGCCGCTGTTGGATACATTTGGCGTCGCCAGGAGGACGTTGCTGGTTGCTAGTTCGCGTTGCTTGCTCTGCTGGGCTATGTTGGGCCGGTGTTTGTTAAGCTTGTTGCTGATGATGGCGCCGGTGTGAGAGATCAGCGCCTTGATCACGCGAGACTTGAGTTCTAGGGCTAGGTCAAGATTGGACCAGGTTTTGTTCCGGTATTCAATCGTAGGCAGACGGAAGACAAAGTCGTGTACATCCTCGAGGTTCCGATCGCCTTTGCCCTTGTAGCTGAGGCAGAGGACCACCGAAGGCATTTTGATATACGCAAAGGTCATGTAATTGGAGGCACGCGTAATCATCTTTGTCAAGTCGTCCGAAGGCTTGTCTTGCGAGTTAGCGGGTTTCCAGGTAAGGCCGAACCGTCCAGCTTTCTTGGTTTCGTTGGTAGCAAACGAGGTGGCAGTCGGGGTTCGCCCGATCCCCTGTCGTGAGGGGCCGGTAGCATGCAAGGACTCGTAGGACGGCTTCTTGCTGATCGTCTTGGAGCCGAAGAACCGGAGTACGTTGCTACTACTACCGTCGCCCGAGTTGATACTGACGGCCTTGGACTTCTGATCTTCGGGCGCACGTGAATCGAGAGCCAGTGTGGGCTGAAGACGAAGCTCCAAGGAGCCCGCCCTGGCCGAAAAGGTAGAGTCCTTGTCCGAGACCGCAGTACCGACCCTGCTGGAGCCGGACATGGCATCGTCCGCAATTTCGTCGTCCTCCGCTTCGCCCGGGAACATCGACTTTATGATGAAGGGCGTGTCGCTCTGTTCAACTGGCCCATCTCCATCCATACCAGGGAAGATGTACTCGAAAAGCTTCCTCCCTACTTCGTGTTCCAGCTGAATCCTCATGGGAAATAGATTCACTTCGAAGTGGTCCATCACGGGTATCCCCGCGATGGCTTCCAGCATGTGCCAGTAAACACGGACCATGTGCTTCTCATCTGGGCTGGCGGTAGTGGCCTTCCCGTCTTCGAAGAAGGGCGCGACCATCTCCGGGTAGATCGCATCTGGCATGAGGTTCAGGCCCAGCACTTTGCCAACCTGCATCAAGTTGATATGAGAGCCGTCTGAGTTGTCGGTACGGTCGTACTCGACATCGCCCAGCTGTAGTTCGACCAATGGCTCATTGTTATCTCGAATAAGATGCCAGACAATTTCCTTTGCCGAGATGGTCCATCTTAATAAGGCATTGCTCTGCGACGCATTGTCGTACTTTCTCTGCGAAGTGGTGATAGCCTTCATCATGAAGAACAACTCATCTTCGCAGGCTGAGAGATCACGCTCCAGGAGCAGCCTGTCTTCCCACCCCTTCCTGTCTAGGTACTTCGAGTGAACCTGGAAATGAGTCTTGATATCCTCCAGCTGCCTAATGCGTTCTTGCAGTCGGGTGACCATTTCGGGGGTTCCTCGCAGATCGCTAAAGTCTGACGCCAGCATGATCTTCTCCAATCTCTCGCTCCTGGTCTTCTCTAGCGGTTCGCTGTACATGAGAAGATCAAGCACGATGACGTACACGGCGTAATACTGAGACGAGTTGCATAGAGCTCGAGCCTGGGGGAATTCCACCCACAGGTTGTCCATCCTGGTCTCGGTGCTCTCTGCTGTCGGATTGTTGCCCTCGGTGTTGACTTCGTCATTGTACTTCAGTCGGAGAGTGTTGAACTTGTCGTATCTCAGCATGGCTGATGTCTTCTGCACAACTCGCTTGAAGCCGAAAGGATCCGTTTTGAAATCGTACATGACTTCCATGGGCACCCAGGGCGGCCAGGACGAACCGGAAGGCGTCCCGTACGTGTTTCCGGAATACATAGATAATAACTGACCCGAGAACCACTTCTGGTGCGTAACGAAGAACTGAGCGCTGTCCATTCTGAGGAGGAAACGCCGTTGGACTAAACCGCTGACCTGGTCGGACAGTCTAGCCTTCTCCATAACCTCAACCACCTTAAGATCCATTCCTTTGGCGGTGATCAAGACCACATGCTTTTTATTCTTTTCGCTTTGGAGTTGGATTTGCGGTGCGATTAAACGGACGTGGTAGGAATTCTGAGGCGCGAACTCGTCTGCAATACTGCTCGTGAGGTCTTCCATGTTTGTGTTGCTAGGGCCTTCGGACGAAGAGTATCCGTCCGCGTCGACATATTTCCTGCCGTCTCGGAGAATCTGCTTGATGCGGTATTCGATATCTTCATCGACGTCACTAGACTGCCCGCCGCCGTCGGAGGCTGGGGGAGCGTCGCTGGAGGGTGCGTTTGCGGATTTGCCGTTCTGCTTAGCCCTAGCCTGCTCCTCGACGATGTCCAAGATGAATTTGACGGCAGGCCGAGACAGATAGTAAACAAAGCCGCGCCGCTGGCTGACCTGATGACTGTACCGGAGAATGATGTTTCGCAGGAGGTTGTTCCATTTTAGCTGCATATTGTGAATCACGAACCTGTTCTTAAAGTCGCTCGCAAATTCCGCCCCTGGCTGTCCGTTGACTTCCCCTCCCTTGTCGGCCGGCTCGTTCAGTCCCAGGCTTTGAGGCTCGGAGTCCTTTGTTGATATCCCCAGGCCGTTGGCAAGTGCCTTGATAGTAACTTCTTCTAGCATGCTCTCCATAAATGACCTCTTGTCTTTCAGGACGGCGACATGCCTGCTGAGTCTTTCAAAGTCAACTCTGAAGTCGGAGTCGGAGTCGTTTTGGAGAGAGCGCAACTCGGCTTCGCCAGCGTTGCGTGAGTTGACCGCGATCTGAGTTCGCAACTGTTCTAAACGAGTCTGGATGAGCTGCGACTGAACCCTCCGAGGATCGTCATCTTGGCTCATTGTGCAGAGATGCGTGGGTTCGTCCCCGAAAGGGCTCGTACGGTCCGGGTCCCCATCAATGATGCCGCCAATATCGGTTTGTCTGAAATAAGTAATGTGAGGCGAGTATACCAAAGGCAGAATTTGCGTATCTGGGTTTGGTTTGGACGGCAGAATCCAGTCAAGTTCGACAAAGTCGTCCATATCGATCCAACTAAAATCGTTGTCAGGGATGGTGAAATTCGAGTAGTCTGGGACGTCGTCATCTTGTTGCGATAACAGAGTCGAAACTGAACCCTTCTTAACCGCCGCGGCGGCCGTACCTCCGACACTAGCAGAGACAGCACGAACATCTGCGGATACCAGGTCGAGCTGAGCAGCGTGCATTTTAATACCAGTCGTTCTACCGTTTGTCTTGTGACCCCGGTCTCGAGTATTGAATTCCTCCCGGCGTTGGTGGATATCGAGCATAAAGCTGTCGAACCTGACTTTGATACCAGTAGCCGAGACGGAGCTCTCGGAATATTTGTCGACATCTTTATGCTTGTATATATGGCTCAGGAACAACGGGGCCAAGAGGAGGTTATACTTGATCGTACCCAGATGCCTCCCAAACTTCTTGCTGCTCTTTTCTCTCAAGGGCCAGAGTGAGCCTTGACGAACAGGCAGTGACATCGGGCCGCTAAATAAAGACCACCAGGCGAAGAAGTGAGTGAAGAATCTGGGGGTTAAATGCACCGTGTTGTAGCTCTTCGAAGGTTGCACGTCCGGCGATGCCCAATCGCGGCCGGCGGGGGCCCTGACTGCGATTGAAAGGTGGATGTATTCGCTCCGGAAGCCCCTGAAGGCATCGTACGGCAGATCGCCGTCCTGCGATTTCGCATGCTGCGGCGCCTTCAGAACAACGTTGTAATGCGGCGCGAACTGGAAGCTGCGTCTCCCGTCTTCGATGGCCTGTTCGAAGACAAGTCCGGCCATCCACTGTACGTTACCGGACAGCTTCATGACTACCTTCTTGAATGCAGCGCTGGATTTGAGACTTGATTCGCTCACCATGCTTTCGTCCTCTCCGATACGACGCGATGCTTCCCTAACTTGATGACTATAGTCGGGTATTGCGAGGACGTAGTCGCCGCTCTCAACAGTCATGAATCTCTTCGGGTCGTCGTCAGCGTGAACGTCCCATCTCACGTTATTTCGCCAACACATTAAAAACCCGGCGCCGTTGCCGGTAACATTATAGGGATCTCTTGTGCCCTTCAGAGCAAGATGGACATCGCCACCTCCCCTCCATGCAATCCGTACCCGAGAGTGGAAGTTGAGCCTTATCTTATCCCAGAACCCTACGCGTTCCGACGGATCCAACTGCGGCTTGGTGAATGATTCAATAGCCATCATCATGTCTTGAATAACCGGTTGATACGACGGGCCCCAGGTAATTCTTGTAGGATGCGCGGTATTGATGTCGACGTGCATATCCGAGTACGATTTCACTGGTCCTATCGTGCGGCGAACGTCGATAGCGAATCCCCTCCCGCTCGACACGCCTGGTTCTGGATTACTAGGCGGAGTGATCTGTACTCTGATACTGCGAGTAGATTCATTGCCGTGGTATTCTTCGGCGATGACAAAATCCGTCTTGAGTGACAAGGCGGCGAGCTTAGACGATTGGCCAACTTTGATCCCCGGAACGTGGAACAGAGGTAGAGGATAATCTCGCAGACTAACTCTCGCCTCGCCCATATGAACTTGGACGTTCATAGGGATAAGGAGAGAATACTCCATGTCTCTTGGCATCCCTTTTCCGACTTCGTGGAGGAAATCTGGCAGCTTCTGGATCGAGAACGATGGCTTGTCGATCACGACGTGCAGATCCGTTATGATCGTGCCCATCAGTGCTGGCCGCTGCGGTACTTCTAGGATCTTCTCGTTGTCTTCGATATCGTCGGGAATGTGATCCGGGCCCCAGAACGAGCCACGCATCTCCTTCATCTGAGATTTTGCCGTTAAATAATCACGGTCGATGCGCTTCTTCCAGCTCTGGGCGTTATGCTCGTGAAGTTTGACACGAGCCTCCTGAATCGACACGTGGGCGTTGCCGCTCATACCGCAAACCGTCTCCGGATCGTACCGCGGGTTTCTTCCCCTGCCCAGCTCAGCGTGGGGACGCTCATCGTGATCTTCTTTGCCGAGGTCGTCCTCGCTCCTACTTCGTGCCCAGGAAGCGTTCGAATGTGCGGTTCTCCCTCTCGCCCTCGCTGACCGGTTGCGTTTCCGGGATCCTTTCCTCATACCCTCTTCGTGGATCTTCTTCGCCTTGACACGGAAAGCATCCTCACGCGCAAGTCGCTGTAGCTGCTCAACACGCCCAGCTCTGTAAATCATACCCAGCTTCCACTCAAAAGCACCATCTTCGAGTTCGAATAAGAAAGTGCGAGCCTTTAGAGACACCTTGGGCACATTCTTCGGGCCTTCCGGCCCCTTGTCCAAGATATATTCGTTTGTGCCAGTCTTAAAGCGATGATGAAGCTGCTGGGTCGCCTTGAACACGTTGACAAGACTGTCGGATATTTCGTGGATGATAAGCTCATGAGGCACAGCTAATCGCACGGCATCCGTCACTACATCGAACATCTTCTCATTGTGGAAGCCACCGGCAGATAGCTTTCGACGGGATTCGCGATAATCTAGACGAATCGACATGATGCTTACGACGCGCGCCCAGACTCCTCTCATTCGAGGTGCGCCAGCATATAAGCGCACTAGTTTGGAGAAGACGAATGGGGGTGCCCATCTATGCCGGCCAGCCTCTATGCCGTAGACCTGCAGCATTAAGGGGGGGCCGGAAGGCATATCCGCCTTAAGCTGGATCAGAGAAATCTTTACCTCGAAAGTAACAAGCTCTTTAGGCTGTCGGCCGAAGCCATCTGTCTGGCCGGCGGCGGGCGAGTCAGGTGATACGAGTGGAGGGCTCAGATGCCCTGCCCTCGGGCTTGCTGGCGCCGGACGCTGGGATGTCGACCCGCTCGTGAACGCATTTCGCAGAACCATGATGGCGACGCCTACGGAGTAGTGTCTGAAGAGCGAATACTTGGCAAGAAGCGTCTTCATATGGGAATGAAGGTGCAGTATCGGGCCCTGAGCGTCGCTGTGCGTGGAGAGCGCTACCTCGAAACGAGGTATTTGGAAGAAGGGGTCAACTTCCCATTTCTCCGGGGCTTCGGCTATGAATGCCTCGAGGCCACGTATATGGACCGTAAGCCTTCGCCCATCCCCATCGTACTGCTGTTTCTTGCGCGGAGAGAGAGGTGTGGAAATGGCACTTAAGAATTCTGGATCGGGGATAAAAGACCGGCTGACTGCCCTTCTCCTCGAGGGCGGTCTCTGGCGTAAGGTATCCAACCTATGAGCACGATATTCCGTCGACCACGACTCCATCTGAAGCACGACGCCGCGTGGACTCCCTGGGAAGTCGTCGTCGACTCCCGTTATTTCGGCGCTGAAATCTTCAACCTGCACCGAGAAATGAAATAGCCACTGCGGAAAAGCGCGGATGACGTTTTTCGACCTTTGCGTCTTCGGCCCTACCCGCTTGTCGGGCTCGACGTCCAGCTTAAGCTGGCGGACTATTTGGCGCAGGCCCTCCGTTATCTCTGGCCGCGTCATGCGAATCGCAAGGGTTTGGAGGTACCCATTCGCGACGACATGGACATCGGGCGTGGCCGAGAGCTGGACCTTGAGGTCAAACGAGTCGGTCTCGATCAAGTCAAATCGGCTGCCTTGAGTAGTCTGGTAATAAAGCTGATGGGTTTGTATTCGCATCGACGACACTAAAGAGTAGTGCAGGTCTTCCATCACGGAGTGGAGAGATTCGAGGTCGAGTGATATGGAGGAGATGGAAGAGATGATCAAGTCGAAATCATCCGGGTCCTGCGTCTTCTGGACTGGCGGCAGGGCTATCCTCAGAACCGGCTCGTGCATGGAGAATTTGATGTTAGCTTTCGGCAGCAGGCGAGAGATGAGCATATGCCTCTGCTGCACACGCGCTCTCGGGGCCTTCGGTCGAGGCTGGAGGAGGGCAATGAGTACGGGAAGATGCTTCGGGTCTAGATCAACGGAAGGCGACGTGACGACGGAGTTTGCGAAAAGGATGTTGGCATTTCTTTCCTCGGCGCTCCCGACTTCAGAAAGCTCGACAGTCTTCGAGGGCAGAGTAGTTTTTACGGTAGTGGTGGCCATCGGAATGTACACCACTCTCTCTGGCTTCCCATGGCCGTCATCGAGACCAACGGAGATTGACAACGCCGCCGCCAGAGCCTCATGAGCGATATCCTTTGACGGGAAATACATGCGGTGTGCCGGTGACTTGGGGTCTAGGCGATGCAGATCGATGCCGACCTCCTTCATCGAAGCGTTCAAGAGCAAAGGCGAGCCAGCTGACTTCACGATATCTAACCTTTTTGTGAGACTGACGAAGCTAGCCGCGAACTGGACCTCCTTGATGCCTCGGAGAATAGAGCTCGCGAAGTTCTTAGAATCAGACACAGTTTGCATCAATTCCTGATCGGTGCTTCCGGGCTGGTCGACTTCTTGGATGACCTTGTCAACCAGTACTTCGATTGATTCGGCCTGCGTGTAGGCAGTGGGAGATCGACGCTTAGATTTCCGGTAGAGGTCGAGACAGCTCCGTATGTCGTCGTAGGGGACATGCACTCTACCCAGCTTCAGAGCTATGCCCGCGTCCCGAAGCCCGTCTAGGTTATCGTAGAGGAACCCGTGGACGTTTAGCGTGGCACTGTCCAAGACCTCAATGGCCTCGCCCCCTTTGGCGGTAAAGAGAACGCTCCGAAGGGTGACGATCCATTCGGCAGACTGCTGCTGTCGGTTCTTAGCAGATCCGGCCTGGAAGAAGAAACGGGCTCGGTCAACCATACGATTCCGAGTGTCGAGGGCCATGGTGAAACTACCGAACTGGACCTTGCCAGTGTCCACGACGTGAAGCGTCGAATCAGTCGCTACAACATCGACCATGCGCAGCCAGTTGACATTCCGATGTAGCTTCTTTATGCGTTCTTTAATTTTTGTGAGTTGCTTCCAAGTAGCGCCACGGGCTGGTTCAACCCGTGCCTGGCCCGGATTCTCGGATGAAGCCTTGAGCTTGACATGCTGCGATCCCCGTTCCCCCACATTATTGTTGTTTTTTTCGTTGTTTCCCTCGGTGCCTTCGACGTCGAGGTGCTTCTGTCCCTCGAGCTCCTGGATGTCAACGGTTACGGCGAGCTCGCTGACGACCAGGCTGAGCCAAGTCGGCTGGGAGAAGGTCGGGCGGTGGAGGTTGAGGCCGAGGCCCCGGATTTCGATCTTGATCCCATCTTTAGGAGAGTAGGCCAAGCGTCGGAGCGAGAAGTAGCCGATCCGCTGTATCGATATACCGGTGGCTATGCGAAGCACGGCAAACAAGACGAAGGACGATAGGTAGAGGAGGACGAGGACGCCGAAGATGAAAGTCGGATTTAGGAGTGCCATCATAGTGGCACCTCAAGCAAGGCGCGTTCCTCCGCGTTGCCTACTAGCAGAAGAAGAAACGTCAGCATAGGTTGCAACGGCAGGGACGGCCCAGGGAGATCTCTCGCATGCTCACGTTGTCGCCTCAGATTCGTGCGCTCCCTGCATCATCCAAGTCACCGGGTCAGACACCGATCCATCACGTTGCGCGCCGGGTATGTCTAGGGTAGCGGCAGGGAGACGAGCTTGCTCGCGTCGGTAACGCAACTGGGCCGGTCGATACGGGACAACGAGATCTCTCGAGCTGCGGTGTATGCGCGTACGAGATCTGTCAGAGGTAGGACGGCCAACTGCGCGCGAGGCTTCGGGTGCGGTGAAGTATTACAGCCGTGTGTGACTGGAGGAGAGCAGCAAAGCGTGGCGGGCGGGTGTATGAGATAGGAGACGGACGGGCTGCCGGGGATTAGCAGTGGGAAGAATAGAGGCATGTACATGGCCATGCACGTCACAATGCATTCCTCGCTGGCCAGGTACAAGTCGAAGCAGGTTGCAGAGGGGGGGGGGGGGACCTCAGGCGTCGAGGGCACGCTAAGTCCAGCAGGGAGCTCGCGCAAGTGACCCCAAGCATCGGGACCCGTTCGCTGGGAAGGACAGCAACGTGGAAACGACAAGCAAATCCGCCGAAAGCTCGGCGCCTCCTGGCCAGGAACCCGGTCATCGTGGCCCCCCTTTGTGCGCATATGTACATAATTATACACTCAACCCTACCTCGCCGCGTGGGGTTATCGTGGTTAGTTGCATAGCCCGGTGCGACCAACCCCTACTTTTCCCAGATAAGGTTCTTCTGCTCGACCTTCTGTCCCTATATTGTGCATATCTTATAGCTAGGTACGTGCATACGCGCGCGCCTTCGTAGTTCGGATGGCTACCCACGACAGTATCCCACGTACAATTTGCCCCTTTCCTATATATATATTTATGTTGTTGCGTAAAACGTAGACGCATACATTCTACGACTCGCAGATGTAGGCTTACAAGAGCTAATTCCATAGTGACATATGTACGTATGCGTATGTGCATTGGGGGGGTAAATCGTGCAGAACCTGCCTGCCAGGTACCTAGGTACCTAAGGTACCAAACCTGCCTTCTCCCACCTCCTAACTGCCGGCAGAAATGCGCACCTACGAGACCTATAAGTACCTATGTACAGGTAGATATAAATCAGATAATAGGTACCTCTTTGGGGAACCAAGGAGGCTGGCCAGTATGTGCTGGACGGACGAGCTGGAAATGAGAGAACCTCTCCCACCGGCTCGTCCCGGCCCTGCACATCCTCCTTTCCGCCCTTTGGCCTCATGCCCGACCCATCAGAATTTATACCAGGTTAACCCATTCTTTACCTTCGTCCGCTTTTGCCTCACCGTTCTTAAATCCGTGCGCTCCCCCCCTATATCCAGACCCCACATCGAGAGTCTTACGAGGTGCGCAGACATCTCGCGTATATGAGTATACTACGGAGGTACGTGTGCACTCTGACCGGCTACCCGTCCGTGGGTAAGGTGCCTGGTGTCCGAAGAGGATATCGATCGTGTACTCATGAGGTAGAATTGATTGCACATCGTGCTAAGTCAGGGCCACGCAACGCCTAATATATGCATCCAATTACCCGGTCCCGATCCCGGCCCCGTAGAAAACCACAGGTCGCCAAATTCCCGTCTAATCCTAAGCCATAACAATACTCCCCCCCTTTTGGTGGTGCTATAGTTTCGACCGAACCGCCTCTAACCTATATTTGACATCCTTGAGCGCCTTAGTGGTCGGTGACCAATCGTCAAACTGTTGCAGCAACTCGACCGTCTCCGAGTACAACTCCGTCCGAACAAACTCCTCCTCCAGCAACCCGCGCATGATCCACGGCAACATGAAGGGATTGGGGTTTGCCAATCGTTCTTGCTTATGAACCCGACACGGCACTCCCGACACGTTGGTCGTCTCGAGCGCATGCGATATCGCCAAGCTTCGGCACATTAGCAGGGTTCGGGTCGTACCATGTGCTAGCTAGGTAGCCTGTAGACGTAGATGTGTATAACTTACTCGTACACCTGCTCGTCGTCGTAGAGCCTCGAATGGCCCTCGCCGGAATAGAGACTCCCGGCCAGTGGCACAGAGAGCTCGCGGATGAGCCCGTGGTCGCTGATGCCCAGGTTCCGAAGTTTCAACGCGAACCCAACGAGGTGGGCGATGAAGTCGGGCGCGTGGATACGCCCATCAATGAATACTGCCCTGCAGATGTAAGGATGTGACGCAGGCGAGTAGATCGCCGACTCCATTGGAACCAACTGATCATCGATACTGCCAATGTACTGTATATCGGCACTCAGTACTCGTAAACAGCCAAGGCTCGCGGATGGGGCCGGAACCAGAATTCCTCGACTTACCGTGACACGGGCACCGTATCCAATAACAGCCTCGAGTGCATGCTGGTATCTTTTAGAGATTTCACTTTCGGGGTCCGCGAATTGCCAAAGTTCGGCAGCGGTGCCCATCAACACTGTAACACTTACAGTTAGCATGCATCCTTCCGTAGCAGTCTCCACGGCTTTTCCGGAGGCTCGGTGAGCTCGCCGACTATCATCAGAAGTAGATGGAACGGCATGTCTTAAAAGAAACGATTTCGAGAAAAACTCACTGCCCATGCCCGACTTGTAGTCGGGGAAAGGTCCTAGCGATACACCGGCTAATAGTCAAAAGTCAGAGGCGAGAACCACGGGTCACGGTGGTATCATCGGCGTAGTGTACGAACCCATAGCGCAAACGCCAACCCTAGAGCGCGTGATAATTTCCAAATTTATCAACTTTTCGAGCAGCATCAAACCGACAGGGACGCCCTGAGAATGGCAGGCTAGAACGATGAGATCAGCCCTACGAATATGGTCGATCCAGTTCAACAGTAGTTTCCAGAGGTTGTCGACTCTATCCGCAATCTTGCCCTCCCCCTCGAGAGCGATCTTTTCGATTTCGCAGTCGCCACAGCCATGGCTGTCCGCCCACCTCCGGATCGCTTCAGCACAATGATTCGCGAAGCGGATCGAGGTTCCCGTCGGTTGCCCTATCATCGGGCGTAGATACGCAGCCGGGAAAAGACCATCTGTCACAAATTAACATCACACACGAGGCAGACAAGATCCCGCCATCAAATCTATCGGCTTTGCCTAGTACGAGGTTGGGAGAAGAGCATGAAGCGGGAGAGTGGTGACATACTGCAAACACGTTAGCTTCGGCCGCGAACAACAAAACTCCAGAAAACAATAATCGATATCCGTAATGATTTTCGTACATACCGTATACCTATAGCAACCGCTTTCTTGATTCTTGGCGGTTCTTTAACGAGAAATACGTGGTTTCCGGGAGGTTGTTGTATACGCAGCAGTAGCTGGGTGATTTGCTTGATTATCGACGGATTGTCCTTCATCCGATAGGTGCTTCGAAACGACGGCAGAAGCAGGTTCTGGGTTGAGGATCTGCCGGGGCCCGGAACAGTCGTCGACTTGAGAGGCGCAGTTTTAGCAGACATGTCTGACTGGGGAGTCTCTGGTCTCGGTAACGCTTCGTCTATATCCATGGACTGCGGCCGTACCCTCTTGCTCCTCTTGGCCTTAACTGCCGTCTCTTTCGGGGCTTTGACCGAAGTCTCCTTCGGAGGCACATCATTTCCGTTTATCTCTAGGCTAGTTGAGCGCCTCGGGTGTGCTTCTGAGCCGTCGCCGATGATAGCCAGCTCGCCAGGCTCTGGGACGGTCGCCGCCTTTGCGCTGTCTTTCTGGCCCGTGTCCCTAGACCAAAAAGCCCAGGTGGAACTCGCGGCCGGCTTGCCCGTTTCTGTCCGCTTCGGTGGTGGCGCATCCTCCATCACCACATCCTGTGTTTCTTTAGGGGTGGGATCTTGAGCTGACGGTGCTTCGATGGCTGTCTGCGCGGGGTCGTCGGGGGTTGGTGGCGCGGTAGATGAATACCAAAACCCAAACCAAGAGGTGGTCGATTTGGTAGGCTCCGCGGGCTCCATTCGTGGTGCCTGTTCAGGTTCGGGCTGGGCGGCGTTCGGCTGTGCACTCTCCGGTTCTTTAGGAGAGTCAACTTCAATGTTTTGGTCGTTCAATGTCACATCTTGTAGCGCCTCGTCCTTCGGTGTTACGACGTCAGGCGCCGACGGCCTGCTAAACCATCCCAACCAGCCCGAGGAAGCCTGCGGTTGGAGGATTGGCGTTTCCGTCGGGGGAGGTTCGTTGTTACTGCTCGCGGTCGCATTTTGACCCGTTTGGGTTTGGTCCTTTGGGTCGGTATCTCTATCAGATTCGCCTGACTTATTTTCATCTCGAAGCCTCCCTCTAGACTCGTTATCCTGCTGTTCGGACGGCCTAACCGTTTCCGACATCTTCGACATCGTTCGGATCGATCGAGCATCGGCCCCGGCAGGGCTGTCGCTCCTCTTGGACTCGTAACGACTAAGGTCTGCGGCGGCTCCGGGTCGTAGAGTGCCACCCATTATCGTCTGATGTGAGACTTGGGTAGAGGCAGATGATTTGGGCGTGGGCGCTCGTGGCCAAGAGCCATACCAGCTCGGAGACTTGCGAACCTATCAAAGATGCAAAGCGAGGTCAACAGCAGCTCGAGGTAAACACGGCTAGATTGCCTAGTAAATAGCAGACCTGCTTTGTATCGACGGAGTCGGCAGTCGTGGTTGCATCGGGATCACGTCGGCTCCTGGGTGGTGCTGCCTGGGCGGGCGCAGCTTCGGACGGTTCTAGTGATGCAACACGGGCGGCAGCTCGTGACGGCCGGGTCGCAGGTTTGTGTGCGTCATTACCTCCCCCGTCGGAGGGGTTTGGTCTCGCACGCTTTCGTGGGAGCATCATTGGGATCACGATGGAGGGCCCGGCGGTTGGATGTGCAACTCCATGAGACGCTCCCTCTGTTGTTGTCGATTCCGGAGTTGTATTGTAACCGACTTCCACTCCCGCGTCGGCGTGTGCTGCACCTACTTAACTGAACTGGGCCTGCTAGAACGGACCTCGGAAGGACAAGCTACAGTGTGGGATGGGTTCACGTTACGTACTACACAGGTACATCCCCTGCCCTGGAAAACTGGAGCCTGGAACCCGGCCGCTAATAGTGTGTTGAGGTGCGGGAATGTATCTCCAAATCTCCGTCTCAGGGACACCTTATGCATGTACATTATGGACATAACTAGGTACCTAAGGTACCTGTACTCATATTGTACTAGTACGTGTATGCACGTACATATGCAAGCTGCTTATCATGGACCGCATCATCTCTTATCGCTCCTAAAACTCCCAAGTACGTACCTGCTTGACGTTGCAGACGGGGCTTATCGATAATCAGACCAAGAGATTTTCGGTTGAAAAAAAGATGAAGCTGTGCCCACATAGACACATCCCATCCCACTTAGATACAGCCAGTCGATCGCAGCAAAGGTTCTCCGGGTCCGTCAGCTAATTGAATCTCTCATCATATTCCGGCCTTTGGATCTCTCTGCCTCCATCCCGCCCGCACGTACGCCAGACAATCGCATAGACATGAGACAATGAGCTCTCTCAAAAGGAAAGACCCCCCTGGGGCATCCGCTTCAAAGTCTTCCAAACCGCAGGCCGAATCTCGACCGTCGAAACGACCCAAATCCGACAAGACCTCTACGAAAAGCGATACGAAACCCAGCACAAAGTCGAAGCTGCCTAGTGCCCCTGTCACGTCACGTCTGAGAGAGGAGGAGCCCTTGTTTCCTCGTGGAGGCGGTAGCGTGCTCACCCCCCTCGAGCATAAGCAGATCTCGATTCAGGCGAAGCAGGATGTCCTCTTCGAGCAAGGTACGGGACAGGCCGCGAGAGGGGCAGACCAGCCGTCGAGGAAGAAAAGAAAGCTCCGGGTGTCACGCGCAGAAAAACCCACGCCGGTCCACCGTGAGGCAGGCGCCAAGATCGAGAGCCTCAACTACAAGGTTGGTCTCAATCGAGCATACAGAATGCCCCGTCTGGATTTTTTGTAGATGTTAACTATTGTGCCAGCGTCTTGTCAAAGGCTCCCTAGTCCTCGGCCAAGTCGCCGAGATCAACACGCTCGAGCTCGCCCTTGCTCTGCCAAACAACCTCACCGGTCACGTACCAATCACAGCCATCAGCGATGTCCTGAACGACAGGATAGCCGCCGAAGCAGCCGATGATGGCGAGGAGGACGCCGAAGAGGATGCCAGGGGGGACAGGCTTGAGTTGAAGGCTCTCTTCAAAGTCGGACAATATCTTCGTGCCTATGTTACCTCCACTATTGAAGAGTCGGCTACACCCTCGACTAAGCCCAGGAGACACATCGAACTGTCATTGCGCCCGGACCTCGCCAACACCGGTCTGTCGTGCCAAGACGTAGTAACAAACTGCACCATCATGTCAACTATTGTCAGCGCCGAAGACCACGGCTTCGTCATGGAATTCCAACTCTCCGACTCTGACCTGCGAGGGTTTCTCCCCCGTAAGGAGGTTGCCGAGGACATCCACGAATCCCAGTTGCAACCCGGGGGTGTCCTTCTGTGCCTCGTTACGGGCAAGAGCACCAATGGCAAAGTTGCGCAGTTGACCACCCTCTCAAGCAAAATCGGAAGGGTTCAGAACTTTGCGTCTACAGCGACGACGATCAATACCTTCTTACCAGGATCGTCTGTGGAATTGATGGTATCCGAAATCACCAAGCGCGGAGTATTAGGCAAGGTCATGGGTTCTTTGGACGTCACGGCTGACCTTGTCCATTCAGGTCTTGGTCCGCAGGTCGCGGATCTGGAGTCTCGGTACAAAGTTGGCAAGAAGTACAAGGCTCGAGTGATCTGCAACTTTCCCACGGCTAAGGATCCGAAACTTGGCATCTCTCTACTCGATCATGTGTTGGGTCTACGGTCGAAGCTGACAGCTTCAAGTACGTCGCCTTTGGACGCTCTTCCCATTTCTTCGGTAGTAGAGCAGTGTACGGTTACCAAGGTCGATCCAGAAATCGGCTTATTCGTCGATCTAGGTGTTGACGGCGTGTCTGGGTTTGTGCACATCTCTAGAGTCAAGGACGGCAAGGTCGACTCACTCTCCGAGTCGTCAGGCCCTTTCAAGACAGGCTCCGTGCATCGCGGCCGGATCGTGGGGTACAACGCCCTCGATGGGATGTTCCAGCTGTCATTCGAGAAACACGTCCTAGAACAGCCATTTTTGCGGATCGAAGACATCCCCATTGGCGAAGTTGTGAATGGTGAGATCGAGAAGTTGATGGTGGACCAAAATGGTGTCAGTGGTCTGCTTGTTAGGCTCGCAGAAGGCATCGTTGGATTTGTGCCGGAAATGCATCTAGCAGATGTTCGGCTGCAGCATCCGGAGAAGAAATTTCGAGAAGGACTCAAGGTCAAAGCCCGCGTGCTTTCCACCGACTTGACCAAACGGAGAGTCAAACTCACATTAAAGAAAACCCTCGTCAACTCCGATGCGATCCCCCTGAAGTCCCTCGAAGAAGCTGTCGTGGGGACGCAGATCCCAGGCACTATCATCAAGGTGTTCCCCGGCGGTGCCATCGTACAATTCTATGGCCCCCTCCAAGGATTCTTGCCGGTCTCAGAAATGAGCGAGGCCTATATTAAAGACCCGAAGGAGCACTTCCGAGCAGGACAAGTTGTCAACGTCCACATCTTGAATTTTGACATCGAGGCAAATAAGCTTTTCGTCTCCTGCAAAGACCCGTCTGCTTTTGGCCTTGATAAGCAGGCGGCACTCAAGAAGCTCAAGTTTGGGGATATTGTCGCCGCTAAAGTCGCGCAGAAAACGGAAGACGACGTCTTTGTTGAATTGGTCGATAGCTCGCTAAAAGCCATCATATCCGTATGGCAACTAGCCGATCGACCTGGCAAATGCCAATCCGCCCTAAAGCGAATTCGCGTGGGACAAACCCTTAATGACCTTGTCGTCCTGGACAAGAACGAGGGCCGCCGGTTCATCGCCCTGACGAAGAAGCCTAGTTTTGTCAAAGCTAGCCGGGATGGCAAGCTCCTCACTTCATTGGAGGAGGCTAAAGTCGGCGAGCCTCGACAAGGCTTCGTGAGAAACATTACGAGCACGGCAGTCTTCGTTCAATTTTGCGGTCTGCTTACCGCGTTGCTGCCCAAATCGAAGTTGCCTCGAGAAGATCAGGAGAAAACAGACTTCGGGTTGGAAAAATATGACCCGATCCTCGTCAAGATTGATTCGATCGACAAGGATCACCGCAGAATCGTCGTTTCCTCCTCGTTGTTGGAGGAGAGGGAAAAGGATTCGCGACCCAGTGCTTCCTCTGCTGCGGCAAACAACGTCGAGAACTTAGTAGGCGGAACGATCTCGTCGATGGACGTATCCATTGGCAAAATTACCAAGGCTAAGATCGTGTCGATCAAGAGCACACAGCTCAATGTCAAGCTGTTCGATAGCTTTCAGGGTCGTGTAGACGTGTCTCAGGTGTTTGATTCTTGGGATAAGATACCTGATCACAAGGCTCCACTGAGCTGCTTCCGCGTGAACAGCACAATCACGGTTCGAGTTTTGGGTGTCCACGATGCTCGAAACCACCGTTACCTCCCCATAACACACCGGTCGGCTAACTCGGTCCTGGAGTTGTCCGCGAAGCCAAGCGATACAAAGGGCGAAAATTCTACGGCATTGTCACTTGAGGAACTCGAAATAGGCTCTTTCCATATAGGCTTTGTCAACAACATCGAGAAATCGACACTTTGGGTCACCCTTTCGCCTACTATTCGAGGCAGGATCACCGCCTTGGAAATATCCGACGATGTATCTCAGCTTGAGAAACTCGAATCAAATTTTCCGATTGGATCCGCCTTACGAGTACGCGTGCTAGCGGTTAATGCGGCCGAACGCCGTCTTGACCTTTCGGCACGCCCTCGCAACTCGTCACCGAATCTCACGTGGGATACCGTGAAGCAGAACATGGTCCTCCCCGGCTGGATTAAGAAAGTCGACGAGCGGCAGGTCATAGTGCAACTCAGCAGCGTTGTTTCGGGGCCGGTTCATCTCATCGATCTCAGTGATGATTACAGTGAGGCGAATACATTGCCCTATACTAAGAACGACACAATCCGAGTTTCGGTTGTCGATGTCGATAATAGCAACAAGAAGATCCGGCTCTCAACCCGTCACTCAAGAGTACTGAACTCCTCGGTGCCTGTCAAGGACCGTGAGATCACTGGAGTATCCGAAGTCAGCGTAGGAGACGTGATTCGAGGTTTCGTGAAAAACGTTTCTGATAAGGGGCTTTTCGTGCGTCTCGGCGGAGATGTTACAGCGATGGTCAAAATTCGCGATCTTTCGGACAAATTCCTTACAGACTGGAAGGATGAATACCAGGTTGATCAGCTCGTTAAAGGCCGAATAGTGTCCATCGACTCAGACATAGGCCACGTACAAATGAGCCTCAAGGCTTCGGTCGTTGACAAGGAATTCGTGCCGCTCATAAATTATGAGGACCTGCGCGAAGGCCAGATCGTCACGGGAAAGGTCAGAAAAGTAGAAGAATTTGGCGCATTCATCGTGGTTGATGGTTCGGCAAATGTCAGCGGGTTGTGTCACCGCAGCGAGATGGCTGAGAAGCTCGTCCGCGATGCACGAAAGCTATTCAGTGAAGGCGACGTAGTCAAAGCAATCGTCCTGGAGGTTGATAAATCAAAAAGGCGAATTAGCTTCGGTCTAAAACCCTCGTACTTTGAGGACGCCGGCCAAGATACGGATGCTGAGGGCGGTGACGAAGATGAAGATAATGCTGGCACCGCACTGTTGGGCAACGGTGAAGATAACGACGATGAGATGGCGGATGCGGAAGATTCTCTACCTATCGTAAGAACTGCTCACGACCCAGATGAAGGATTAGAAGACGAAGATAGCGAGATGGTAGACAGAGAGGATGCCACGATTGCTCCGCTCGATGTCGGTGGGTTTGACTGGTCCGCCGATGCGCTTGACAAGCTAGACGTGGCAGACGAGGAGATAGACGAGGATGTGGGTGCCGCCGAAAAGAAAAAGAAGCGGCGGAAGCCCCAGATCGAGGTGGATAGGAGCGGTGATCTGGATGCATTTGGCCCGAGGACAGCTGTCGATTACGAGCAGCTCCTCAATCGGCAGCCGAATTCTTCCGCGTTATGGATCGAGTACATGGCCCTCCAGATGCAAGTCAGCGAGCTCGTAAAAGCCCGCGAAGTTGCCGAGCGCGCCGTGGCGACTATCAGCAGCTCCGAGGAGACGGAGAAGCTCAACGCTTGGGTCGCGTATCTGAATCTCGAAGTTCGGTTCGGAACCGAAGAGAGCGTCGGCGAAGTCTTCAAGCGCGCCTGCCAGGTCAACGACCAGGAGGAAGTGTACCAGCGCCTGGCCAGCATTTACATCCAGGAAGACAAGACGGAGGTGAGTCGCATCTTGACCCCCCTTACCTGCTAGGCAGTAGTACCAGAGCTAACCATATCTCGGATGCAGAAAACGGACGAGCTCTTCCAAGCGCTGGTCAAGAAGTTCGGGGCGCAGTCGCCCAAGGTGTGGTACAACTACGCGCACTGGCTGCACGCGGTGCGGAACGAGCCGGCGCGGGCGCGGGCGCTGCTGCCGCGGGCGACGCAGGCGCTGCCGCCCCGGATGCGGCTGGGGGTGATGGCGCGGTTCGCGGGGCTCGAGTTCACGTCGGCGCACCGGAACCCGGAGCTGGGGCGGACCATGTTCGAGGGCCTGCTGGCGACGTTCCCGCGGCGGTTCGACCTGTGGACCCGGCTGCTCGAGCTCGAGGCCGCGGCGCCCGGCGGCGCCGACCCGGCCGCCGTGCGCGACGTGTTCGAGCGCGCGGCGCGCGCGCAGGGGCTCAAGCCCCGCGCCGCCAAGAAGTGGTTCCGCCGCTGGGCCGACTGGGAGGAGCGCCACGGCGACGCGCGCTCCCGCGAGCGCGTCAGCGCCCGCGCCGCCGAGTGGGTGCGGGACCGGGCCGAGGCGCAGGCGGCTAGGGCCGAGGAGGGCGGAGGGGAGCAGGGAGAGGAGCAGGGAGAGGAGCAGGGAGAGGAGGACGACGATGACGACGACGACGACGACGACGACGAAGATGATGAGTAGAGGGGGCTGCCCAGGTAGGCTGGAGGGTGAAGAGCGGAATGGGTGCTGTTTTTTGTTTTATCGATCGGCCGATATACCATCACGTTCATGTGGTTCGCCTGTGAGGTTGAGAAAAGAGGAGAATTCTGAGGGTTGCGGCGTGTAAGTACTCACGCCTGCGTTGTTGAGGGTGTATATATATATATGTATACAGCTGGAGCACGGAGATGGAAAAGCTGCTCGTTATAATATCCTTTGCGCGCCGCGTCTACGCCCCACACGTAAGCAGTATATCTCCCTCTTTGCTCTCTACGTCGTCTGTAGATGCCCGTCCAGCCGATCTAGGTATCTCTTAACACGGCACCATTTCGCACCACGCGCGCGCGCGCGCGCGCGCCACCACACGGGTCTAAGTAGGTGGTGCTAGTATGTTCTTTTTAGATCTACCTCTCACGCAGGGCCTTCAATATTCCGATCCCTGTCTCTTACGTAGAATCAGAAGAGACAAGACGCGGAAACAGGTGTAAATATATACATATACATACACGCCGGCAGCCGGACGCGACAGACGGCGCTTTTCTGTCCTCGCGTTTCCTGGCGCGGGTAGGGCCTCGCGTCTCCCTCGTTCAAACCCAAAAAACGCCCACGCTCCAATTTTCCTTATTTGAACCTGGGGAGATAGTGGTGACGGTAATAGTGAAGGGATGAGAGAACTAAGTAGACAAAAGACGAATCCCCCCCTCTTTCCCCGACCCCCCTTCTCCCCCCTTCCGATGCGCGCGGTGCAATGAAGCGTGTTGATATCATGTCGGGTCTATTATCTTACAGCTGGACCGTTGCTCCCAAGAGGCAAACCAAAACCGACTTGTACAGCCTGTCCCGTATCCAGGCCTTCATTGGCCCCTCGAGCCTCCCTCCCCCAAAAGCTCACCCTCGCGCTCTTTCAACGTCGGTATACTAGATCGACGACTGGTAAGCCTGCAACGAAATCTTCTCCAGTTCGGCCGGGTCACTGACGCTGCGCTGCCGCTCCGTCCTCTGCTCGTCCCCCGAGCTGCTTTCGGCGTCGTCGCTGCCCTCTTCGCCGTAGACGATATGTCTCAGGACGCTCTTGTCGAACAGCTCGATCACCAGATGCCGGTCTGTCAGCCGGTAATGGTGGCACTCCAGCAGCGCCAGGACCTTGCGGAAGAGGGCCGGCTGCCGGAACCCGGGAGCCTTGTTGTGGCGCAGCTGAGACAGCTCGACCTTGGCCTTCTTGTAGAGCACCATGTTGCCTAGCTCGGTCATGAGCTCTAGGATCCGCCGATTCGTCTCGTCGTCCTCTATGATCTCCACCTCCGGGGGCTCCAGGATCGTTTTCTGCGTATCCAGGAGCCTGATGGATCCGGGTATCTCGTGCTTCCAAGGTGTGCATGAGAGAAGCTTGGACAGGTTCGAGGGTACGCAGAGCCCCAGCGACATCCCAAGCGGGGTTGTATTCGACTCCCAACCATACTCGGAAAGTATTTCTAGCCCGTGGGTCGATCTCGATATCAGTCCTAACACGAAGAAGGCGGTACCTCGCAGGCTCATCACATCGTGAGACTCGGCGATCTTAACAATGTGTTCCACGACGTCGGTTGACTCTAGAAATGGGGCACCAAGTTCCATGGAACCAACGTTTCCGACCGCCCATAAGCAGCCTTTGACTTTCGTTATAAGTTCCGGGTCCTCTGACTGCATTCCGTACTCTCGAATCGTCGAAGCAAATTCTTCGAAATGGCCCTTGTCCTCGAGCAGCTTGCAGCCTTCTTTGGTGCGGGACAACTCTCGATAGAAGTGAGGCGGTACGTGGTTATCTTGTTCTATATCAAGATCCTCTTCGTAGATGCTAAGGCGATGCGGCTGGTCTTCCTGCGTGTCTACAAAAGAGCGCGCTAGACTGGCTTCGATGAGGCCGACGTAGGCATCGTTACGTCCGAGAAACCAGTCATCCATCTCATTACTAATATAGTCCAACCCGTCCAGGTAGTGATAGCCGATGGAGGTAGACAGAAAGCGGAGTAGCAAGGGGGCCCCGATCTCGCCGAGGTGATCGAGCGCAGGGCGGCATTCCACTATGTATTCCAGCAAAGCTTTGCTATTGCAAGCCTTCTCCAGAATCTTGACAGCTGTGGCACATACCTCGACTTCCGGGTCGTAAAGCTGGGTGACAAGCAGTTGGATTGCCCATTTAGAGTCCGAGATGAGCTGACCCGTTGGCGCAACCCGCTGCCTCGTCGCATATTTCCGCAGCATCGTGGTGGCGTGTATCCGCATTTCTTTCGTGCCTGCTGTGAGAGCTTTGGATAGGAGTACGCGGGGGTGGCCCTGGAGACTGTAATCGAGGTTTGCGAGAAGCAGCTTGATGAGATCCGGGCGTTGCTTGAAATCGACAATGTGATACATCATGTTAAAAATCCGCCACCTCTCGAGCATCTGGAGCCCCCTGGGGTCACCACTCAAAACACCGAGCATGGGAAAGTAGCCGCCGCATAACGTGTCAGTAAGGCGATCTTTCGAGAACATCGGGTACTGAGCAGTTAAGCCGCTGGTCTAGAGAAAGAGTGAGCAAGCCTGTCCAGAAAACCATGGCGATTGCCCTTACCGGATCACACTGAGCCAGGCACTCGGCTATCTGTCTCAGTAACTTGTTGTCCACCAGGTATTTTGTCCCCTCGGCCGTCTGAAGCAGCGTATGGATCAGGGCACAGCCGACCCTGACATACTTCTGGGTATTCCGCGTATTCTTGATCTCCGAGAACTTAAACTTGAAGGGTCGATAAAAGCCGACAATTCTCTTGGCGAATTTCGATGCTTTGATGGCCTCCTCTAGACGCTTGCCGTTCATGAGTGGGCCTTCTATAATCTTGAGAACAACATCCCAATTCCATTTAGAAGGGTTTGAATGACCAAGGACTCCCGAGTCTATCAGCAACTGACGGAACGTAGCGTCATCAGTGTTGACCAGGGAATTGGCTTTAGGCGTTTCTTCAGCGTTGCCCAGATTTTCTAGCATACTACTAGAGGGGAGGTAGCCCGGTGCGTAGCCTGTCGGGGATGAGCGGTAGAGCGTTCGGCTTACACTGCTAATCTGGTAGACGATGCCGGTTGCGTTGAAATGCGCCTCGTCTTTGAATTTGGAAGCGGCGGTGAAGAGCTCTGGAAGCAACTGAAGCTCGCTGCTCCGCGAAGGAGGCAGGATTCTACTGGCGAGCTTCAAGGTCTCGCCGATCAACAAGGTCGTTTTCCGCTTCAGCGTAGGATCGTCGGTGTCCTGAGCAACTCGAAGTAGGTTCGGCATCATTCCCGCCTTAATAAATATGGCCAAGAGCAGCGCGGTGTAATGCTCTACGAAATTCTGGTCGGCCCCATCGTCTTCGTAGACGGTTTCGTCCTTATTCGGTGTTGAAGCTTTCAACGTCGTGACTCTCCCGTACGTCGTCAAGCGCCGTCCGGCAAGGTACGAGGTCGCCCAGGCCGGAGGCTTTATGCGAAGAAGGGAATAGAGCAAGTCTATTACGGTATCCCTTATGGCGGGATTTGGTAGTATTAGACTTGATATCAAGGAACCGATAGCCCGGAAGTTATACATAGACAAGGTCATGAGCCCCGACCAGCTCTTCAGGGCCGAGGCAATGGCTTTAGAGTTTTGCTTCACGACCGTCTCATACGAGAACAAGGCATCGGTAAAAGCTGTGAACAAAACCTCTAGCTCGTAGCCGGCTCGCAGATACCTACGGGTATGCGGCGAATCGAGTAGGTAGAGGAAAGCTGCAGACAAAGATTCAGGCGACTTATAAGTGCCTTCGCCGAGCGCCTCTGACAACGGCACCAAGCCTCCGGACGCGACCAGGAGCGCGGGGTCCCGCAGGAGGATTTCGGCAAGAGTCTCTAGACAGATCGGCCGCAGCCGGTCTTCAACCTGCTCGGCGACAGCGGCAATGGTCCTAACCACCGCCCTGGACACTTCACGAATGCCATCCTTGACGTCGAGAAAGGCACGGACGAACTTAAGGGCCTGCTCACGTTCCACGTCAGCCTTGCGATCCTTGGCGAGAGAGACGACCACCATAAAATCCGTGTTCAGACTCCGTATCTTTTTGAGCGAGGCGATGTCGGAAATAGAATATCGCAGCATTCGGTATCCGGACGCGACAACCTCCCTGCTACCGCTCAGCAACATGACCTGCATCCGGTCCCCGAATATGGACCAGACCAGGTCATACTTGAGTGTAGGGTGTCTCTTGAAGAGATCGACCAGGTTGTTCGCGCACCCGACGTAGTACTCGGGCGGCATGCCCTCGACTTCGAGCGCTTGCAGTGTCTCGGCGAGAGCATAGGTCGGGGATTCCGTCGGCTCGTCCAGGTCGGATCCGGCGCCGCTCCTCGACGCGCTCGGGGGTGACCGCACGCCATCGCTCCGCAGTAGGCCCTCGTTCCGGCTCCTCGTCGGCGTGCTGGGTGTAGCCTTGGACCGTTGCGCGTCTGTAATCTTCTGCCTTAGCTGTTTTATCCTCGTGTTTGAAGCGGTAAGTTCGGCCTCGACCCGCTGGCGCTGTTCTTTGGTCTGCTTCGCTTTCTTGGCATTCAGGGCCTCCAGCATGTTCTCGCTCCCCTCCTTAATCTTCATCTCACGGCTGAGCGAGTCCTTCAGCGCATTGATGGCATTTTCGGCGACAGATTCCTCCTCCTCGTCTAGCTTGTCCCGGCCATAGACATCGGCCCTCGAACCCGCCCTAGACTGCAGTGCCTGGCCGCGCAAGTCGGAGCTGAAACTACCCGGAGGCTGGGAAGGGTTCAGGGAGGCGCCCCTTGTGGCATAGGAGATGGCCGAAGAGGACATGGCTCGGGCACCGTCAGCGGCGGTAGTGGGTGGACGAAGGCCGCCATCTCGATCGAGGCTCGGTCGCGAGGTAGCAACGGGGGAGTTGGTAGAGGGGGCAGGTTGCGAAGATAACGACTTTTGGGTCGGCGTGGCGGAGGCGGAGGTGCTTAGCATCGTGGCAGCGACGACAAGCCCACCAGCTGAGACAGGGCCGGAATGCGGTGCATGGATGGACGGATGGTGCACGACCTAGCTGATGATGTGTGGTAAATTGCCAAGTTGGACGCCGACGCAGACAGAGAGCAACAAGGAGCCAGCCAGACAGCTCTGCTCCAGAGGAACGGGCTGGGCTGCCACCCGTCGCAGGGAAGGGATCTCACGATCGGCAGGGACGCTAGTGAACGCGCAAAAGAAGGGCGCCAAGAGAGGGGTTTGCAGAGGGTGTCCAACTAAGGGCGATTGAGCAGGGAGGAAGAAGCGTTGGCCGTTATCACATCAGAGGCACATAGGGGATTCTCGAAGGCGTCGTCGAGGTGCTCGTGTATGTCTGGTTTTGGTATCGATCCAGCCCTCCACCGATCCCACCCAATGCAGCGGTAGCACCGAGACGGGGTCGGATGGCCGGCCGCCTGTGCCAAGAGCCCAGCCAGCAGGGATGGAGGGGACCTGGAGCTCGAAGGGACAGCTGATCGATAGCGGACAAAAGATTAGGGAGAGATTCCTCTAGGGAATTCGTCTAAGGCTCCAAGGATGCAAAAACGGGCCTGGTTTAGTAGCGCCTTCAATCAATAAGAAACGAGCGGCTCTTACTAAGTAAAGGTAGCCGGGTAGTAAAAAAGGCGTTTACAAGTTCTTTCTAAATGAAAAGTATCTAATAAAGGTTATTATACATAAAAAATTATATAAAAATATTTTTTTAGTATTTATATTTTAAGTTAATAAAAAAAATAAAAGAATTTAAGTAATTCTAAATATATAGCTTTTAAATTTATTTTAATAAAAAGTATTTAAAAATATCTAAAAATTAAACTTTATTTTATTTTATTTTATTTAAAAAAATTTTTAAAAAATCTATCTAAATACTAGCTGAACTTTATAAAGATTTTAGCTTTATTAAGTTTAATTAAGTATCTATATTTATGTAATCGACGGCCATCTCCTCAGCTGAGACAAAAGGCGGGGCAGGCCTTATGATGTCTACCTTGGGTAGATACCTGGGTAGGTACCTAGGCAGGACTCGACGATGTAGCGATACCGCCGCACCCCTACCTCGGACGCCGAATCCGCATGGGCTTTGCACGGGCCCGGTTGTCCCGGTACACCGGCTGCGCTGCCAACTCCAGACCGTTGAGGCCGAGCCGGGAAGTACATTGCGCAGTACGACCCAGATACATCAGGTGCGTACGTCCACAGAAACGCGTGTTCATCCCGCTGTCTCTGGCTTACATCTCCATGCCACCGAGGTTGCAGAGCAGTACCTGTGATACGCGCCTTAGGTAAGGTACCTATTGTACCTAACGCTACACGATCACGAGGCTAAGACCTACATCCAACCTCCTAACCTTGGGTACCTAAGGTCTCTCTCCCGATATCTTGGGTGCCCGCGACAGGATGGCGATCTATCTACGATTATTCCCGAAGCCATCTGAGGCTGCGACATATATCCAGTGGTCATGTACGCATGTAGAAGTGTGACGTATCCATCAATTGGATGGGCAAGTTGCTGTGCCTCAAAATATAGGTACGCCAATACTAAAGGTTATTCTACCCATGCTCCGGAAAGGAATACTCGTACCCCAGAGACAAGCACGCCCAGACATCGGCAGCGTCAATTTACAAGCAGACGACCAAGGCGCCGTAGGTGGGTATAGATCTATTACCTATATACAACAGGCCGCCTCCTAGGCGACCACTCCTAGCATTCTAATCCAAGCATCTATCCATGCTCAAACCCCAAATATTCAAGAATCGAAACCCAGAGGAGTCGAGGGGCTCCCCTCCCCCTCCTTGGCAGCACCTGCGTCTTGCACGTTGCGCCGCCGGGGCTGTCTCTTGCCGGGGTCCGCCTCCGCGTAGGTGTTGCCGATGCCGACCTCGTCGATCCAGAGGCGCCGCGTGCGCTGCGTGCCCTCGATGCGGCCCTTGTCGTGCCACCCGTTCGCGTACAGGCCGACGCGGAACTGGAAGCCGAACCTGCGCTGGCTGTCGCGGTAGGCGTTGACGATGCCGTCGCGCGCGAGCACCTCCTTACCGTCGAGCCAGACCCTGTAGGAGCCCGTCTTGGTGCTTGACCAGCGCGCCCGCAGCACCACGCGGTGCCACGCGCCCGGCGTCACGCGCCCGAGCGTGTACTTCTCCATGCTAGCGGCGCACATGTCGCCGCCCTTGCGCCGGATCTGCAGCCTGTCTCCTTCGACCCACAGCATCATCGACGGGATGTAGCCGTCGCCGCACCGGTTGTCCGGGTGCTTCGTCAGGTCTGCGATGAATTGCGCCACGTTGAACGACTGCTTCGACGATGTGTCCCAGCCCGGATCCAGCCGGAACGCGAACCCGTAGTACCCCTCGTCGCCCTCGCGATAGACGTCCTTCTTATACACCTCCGAATGGTACCGGCCACGGTAGTTCGCGTCATACACCTGCACCATCCTGAGCGCCGTGTCCGACCGGTACGTCTCGTCCTTGACTTGGGACACGGTGCCCTGGTGTTCCTGGTTTATCCCGTCCCAGCCGGCCTTCGTTCCGCTGTTCTTGAAGACCATCGTGGCGGAGGCGAGTAGGGGAGACGCCAGGAGTGCCAGCGCCGTGATTTTGAAGGCGCGCATGGCGGGAGGTTTGATCCAAATCTGCCAGATGTGGTTTCGTAAAGTAGTTGGGTATTCTGCGATTTGCAATTCGAGGGCCGCTTCATTGAGGCCTGAGAAGGCAGAATATATAGATAAATTTCATGGCTACCCCCGACCACACTATCCCCAATAATATGGCCATCCAAGTCAACATACGATATAGTATGTGGCCTACATCAGCCGTAGGTACGAGATGTCTATGGGGTAAGCAAGGGAAGTAGACCTTGTGATGAGTAAAGGTGTATAGATCGACCTTCCTAGAACATCCGTATCTGTCATATTAATGTATTTCCTCAGGGAGTTGTGTCGCACGAACACATAAAGAAGCAGCTTCACATAAGAGGTGGAAGCGGGAGTTGTCAGCCCCTATTCCTCAAACGTCCTGTACCGTAAAGATCGCCCATCTGAGTCTGGCGGGCCCGTTCGGCCGCAGCCCTGTAGGATGTCTTAATTGCCAATATATGCATATATATGTGTGTATGGACACCAGGAAGACAGGAGGCTAAGTATAGTAATCCTCTTCCACTCGCTGACGAAAAAAGAGGTATTACCCAGGTATACTCACGACGAGGAAGACCATAGATGCCAAAACATACCGGCCGGATACCAAGGCCATGCCGTTCGCATGGACAGGGGCCTTAAGCTTGCAAACCGCTTCAGTTCTTTTTGCGTCTAAGTGCCACTTAGTTCGTTTTCCGGAGGATTTTATTGCCCGTCGTCGAGGAGGAAGGACAGGAAGGGCGATTCACCGGCCTGCGACAACGTTGGCGTCAGCAACTAGACACGACCGACACGTCTCTATTTTCAAGCACGACGGTTCTAAATATAGTCTGTATATGACGTTGCTAAGACATTTAGAACGAGTTAGCAGGTGATCCCCTGCGAAGATTAAAAGAGCTTGCCTATGCGTATATATTTGCCAAGTTATCCTCGAAGTTGGATGACCTCATCCGTAATGGGTAGGCTTCACGAACACTAGGCCAACTATCCCGAGTTCACCTAGGGATGAGGCGGTACGGAGAAGTGGCACGGTACTGCAGAATACGGTCGAGATACGACGAGTAGGGAAGAGAATCGGTCATCGACAGTACCGGTTGTCTCCTTGAGACACCGCTGCCGGCAACGGAGGGGAACCGAGACTGGCGACGAGACTGGTTCGACAGCAATACCTAGTCCCGGCTGCAAATCCACAGCAGCATCGAATATGCCCGGTGAAGGCGACAGCCTAGAACTTGACATATCAAGCAACCGTGGCGCCCGGCTGTCTCTGGTTGCGGCCAGTCTCCTTTGCAGATACGAGTGGCGGGGGCGGTACCCAAGCCAGCGACGTTCTCGTCACACTAGCGAATCGAGAATGGACAATTCGCCCGCGTCAATAACATCGTACGAGGTGACCGCCTCGCGACCGTCTGTTCCGGTGTTCGCTCGTGGCAATCGAGTTGAAAATGGAGCTCTCGGACAGTGAGGCGGGCTGTACTAGGTTAGGGGCACCAAGTCGTGCCTATCGCCGGGCCGGCGGGAAGTGGAAAACTTCCGACCCCGTCCCCTCCCATTATCAGTATGCCTTTATCGGCACTACCCTATAGATTAGGCAGGCTACCCACCTATGTACGTAATGTTGTAGGGGCATGGGAGTTGGGAGGTACCTCCTCGTAGGGAGAGCGAGAAGGGAGAGCGAGATAAGAGGGGAATGCCACCGCAGGATAACAACGACGCTGGGATAAGGATAAAGGGGACCGACCTGCGGGATTTCGATTTCCACCCGCCGGATGCCTCCCCCTATTAGGTGCCTACCTACCTCCCTAACGTGTATATATACGAAGCCGGTCGTAAGTAAACCTAGGCACATGTGGTGATAGGCATAACGTACAACGCGCGGTGCACCGCATGCGCACGTGTGTGGTCGATTACCTGATAGATACATCAGGCAAGGTCCGGCAACGGGAGGAGACGGCCAAAGCCTCAGGGGATTCGGCGGCCTCCGTGCGATGCAGGATGGTGTAAGGAGCCGCTAAGCTCGCCATTGGGGATAAGCGTGCGGTAAAGGGCCTGCAGCCCAGCGTCCATCACGACCGGGGTGGTATTAGAAGCCCCGGCCGCCCTGAGCTGCGACGTGGGCGACCCGTAAGCCTGTGGACTGGAGCCGATTTACTGGGAACCCCCCTCTTCGCTTCTTCTCTCTGAGCGAGACAATACCCAATTCCTTCTAGACGCATCGGCATGCGTACGTTCGGTTAGGTACCTAACCTGTATGCACGCTCTATGCGTCCGTCCACGCGCACACCTTCGGCTCATACCTGCGTCTTCTCTTCCCACAACCTCAATCCTTCCCACCGCCGTCATGTAGTCGCCTACCCAGGGTACGCGCTCGACCCAGCCGTGGGCTTACGTGCTTTACGTACCGAGTACATCCTCGTTGGGAGGTACACACCAGCCATCGATCGTCAACTCCTCCTATCGGCAACTTGCGGACTTCTCCTCCCCTTGTCCCGGGTACTGTCCAGGTAGGTAGGCGGTAAGTACCTCATAGCCAGCATCCATACACCACCACACCTCTCTCGATCTATGTCACCTCCCACCTCGTCCTTCTCCTCCGCCTTCCACCTAAACAACCCCCGCCCCTCCCTCTCTTCTCCCCCCTTCCCCCAGCTCGTATAGATGCAGCCGCTTCAGGCGGTTTCCGAAGCTGCAATACCGCAATGCCGCAAGCACCGAGGCACCGCAGCACTGCAGGAAGGGGGGCCAAGCTAACTGCCTCCTCCTTGCCTACCACTTCTAAGTCCCGGACTCGCTTGCACGCCTACGCCCCTGTGTCCCCGTAGGCAAGCTCTACGGGATCTAGTGACGTTAGGGCAATGAGACGTGCGTATGCAGCTTGATCCGGGGGGGGGGAGGGGGACGGGGTTCATCACGGAGGGAGAGAGAGAGAGGAGGAGGGGGGGTTGGCAGAAAGGGTCAGAGGGAGACCCAGCTCGGTAGTAGCTTCGTTGGCGGTGACCCCTAGTTTTGGATGAAGCGGGCGTTATCACTCGGTCACTTACACCTACAGTCACTACATGCATCTTACGTAGGCGAAATGTAGATGCCCGATTGCTAATAGCTCCCCATGGGTGAGACGTCTATATAAACCTTGGAGTGCGCCGGCATGTCTCTCTCCTGCTCTGTGTGGTTTCCTTTTTCTTTGTTATTGACCTCTCCTTGAGAACACACTCGACTAGTGAGTGAGAGTTGTAGAGAGAGAGTGAGAGAGAGAGACAGGCGTGTAATAGACATATACCCTATTTCTTATCTTTTTTATCTTTTATCTTTTCATTGTTCCTTATCGACCACCCTCTCCGTCGAGGATAGATTCGTCCTTCACACAGAGCTAAGCCAACCCCTGATATCGCTGCTCTCGTGCCACGCTTGCGGAGCGTAAGACTTTGGACTACGCCAGCTTTTCTCTTTTTTTCCTCCCCGAGGGAAAGGAAAGAGGTCCCAACGCCGATAGAGAAGGGAGTCACCCAATTAGCATACTCGTCTCCTGAGCTCACCATGCCGGTCGTATCAGCCGCCCGCTACGGAAAGGACAATGTCCGCGTGTACAAGGTCCACCGGGACGAGGCGTCGGGCACGCATACGGTGACGGAGATGACGGTCTGCTGCCTGCTGGAGGGCGAGATCGAGCGCTCGTACACGGAGGCGGACAACAGCGTCGTCGTGGCCACCGACTCGATCAAGAACACCATCTACATCAAGGCCAAGGAGCACCCGGTGAACCCGCCCGAGCTGTACGCGAGCCTCCTCGGCCGGCACTTCCTCGACACGTACGCGCACATCACCGTCGCCAACGTCAGCATCTCCGTCAAGCGGTGGACCCGCATCGTCGTCGACGGCAAGGAGCACCCGCACAGCTTCTACCGCGACGGCGACGAGACGCGCAACGTCGAGGCCCGCGTCACCCGCGACGGCGTCGCCCTGACCAGCGGCATCGGCGGCCTGCTCGTGCTCAAGAGCACCGGGTCCGCCTTCCACGGCTTCGTCCGCGACGAGTTCACCACCCTGGCCGAGACCTGGGACCGCATCCTCTCCACCGACATCGACGCCACCTGGACCTGGAAGACCTTCGCCGACCCTGCTGCCGTCGCCGACGGCGTCGCCCGCTTCGACGCCGCCTGGCAGGACGCCCGCCGCATCTCTCTCAAGACCTTCGCCGAGGAGAGCAGCCCTTCGGTCCAGAACACTATGTACAAGATGGCCGAGCAGATCCTCGCTGCTGCCCCCGACGTCGCGTCCGTGACCTACGCCCTGCCCAACAAGCACTACTTCGAGATCGGTGAGTCAGACCTGCCACTTCCGTCGCGGCGAAATCACGTCCTACGAGCCTGTTTTTGCTAATCTCTCCTCCCAGACCTGTCATGGCACAAGGGCCTCAAAAACACCGGTAAAGATGCCGAGGTATACGCTCCTCAGTCCGGACCCAACGGGCTCATCAAGGTCGAAGTATCACGCGATTAGACTACCTACCTACCTCTTTATACCTAGTCTTTCTAGCTCCCCTTCTCTCTCTTTCTCTCTCTAGATCTATCGCCCCCCGCCCCCCCCCCCCGTGTGGTTTTATAAATAAATCATGTCTCCGGCGTTCGTATGGTGGATTACGACTCTTATGAATTTTGCTGTTGGCTACTCCTAAATTGTAATTGCTTCGGGGGCAAAAGGGGCAGGGGAGAAAGCGCGTGGGCCACGAAGTGAACCATTCTCATGATCAATGTGTGAGGGGAACTATCTGGCTCGGTTACTAGTATCTAGATACCACATCGCGCAGGCATCCATGTTCGAATTCATGACTTATCAGGATTGCGCTCTCACTGTGCGAACTCTGACTGGCCACCTTCCGACTGTGGTACTCTCCGTCCGATGGTTCCCACGTTGGCCACCTCACGTAGGTACATACGCCACATGCAAGGAAAAATACTCGGGATGGTTCATAGTGATCGATGGCTTGGCGGACCCCCGTCGCTTCGTAGTCTGTCATGAGATGCATTCGTAATTCGTGTACACGACGCGGTACAATTTGGATATACAAGGCTAAGCGTTTTTTGCTCGGTGATCATTGCTCTGTTGAGTCCCGGTGCCGACCCAACCTGGCTAATGCCTCTTTTTCTAGCCCTCCTGCCCTCCACTCTTGTGGTATCCTCGCCAATGGGGGGTTTCCGTACTATAACCTCTGCGTGTCGGCGTACCTGATAGCCTTGACGGCCTGGTCCCAGCCGGGCTTACCGACCTCGACGCCGCCGAAGCGGAGGAGGTTCTGCTTGTAGGGGTGGGCGTCGCCCTCGAAGGCCTTGAGCCGCTCGAGGCGTTTGTCGCGGAGGCGGTTCTTGGGGAGCATGCCGCTGACGGCGCGGCGGAGGATCTCGGCGCCGCCGAACTTGGCCATGAGGACGTCCATGGTGACGGAGCGCAGCGAGCCGGGCCGCGTGTTGTGGCGGTAGTACGTCTTCTGCCACTTCTTGCGGCCCGTGACGTGCAGCGCGGCGCACCCCGTCACGACGACGTAGTCGCCGCAGTCCGTCGACGGGTCCCAGATCGGCTTGTGCTTGCCCATCAGGATCACGGCGATCCGCGACGCCAGCCGCCCCAGCGTCGGCGGCGTCACGCCCGGCTGCGTCGAGAGCGTCGGGTGCAGGTCCTTCGCCGAGATGTGGTGCCACACGCGCGAGTAGGCTAGCTTTGTCTGTTCCGTCCGGCGCCCGTGAGCTTCAGAGAGCAGGATGAGGGGGGGGGCGCTACGGGGAGGGACGGCGGTAGAGGGTTACGACGGAGAGATTCTGCCTACCAGCCCGATGGTCTGCGACATGACGATTGATGGCTCTCGAGGAGCTCTGGCCCCTCGTCGTCAACAATAGAGGTTTATCCGCTCAGCAGTACCGGGCTATGAACGTATGTATATCGCCACAGTTGCCTCGGCGACTCCCTGGCTGCACAATCACAATAGTCGGTCGTCGTCTCCAAGGAGGTATGTATGTGGGTGGGTAATCTGTGGCTCCGCGACTTCGCTGAAGGTCTAGCAGAATTCGATAAGGTAGGTAGGTACCTAGGGAGGTAGGGAGTTGGGAGATCACGTGCTCCAGAGCCGGCCCCACCTTACATTGCAGACCATGTTTATCGATAAGAGACACGCCACTGTCTTCGCAGACCCCGCCAATCTCAAGCGCCGAGGACCGACTTTACGAAGCCTGGGAAAGTGGGATTGCGATTTCAAAGCAGCTTCTTACTGCCGGGCAAAATAAAAAGGTGGGCACTTCGATCGTCTGTTATGTAGCTGGATGGCTTCTACTAGTTCCTCGCAGGTCGTCGGTATTCATCTCTCTCCACCCTCCTCTGGTTAACTTTATTTGATGCTGATACATTTACACGACGGCACCCCGTTCCATTTCTGTGCAGCAGCGTCTAAGCTTCCTCTGTTTTGGCTCTGCTACCGAGCCATATTTTCGCTGTGATACGCGGGAGAAGCAGCCACACTAAGATACACCACATCCTATCGTCCTTGACGACAAGATGGCGGCCTTGAACGTCGTCAAGACTCCCTTCCAGGTCCGTTCGCTCGACTTATCGTATCCCATTCCGGCTTCCCCTCGTCTTTTTCAAAAGTAGTCCGGGTCAAGGAGGTGATGGTATAAGTAGCTCCGAGAAGGCGGATATATGAGCTCAAGCATGTCAGAACGGAGCGGACTGATCGAATACACATGTCACCTTTAGACTCTATTCGCTGTGCCGATGACATGCGATCATTGTGTCAGCACAATATCCGAAGCACTGTATCGCCTTGGGGGGATCTCCAAGGTCGATGCCAACCTCAAGGACCAGCTCGTAGCGGTTGAGGGAACCGGTAAGACACATTCGATCGCGTGAGGTCCCGCTGGCTATCTCCGATGGCCGTTCGCGTTGCCGGACGGCGGACGGGCCGCTTGGGGTCGGTCTAGGACTAACAGCTCGACTGGTTTTCTCGAATAGCCGCACCGTCTGCGATTGTTAGCGCCATCGAAGCGACTGGTCGGGATGCCATCTTGCGGGGGTCAGGCGCATCCAACAGTGAGTCCACCGCCCCGTTTCCGTCCGTGTTGATTGGCTTCCGCGAAATCCGTTTCATGCAAGGCATCAGCCGTTTATCGTGGGACTTGAAACGTTCCCTAAATAGCCTCACCCTCATAGCCCCCACGCCGGGCCCTAGATTCCCTCCTTTGGAGAAGGAAACATTCGAGCAACTAGAAGAAAATGAGAGGGCTACTTCGCCGGGCTGACACAAATCCCCCGTGGGATATGGTTCGTTAGGTGCCGCTGTATGCATCCTCGAGACGTACCACCGCAACGAGAAAGGCGGCGAGGCATTAGTACCAGCCTCTGACCCCGAAGCAGCCACAGGAGGATCAGGAGCCAGCGACAGGGAGGTACGGGGCTTAGCCCGTATGGTGCAAGTCTCTCCGACCACAACTCTTGTGGACCTCACGCTGCGCGGCGTCGCGCCTGGCCTATACTCGGCCAGCATACGAGAATACGGCGACCTCAAATTCGGCGCGACATCTACGGGTCCGGTCTGGGCGGGCGGCAGCGGCACGGGTCAGCCTCGTGGCATCCTTGGCACCATACAGATTGGAGAAGATGGCCGAGGTGCCGTGTTTCTGGACCACCCCTTCCAGGTCTGGGAAGTCATCGGACATGCGATGGTCGTATCCAGACAGGCGGAAGGGATCGCGGGGGCGGGGTTGACGAATGACGAGAACACCGTCGTGGGCGTCATCGCGAGGAGTGCCGGCATGTGGGACAACGACAAGACAGTGTGTTCGTGCACTGGGAAGACACTCTGGGAGGAAAGGAAAGACGAGGTTAGAAAGGGAATGATATGATGCGACGTGGCATGGTATGATCCGATTTCTCGTTCGTTGGCTTGTTTTCGCATCATCCATAGTTCCTGTTCCTGAGGGGTGGAAAAGGAGCGAGCGCCTATAAAGACCTTGTCATGATCAAATCCGGCATCTTCTAGACTCCAATCTTAAGTTGAACAGCACAGGCAGTTTACCCGTCGCATCCGCCTAAGCCCTAAGCGTGTGGAAGGAGTCTCTCAGAAGCTGGGTTAGATGATACCTTGCTGCGTGCGAAGCAACGTCGATTCGATGGGTATTTCCCCAGAGTCGAGCGAACCCTGCCGCGGCTAAACAAGCACCTCCAGTCGACTCCAGGGACCAGTTCTTCCTACCTGTCCGCGCTGACGACAAGCCACATAATGTCTGTACATAGTATGTACCGGCAGCCCGTTGCATCGCGACCCGCGTTGGTATTATTGGCTGTAATTGTGTTTCTATGCACAGGTTTGGTGCCTCTTCGCGAGAGCCATCGATATTGGATGAACAACCCTGCATTAAGATTGGACGAAGGGTCTATTCTCGATTTGCGAGAGCAAGGGGGGAGGGACATCTTATCGATGCCTCTTCGGGGCCGTTTCGGAATCAAGAAGCCGGCGTGCCTCCTAGAATAGCTCCCCCAGCAGCATCGTGTGATGTCGTCTGGACAACATGGCACCATGAGCCCACGGTGGCACCACCCCATCCATGACGATAATCTCGTGATAGATAAAAAGGGATTACGCCAAGAATTACCTCGTTAGGAACCCGTCACCACCGTGCTTGACCGTCAATCACTAGCACCCAACAAGCCAGGACGGTGAAGAAATTTTGGATTGTGACGATGGATTGGAATTTGTGATGCCGCCGCGTTCATACTCGCCTTCACACCATCACCACCTTAACGACAAGGGGTTAGACATTATCGTGAGTGGGTGGGTGGGATTTGCGCCTGCGAGCTCGTCAAACGGACGAGCCTCATCATTCACTACATACATACCTAGCAAGAGGACGTCGTGGGCAAGGGGGGTTTTGTTCCCTTGAGCCAAGTGCT